>NC_080694.1:57709482-58334482 GCF_030445035.2 Dasypus novemcinctus | reverse complement strand
ATATTGCACCCACTAGTTTTCCTGAGGAATTTACATAAGTACAAGCTTTAGTTAACAAAAGCTTGGGTGATGTAGGACAACATCACCCAAAGGAATAGTGCACATTTAACCATAGATCTGGGACTAAAACTGTAGTGGGATAAAGGTAATAGAATTTATGTAATTATTATATACTTTTACAATGTAGAAATAATTCAACTAACAAAAAGTCAAATGAAAACAAGGGAGAAAATATGATGTAAAACAAGTTCCTAGGTCACATCTTACATAATAATTGGGATTTAAAAGATAAAAGCATTTTCTATATAACAAATAAAACCAAGATGCAGCACATCACATCTACTGTGTTATCATCAATGTAAAAAGGGGGTGAAAATAAGAAAATATGTTCATATTTGTTTTTATAATCATAATGGAATACAGGAGGAATATATTAAAAAAATAATCCCTTCCACTCATTTCCATTTTTTCCAGTACATGCATTTTCTGATGAGTAACAATACATTACCCTCCAGAGATGAGATTAATGGAACATGTAAATACACTGCATATTTAAGAACTTAAATAAAAAGAATGTGTCCTTACCTTCTATTTCTGGCTTAAAATACTTTCCCTTTTTTCTCTTTATCAAACTTCTGCATTCTGAAGTAGCCTTACATCTTGGGTTTTATTTTTCTTGATATAGAAGGAGTCACACAACAAAGCCCTTCATAAACATTGAGGTATATTTTAATCATAGGTCACGTTTTCTTAAGATCCTTACAGCAAGGCTAATCAAGACTTGAGCTTATTATTCTAGTTATAATTGCCTCATGTTAAATATGGTACTGCTTAGTCTCTGCACAAATAAGCATGACAGGATTTTAAATTTTTTACCGTGGATAGTATTTTTGTGATACCTTAACATGAGCTGGAGTTGGTTTGCAGAGAAGTTGGTCACACTGTGTGGCTCAGTGCCGTTCACCATCACCACCATCATAAGACTCAGACACATGCTCTGTGCTGTGCCCACTACAGTGCAGACGTGCAGGAAGAAGGACAATCTGTAACGGTAGGAGCAGAAACCTGGAACTGGGCAAAATAATGAGAAACAGCGATAGTTAACCCAGCTAGGGTCAAGACACAGTTGAGCTTTAGGAAGGGCCCTCAGAATTTGGAGCACTAGGTAGGAATTCAAAGCGGTATTGTACTTAATGGATTTTCAGAAACTGTGCTACAACAGGAATATGTGCAACTGATTTTAGCCACTGAAATATAATCCCCACTCAAATGACCCAGAAAATTGAGACTGTTTTCCAAGTATTTTGTCTCATGTCTATTTTATTTTTTATTTTACTTTATTCTGTTTACGTTTTTAATTTTTTTTCATGTTTTTAAAGGAGCTTTAGATTATATGCATGATACATTTTAAATATAAGGTATTCCCATAAGTTCCACTCCCTCTCCCTCTCATACTTTGCCCTGATAACAACAAAAAGCCCTAACTCGATATTAACAGATAATCTATTCAAAGACACCTTATCTGAATTTAATGCAATCAAAGGGTATCACACCCAGAGGACTAGATTGCTTTACCAACATAATCTTTTTTCTTTCAGGGATTCATAAAATAACATCAAACTGCTACAACCAGTTACAGAAATGAGGACTGTAATGGTTATAATAGTACTTTCTAGTTTTGTTGAGTATGTTTGTATATGTACATAAAATGAATATCTTTATTTCCCTACCTTTTCACCTTATCATCTGACATAAATTTAAGAGTGAATTTTACCAAGGACTTGCACCCTATTCTCAGGAATTTACTGTATTTCTGGTTATATTTAGGACATTTGAGTATTGTTAGGCAAAAAATGTATATATATATATATATATATGTCCGTTATTGTTTTTATTTAGAGGTTAAGTATGTTTAAAGGTGATGTGTATGGCTGCCAGGTTAACAAGGGGTAGACTATGGTGGTTAAGCTAACGTGTCTACTCAGCCAGGTAATGCTGCCCAGTTGTTTGGTCAAGCAAGCACTGGTCTAAGTGTAATATAAGGGCATATCATGGACCTTAATCATCAATGAGTTGATGGCATATATTGCTACTTACATCTACAATCAACTGAGGGGATTGCCTTCAGCAGCGAGTGATGTCATGTTCAATCAGATGAAGGCATTAAAAGGAGAAGTGATTTCAGCATTCAGAGAGAGAATCCCCATCTCTACTCCAGACAGCCGGTTCTCCTGGGGAACTCAGGAGAAATCCCTGGTTTGCAGCCTCCTCTATGGAATTTAGATTTGTGCATCCCCATGGTTGCATGAGACAGTCCCTGAACTGTTTGTAGTACAGCCACACCCCTAGCAGATTGTTTCAGGGGCTTGCATGGCAGGAGGTGTCTGGAAGTCGATTTGGTGAGACAGAGACGGAGGAGATTCTTGTGTAATGTGGAATTTTGGGATTCCGACATGGAGGTCAGAGCTTCTGGCTAGAGCCCCTCCCTCTAGGGCTGGCAGCCCATCTGCCATGGTCCTTGAATTGTTTGTAGTACAGCGGTGCCCCCAGCAGGCTGTTTCGGGCCTTGCAGGGCAGGAGGTGACCTGAAGTTGATTGGGTGAAACAGTGACAAAAGAGACTCTTGTGAGAGTTTGGGTTTCTGACACAGAGGTCAGAGTTTGCAGGCATGACCCCTCCCCTAGGGCTGGCACCCAGCTGCGGGGATCCCTAAAGGCTGTGTTGTGCTGTGGTGCTCCCAGTCTCCCTGTTAACCAGATATGTGATTCCCAGGTCTGTGTCCCCTACACCCTGGTGGCCCACACCCCAGAGACTCAAACCTCTTGAGTCTGCAATATCACAGACTTCCCATCCCTGAATCCACCATGCCCAGAGGTACACCTGAGATCCTTGATTGTCCGAGCCCTCGGCGTTTGTGTTTTTTTTTTTCTTTTTCCCTTTTTTCTTTTTTTTTTTTTATAGTCTTGGTTGCTAATATCGCATTATCTCCTGGTCTTTTCTCCCATTGCATCCCCCAAGATCCTTTTTCTTTTATTTAGGTTTGTTTTTCTTTCTTCTTTTCTTTTTCTTGCTTGTTTCCCTCCCATTTTCTTTGCCCACTCCCCTTTCTTCTTCTCTTTTTTTTCCTCTTTTCTCTCTTTTTCTTCTTATTTCATGTTATTTTATTTATACAATAGGTGCAGCCGGGGGGGCCTCACATTTGCTGGATTTCCTCATCCTCCATTTCCTCATTTCTGTGTGAATTGATTTTGGCCACCTACCTATCCCTTTTCCCCCACATCTTGCTATCCTCCATCATCTACAGTCTCTCTTACATTCCACCTCCCTTTCTTTGTTCCCCAAATTGTCTAACTTTAATTTCTAATACCTTTGCTCTGTTTTCTGTCTTTTATCCACTCTTGATATTATTGTCTTTCTTTTCTCTTTCCCTCTCTCATGAAAACACTGGATTTTTAATTCATACTATATTCCTCCCCATATTCAGTTGACTATATCATTATAGGTAATCTACTTACTGCTATAACTCTACACAACTTACATGAGTCTAATATTCATTCTCCCAGATCTCACATTGATGCTCTGTTAACATTTATTACCAATACTACTTTACACATTTTCTTTTCTTACACAATTTCCTTTCCCTGGCCCTAATAGTTTACTTCAAAGTGAACTTAGCCAGCAAAAAGAAATTAGAATAAGAGGAACAAAGTGAAGACATAACACTTATGCAAGAACAACAACTAATTAAACCCCAAGACTAGACAAAGAAGCTAAGGAACTGATTAAACCCGTCAAGATAAAATGATGACCAGACAGCAACAAAAAACTACAAAGCAAACCAGTAATCAGGAAAACATGGCTGAATCCAATGAACAAACTAAGAACCAGAAAGGGGAGCAGAACATCGGACAAGTAATTAAAGATCTCAGAACATATATTAGAGACCAACTTAATGAAATAAAGGAAGAGTTTAACAATATGAAGAAAACACTTGCAGAGGATATTGCAGACATACACAAAAAGATAACAGATATGATGGGAATGAACACCACAGTTCAAGAAATTAAAAATAAACTTGCAGCAAATAGCAGCAGATTAGAAGAAGCAGAGGAGAGAATTAGTGACGTGAAAGACAGTACATTGAAAATCAAACAGATAGTAGAATTGATTGATAAAAAGATAGAAAAAATCCAGCTAGGACTTAGGGACCTGAATAACAATGCAAAATGCACAAACATACATATTATAGGTATCCCAGAAGAAGAAGAGAAGAGAAAGAGGACTGAAGGGGTGTTGCAGGAAATAATGGCTGAAAACTTCCCAAATCTACTGAGAGAGACAGACATACATGTCTGGGAAGCACAATGCACCCCAAACATCATAAACCCCCACAGGCCCACCCCAAGACATATACTTGTCAAATTATCCAATGTTCAAGACAAAGAGAAAATTCTGAAAGCAGCAAGAGAAAAGAAAACCATCACATACAAGGGAGGCTCCATAAGATTTAGTGCTGATTTCTCATCTGAAACCATGGAGGCAAGAAGGCAGTAGTATGATATAGTCAAGATACTAAAAGAAAAAAAATTTCCAACAAAGAATACTCTACCCAGCTAAAGTAGCATTCAAAAATGATGGAGACTTCTAAATATTCACAGATAAACAGAAATTGAAAGACTATGCCAACAAGAAACCTCCCCTTCAAGAAATACTAAAGGGAGTTCTGCAGGAACAAAGGAAAAAACAGGAGATGCAGAGTTGGAGGAGAGTGTAAGAGCAACAAAAAAAGACAAAAAGAGAAGGGGAAAAAAAAGAAAATATGACAAACACAAGTCCAATCAAAATATGGCTAACATAAATAATTCCTTGAAAGTAATAACACTGAATGTCGACGGATTAAACTCACCTATCAAAAGATTCAGACTGGGACATTGGATAAGGAAATATGATCCATCTATTTGCTGTCTACAAGAAACATATCTTAGACCCAAGGATTCATGGAGGCTGAAAGTAAATAGTTGGAAAACAATCTTACAAGCAAACAATAACCAAAAAAAGGCAGAAATAGCTTTATGAATATCAGAAAAAATGTACTTTAAATGTGAAATAATTGTGAGAGACAAAGAAGGATACTACATATTAGTGAAAGGGACAATCTCTCAAAAAGAACGAACAATCAAATATTTATGCTACTAACAAGGGCGCCTCCAAATATGTGAGGCAAATACTGCAAAAACTAAGTGAAAGAATAGATGCCTCTACAATTATAGTGGGATATTTTAATACACCACTATCAAGTTTGGACAGACCATTTCAAAAGAGAATCACTAAAGAAACAAAATGTTTGAACAGTATATTAGAGGACTGGATCTGATAGACATATACAGATCATTACACCCAAATACAGTAGGATATACATTTTTCTCAAGTGCACATGGATCATTCTCCAAGATAGACCATATGCTAGGCCACAAAGAAAGGCTCAATGAACTCAGAAAGATTGAAATCATACAAAATAATATGTCTGACCACATTGGAGTGAAGCTGGAAATCTGAAAGGGCCAGAGGCCCAGATTTCACACCAAGATATGGAAATTAAACAGCACACTCTTAGAAAAACAGTGGGTCAAAGAGGAAATCTCAAAAAAATCATAGCAGAATTGTTCACTATTGCCAAAAGTTGGAATCAACCCAAATGCCCATCAACAGATGAATGGATAAATAAAATATGGTATATACATACAATGGAATACTACTCAGCTTTAAGAACAAATACACTACAAACACACGTGATAACATGAATGAATCTTGAGAACCTTATGTTGAGTGAAGCAACCCAGGCATTGAAGAACAAATACTACATGACCTCAATGATATGAAATAAGTAAACCAAGCTGTCTCAGAGAGCTAGAGACTGTATGATAGACTTAAAGGAAATTGGGGGGTAGAAGAAGGATGTATGCTGACACCTACATGGGTGAAATCTATGATAACTTGGAGGAAAGTATTATACAAGTAAGGGATAAAATGGGGGCATAGGGTTACCATTGGATGGGGTTTTGTGGGATTGAGGAAGGCTAGGGATGGGAGGATGGGTAATTGCCCAAGAAATTGGGGGGAGGGTTAGGCAACATACGAACATAGGAGATTGTCAGGTATTTGTATAAGAGTGTAATGCTGAGAAAGCTTTTTCAAAAATATAATAAGTAAAGTTACCTGTTTAAGATGCTTAAAGGGGATAATCCGATGCAGGACAGTCTCCTAGGGAATATATGAATGCTCATTTTGCCATAGTGGGTTATATCACTGTATAGATATCCATAAAAGGAGAGGTAAGGTATACCCACATCCTGGGGAGGACTGATGCTCTCAAATAGAGGGAATTGTATCTCTCAAGAGAAATGGTGGCTCCCAGAGCATTAGGGCAGTTGAGCATGTCAAGCCCTCAACACTGTGGCAAGTATCTCTGAACATGACCGTTCAAGTAATGAAGATTGACTGTCACTGTGGGCCCTAAGGGGAGGGGAAAAGAGGTATTGAATAGATGGAACCAATGTAACTGTGTGGGCAATAGAAGTGTTTCACGAGAGTACGCAAGGATGGATATAAGACATGTAAAATTACACCAAAAATATATAGGGGCTGATAGGTCAAAATGTAAATCATAATGTAAAACATAAGATAACTAAAAATTTAGAAAAATTGTATAGTCTAAAATATAAACCACAAGGTAAACACAAATGTTACCTTGTTTGAAAGCAATTGTCTCAATATCTGTACATCTGTGTCAGTAAATATAGTATGAATATATAGAAAGATTATTGCTGTGGAAGGGAAAAGGTTTTATGTTGGATATGTGGGAGTATTGTGTATTGTACATATGAATTACTGTGATCTAAAACTTTTGTGAAGATAAGCTTAATAATTAGGAAAAAGAAAAGAAAAAGATAGGATGTAGACACCGAGGAAAAGAGAGAAGTAGTTGCCCTGCCAATTTGCATACAGGGCAAGACTTATTGCAGTGATGGAAGGCAAAACATCAAAAGCAAAGCTTTTACATTTTTTAATTTTTTGAAACCCCAATTAACTTTACCTTAATTTCTCTAAATTAATATGTATTCTGTATCTAACCTTTAAACTCATCGCTAAATTCCATTTTACTATTAATGTAACCTGGCAATATATTGGGCTTCACTTTTCAAGAAGTTTTGGATCATAGATAGGTTCAACAATGGCAGGGGAGGAATACTGGTGTGGGATGTTATTGACAGGGGACACATGGTTGGCAGGGAGTTCTAGAGGGCATATATCCAGGATACATACAAATGTTTGGATATTTTCTTAGTGGTTACAAGTAAAAACAACAACTGAGGGAGTGCTGAGTTCCTAGCCAGGGGAACTCTATCACAGTCCCTAAAGGAACAGCAACAATCCTCCAAGTGCAACGGCAAAGACCAAAAAAGAATGAAGGTCCAACAATGAGCCCTTGATACTAATGACTATGCTTGTGAACCTGTGCACCTGAAATAAGAACAAGGCCTAGAGCAGCAGTGTCCCTAAGAGTTAGCTCCTGAGAGCCTCTGTGTTGCTCAAATCTGGTCAGTCTCGAAGCCAAACTCAGCATGTAAATGTGTTGCCTTCCCCCCCAGCATGGGACATGACTCCCGGGAATTAGCCTCCCTGGCGCTGAGGGATTTCTACCAAGTACCAGCTGATGATGTAACTAGAAAATGACCTTGAATAAAAGGGTCAACTCGGACCAGCAGAATATCTCAGTCTACATACAATACCAGGAGTTAAAAATGCTTTTTGACCTGAATGAAAGGGAGAAATGGAAATGACAAATGAGTTTATATGGCTATGAGTCTCCAAAAAGAGCCAGGAGGTTATCAGAGGGATTTCCCTTATGCACACCTCAGCAGAGTCCCAGAGACAGATAAAGTAGATATAACCCCAGGTATTGGTTCTTCTGAGGGCTACAGAGACCCACAGGTTCTATGGTCATGGCAGATGGAGTTCAGTGCCATGTCAGTTGGCCCTATTTTGGAGTTTGTGTTTCTGTGTGATGGAGCTGGACTCAGATGTGATTTTTGTTCATAAGCCTCTCCTGTTACTTTTACCAGAACTGTAGGTGGTGCTGGGGTTTAAGATATACCCAGGGGACCTAACTCTCTGGACCGACCATGTGATAGCCAGGCCCTGAGCCTCAACAGACTTCAGCTCCTACACTCTGGTTTATTGGACTTACCTTACTCAGCTAACATGGAGTTGAAGAAGGCCAACAATCACACCAGGTAGCCAAGAGTGCCTACAACTGAAAGTAGGTGGATTGCATCCAGCATCCATGTGGAATCTAAACCCCCTCTTAATATAGATGTGGAGTGGATACAACCATTCCAAGGTCCACAGGGTGGAGGAATCGAGTATGGATTAGAGTGGACTTGCTGATATTCTATTCATGAACTATGGTGATTAGTAATTGAAGAAAATGTGGCATTGGTATGGAGAAAGTGGCCATGGTGTCTGCTGGGGGTAGGGAATGGGAGGAAGAAATGAGATGTGGGTGTGTTTTTGGGACTTGGAGTTGTCCTGGGTGGTGCTGCAGGGACAGTTACTGGACATTGTATGTCCTCCCATGGCCCACTGGGTGGAATATGGGAGAATGAGGGCTATGATGCAGACCTTTGACCATGAGGTGCAACGATGCTGAGAGATGTATTCACCAAATGCAATGAATGTCTCATGATGATGGAGGAGATTGTTGTTATGGGGGGAGAAGGGGGGTGAGGGGAGTGGAGGGTATATGGGGACCTCATTTTTTTTATGTAATATTTAAAAATAAATAAACACAAAAAAGGCAAAAAATACAAAATAAATAAAAAATTTAAAAATATGCATAATAAATGTCTCGGTATGCCATGGCTGCTATGAAAAGTACCTCACAATATGTTCACTGAAATACAGGAATTCATGGTCTCACAGTTTTGGAGGCTACAGTTTCAAAGGCAAGTTCTCACAAGGCCATGCTTTCTCCCAGAATCTGTAGCATTCTGCATCTTGCAACAATTCTTGGGTTTCCCTGGCTTGCCTTTCTCCTGCCTTGCTCTCCTCTAGTGGATTTCTCTGACAGATTTCTGCTTATTCTGACTTCTTGCTTCCACTGATCATATGCCCAGTTTCCTTTGCTTATAAGTTTCCAGCCACATGGAGTAAGGTCTGCCATTATTCACCTGGGCCACATTTACTTAGGATCTTCAAAGGTCCTATTTACAAAGAGTTAGTTCACAGCCAAAGGAATGTGGATGAAGCCTTGAACATGTCTTTTACTCAGTCTCCAACACTAAATGATTACATGTATATATAACTTCTAGAAAATGAAAATAAGTTATAGTAACATATCAGTGGTAGGTATGGGACAGGAGGAATCGAGTGCAAGGGACCAAAAGGAAACTTCTGAAAGTAAAACATGTGCCAATCATCATGATTTTGGTAATGGCTCCACATGTGTAAATATACGTTATGAAGTTGTACACTTTAAATATGCCAAGTTTAAGTTTGCAGTGCATTGTGTCAACTTATACCTTGAAACTCTGTTACAATCTATTTATTTAATATATTCATTGAATTACATTTCTAAATATTGATGACATTCCAATTCTTTGTTGTAAGCATTGAGTATCCCAATTTCTAGAGAAATGCCTGCTCAGTAGGGCCACATTTTTGATTCTTCACTGTAAGAAAGGTGGAAGGAGCTCCTGAGTGGTGGAGCTTGGAACATTTCTCTGGCACATTCACCTCCCTATGAAATCTCCCGCCACAATCTAGGGAAATCCATCTTCTTCAAATATGAATCCGATAAAGGAATTCGGTTTACTGCTATACGAAGGTACTAAATGAAAAAATGAAGACATAGAGCAATATAATTGGTCTAACAATGAAAACTCATCAGAAAAATGTTACTGCAAAGCACATCTAAATTGTAACCTAACAGTAGAAAAGGAACCTAAAATTTATCTAACAGTTATAGCTAGGGAAGGGACATCATGGTGCAGTGCACACGGGAGCTCAAAGCAGACATGGCCAGAGGACAGGAGGCTGTGCACAGACCGAAGAAAGATTTAAAAAATGACATGAGAACTCAGAAAATAATTATGAACAAATAAGGTGGAACTTTTTAGAAAAGAAGACAAGTAACAAGGAGAAGGAAGGTGAAGAGATACCACAGAGAACAGAGGATGGGACACTGCATATAGGAAAGAAGAGGAAGGGAATTCTACTGTAACATTAAAATATACATGTTTTTATATCAATGGAATTGCACACATTTATATTTGTCACTTTGGTTTATTGATATTTTCAGGGTTTTTTTCTCATAAGTTATCTATTAATACCCTTAGTCCATTTATATGATTCAGGCAAAGTTGTATGCATTTATTCATAAGATTTAGATGGGAAAATTTATATATGGGGTACTCTGTTTAATGATAATAAGTGAAGGCTTTCAAAAGGGAAATATCAGCTGAGGGTTTACCCTTCAGGCATGGGTAGTTCCAGAACTAGCTCAGTGGTTTTAACCCAACTATGGTTTAACGCTGTTAAACACCAGGTAGAATCTCCTGTAGAGTACCACACAGTTATAAAGGAGACATTATCTAGAGTTTAGCAGCATCCATATTCATTTCATTATGTTATTTGAGCTAACTCTGCTAAGGAGAGTGGTGGTGTCATACAATATGAAATTCAGCCAAAGATTTAATCTGTTCACATAGATAGGGAAAATTGAACAAGTGTTTGCTGCCCCAACTGATGTGGGTAAGGGGGATTACTGATTTCACTGGTGCAGCTCTTGTGGAGCATTCTGCCCCATTCTCTGGATAGCACCAACATGTCTAATGGAAGAAATCTGGAGCTTCCCTTTCCCCTGGATACTATCCTGATTATTACCCATTATCCTTGGAGTGGTTCTCCTAAGAGATCTCTCAAAGGAAGTCCTTTTCCATCACAGAGAGATGATTCTATACAGAGATTCTAGCCACGGATGGACAGGGACTTAGGAAGGGAGCGGACAAGATGCTATTAATTAGAGCACAAACCCATGATTCCTACCTACTTCCTTCTTTCATATTCCAACCCAAAATTCAACCAGCACATTCCACCAAAAGATCACTCTATCCAGCACAATGCTTCATTTTTCAAGATGATGCTCCTACCTATGTGAATAGCTGAGAAAACTTTGGGAATGGTGCTAACAATCTTAGATGCCTCCCAAGAAGTTTAATCCTGTCATCACCTACTAATTAAGGTCTCTACCTGTGTAATAAGTCCAAAAGCACATGTCACCTCGTTCCCATCATCCCAATGATAAGTGCAATGTTCAGAATTTCTTTTATCACTGTAATACCATGACAAAACTATAGAAGGGTCCCTACTTAGGAAATAACAGATGAATCACAAAAAAGACAATGAAGCATGCCACATTGGAGTCAAGCAAAGGAAATGAAATGGTCTTTTCCTTAACTGTTCCATCTTGTTATTCCCACAGCTCTGCCTGAGAACTTTTTTTTATGGTTGATCTTTTTCTATTGTGGATTTTCTCTCTGGGAGCAGGATGTATATAGGTGGAGGGTATCATTTGGTAAATGAGCTCATATTAATGAAGGACTTAGAGGAAAAGCAAGAGGAAATGAACCATTGCAGGGTATGTAGTACAATGCAGTACTCTACAGGAGACTTTACCTGAAGTTTAGAGGCATTCACACCACAAATATTGATTAAATCTCTGTGCAGTGACAGGTACTGGGGGGTACAGGTGGAGCCCTCGATTGTGAGACTTCACATTATACTTGAGCATACCAATGGTAAAGTGTAAATATGTATGCAAACTGAGTGCTATAAAGGAAGAAAAAAGGTCCCATGGCAGAGAATATTGGGCAGTGGAGAGTTATCTACTTAGGGAAGAGAAGAGCAGTGTCCCAGCATCCCTCATTGTAACAGTAAATATCCAGTATTCAGAGAATTTAGATGAGTCTCCTTTTTCCTTTCAGAACCCTTTGTATGATTGGAGCCCTGACATGTAGGGAATCATTCTCAGTTCCACCTTATACGGCATGATCATAACCCAAGTTCCTGTTGGATACTTCTCTGGAATATATTCTATCAAGAAAATGGTTGGCTGTGCATTGCTCCTCTGCTCACTGTTCAACTGTTCATCCCATTGGCAGCTGATCTTGGAAAAACTACAATCATCATGTGCTGAGTACTCCAGGGCACCACCCAGGTATCAAGGTCATGCACAAACTGAACCGAGGTTAAGTTCCTGGAAGTACCAGCGATCAATTGGATTGATCTTTCTCATTTCAGGGTACAGTAAGAGCAGGTCAGAATGATATATGGGTCCAATGGACCCCTCCCTCGGAACCAGGCCGACTTACCAGTATAAGTGCATCAGGTAAGGACTTAGGGCATTGAATGCTGGAATCACACTTTCATTTCATGATATCATGTTCTTCTTTTGCACCTTAGGAAACAAGTTTTGAACTGCCAAAGGCCTTGGAAATCATCTATTCCAGAATCCTTGACTTAAGCATGAGGAAATTCTGTCTTAAATGGAGAAGAGACTTTCTTATCCCAAGCAGCAGACAAAAAGAAAGAGAGAAAAGCAAATATTTTGTTCCCTTCTGCTCATTGTTACTCTACACACATTTATTTGGCAGGAAGTGGTTCATTGCTACAGTGAGGTCACATTATCTCTACCTGCAGATGTCTGCATGAATTAGGGGTCTTCTTTGTGCCGTCTCATTAGGGTTTCTGCTGGGACCCTTCGTTGCCTTACTGGTGACAGGATTAATCTGAGTCCCTGAGCTGCCAATGGTCTTCTGTATATTTGGTGAGTTGCTTTTTACAGAATCCAGCTATTATTCAGAATTAAGGCAGCAAAAATACAAACCTAATATGTGGTAAATATTCCTATGAAGTTAGTGATGCTAAGAAGCATAAACCCCATTGAAAGGAGAGAAAGAAATCAGCATTTGTGAAGTTCCGATAATAAAGCAGGCATCATGCAGAACTTCCTGTGCCTTTCTGTGCCTTCCAATCACTGGGCTTCCTGTTTCTGGCCCCTCCCTCTCAGCCTCATCCCCTGCAGACCTGTTCTCTTCCACTTCTCACTACCCCTTGTCTTCAGAGTTTTGCCCCAGGCTCCTTCCCCTCCAGGGCTCTATTCCCTCCCTAGACAATGTCACCTGTGCTGGGTCAGTTGTCACTTACCATGTGTCACTGGGCAAGTTACCTGGCCTTTCTGAGCCTCAGTTCTCTCCCTTTGACAATGAGCTGCTATTCACATCATACGAATTTTTGAAGGTTAGATAGAGACATCCACATTGCATAGGCCCTTAGTAGGTGCTCACGTCTTTCCGCTCACATTTTCCCTTGAGATTGGACTCTAAAGTCACAGTATGAGGTGAGAAGAATATATTAGTCAAGGTTTCCTTTGACCACTGCTCTAGGGTATTTAAAAGCCTAAAATCTGACAACAGGCTGTACCTTTCGCCATAGTCTGGCCCTGTTCTCTCTAATCCCGACCTGGTCCACCTGTCACGCTGGCCCCCAGCTCAGGGCCTTGGCACTTACTCCTCCCCGCTGCATAGAGGACCCTTGGTCCTGAAGCCCACAGCTGTGTCCCCTCTTCCCCATGGAAGACACACATCACCTTCTTTCCCCTGTAGCTTGCCTCCTGTCACCGTGGGACATTTAACACAATTTAATCCTTTTTTGTTGTCTCTCTTTATTTTCCACTACAACTTAAACCCCTTGAAGGCAGGGATTTTTGTCTGTTTTGTTCACGGCTGTGTCCCCAGCGCCTAGAATAGTGCATGCCATGTAATGGGTATTGAATCAATATTTATCAAATGGATTAAAGTATTTCTGGAAGATTGATCAGTGAGCTCCACCTAGTCCATGTCCTAAGCCAGAGTTCCCTAAGGCGAGGAGTTTGGTACAGGAAGTTCAGAAACAGGAAGCACATTGGCCAGTTCTTCTAGCAATGCTCGAGGCCTGGGCTACATCTCAGGAACAAGGCTGCACCCAGCTCTCAGAGTTGCTGATTGTCCAGCCCTGTGGGATCAGCTGTGCTGCTGGCCTGGGTTTGGTGTGATGGAATGTGTAGGAATCTGTAGAGACGAGCTGTGAGGGGAGGAGGCTGAGCTGTCGTGAATGCAGGCATGGCAAGGACAAACACTTAGCACTGTTTCCATCAGGTTCATTCTGCAGGAAGGGACAACTATGGATGCAGGGAAACCTGTCAAAAGTGTGAGTTTTGTAGCTAAGTCTCAAAACAGGAAGAGGTCAAGCTCTAGGATTCATACACTGGAAAAAGTCATTTAGAAAAGATTCCAATTCTTAATTTGTCCACTTTGACAGGTACTTATGGCTATGCCCTGTGTGTTCTCTGGGTCGTCCTGGTTTATGATGACCCAAGGGACCACCCATGCATGAGAATCAGCGAGAAGGAGTACATCACCTCCTCTAATGTCCAGCAGGTAGAACCCAGATGCTGTGCATCACAACCCACCCCTGGTTCTGCTCCAAGCATGTTCAGGAGAGTTTGTTTCTGCTAATTCTTCATGGGTTCCTTTCCAGTTCAGCTCAAAGAGACAATCTCTGCCTATCAAGGCTATGCTTAAGTCTCTTCCTCTCTGGGCCATTTCCATTGGGAATATTGCTAATTACTGGACAAGTATAATCATTGTTTTGTACATCCCAACGTTTATCAACTCCATGATTCATGTTAATGTAAGAGAGGTGAGTAAACCTTCTGTTCTTTCTTTACCTGTATCAGTGTTGCTTTCTCTGCCTTTGGTACTGAAGTCGCAGCAGTATGTTTAGCTGATGGTCTTACCTGGAGTCTCACCGTTTCCAGTTGTGATGCCAGCACTGCCCAGGAAAAAGGGACAGGCACACCATGCCTGGCACCCTGCCTCGATGTCCCCCACAATAACTGCCGCTGTTCACTCTATGACTGTACTTGTGTAAAAACTGAAGTCTCAACACCAATGTTCCCTGCGGGTTCTGGACTCCATCCCTGAAAACCCCATGGCTAAACCTTGTCACCCTTCCCACCTCTTAACAAACCAAACCCTGACTCAGTTCTTATTCTCTAAGGGCCAACATCTCATATCACACCCCCAATGCAGGTGCAACTTGGAGAAGCACTGACCCCTGGGCCCTTGTGTTGTGTGGTGAAGGGTTAACAGAGAAGAGTCTTTAGAAATGGAATCTGGGGTTTCACTTTGCATCACTCTGCAATGAACTTGCAGTCACCCAGCCTAAGCCCAGCATTGCAGTTCGATTATCTGAGCTCTCTTTGACTGTTTTCTTTACCTTGAGACCATGGACTTGTTGAAAGAATGAGCAGCCCGAGTAAGCACCAGGCACTTTTGCGATGGTTACGGCTTTCACCTCTGTATTTCCAGTGCCAGCACTTCCCATTCTCAACACCCTCCTCCTCCCTCTGCCTAGTGCTCTCAGGTTCTGGTGATTAAAATAGAAATTAGACAGATTTTGACAACTGTAACTGACCTCAAAACTCTTTTTCTCTCTCAGGTGGTGCAGCCCCAGTTTAGTTCTGGGGTTGCATGTTGACAGATTCCTGTAAGAGAGTTTGGGCTTTAAATACCGAATTTCAGTGCAGGAATTACTCAGTGTATCAGCGCTATCTTTCCCATCATATGCACTCTCACATGCTTCCTCCCCAGAATGGATGGCTGTCTGCCCTCCCCTACTTGTTTGCCTTGATCTTTGGCATCCTCACAGGCCAGATGTCAGCCTTCTTCCGGTCCAGGAATATTCTCAGCCTACTCACCATTTGGAAACTCTTTGCCTCTTTAGGTAAGGGCCAGCCAGGACTTTCAACCAGAGTGGGAATTCTCTTGACTGTGTCTTCTACACCTCTCCCCAGGGCTTCTTCTTCCTGCCCTCTTCAGTGTGAGCCTTCTTTACCTGAGCTCCAGCTTCCTCAGCACTATTATTTTCCTGATATTGATTACTGCAACCCAAAGCTTCAATAGAGTTGGATAACAACTGAGTGCCTTGGATATGGTTCCCAAGTAGGGTCCCTTTGTACAAGTCCCTTCTTTCTCGCATCCAAATTCTCAAGACAGACTGAATATATCAGTGACTTTGGAGTTTATAGCCTGCAGGCCAAAGGTTCTGGAGCAGCATCTCTGCAGGCTACACATTTAAAGGAGGAATTAATTGTGTATGTATTAATGCATGTAAGCGTATGAGCCTCTCATGGACTTATGAACATGTACAGCTTGGGAATTGAGAGCCCATTTCTGGAGTCAGAAGCTGTTGGGTTTGGCATCACCACAGCCATTTAACTCCAGCATTTTACTTCCCTTCTGCCTGTCTTCTCACCTGTAAAATGGAAGGAAGAAGAAAATACTTCCCTCGTAGGCTATGAAAACTACAGAGTTCACATCAAGTACATTGAGTCGTCACTGCTACTCAGCAATCACTCTCCAAGTGTTGACTGCTGCATTGTATGATGGGTATGTCTTATAATCTCCTCATGTCAGCCCGCCAATGTTAGGCAATTTTTCTTTACACATAAGGAAATCGAAGTTCAGATACTTTTCAGCCCAAGATCTCACCCCTGCTTGGGATTTTCCTTGGGATTTGAATCCAGATTTGTTTAACTCATCTCTTTCCACGCTGTTACACCTTGTTTAACAAGGTAATACGGGTGAAAAATGGATGCAGCCTTGCCATTTGCACAACCCTAGAGGAGTCTGTGAACATTTTGCTTCGTGGGCTGGTACACCCTGGAGAACACAGATCTGATATGTACGGCATTCTCTGAATTTCTGTTAAGCAGCCGCCCTGAGCTAGAGAGTCAAAATCAAGCAAGCATTATGCTATTTCTCATAATTGTGTAAAGAGTACTGCCCACCAGAAGGATGCAAAGTGAGACCCAAGGCAACTAGGACATGGATACATTAGATGTATTCTGTTCAGAGACCCTCCTTAAAAATATCTGCAGGTGTTCTCATTATGAGACACAGTGCACAATACCAGCGGAGCCATACTCCCTTCAAAAATCAAGTCAAATAAGGAATTATACACAAATAGGTAAAGGAAATTATAAATAGCTACCATTTATGAGGTACTTTTTATGTACGTCATAAACTGGGATACCCAGTTTGACTGTGAGAATATTATCCACACAGGATGGGTGAGGAAGCAAAGTCCCAGGAAGTTAACTGATGTAAAGTCACATGGCCAGCAGTAAGGTGAGTGATTGCTCATGTGCAGGCATGCCTGCTGACAAATCTAACTCACTGTGGTTCCTTCCTCACTGGTGACACCTACTAGTGCCTGCTTAGTAGAATGTGAAATCCCTCTGCCAGCAGAGGTGTGGGGAACATCTGACTTGACCTGAGCTGCTTCATTGTAATGGCCCAAATCCATGTTAGCCATGTACTTTCCTAATGTCAGAGATATTCCATGTATAATTTGGAAAAAATTCTTCTTCTCTGAAGCTAATTCATGATCAGTCTCCAGGGCATTATATGTTTTATCTCAAGCTTACTGATTACTATAGCTCAAATTAATTTTTATTAGTGAATGGAGACAAAACTTATTTAAGAATCAATGTTCTTTATCATATACCTCGCTTCACTATTAAAGGGAATTCTAACCTTACACCTTTGAGGTCGTATTTCCAAAAATTCCTCTTATGGAAATTGGGTCATGTTAGAACCTAACATGGGGCAAAGGGATGGCATCTCCTGGAGAAGATCAGAAGTGGCAAGAGAGAAGGACTGGATGGAAAAAGAGTCACACAGGTGATTTCATTAAAATATTGGGGGATGAGAATGAGTGAGATAGAGAAGGTGTAGGGGGAAGGTGGCCGCCATCTTGTTCTGTGGTGATTAGGAAGGCGCTTTTACCTCCTTGACATTCTTAAAGGGAGACTCCTCATTTTGAATGGTTTGTGAATGATGGGCTGTGCACACCTGAATTTCCCTCCATGTGGGACTGAATTAAACCATATTACAGTAATATAAAAAACCAATAAAATTTCACCGTAAGCTATTGCAGCTGAAGAATAAGCAATTTGAGGTGAGGTTTGTCCATAGAGCTGTCCAGGATTAAAACAACATCAAGGTTGTTTCTCTGCCCACATCATATATCTGCTGTCAGGAGGATTTGCTACCCTCAGAGCAGTGAGCTACAGCATCTAGTGGATGTTTTCAGAGGAATTGTCATGGCACTCAGGATTCTTGTACTGGGGATTCTGCTAACATCTTTGACCTTGGAATGAAAGCCTCTTTTTTTTTTAATTAATTAATTAATTTATTTATTTTATTATTGATTCTGTAAAAATATTACATTAAAAAATATATATGAGGACCCATTCAACCCCACCACCCCCACCCCACCACTTCCCCCCCGCCCCAGCAACACTCATTCCCATCATCATGACACATCCATTGCATTTGGTAAGTACATCTCTGGGCACCTCTGCACCTCATGGTCAATGGTCCACATCATGGCCCATACTCTTCCCCATTCCATCCAGTGGGCCCTGTGAGGATTTACAATGTCCGGTGATTGCCCCTGAAGCACCATCCAGGGCAGCTCCAAGTTCCAAAGACGCCTCCACATCTCGTCTCTTCCTGCCATTCCCCATACCCATCAGCCACCATGTCCACTTTTCCCACTCCAATGCCACCTTTTCCCTGTGGACATTGGATTGGTTGTGTCCATTGCACCTCTATGTCAAGAGGAGGCTCAGATTCCACATGGATACTGGATGCAATCCTCCTGCTTTCAGTTGTAGGCACTCTAGGCTCCATGGTGTGGTGGTTGTCCTTCTTCAACTCCATCTTAGCTGAGTGAGATGAGTCCAATAAATCAGATTGTAGGTGCTGGAGTCTGTTGAGGCTCAGGGCCTGGCTATCACATTGTCAGTCCAGAGATTCAGATCCCCTAAATATATCTTAAACCCCAACACCAACTACTACTCCAGCACAGTATCATGAAAGTCTTATGAAGAGAGATCCCATCTGAGTCCAGATTCATCACGCATAAACACCAGCTCCAAAGAAGGGCCATCTGACATGGCAGTTAACCCCATCTGCCATGATCATAGCACCCATGGATCTCTTTAGCCCTCAAAGGAACCAATACCTGGGGGTTGTATCTACTTTATCTGTCTCTTAGACTCTGCTCAGTTGTGCATAAGGGCAATCCTTCTGACAGCCTTTTATAAAAATAAAAGTTCAAATCCTCTCTCACTGTCACATCACTCTTGAACCTCCAGATAGGATGGAAGTAGTTTGTGACCAACTGATTCTCCAGCTAACACCAATTAGTAAAGACCAGATAAAACCCCAAAGTATTCACCAACAAGCATCAGGGAGCAGCAGAGGCAGGCAGGACTTGTGAGGGCAGCACCACCTCAGATGACCTGACAGTCCCCATCAGGGATTCCCTGGGAGCTTTGACACTCCTGGGGGTGGGCAGGAAGCTGATGATCCTGTGTGGCCCTGGCACAGCTAGAACCGACAACACTGTGGCCTTACACACAATGTCAGTTTCCCCTTGAGATAGCTGTTGGATTGGAGGTGAAGGGGGAAAGAGGCAAAAGCAGAAACACACAAACAAAACTCAGCTATAAACCTCTGCAAAGAATGACAGAACTTCCCATACTATTTTATGCTGTGGAGGCAAGAGCCATCAGGGCCTGGAGGGGCCCAGGTGAATTGAATGAGTTCTCCTATGGAATCCATGGAGAGATGCATAGAAAGAATAGGGGAACCGGAGGTAAACTGAGTCTTAGCAAAGTTTAATGTCAACTTTATCTTAAAGCATTCCCTAATTAGATTAAAACGGACAGACCCCTCAGCTCAAAATCTATTAGAGAAAAGGGTGATTTGTTTCCTGGTTATAGATAACAGTTTTTTTCTGGAGTTTCTATTTTTTTTTAATTCACAATGTTCGACATTACTAAAAATTACTAGGCATGTCAAAGAAGAGTGTCATGTCATCAAAAGCCAAACAACACTAATAAACTGCCATGAGACATAACTCTATGACTGATACAGATATGAAAGTTAACAAACATGAAATCTAAGCGTTTTGATTTAATTAATACTCAAGAAACCAGGGTACACTCACAAAAATTCTTGAGATAAAAATTTGACCAACATTGGACTCTCTAACAATGGAAGTTTTAGAACTGAAAATTAAAATATCTAATATTAAGGTCTTGGTATATAGGTGTAAAGACAAATTAGCTAAAACAGACGACAGGATTGGTAAACCAGAAGACACATCATAAGGAAATATCCAAACTGAAGTGTATAGAGAGGAGAGAATGGAAATTAAAGAGCATAAGTGAAATATAGAACAGTTAAAAGGCTAACATATCTGAAACCAGGATACCAGAAAGAAAATAGAGAGGAAATGGGAAATAAGCAAACTTTTAAGGGGCAACAGTTCTAAATATCCTGGAAACATATGATAGACAGTAAACCACACATAGACAAAGCTCTGTGAATGTCAAGCATGAAAATATATATGATTTAAAATAATTATAGTAAGCCTGCTGAGAACCAAAGAGAATGAAAACTCTCATAATTAAGCAACCAGAAGAAAAAAGACATGTTGCATTCAAATAGGCAGAATGGCTAAAATGAAATGATAGAAAATACAACAAGGTGGAGCAAACTGAATACTCATATTGCTGGTGAGAGTGCAAAGTGCTACAAACATTTTAGTAAATTATTTGGCAGCAATACTACATTGACGGAAACATTGAGGTTTTCAAAACAGCACAAAGGTATTTCGGCATTTACACAAGCACGCATATACAAAACTCATCAGCATCATCAGCATCAGCATCAAATGTAACTCTCCTACTTTATACCAGCCTTAGAAATCAATTCTAGTTGGACTAAGGACTCAACTGTACAAATGGGAAGCATAGAGTATAAAGATTTTCATAGTTAATACAGAAAAAATCTCTTCCAATACTACACTCAAAAAGATTGATAAATTAAAATAAATTATATTTTAACTTTAAAAAATTATAACTTCATCATAAAGTCATGGAGACATGTCAGGAGATGATATTAGGAGAAGATATTTACTGTATGTATAATCAACAAAATATCAGCACCCAGAATACTTTAGAACTTCTGCAAAATTATTTTAAAAAGACAAGTGATATAAAAGAAAGTGAGCAAAAGACTTGAAATGACACTTAAGAGGAAATCTAAATGACTACAAACTATGTGAAACTATCTTAAATCCACTAGTAAACAAAGAATGCTGACTATATTAGTCAGATTGACAGAAGTTAAAAAGTCTTGCAAAACTAGGGGTCATGTATATGAAATGGAACCTTTCACGTGTCTGATGGGATTGCACATTCATACAATTACTTCAGGTCAACATCTGACATTTCTGATAAGGTGGAAGGTACGCATGCTGGCTGACCCATGAATTCCACTATTCAATATAAAGCTCTCAGAAATGCTTCTGCATATGTACCAGGATGCATGTACAAGAAGGTTCTTAGCGGGATTATTCATGAGCACTAAAATCTACTATGAAATAAAAATGGCCACATGCTCACCAAATATAGAAAAGATAAACTATGGTACATTCAAGCTATTACGAAAAAGAATGCATCAAAATTAATCGCATCATCGTGAACGAACCTCACACATATAATGTCAAAAGAAAGACTGAAGAGAAGTACAGTGAAATAATAGTTACATAAACCATAAACAGGCAAACATAACTCTAGTGATTGGAAAAAGAACACATAAGGTAAAAGTATAAAGGAAAGCCAGACTGATGTGGCAAATACAGGAAGGCACCCACAGAAGCAGAATTTCCAGCCTCCTGTAGAAGTCAGTCCCCCTTGGCCCAGGTTCGTCCACTAGGCGGCCCTCAGGGGATGCTGTGCTCACTGTGTCCCTCAGGGAGCAGGAGGCCTCCAATTCTCCTAAACTCCCCACTCCTTCCTTTTTCCATGCCAGGGAGGCAAATCTCCATTGCATTCACCCTATTGCATTGCATTCACTGTCACTACCACAAGGGCTAATGTTTAGAAAACAAGACAGAGAGGGAGAGAGAGAGAAAGCGCATGTGATTTGTGTGTGTAAAAAGTATTCTCAACGAGGTCTTCCCAACCCCTCTTTTCATGTCCCTTGTTCGTCATTGGACTACATAGATTTCCTGCCACTTCTCAAGTAATTTACACTTTTCTATTGTCATTAATATCATTTCAAACTTCAACTTTATTGCCTACATTTGCATCTATTTTTATCATTAGTGCCATTTTTATTTATCTTGAATTCTCTAATAATGTTTTCTTACTGCAGTCCCTGATATATTCCAAACTCTTTTTTATCTGTGATTTCTTTCTTCTTGCTAAGACTGGCCCAAAACATATCTATTCTTCCTAGTTTTTAAAAAAATCTTAATTGTATCAGCTCATAATATCTTTTCTTCTCTCTACATCATTCATTTTCATGAATTTGAAATTGTTCATTCCTTCTGCTTTCTGGAATTGAATGTCCAGTTCATTTACTTTCAGTTTTTATTTTCTAGTAACTGAATTTCTGTCTATACAGTTTTCTCTAAATACTTTGAAAGTTTGTTAGCTAGAGCACAGAGCTAAACTGTGGTGAAGGTCTCCAAGGTAAGTGTATCAAAGTAGAACTGCATTGCTCTCCCAAAGAGTAACCTAGAAGGGAGTGGCCTCAGGGGATAGAGGCAGTGCTGTTCTCAGCAACTGGAGGGAAGGAGAGAGGAGAGAGTCTACAGCAACCACTGGCATTAAGGAGTGGAGCAAGAAGGACTTATAACTTCTGCTCAGGTCCAGGTGGCCCAAACTAGGTGATGAGGCCACATCTACCTGCAAGGAGAACAGAGGAATGTCAGTTTACCTGGATGGTCATTTTTCCACCAAGTCCAGTTTTCTGTTAGGCTCAGAAGACACAATGCTTAGGTCCCACAAAACTGTGAGGGACCCATGGAATCGGCTTAATTTATTTTAAAATCAGAAGACAAGAAAGGAACTTTAAGGTCAAAGAAAATGTTTTACTCTATAGCATTGCTATATTTACACTTATACTAATACTAATCATAACCTATATTTTTAATACTTTTTATAGCTATAGGGGCTCATAAAGACAAAAGTGAGAAGGGCTCAAGAAAGTCATAATAGGACTCTGAATCTCACCTAAAAACCCAGGGATTGTATTGCTAAAATGAAGATGGCAACAATGGGTACTGGCAATAATGAGTGGTTTCTGCCATTATCTGTACACTGGCTGCTCACTAATGATAAATGCCCTTTTTCACATTCTTAGAACACACTCTCCTGCTCTCAATAAAAGGTATGATTCAATTGCATCAAAGAGACCATTCTACCCAGTGGCTGCACAGAGCCCAATATCCAGGGGTGCTGGGTCCAGGCTTGACTTATTTCTAGCCAGAGACCCATCAAGTAGTAAACAAGCTACACACCCATTTCATATTCAAATTGAAAAATGAAGTAGCCCCAGGGAAAGAACACCAAAAACCAAAAATGAAACCAAAATAAAACCAAAGAGCCCTCTTCTATCATAAAAGGGAGGGACTTGAAATGCAGAGTGTTAAATGGTGAAATCTGCTGGACAGGAAAGGGGAAGATCCCTGTCTTGTAGCAAATTATAAATAATTCCATGATTTGCTCTCCAGAAGGCATTCTTTTGTTCTTAGTGGCTGAAGGGTGTGACCCTTCTCCACTCCATGGCTCCACCTGAAATGGCTGTTGCAGCTCATTTCCAGCTGAGGCTGTTTTGAGCTGACAGGAGTTGACCAATTATGGCTATGCATCCACAAGTCTCCTCTAAGACTGTGGGCCTAGACCAGCGCACGGAGCTCTTCAGTTCCTCAACAACCTTAATCCAGTCCCATCAAGAGCACGTGCTGCCTTCTGAATTTCTCAAACACGTTTGTAGGTTTCCCAGATCTACTGGTTTTCACTCTGAGTGTGACCTCTTCTTCTCTATATCTCCATGTTCTTTACTGCTATTACAACCTTGGAGACTCTGTCAGTGCATCTAAAAAGTTGCTCGTATTTCCACATTTTATTTGACATTTTAAGGGAATCTGAGAAGCAGCAATGGTAAATCCATAAAATCAACAGTTATCTCTCTTATATCTGATTTGACTAGACTGGCATTTCCTGCATCATTTGAGTTGCTTTACTTCTTTGCATTGTCATTCTTTTTATGTACAGATACTATGGATTTTTAAAAGGAGTTACAACTGTAATTGGATTAATGGGAGGAATAGTTGCTTCCACACTGACTGGAATCATCATTATTCAGGTAAGGAGTTATTTTTCAAACATTACTTGTACAGAGAAAGATACTTATATGAAAAATATACAGAGGTCACATCAGCAAGAAGTGAGTTACGAGGGTTTTTAAATGGAAACTTTTATTGGAAAAGTTGTAGAAAACAAAGTTCCCATAAACTGTTCCCACACACACACACTCACACAGTTTTCCTGATTATTGTTAGTGTGGTATCCTTATTACAATAGATGAAGCAATATTTTCTATTTATACAACTAACTCTACTTCCGTTATTTACATTAGAGTACATTCTTTATGATGTAGACCTTCAATTCTTTTAAAAATTTTAATCCAGAACATAAACACAACATAAAATTTCCTATTTAAACCAAATTTAAATCTATAAATCAGTGTTGTTAAGTACTCTCCCAACATTGTGCTACCATCACTACCATCCATTACTCAAATATTCCATCACCCCAAAAGAAACCTTGTACCAATTCAGCCTTAACTCCCCCTTCCTTACCACAAACCCAGCCTGGGGCAGCCACTCTTTCTGCCTGCCACAGCAACTGGTGTTATTCCATATGATGAAGGTGCATTTCAAACAAGAGTTGACGGTTTGAGTTTTCAAAAGCAAGTGGAAAGGGTACTGGCTAACCCACCTCAAGAGAAATACATTTGCAATCTCTTCTCCCATCTTACTCCAAAAGTAATTCAAGATGATTTAAAATGTAAATGCAGAAGGACAACAGTAAAGACACTGAAGTAAAAGGGGGGTTAAAAATTAAATAAATTTGAGGTGCAAGTCCTCAAAATCATGGCCCTGGAGATGAAACCCCCATCAAGACACATTATATATTTTACCTAAAATTTAACCTTGGCTGATAAAATAGATAAAAGGAAAATGCTTAAACAAATACGGAAAAAAATGTAAATGTAATGTCATCTTTGAATATAGACACGAATGAAACAATGAAACAAAATTTTCTCTGAATAGGATTCATGAGTACATTAAAATAAAGACATCATAATTAAAGTCTAATTTCTGTGAATGCAAAATAAATGGTTCAGTATTGTAAAGTCTATTGGTGAAACTGACAAAGTTAAAAAACTGAAATAGAAAACATGTCAGTCATCTTCATAACTGAGGAAAAGATATTTGATAAAATTTTACTAAGGATTGATGAATATAAAATTAACTACCAGGATGTTTATTTTTGATAGCAACAAAATTGTAAAACAACTTAAAAATAAAGAAATAAGGAATTACTTATAAATTTTATAAATCTTATCTCTAGATTACTAATCAGGTAAGTTATAGTACAGTCAAATATTTCTTGGTATGCAAGCATGTTTCTGATATGCACCTAGATGAAAACAGATTCACTCTTGACATTAGTGCTATGCACATCACAAGGGCATTTTCACATATTTAAAAATTATATGTACATAGACATAAATAAAAGAGTAGAAAGATAGTATGGTCATCTCTGTGGAAGTGAATTATGACCTTGTTTTGATGAGAGTGTTTTTGCACATTTTTAAGCACCTTTTGCTGAGTCTATATTATTTTTAGTGTTATATTTTAAATGTTCTAAAAACCAAATAGTAGACTTCTCATTTATAATTACTCTGCATTTTAATCCCTCAGGATCCAGATTCTTCCTGGTTTAAAATCTTCATCCTGTTGTCAGCCATTAATGTGGGCAGCATCATTTTCTACCTTGTATTTGCTGCAGTGGAAGTCCAGGACTGGGCTAGAGACAGAGAACAGACACATCTCCGAAGGAGAGAAGTGGTCAGGTTAGGCACTGTTGTTGGAGAGTCCACAGCACTCAGGGGGTTGCAGTAAAGAGGAGTAGAAGCTCATCCCTTGAGCAAAGTGGTGTGCTTCTGACTGAGATGGGTTACAGTTTAGGGGTGATGGGGTATAATTTTGAGTCTGAAACTCTTAGGCTTCCTAATGGTGCTGTTCTGGAATTCTGTGGACCTGTTGAGGATGGAGGTACAGATTTGGGAGTCTGGGCCTCTCTACCATTGAAAGACAAGGAGGAGAAGGCCTAGTTCTATGGGAGATGAAAGGTAGAAAGGACCATGAAGAGTGAGGAAGGATAGTGGGAGAATGGTGTCTCAGAAGGGAGGTGAAAAGAAGGTTTTGAGGTGCCAGTGATGACCTTGGCAAAGGCCATCAATGGATGAGAGTATAATATGAGAATTTCCTAATGGCTTTGACAACAGATACCTTAAATATAACCCTAACAAAATGGTTTTCAATTGAATGATAGAGACAAAGGGTTCATTACAATGGGTCCAAGAATTTCTGATATTGTGTCTTTCTTCTATAAACTGTACCTAATCTCATCAGCACACTAAAAACAGTTGTTTTCAGTGAAATACATGAGAGACATGTTGAATGCCATCCTAAGGATATCAACAGCAAATCCAAATGGTGGGAGATTCTCTAGGTTTAGCCAATTCACAGTTTAACAAATAAATCACAACAAATAAATAAATAAAAGGGATGAAGGAAAGTCAGTAGATTAAAAGAGATTTACATGGTATACCAAATTTTAACAATTGCCTATATAAATGCTATAGGGGTATATACATTGGTGAGAAACTTACAAAGAAATAAATGGAACTATGAATGTCAGGAGAGTTGTCAGTTTTAGGGATAGGGAGAGGTAGGCATGAGTATGGAGCACATGGAGAATCTCTAAGGTACTAGCATTAGTCTGTTTTTCATACCCAGGGGATGGTGATTAAGAGTGTTTACCTTGTAATATTTCTCCAAGAATGCATTTGTGTTGTGACATTTTCTGTATCTCTATTTCACTTACAATAAAAAATATTAAGGAAAAAAGAGAAAGTGTGATTCTAAAGCCTATCATTCAACTACTTGATTCTAAAATTAGGAGACAAAGAGAAGCTGTTATTATTTGGCCTCCTCTGGAATCGCACACACAGCCAAGTAGAATGGCAATTCTCCCTATTAAAGGACTCAGTGTTCTTAGAAGAAAAGGCAATCACTGTTGTCAAATAAATACTGCTTTTACAATTAAAAAAGAGAAAGAGAGAGAATGTGAGAGTTGAAGTGGAGAAAGCAAGTATACACAGTCCTGTAAAGGACAGCAGAGAAATGGCAGGTAGCTTTAAGGGACTGGAAGGAAGTGAGGAGTGATTCCAGGGGTTCTATGGTGAAGCGAAGCACTTCCAGCCTAGGAAACACAAAGCCCAGCAGCCTCCAGGCAGAAACATGCCTGGGAGATTTCAAGAGCAAACAAAAAGCCCACGTGGCTGGAAGAGAGCTGGAGGAGTGCACAGGAGACTGCAGGGAGGGCTTCCTGGTTCTCCAGGCTCTAAGGCACACACCCAGCGGGCTGGGTTCAGCACAGGAATTCATTGACTGCTGGTTTCAGAGCTGGAAGGCTGGCTGCCTGCCAGGATCATGGTGCTCTGTGGGCCAGCAATCCTTGTGTCCCTCGGCTTCTCCTTCACAAGGTAATGGCCACTTTGGTCTTTTCAGGTACCCACTGATTTCTGGATTCCTGCTCCCCCGGATGACTCTTTCTTTACAAGGCCTCCATTAATAGGATTAAGTCCCATTCCCCTTCAGTCAACCTCAGGATAAGTAAATGTAACATCTTCCATGGGGTTCACACCCACAGGAATGTGATGAAGAACACGTTTGGCTGTCTGTTTTCTGGGAGACCCAATTCAACTTCCCACAGAGAACTAGTGTGGGTCAGGAGGGACAAGAACTGAGTGATGATTAATGACTTGTAGATGCCAGGATTCAGTTTGGTTGGAGAAAAACCTTCTTGCTCTCGCCTGCCACTGAGATATCAGGTATGGTCTCCTACCTCTTCTTTGCCCAAGGTAATGTCCAGGACTGGGCAGAAGAGCTGACTGCCACCCACTTAGGAGCACATCTGAGGGATGTAATAGAGCTGATGAGTACGTGCTCATTGTTTTTTTCATGCCTGCTTGACTGATTAGTCACTCAGTTTTGGTTGAATTTACTTCCAGATCCTTCTCAGTGACCTTGGCTGTGTGATACTGAAATTCTGCCTGGAGAGTTTATAGGAATTAAAAACTAAATATAAAAACTAGTTATTTAGCTGTGAACATCCAAAGACCTAAGTGTGTCTGAATTTCTTTGTGTTTTCCAAGACTTTCCACTGTAATCCTGGTAAAATAATCAAGGGTGGATGATATTTTCTCAGGTAAGCAAAAGAGGAACCTGGAACCATAGGAATGGGATCTCAGAATCGCAAGGGGAATTGTATCCGAAAACCTATAAGAGGAATTCTGAGATCTGTCCCCAAAATAAGCTGGAAATCAGAAACCACAGTGTACACAACTCAAAGTCCTGGACCAGGAGGCCAATGCTGGCAGTGCCTCACGTCAAGAGAGGAGGACCTTGCAGAGGCAAGGCATGGGTGGGAGGCCTAGGAGGAAAATGTCCAGAGGGAAAGTACACACATCAGACCCATTCTGACAAGAAGGACAATGTCCTGAAGCTAAAGGGCTGGGGGTAGGGGCCGACGTCATTTCCACCCACTTCCTTTCCATGGCTACTAGCTTTGGCTTAAGACACCCCTAGAATTTTGGGGCACTTCGCAGAACCAACCTTTCACAGCCATCTTCTTTGTGAACTTGAAGATCTGGGCTCCTCACTGGTGTGCAGGTCCACACAGATCCCTTGCAGCTGAGGGAAACTCTCCAGTGACTCTCCTGTTCCCTTATGCATTTGTTCGGCTCATCACTCCCGACTGGAATGCCCCACCTTTACTTCTCTTAGTTTGGAACCAGGTACTTTTCTATTGCTCTCTCCCTAGCAAGAATGCCATTTGTCCAAAGGATTTTCAAATTAGTGCTGCTACACAGTTTGCACTCTGTGTTAATGAGTTTGCTACTAAGAGATAAAATTTCAGCTGCACTTTGTGTCATGCCCCAACCACACACTAAGGCCCTGCCTGAGATCATCACTGATGGTTTTAGTAACAGTTGGCTGCCACTGGTGGTAATTCAAATGGTGGTCTCTGGCAAATTGGACTAAAACCCAGTTTTTCCTGGTTATTGGGTACCCTCATTAACTAATCTGACATCATATTCTCCAAATCTAAAAGGGAAGTGACCAAAACACCAAGGGAGTGTCATCTAGGGGTATTCTTAGGATCACAAGGGAGAAGGCACAAATTATCTTCACTATGAATTGAAAATTTTATTCTTTTTATTTGAAGTTTATCATTTATTAAAACCACTCATTTTGGAAAGCAGTGTAGTGAAGCATATACAAGACCTTGTAATAGGAAATGGCTTCATGAACTTCACACCAAAAGCACGAGCAGCAAGAAAAAACAAATAGATAAATGGGACTTCCTCAAAATTAAAGCCTTCTGCACCTCAAAGGAGTTTGTCAAGAAAGTAAAAAGGGAGCCTACACAATGGGAGAAAATATTTGGTAGCCATATATTGGATAGGAGACTTATAACTTGCATATATAAAGAACTCCTATATCTTGAAGATAAAAAGATAAACAACCCATTTAAAAAATGGGAAAAAGATTTAAACAGACACTTCTCCAAGGAAGAAATACAAATGGCTAAAAAGCAAATGAAAAAATCCTCCAAATCTCTAACTATCAGGGAAATGCAAATAAAAACTACAATGAGATAACATCTTACTCTCATGAGATTGGCATTTATGAAAAAGACAGAAGAATACAAATGCTGGAGAAGATGTGGAGGAATGGGAACACTCATCCACTTCTGGTGGGAATGCAGAAGGATCCAACCATTCTGGAGGACAGTTTGGCAGTTTCTCAAAAAACTAACCATAGATTTGCCATATGACCCAGCAATTCCACTGCTGGGTATATACCCAGCGGAACTGAAAACAAGGACACAAACCGATATATGCACACCAATGTTCATAGCAGCATTGTTCACTATTGCCAAAAGTTGGAGTCAACCCAAATGCCCATCAACAGATGAATGGATCAATAAAATGTGGTATATACATACAATGGAATACTACTCGGCTTTAAGAACAAATACACTACAAACACGTGATAACATGAATGAATCTTGAGAACCTTATGTTGAGAGAAGAAACCCTGTCATTGAAGGACAAATACTACATGACCTCAATGATATGAAATAAGTAAACCAAGCTGTCTCAGAGAGCTAGAGACTGTATGATAGACTTAAAGGAAATTGGGGGGTAGAAGAAGGATGTATGCTGACACCTACATGGGTGAAATCTATGATAACTTGGAGGAAAGTATTTTACAAGTAAGGGATAAAATGGGGGCATAGGGTTACCATTGGATGGGGTTTTGTGGGATTGAGGAAGGCTAGGGATGGGAGGATGGGTAATATTGCCCAAGAAATTGGGGGGAGGGTTAGGCAACATACGAACATAGGAGATTGTCAGGTATTTGTATAAGAGTGTAATGCTGAGAAAGCTTTTTCAAAAATATAATAAGTAAAGTTACCTGTTTAAGATGCTTAAAGGGGATAATCCGATGCAGGACAGTCTCCTAGGGAATATATGAATGCTCATTTTGCCATAGTGGGTTATATCACTGTATAGATATCCATAAAAGGAGAGGTAAGGTATACCCACATCCTGGGGAGGACTGATGCTCTCAAATAGAGGGAATTGTATCTCTCAAGAGAAATGGTGGCTCCCAGAGCATTAGGGCAGTTGAGCATGTCAAGCCCTCAACACTGTGGCAAGTATCTCTGAACATGACCGTTCAAGTAATGAAGATTGACTGTCACTGTGGGCCCTAAGGGGAGGAGGAAAGAGGTATTGAATAGATGGAACCAATGTAACTGTGTGGGCAACAGAAGTGTTCCACAAGATTATGCAAGGATGGATATAAGACATGTTAAATTACACCAAAAATATATAGGGGCTGATAGGCTAAAATGTAAATCATAATGTAAAACATAAGATAACTTAAAGTTTAGAAAATTGTATAGTCTAAAATATAAACCACAATGTAAACACAAATGTTACCTTATTTGAAAGCTATTGTCTCAATATCTGTACATCAGTTTCAGTAAATATGAATATGTTAAAAGATTATTGCTGTGGAAGGGAAAAGGTTTTATGTTGGATATGTGGGAGTACTGTATATTGTATATATGAATTACTGTGATCTAAGACTTGTGAAGATAAGCTAAATATTTAGAAAAAAGAATAGAAAAAGATAGGATGTAGAATTTTTCCAAATTAATATGTATTCCATATTTAATCTTTAAGCTCATCACTATATTCTATTTTAATATTAAGGGAACCTGGCGATATATTGGGCTTCACTTTTCAGGAAGTTTTGGATCACAGAGAGGGTCAACAATGGCAGCAGGAGGCGGGGCAAGATGGTGGCTGAGTGAGCGCATCTGATAATCTCTCCTGCAAAGAAGCGGCTGGGTAGCATTGGAAATTCTTCGGGACCAGGCTGTTTCAGGATTTTGCAGGGCAGGAGGTGTCTGGACATCGATTTGGTGGGAAGGTAACAGAGAAAATTCATGTATAAGATAAAATTGAGGCTCTATTACACGGAGGTGGGGGCTGAGCATGGGACGCTCCCTCCTGGGGTGGGCGGAGCCGTTGCACTGGCGCTGCAGCGGCGATTCCTAGAAGCTCTGTGGTACTGGGGAATTCATAAGCCCTGAGCAGGCTATTGGGGGGCTAACAGGGCAGGAGGCCTTCGCAGACCGATTTGGGGAGACACATGGGAGTTTTATTGCGAGGCGGGGAATTTTTGATTGCGGACACAAATAATAGCGCTTCTGGCTAAGGCCCGGCCCCAAGGCCGGCTGCCGATCTGTAGCGGCCTTAAATTGCTTGCAATAAAGAGACGTCACCAGGAGGCTGTTTCAGGGACTGCCGGGTGGGAGACATCTGGAAGCCAATTAGGGGAATATTTTGCGAAGCATGGGAATTTCGGTTTCGGTCTCTGATATCGGCGTTTCCAAATGGAGCCCGGCCCCCTGGGCCTGACTACTGATCTGCAGCGTCATTAAATTGGCTGCAGTGTAGAGGCGCCCCCAGGTGGCCGTTTCCGGGGCTTACAGGGTGGGCAGTGTCCTGAAGTTGAATTGGTGATACAGTCACAGAAGAGACCCGAGTCAGGGTAAATTGCGAGGTTCTGACACATAGGTCAGAGTTTGCAGATGTGACTTCCCCCATAGGGCTGGCACCCAGCTGCGGGGATCCCTGAAGGCTGTGTTGCACTGCAGTGCTCCCAGGCACCCTGTTAACCAGATTTGAGGTTGCCAGGTCTGAGTCCCCTAAAACCTGGTGGCCCACACTCCAGAGACTCACACCTCTTGAGTCTGCAATATCACAGACTTTCTATCCCTGAATCCATCACGCCCTGAGGTCCATCTGAGATCCTTGAATGTCCTAGACCTCAACGTTTGAGTTTTTTCTTTTGTGTTTTTTCGTTTTGTTTTGTTTTTGTAATTTTTATTTTATTTTTATTTTTTATTCTCCTGACTGCTAACATTGCATTATCTCCTAGTCTTTTCTCCCATCATATTCCCCAAAGTCTTTTTTTTTTTTTTTTTTCAGTTATTTAGGGAGGTTTTTTGTTGTGCTGCTGTGGTTGTTCTATATCTTTTTTTTCTTTTCCTTACTTGTTCCCCTTCCTTTACCCACCCCCTTTTTCTTTCTTTCTTTCTTCTCTTTTTTTTTTCTCTCTTGTCCCTCATTTTCTTCTTATTTTATTTTATCTTAATTATACAACAGGTGCTACAGGGAACACCTCACATTTGCTGGGTTTCCTCACCCTCCATTGCCTCATTTCTGTGTGAATTGATTTTGGCTACCTACACTATCCTTTTTCCCCCACATCTTGATATCCTCCATCACCTACTGTCTCTCCTATAATCCACCTCCCTTTCTTTGATCCCCAAATTGTCTAACTCTTAATTTCTAATACCTTTGTTTTGTTTTCTGTCTTTTATACACTCTTGAAACTATTGCCTCTCTTTTCTCTTTCCCTATCTCAAGAAAACAATAGCTTTTTAATCCATACCATATTCCTCCCATAATCAGTCGACTACCTCATTATAGGTACTCTACCTACTGCTATAACTCTACACAACTAACATGAATCTAATATCCATCCTCCCAGATCTCATATTGTTGCTCTGTTAACATTTGTTACCAATACTACTTTACACATTTTCCTTTCTTACACAATTGCCTTTCCTTGGCCCTAATACTTTCCTTCAAAGTGAACTCAGCCAGCAATAAGAAATTAGAATAAGAAGAACAAAGTGACAAAGAGAAGATATAATACTTACGCAAAAACAACAGCTAATTAATCCCCAAGACTAGACAAAGAAGCTAAGGAATTGATTAAACCCATCAAGATAAAATGATGACCAGACAGCAACAAAAATCTACAAGCCAAACCAGTATCAGGAAAAGATGGCTGAATCCAATGAAGAAACTAAAAACCAGGAAGGGGAGCAGAACTTCGCACAAGTAATTAAAGATCTCAGAACATATATCACAGACAAATTTAATGAAGTAAAGGAAGAGGTTAACAATATGAAGACAACACTTGGAGGGGAAATTGCAGACATACGCAAAAAGATAACATATGATGGGAATGAAAACCACAGTTCAAAAAATCAAAAACACACTCGCAGCAAATAGCAGCAGGTTAGAAGAGGCAGAGCAGAGAATTAGTGATGTGGAAGACAGTACATTTGAAATCAAACAGATAGTAGAATTGATCGATAAAAAGAAAGAAAAAATCCATCTAGGACTTAGAGACCTGAATGACAATGCAAAACGCACAAATATACGTATTATAGGCATCCCAGAAGGAGAAGAGAAGGGAAAGAGGTCAAAAGGAGTGTTGCAGGAAATAATGGCTGAAAACTTCCCAAATCTACTGAAAGAGACAGATGTACATATACAAGAAGCACAGCACACCCCAAACATCATAAACCCCAACAGGCCAACCCCAAGACATATACTTGTCAAATTATCCAATGTCAAGACAAAGAAAATTCTAAAAGCAGCAAGAGAAAAGAAAACCATCACATACAAGGGAAGCTCCATAAGATTAAGTGCTGATTTCTCATCTGAAACCATGGAGGCAAGAAGGCAGTGGTATGATATAGTCAAGGTACTAAAAGAAAAAAAATTCCAACCAAGAATACTCTATCCAGCTAAACTGGCATTCAAAAATGATGGAGAGTTCAAAATATTCACAGATAAACAGAAACTGAAAGAGTATGCCAACAAGAAACCTCCCCTTCAAGAAATTCTAAAGGGAATTCTGCAGGAAGAAAGGAAAAAACAGGACAGGCAGAGTTGGAGGAGAGTGTAAGAGCAACAAAAAAGACAAAAAGAGAAGAAAACAAACAAACAAAATATGACAAACAAAAATCCAATCAAAATATGGCTAACATAAATAATTCCTTCAAAGTAATACCACTGAAATGTCAATGGATTAAACTCACCTATCATAAGATTCAGACTGGGACATTGGATAAGGAAATATGACCCATCTATATGCTGTCTACAAGAGACACATCTTAGACCCAGAGACTCATGGAGACTGAAAGTGAATGGTTGGAAAACAATCTTACAAGCAAACAATAACCAAGAAAAGGCAGGAATAGCTATATTAATATCAGACAAAATAGACTTTAAATGCAAAACAATTGTGAGAGGCAAAGAAGGATGCTACATATTAGTGAAAGGGACAATGTGTCAAGAAGAACGAACAATCATAAATATTTATGCTCCTAACAAGGGTGCCTCTATACATGAGGCAAACGCTGGAAAAACTAAGTGAAAAAATAGATGCATCTACAATTATAGTGGGGGCTTTTAATACACCACTGTCAACTCTGGACAGAACATCTCAAAAGAGAATCACTAAAGAAACGAAATATTTGAACAGTATATTAGAGGAGCTGGATCTAATAGACATATACAGATCATTACACCCAAACACAGCAGGATATACATTTTTCTCAAGTGCACATGGATCATTCTCCAAGATAGACCATATGCTAGGCCACAAAGAAAGGCTGAATGAATCAGAAAGATCGAAATGACACAAAATAATTTCTCTGAACACAGTGGAGTGAAACGGGAAACATGCAAGGGCCAGAGGCCCAGATTTCACACCAAGATATGGAAATTAAACAGCACACTCTTAGAAAACAGTGGGTCAAAGAGGAAATCTCAAAAGAAATCAATAACTACCTTGAAATAAATGATGATGATAACACAACATACCAAAATTTATGGGATGCAGCAAAAGCAGTATTGAGAGGGAAATTTATAGCCATAAATTCATACATCAAAAAAGAAGAAAGAGCCAAAAATGAAGAACTAACTGCACATTTGGAGGAATTAGGAAAAAAACAACAAAGTAATCCCACAGGAAGAAGAAGGAAGGAAATAACAAAGATAAGAGCAGAACTAAATGAAATAGAAAATAAGAAAGCACTTGAAAAGATAAACAAGACCAAGAGCTGATTTTTTGAGAAGATAAATAAAATTGACAAACCTTTAGCGAGACTAACAAAGAAAAAAAGAGAGAAGATGCAAATACACAAAATAAGAAATGAGAAAGGAGATATCACCACTGACCCCACAGAAATAAAGACTATCATAAGAGGATACTTTGAAAAACTATATTCCAACAAAAATGACAATTCAGAGGAAATGGACAAATTCCTAGAAACACATAAGCAGCCTACACTGATGAAAGAAGAAATTGATGAGCTCAACAAACCAATCACAAGTAAAGAGATAGAATCAGTCATTAAAAACCTCCCAACTAAGAAGAGCCCAGGGCCAGACAGCTTCACAGGTGAATTCTACAAAACATTCCAGAAAGAACTAACACCAATCCTGCTGAAACTATTCCAAAAATATCGAAACAGAAGGAACATTGCCTAACTCCTTCTATGATGCCAACATTACCCTAGTACCAAAGCCAAACAAAGACACCACAAGAAAGGAAAATTACAGACTAATTTCTCTAATGAACCTAGACACAAAAATACTTAACAAAATACTTGCTAATCGTATTCAACAACACATTAAACGAATTATATACCATGACCAAGTGGGATTCATTCCAGGTATGCAAGGATGGTTCAACATAAGAAAATCAATCAATGTAATGCACCATATAAACAGATTGAAGGAAAAAAATCACATGATTATATCTATAGATGCAGAAAAAGCATTTGACAAAATACAGCATCCTTTCTTGATAAAAACACTCCAAAATATCAGAATACAAGGAAATTTTTTGAACATGATAAAAAGTATATATGAAAAACCTACAGCCAACATCATTTACAATGGAGAAACCCTAAAATCTTTCCCTCTAAAGTCAGGAACAAGACAAGGATGCCCACTCTCTCCCCTTCTATTTACCATTGTCTTAGAAGTAATTGCTCGAGCACTGAGGCAAGACCAGATAGAAAAGGCATTCAAATTGGAAAGGAAGAAGTCAAAATTTCATTATTTGCAGATGACATGATCCTATACATAGAAAATCCTGAGGGGTCTTCAACAAAGCTTCTAGAACTCATAAATGAGTGTAGTAAAGTCGCAGGTTATAAGATCAATGTGCAAAAATCAGTAGCATTTCCGTATACCAATAATGAGCAAGATCAGGAGGAAATCAAGAAACAAATACCATTCACAATAGTAAATAAAAAAGTCGGGAAATGGACTTTGGCCCAGTGGTTAGGGCGTCCGTCTACCACATGGGAGGTCCGCGGTTCAAACCCCGGGCCTCCTTGACCCGTGTGGAGCTGGCCATGCGCAGCGCTGATGCGCGCAAGGAGTGCCGTGCCACGCAGGGGTGTCCCCCGCGTGGGGGAGCCCCACGTGCAAGGAGTGCGCCTGTGCGGAGAGCCGCCCAGCATGAAAAGAGAGAGCGGCCTGCCCAGGAATGGCGCCGCCCACACTTCCCGTGCCGCTGACGACAACAGAAGCGGACAAGGAAACAAGACGCAGCAAACAGACACCAAGAACAGACAACCAGGGGAGGGCGGGAAATTAAATAAAAATAAATAAATCTTTAAAAAAAAAAAAAAGTCAAATATTTAGGAATAAATTTAAATAAGATGTAAAACACTTATACACTGAGAACTATACAAGACTGTTCAAGGAAATCAAAGAAGATATAAATAAATGGAAGAATATTCCATGTTCATGGATAGGAAGACTAAATATTATTAAGATGTCTATCCTACCAAAACGGATCTACACATTCAATGCAATCCCAATAAAAATCAACACAGCCTTCTTTAAGGAACTAGAAAAACTAACTATGAAATTTATTTGGAAAGGAAAGAGGCCCCGAATAGCCAAAGACATATTGAAAAAGAAAAACGAAATTGGAGGAATCATACTACCTGACTTCAAAACATACTGCAAAGCTACAGTTGTGAAAACAGCATGGTATTGGCATGAGGAGAGACACACAGACCAATGAAATCGAATTGAAAGTTCTAATATAGATCCTCATATATATAGCCATATAATATTCGATAAAGTCACCGAACCCTCTCAACTGGGAAAGAATGGCCTATTCAACAAATGGTGCCTGGAGAACTGGATAGCCATATGTAGAAGAATGAAAGAGGATTACCATCTCACACCTTATACAAAGATCAACTCAAGATGGATCAAAGATCTAAATATAAGAGCCAAGACCATAAAGACCTTGGAAAGCAGTCCAGGGAAACATCTACAAGACCTTGTAATAGGAAATGGCTTCATGAACATCACACCAAAAGCATGAGCAACAAAAGAACAAATAGATATATGGGACTTCCTCAAAATTAAAGCCTTCTGCACCTCAAAGGAGTTTGTCAAGAAAGTAAAAAAGGGAACCTACACAATGGAAGAAAATATTTGGCAACCATATATCTGATAAGAGACTTACAACTTGCATATGTAAAGAACTCCTGTATCTTGAAAATAAAAAGATAACCTATTTAAAAAATGGGAAAAAGATTTAAACAGACACTTCTCCAAAGAAGAAATACAAATGGCTAAAAAGCATATGAAAAAATGCTCCAAATTTCTAGCTATCAGGGAAATGCAAATCAAAACTACAATAAGATACCATCTTACTCCCATAAGATTGGCAGCTATGAAAAAAACAGAAGAATACAAATGCTGGAGAGGATGTGAAGAAATGGGAACACTCATCCACTGCTGTTGGGAATGCAGAAGGATCCAACCATTCTGGAGACAGTTTGGCGGTTTCTCAAAAAACTAACCATAGATTTGCCATATGACCCTGCAATACCACTGCTGGGTATATACCCAGCAGAACTGAAAACAAGGACACAAACTGATATATGCACACCAATGTTCATAGCAACATTGTTCACTATCGCCAAAAGTTGGAATCAATCCAAATGCCCATCAACAGATGAATGGATCAATAAAATGTGGTATATACATACAATGGAATACTACTTGGCTTTAAGAACAAATACACTACAAACACTCGTGATAACATGGATGAATCTTGAGAACCTTATGTTGAGTGAAGCAACCCAGGCATTGAAGGACAAATACTACATGACCTCAATGATATGAAATAAGCAAGCTGTCTCAGAGAGCTAGAGACTGGAAGATAGGCTTACAGGAAATCGGGGGGTAGAGGAAGGATGTAAGTTGACATCTACATGGGTGAAATCTATGATAAACTGGTGGTAAGTATGTGCACAAGGAAGAGATAAAATGGGGGCATAGGGTTACCTTTAGGTGGGGCTTTGTGTGTTCGAGTGGGGCTAGGGATGGGCGGATGGGTAATATTGCCCAAGAAATTGGGGGGAGGGAGGGGCAACATACGAACATAGGAGATTGTCAGGTGTTGGTTGAAAGTAAAATGCTGAGAAAACCTTTTCAAAATATAATTAGGAAAGTTATCTGTTTAAGATACTCAAAGGGGATAATCTGATGCAGGACAGACTCCTAGGGAATATCTGAATGTTCATTTTGCCAGAGTGGGTTATAGAGACCCATATAATGAGAGTGAAGGTAGACCCACATCCTGGGGAGGACTAATGCCATCAAATAGAGGGAACTGTATCTCTCAAGAGAGGGTGGCTCCCAGGGCATTAGGGCAGTTGAGCAAGTCAAGCCCTCAACACTGTTGCAAGTATCTCTGAACATGGCTCTTCAAGAAATGAAGATTGACTGTCACTGGGGCCCAAGGGGAGGGGGAAATAGATATTGAATAGATGGAACCAAAGTAAATGTGAGGGCAAAAGAAGTGTTTCACAAGAGTACACAAGGATGGATATAAACATGTACTATTACACGAAAAACATATAGGGGATGACAAACTAATAATGTAAAACATAATGTAAAACATAGGATAACTAAAAAATTTAGAAAACTGTATAGCCTAAAGTATAAACCACAATGAAAACACAAATGTTACCTTGTTTGAAAGCTATTGTCTCAATATCTGTACATCAATTTCAGTAAATATAATATGAATAAGTTAAAAGATTATCACTGTGGAAGGGAAAATGTTTTATAATGGATATGTGGGAGTACTGTATATTGTATATATGAATTACTGTGATCTAAGGCTCTTGTGAAGAGAAGCTCAATAATTAGGAAAAAAGAAAAGAATAAGATAGGATGTAGAAATTTTCCAAATCAATATGTATTCTATAGCTAACCTTTAAACTCATCGCTATATTTCATTTTACTAGTAAGGGAAACTGACATTATATTGGGCTTCACTTTTCAGGAAGTTTTGGATCACAGAGTGGTTCAACAATGGCAGCGGAGGAATACTGGTATGGGATGTTATTGACAGGCGATATATGGTTGACAGGGAGTTATACAGGGCATGTGTCCACAGTGCATGGAAATGTTTGGATATACTCATAGTGGAAACAATTAAAAACAACAGCTGGGGGGGTACTGGGTTCCTGGCCGGGGGGGGCTCTGTCATGGTCCCTAGGGGAGCAGCGGCAGTCCCCCAGGTGCAACGGTAAGGACCAGGAAGGAATGAGGGTCCAACAGTGAGCCCCTGATACTAACGACTATGCTTGTGAGCCTATACACCTGAAATAAGAACCAGGCCTAGAGCAGCACTGTGCCTAAGAGTTCCTTCCTGACAGCCTCTGTGTTACTCAAATGTGGCCAGTCTCGAAGCCAAACTCAGCATGTAAATGCAATGCCTTCCCCCCAGCGTGGGACATGACACCCGGGGATGAGCCTCCCTGGCACCGAGGGATCACTAACAAGTACCAGTGATGACGTAACTAGAAAATGACCTTGAATTAAAGGTTCAACGTGGACCAGCAGAATATCCCTGTCTACATATAATAACAGGAGTTAAAAATGCTGTTTGACCTAAAGTAAGGGGGAAATGGAAAGAACAAATGAGTTCATATGGCTATGAGTCTCTAAAAAGAGTCTGGAGGTTGTCAGAAGGATTGCCCTTATGCATACCTTAGCAGAGTCTCAGAGACAGATGAAGTAGATACAACCACAGGTATTGTTCCTTTTGAGGGCTAAAGAGACCCACAGGTTCTATGGTCATGGCAGATGGGGTTCACTGCCATGTCAGTTGGCCCTTCTTTGGAGCTGGTGTTTCTGCGTGATGGAGCTGGACTCAGATGGGATCTCTTTTCACAAGGCTTTCATGCTACTTTACTGGAATTGTAGTTGGTGCTGGGGTTTAAGATATATCTAGGGGATTTGAATCTCTGGACTGACAATAGGATAGCCAGGCCTTGAGCCTCAACAGAGTTCAGCTTCTACACTCTGATTTATTGGACTTACCCCACTCAGCTAACATGGAGTTGAAGAATGTCAACCACCACACCATGGAGCCTAGAGTGCCTAAAACTGAAAGCAGGAGGATTGTATCCAGCATCCATGTGGAATCTAAGCCCCCTCTTGACATAGATGTGGAATGGACTCAACCAAGCCAAGGTCCACAGGAAGGAGGAATACAGTAAGGATTAGAGTGGACTTAATGGTATCCTATTCATGAACTATTGTGGTTAATAATAAAGAAAATGTGGCATTGGTGTGGAAAAAGTGGCCATGGTGGCTGCTGGGTGCGGGGAATGGAAGGAAGAGATGAGATGTGGAGGCATTTTTGGGACTTGGAGTTGTCCTGGGTGGTGCTGCAGGGACAATTGCCAGACATTGTATGTCCTCCCATAGCCCACTGGATGGAACGTGGGAGAGTGTGGGCTATGGTGTGGACCACAGGCCATGGGGTGCAGCGATGCCCAGAGATGTACTCACCAGATGCAATGGATGTGACATGATGATGGGGGAGAGTGTTACTGTGGGGGCGGGGCGGTGGTGGTGAATGGGGTCCTCATATTTTTTTAATGTAATATTTTTTTAAAAAATGAATAAATAAAATAAAATTTAAAAAAATAAATGAAAGGGCAGGAACTGGAAGGATTGAAATGAGTGGTTTCCAGAGGACTGGGAGGGACACTGGTGAAACAATGAAGTCCCGATGTATGCAACAACATGGATGAGGACATCATGTTGAATGAAATAAGTCACATGCAAAAAGACAAATCTTTTATGGCCTCAGTAATACAAACTAATAAGTAAACTCATGGAGCTAAGATCTAGAGCATAAGTTACCAGAGATACAATGAGGATAGATAGTGGGGAACTGATACTTAATGTGTTCAGACTTTTAATAAGGTTGACTATTAAGGTTTTTAAATGAATACACATCATGGTAGTAAATTATTGTGAGTGTTCCTATATGGGTATGATTGTGGTTGAAAGAGGAAGTTTATGGTTGTTTATGTCATTAGAAGGAAACTAGACAATGAACTTGGCATTATATAACAATGAATTCAGTTGTGGTTGATGAATGTAGTCAATAATACAAATATAAGAATGCTCTTTAATGAACTATAATAAATGTATGCCACTCATACAAGATGCTAATAATAGGGTGCTATAGGGGAACAATATGAATAATGCAAATTCTGACTATAGTTAACAATAAGATTGTAATATTTTCATCGACTGTAACAAATGCACCATAACAATGCTAAAGAGCATTAATAGAAGAAATAAAGAGTATGGTAGCCTTCTTTCTGAAGTAATGAAAATGTTCTAAATTCATTGTGTTGATGAATGCAAAGTTATGTGATTATGCTGAGAGCCATGAATTGTATGTTATGAATGGAGTGTGTGGAGCACAAATAATTAAAACTTTTAAAAAGAAAAAAAAAACATGTGATTTCTTGATTAATTCCACCGATGTACTTAGACTGGTTAATTACATCAGAGCAGAGTGTGAATTTCAGAAAGCCTCCAATGGCAGCATATAAAGATATCCTTACAGCCCTTAGTTAGAAGGCAAATTGTACTGAAGATCAAACTCAAAATTTGACTGTAAATATATCAGAAACTCAAAGAAGGCTGATTTGAGCCACAGTAAGTTTTTGATGCTAGAGTCATGCTTGCTGGAGTGAAACTTCTCATCCTACAGGGAGTGGCCCAATACCCCATGCTGAGGGATAGCACCTCCTTTTACCAGAAGACCCCACAGAAGTTTCATTTGGTACAGATGGCTTTTAAGACAATATTTGCCTAGGTGAGTTCTCTCCCTCACTTTCTCTAATATTGTCTAGGCAGATCACTAGATGTGGTCTTAGCTTGGTCCAACTGGTGTAGGACCATGTTGGGAAGGGATTATTCACCCACAGGTGCAGAGAAAAGGGCCTGCCTGGAGTATGAAATGAGGATATTGAGGGTAGAGTATAAGACAAGACAAGGAAAAATTTTCCATACAGGGATCCATTACAGTGATTGAAATATAATGTCCTTTAATTCAAATGGGAATTTCCAAAAAGGGCCACTCTTCCTGAATTAGTTTATCAGAAGCAACACTGCATCTCAGGTGGGACAGCAGAGAAAAATGCCATTTTTTTATAGATGTAAAAGCATGCAGGACTGATGGTCACTAACATATTCCCATTCAACTCACCAATGTGGGCCCAGCAAAAATAGACTTTAGCAGATGGTTGAGGATTGTCATAGAAATAATCCAATAGTAGATGTGCTAAAAGGGCAACCTTCATTCTAGGTATGCTCTTTTGCATATCTTGTGCCACCTGGGATATCCTTGACAGAGAAGATCAACACAGGCTTTCTTGGCTGGTATGCAGCAACTCATCTGTTGGGTGTGTTTTTTGGAATAGTCATCAGAAAGGAGGATAAGAAGCAGCACATTCACATGGTATAGACAACAGTAGCCCTTCTCATTCTCTCCAAAAACTGTGCTACTTTTCCAGTCCCTTTCAAATAGAATCTGAAGGGAACTTGATCCCCTGGAACATCACATTGTCCCACAATATACAGGAAAAATCATGTTAACTGGACCAGAATAGCAAGACATGGCAAGGATTCTGGATACCACATCAAGATATACAAACTCCACAGGGAGGAAGAGAAAGTCTACACAGTGTCAGGGACCTGGACTAAAGTGGAGTTTTCATGACCTAGTGTTCTGGAAAATGCCCAGAGTTCCTCTCCAAGGTAAGGGACAAGGTATCACTTTTTGATGCTCCCGCCACAATGAAAGAAGAACCACAATGTTCAGAAGAAAAAGGCATAAATCCCATGAGGTTTTGCAGACAGCATACATTACACTCGGCCAAAAGCACTGTCCAGCTCAGATGACTCAGAATGGATGCCAGTGTTGAGTGGGGTCTAGAAAAATAAAGGGCTTGTGGGAAGACCAAGCAGCAGTACAAGAAGTAGACTCCATGGTGTCGTGTAGAGTCCTTAGCCAGTCCCAGTAGGAGAGTCAAAGCTGAGATCCCTGCGGTTTTGCAGCAAGGTCATGAAACCTGAAACAATGCACGTACTCCATTCAGAAGGAATCTCCTGGTATGCTACTGCCTCAGGTAAAGAGCAGCATCAGACCACGGGAGATGAAGCTACTCTCCACCCAGAGCTGGAAGCTGTCCTCGAGGTGCAAGTTCAACAGACTCAGAAGCAATCCATTGTGCAATGGAAAAAATTCATCTGGGATCTGATGTGAGCATGTCCAGAGGGCACAAGAAAATTTCATGAGCAGATGGCTGAGATCTCCTTGCCACCCACTAGTGTTGCACCAATCCTATTTCATGCTTTTTTTTTTTTTGTAAATCCCAGTTTACGAAGGAAAATGGCATGATTGAATTGGAAAATCACCATTTTGCAACATCAAGTGAAATGATTTACTAACAGCTACCAAAAAGCCTTGGTAAAAGGTCAATGGGGAACTTTATTTATGGAACACTGAGATTAGCTGAAACTACAGATTAATCTTACCATCACTAAGTGTGAGACAACCTGCTATTAAATTCTTCTAACAGATGGGAGGGTATAACTAGTGTCTCTCTATGGAGCATCCTTATACTGTATCTAATCCAGCATCTGTGTCTTAGTGGCAAGTTACAGGATGTAAGGGGATACAGAAAGATATCAGATGGTGCTAAAAGGAAGAAGTGGGTCAGGTCAATGATGAGACATTCTGTAAGTAACCTTGCTTGGTTTTCTGTTTTCTAAGAAATAGAAAAAGGAAAGTGAGGGGAGGTGTTGTGGTAGAATAAGAGACATGAGACACACAATAATTCGTTGCCATTTGCAGATCCTGTTCAGATCCTGATTTTTTTTAAAATTCCAATATAAAAAGATAACTTTGAAACAGGTAGAAAAATTGTCGTAATGTCTGGTTTAGATAATATTAAATGATTATTGTTAATCTGTAAGGTGTAATGATGGCCTAGGAACTACGTTTCAATAAGCTTTCATCCAATAGATATTCATGGTGAACTACTTAAAGGACAAATTACATTATGTCTTAGATTTGCTCAAAAATACTGCAGAAAACATCAGTTAAGTATATGGAAACTTGAGTGATAAAATATTGAGAATTGTTGAAGCTGGTTATTGGACACTCAGTAATTTTAGTCTGTTTTCCTTTTTTTGCATATGTGGAAATTTCCATAATTATATGTTAAAGCAGAAAATTAGTAAGGAGTCCAGAATCCAGAAGCAATGATTTTCCAGAGTCTTATTTACAGAGTGACAGAAAGCTTTGGGGGTGGGCAAAAAGAAAGATTTATCACTCTGGGGGGAATCCAGGGACAGTGATAAAAGCTGGGAGTGGAGTTTATCTAAAACCTGGATACTCAGCACCTAATGCCCTTGTGCTTTCATTCAGTAAAAAGGGCCCTGATTGTGGCAAGTAAGACTGACACAACAAACAGCACAAATAGCCTGGGATAGCCAGAGGGCTTTCAGCAGAAACTGCACTTCTGAAAATGAAAAAATTCAAACAAAACCCAATCAAGTTCCCTTAGGCAAAGGGGTTAGAAGATTTCAGTATTTCTTTAAGGAGAAATAACTGGTACCATTTTGACAATCTGCGATATGCCAAGAGTTTATTGGGCATTTTAGAAGCAATACAAAAAAAAAAATTTAAACTGATAATTGAATAAATTATTTATAGAGAAAAATTACCAATTTAAGGGATTTTAGATTCCTAACTGACGATAACGTTGCCTTCAAAATTTTCCAACTTAAAGTCCTCCCAGGCACTGGTATGGACAAGGGGCTGAGCCAGAAGAACTTAGGTCTTATTTGCAGGAGCCCTGTAGAGAGGACATAGATTTAAAAATGTTCTTCTCCCTGAGACAGACGTGAAGCTTAAGAAAGAGAGAAAAGGAAGAGAGGAGAGGAGAAGGGTAGAGAGGAGAGGGGAGGGGAAGGGAAGGAGGGAGAAGGGAAAAGGGAAAGAGCTAATAGGGCATCTATAGGGCACTTAGAAATCATAGCATTTCCCATCAGAATAGCATAGTATATCCAGAGCCATCCTCAGGGGAAAAATACCAGAGAAAATCTCGTGGCTAAACGTGTGGAAACCCAGGCTTTACCTTCTCGACAGGGAGTCCAGGGGACCCAGTTAATGCAGCCATGAAATTATCAGCAGATTCCCAGAAAGTTTCTAGTCCATTTGTGATTTTTATCCTACCTCTCCTCTCTGAAGATCACGGCAAGGTTGAAAGTAAAGTTAAAAATTAAGCTTTCGACTATTACGTACTGAGGTTAAAGGATTAGTGAAAGATAACAGGCTGGAATTCGTACCTGTGGAAATTGAATATTTTGCAAAGTGGAGAGGAAGTCTTCACAGCAGAAGAAGGTCTCTTATTTTCTGCCCTGAATCAGGTTAGTTTTATTCTTGTATACTGCTTGTTAAATGAAATTTTCAATCAGTTAGTTCCCCAGAGGACAGTAAGGAGCCTTCTCTGGCTAAGAGCTTATCAAAGGAATTTAACAATTTGGGGAAATCTTTAGGGAAAAAATATGCATACCTATCTTCAGAGGCTTATCAGAAGGGAGAGAGGAAAGAAAGCATTCCTGGGGTGGAGGAGGATTGGGGAGTTGCTTGGATCCACAAGGATAGAGAAGAGAGACTGTGTGTGGAGGGGGTGGGCGAGCATTCGTGTACTTACAAGTGGTGTGGTGTTTGTGTGATGTCCGTGCTTCGGTCTGTATGTGCATGTATAAGTGTGGGGTGTGGGTGGTGTGTAAGTGGTGAGTGTGAAGAGGTGTGGTACGTGTAGTTTGTCTTCATGTGCTGTGTGTGGTATTGTGACATGTGTGGTCTATACGTGTGAGGGGCATATGTGCAGGGAAAAGGAGTATTTGTGGTACACGTGTATGTGCAGTGTGCGTGTGCTTTGTGTGTTGTGTGTGTGTGTGTTGTGTGTGTGTGTGATGTGTGTGGCCTGGAAGTAAGGAGCAGCCTGGGCTGGGTTCCAGAGGGTGCTACTGCTCAGCGAGCTGCCTCTTGAGACACCCAAGGCCTTGCGGGCCTGGGGGCACTGGTGTCCTCAGTGGGCATCCTCAGCGGGGGAGGTCCAGGCTGCCCAGGGCCTGCGGCTTGCCTGACTCAGGAGGAGTGCGGGGCAGAGGAGGCACAATTCCCTCCCGTGTTATGCTGATGTCGATGTGTTTTGACTCTCAGTGGATGGAGACAACCCTCTGGGAAGGAGAGAGCAGCTGCAGCCCGTTTCCAAATGGAGAACCCGCGACGTCCCCCGAAAGGTGACACTCTTCTCTGCCCATCTCACAGGGTTTCTTCTACTCAAGTACGACCTCACAGAGTCCATGTGAGAGGATTTTCCATGGAAACGCATCAGTGTCTTAGAAATGCTCAGGAAAGGAGGAGGGAAAAAATCAGTCCTGTTATGGTTTTCCGTCAAAAGAAAATTAAATGAAAGTATCTATGTGCCCTGGCCCCTCACACTTTTACAGGTTTTTTCCATGTTTGTTCACTTGTCTGTGTATCACTTGCAAGTGAACAGAGAAAGAGGTGGGCTATTACCGTGTCATCTCAAGCAACAGGGGCCAGATCAGGGGAGGGAAATGGCAAGACCAAGTTTCTTGAGTCCTCACATCTTTGGACAAGAGTGGAAACCACAGATGTTCACTGACGAATTTTCAGAGAAATTTAATCTTAAGCAGGAGAGGGGAAAGACAATGCGGAATTAGCACTTTTGGCTCAGGGTCGTGTCCATGTCACGGGGGACAAAATACCAGCAAAGAAGGGTGGGACAAGGGGCTGAATATTTTCCAATTTATATACAGTCTAGTAGTACAATTTTATATTTCTTCTTCAATCAAACTCGATATTTATTTATTTTTATATTTTTAATATTCCATTTCACGTGACTTCAAATTTATATATACACAAATATACATCTTTATATTTAAATTTTTTCTATATTTCATTGATATTTGGTCTTTTACTTAGCATTTCTTTCCTTTGCTGGCTCTTTGGGTTTGTTCCTTTACCAAGTTTTTGAATTCTTTCTCCTTATATTTAGTGATACACATTTTGCTCTACTGAAATTCATGAATTTCCTATGGATTGTTTTACGTTTAGTCATTTCCAAGTACTTTAGAATTCCCTGTGGTTTTTTTTTTTTAACTGAAAAATTATTTAGAAGTAATTTGAGGTCTTCCTTGAGGAATGTCGAGGAAAGAAATGAACAAAAGTCAAAGGCCACCCCTGGGCAGTCACTGAGCCATGACATCCAACCCTCTTCTGCCAACCACAGGCATTTTTCCTCCATCCCTCTCCAACTCACGGCCTGATTCTCTCTCCCAGCTATGTTCTCGGTTTGTCTCCTAGCTCTCCAGGACTATTCTCTTTCTTTTTCCTTTGGAGGGTTGTGTTTTGGAATCTTTGGGGGAGGCCATACTGAATATTTGCTTTGTCTGTGCGTCCACATGGGATTCCATTTTAAACACAACTCCTTGGTTTGAGATGTTTTTAGATCATCCAAGTAGAGTGAATTAAGGCTGCAAAGAAAAGCAAGGGCTGGCTGGTGGCAAAGATTTCTCAGAGTCTTGGCTTTTCTTCCTTCTGCTCATTTGCAAGGTTCATACAGGGCAAATTATTTTGCTAGTCCCTGGCAGGGTGGAGATCCCAGGAGGTCTTTGGTATCAAAACTTCTGTGAGAGGATTCCAACTGAACTCTGCCCTTGTCAGAACCCTGCATTTTGACTCCTCATGTCCTCATGCCCTGAAAGGGAAAAGAAAAAGAAAAACTTAGACAAAATGTCTTTCAAACAAATATGCATCCACTCCTCAACATATGTCTGAGAACTCATCTACCCTAGGCCCTTTCCGTGGATGTTCTGTCTTTTCTATGTAATCATTCATTCTTATGATCAAGTATGAAGTTTAAATATATGTTATCTAATATGTTTTCATATTAGATATAAAATTTGTTTTCAATAGGAGGTCAATCCAGGAAACTTGCCAACTAGTTTGCTAGGCAATAATGTTTAGGTTTCTTTTTTTTTCACTTTATACTATACCTGAGAAAATACTTTAAAATTGTACATAGACATCTTCCTCAACCATTTTTTATAGTTGTATATGATTATTGAGTCATTCATTTATAAACATCTAATTTGTTTAAAATCTTTTATTACTTCAAAAACTTATGCAAGACGTTTGCTAGTGATAAAGGTTTAATTTCATAAGATATATACATATATAACACATTATAACGAGTACAACAATGCTGATTTATGAATGTGATAGTAATCTAGGGAAGTCAATTTTTTTAAATTTATTGAAGTATATCACTTATACATAAATATTCAGAAACAATAAGTGTATGATAATAGTTGTGAAGAAACAAAACAAACATAAATAACATCATTCAGGACTCTCATAATTCACCTTACCACCAATAACTTGCTTTGTTGCTAAACCTTTTTAACTAATGATTAAAGAACATTGACAAGGGAAACGGACTTTGGCCCAGCGGTTAGGGCATCCGTCTACCATATGGGAGGTCCGCGGTTCAAACCCTGGGCCTCCTTGACCCGTGTGGAGCTGGCCATGCGCAGTGCTGATGCGCGCAAGGAGTGCCATGCCACGCAAGGGTGTCCCCGCGTGGGGGAGCCCCACGCGCAAGGAGTGCGCCCTTGAGGAAAACTGCCCAGCGTGAAAAGAAAGTGCAGCCTGCCCAGGAATGGTGCCGCCCACACTTCCCGTGCCGCTGACGACAACAGAAGCGGACAAAGAAACAAGAAGCAGCAAATAGACACCAAGAACAGACAACCAGGGGAGGGGGGAAATTAAATAAATAAATAAATCTTTAAAAAAAAAAAAAAAGAACATTGACAAAATATTACTACTAAACAAAGTACTTTTACCCCAACCAATCCTACTACTATTATCTTTGTATCATTTATATATGAACATACATAAACAATTAAGTGTATAGTAAAAGTTGTGAATGTAGACAACAAATATGCATAACATCATACAGGGGTCCCATACATCAATCCTCCACCAACACTTTGCATTGTCATGAGAGGTTTGTTACAAATTATGAAAGAATATTGTCAAAATCTTACTACTAATCTTAATCTTTATCTTACATTTGGTGTGTTTTACCCCCATTCCACTCTGTTGTTATTTTGTAAATATATTTTTTATGACAGCAGTTGTAAACTTATAAAACAATCATGCACATGTACAGAATTCTCAAACAACACCCCTCCATTAACACACAACAATGTGGTGTGGCATTTGCTACAGATAAAATAATATCATATTAGTGTGCATTTGGCTCACCTTTTTGAGACTGCCTCGGTATCAAAACAGTACATATTTCACATAGATGCAAGAATATTATATTATTACTACTAACCACAGTCCATAGGTCACTCCAGCTGTATTTTTCCCATGTTTCTCCACATTCACATCACCCTGTAGTAGTGATATACAATTGCTCTAGATAACAAAGTTCTCTTGCATCGTACCAGCAACCACAATTTTCATCCACCTCTTAGTTTACTGTGCTCTCCAGTTCCTAGATTATTCTCTAGCATTCTGTCAGTTGTCATTTACATAACTTGACTACCATTTTCAATCACGTCCCCATTTATAATCTAGCTGTTACTCACTGTGAGTTACCATCCACTCTATACATTTCCAAAATTTTACAGTAAAGCTATTTAAATCCTCTCTGTATATTAAACATCAGTAGTCCACTCAGTCGTCTCTTATCCACTTTAAGAATCCACTACTTACCACCAGGAGTTGAAAATTTTTCCAATAATTTCATCTAGAAATTTTATGGTTCTGGCTTTTATTTTTAGGTTTTTAATCTATTTTTAGTTAATTTTTGGTAAGGTGTGAGATAGGGGTCCTTTTTTCTTCTTTCAACTATGGATATCCAATTCTTTCAGCACCATTTGTTGAATGGATTGTTCTGTCCAAGCTGTGTTAGTTTGATGGGCTAGTCAAAATTCACTTGACCATACCTGTGAGGGTCTGTTTCTGAACCATAAATTTGGTTCCATTGGTCTATTGTGTCTGTCTTTAGACCAGTAGCATGCTGTTTTTACCACTATAGGTAGGTATTATGACTTAACGTCTGGAGATGAGGATTTGACCCTCCTTTTTATGATATTTCTAGCTATTCAGGATTCCTTACCCTTCCAAATAAAATTAACGATCATGTTTTCAATTTTTTATTTAATGCTGGTGGAATTTTCATTGGGATTGCATTAAATCTGTACATCAATTTGAGAAGAATTGACATCTTAATGATTTTTAGTCTTCCAATCCATGAGCATGGAATGTTCTTCCAGTTAGGGCTTTTTTAATTTGTTTTAACATTGAGTTGCAGGGAAGCAGACTTGGCCCAATGGATAGGGCATCCACCTACCACATGGGAGGTCTGTGGTTCAAACCCCTGGCCTCCTTGACCAGTGTGGAGCTGGCTCAGGTCCCACACTGATGCACACAAGGAGTGCCGTGCCACGCAGGGATGTCCCCGGTGTAGGGGAGCCCCACGCGCAAGGAGTGTGCCCCGTAAGGAGAGCCACCCAGCGCAAAAGAAAGTGCAGCCTGCCCAAGAATGGCACCACACGCATGGAGAGCTGACACAACAAGATGATGCAACAAAAAGAAACACTGATTCTGGTGCCGCTGATAAGGATAGAAACGGTCACAGAAGAACACACAGCGAATGGACACAGAAAGCAGAAAATTGGCGGGGGGGTGGGAGTGAAAAAAATGAAAAATAGATCTTTAAAAAAAAAGCAGTGAATTGCAGTTTTCTGAATACAAGTGCTTTATATCATTGGTTAAGATTATTCCTGACTATTTGAGTTTTATCCGTCACATTTTATTTTCACCTCTCTTTTGACATTTTTAGATAATTTTATTGATACCATTTTCATTTCTAGACTCTCTTCCAGGCCCCTCTCTCCTGTCTTTACTTTTGAGGCTCTAGCACACCCTTTAGTATTTCCTGAAAATCTGGTGTCTTGCATAGAAATTCTCTCAGTTTCTGTTTATCTGTGAATATCCTATTTCATCCTCATTTTTGAAAGACAGTCTTGCTGGATATAAGATTGTTGGCTGAAAGTTTTTCTCTTGAAGTATCTCAGATATATCAGACAACTCTCTCTTGCCTCCATTGTATCTGGTGAGAAGTCCACATTTAATCTTATTGGATATCCATTATATGTTATGCATTGATTTTCTCTTGCTGCTCTCAGAATTCTCTCTTTGCCTTTGGCATTTGACATTTGGATGAGAACGTGTCTTGGAGTAGGTCTGTTTGTAATTTTGGGGATGGTATTATGTTGTGGTTCTTGGACAGGGGTATCTATGTCCTTCAGTAGGGTTGGGAAATTTTCTACCATTATTTCTTCAAATCTTCCTTCTGCCCCTCTTCCCTTCTCTTCTTCTCTGGGACACCCATGATATGTATGTTTGCATGTCTTTTGCTGCCATTTAGTTCCCTGAGACCTCGTTCAATTTTTTTCTGTTCTTTTCTTCATCTGTTCTTTTGTATGTTCACTTTGAGAGGTCATTTCTTCAAGCTCACCAATCCTTCCTTCTGCCTCCTCAAATATGCTATTATAAAATTCCAATGTTTTTTAAATTTCATTTATTACATCTCTCATTGCCATAAGGTCTGCTATTTTTCTATGCATGCTTTCAAAGTCTTCTTTGTGCTCTTCCAATGTCTTCTTAATATCCTTAATCTCTTTAGCCATCTCATTGAATTTATTAAGGAGATTTGTTTGAACATCTATAATTAGTTGTCTTAATTCCTTTATGTCATCTGGATGCTTCTCTTGTTCCTTTAACTGGGCCATAGCTTCCTGTTTCTTGGTGTGGACTGTAATTTTTGGTTGGTGTCTTCACATCTTGCTTAAAAGAGTATTTTTTCTGGGTGCAGTTTTTTCTTTCGTTTAGGGCTTCCTATCCTTTCTCCCTTGCTGGTTGTGCAGTATTAGCCAGGCATGTAGTTAATGCTGTAAGCTGTGGAGGCTCACGCTGTCCTCATTGCACCAAAGACCAATGAATCTTCTTCCAACTTTCTCCTTTGCCAGGAGTAGGGACTGAGTCACAGCTGTGTGGAATAATCCAAGTGCAGGCCTAGACTGTAGTTGCCCAGAGAGACTGATGAAGCTTCACATCCCTTTCTCCCCTGCCTGGGGCAGGGATGTAGCTGCAGGTGTAGGCAGCAATCTACGCAATGTGGGTCCAAGATGATTGCAGTTGCCCTGGTAGACTTCTGATTTTCAGTCAATGCCAACCAAAGTTCTCTGCAGTTACCTGTGTAGGCTGGTGCAGCAATCCTCAGCCTCCTCCCTGCCAGAGGCAGGGCTGAAGCCTAGGCTAGGACTGCAGGCTGATCTGCCTGAAAGAACCTGGTTCCTGCCACACTGAGAGTTTCAGTCAGGCCCGCTTCCCCTAAGTATGGGGACAGAGTCAAAATGGTGGCTACTGGCCTCTTTCTGACTTGGGCTGGTTCACACCCCAGCTGTTGCACTGTTATATTTTAGCCAGCCAATCTACCAATCAGTAGTGGAAATTGGCAACCAGCCGTCTCCTCCTCCCATGTTCATGGGAAATGGAGCTTCCAATTCCAGCCACAGAACAGCTCCTGGGTCGGCTTGTGCCACCAGAGTAGGACGATCACCTACCTCCACGGCTTGCCAGCCATTTCCCAGAGAGGCTGGTGCAGGTCCCCACGGCTTCCTCCCTGCTGGAGGTGGCCCTGGGACCTAGGCTAGAGCTGCAATCTGATCTGGATGGGAAGAAGCCAGGCCCCACCAGCACTGGGATTCTCGTCCGCCCACTTCCCTCATGCCAGGCGCTGAGTTAAGATGGCAGCTCCCAAGCAATTTCTGACTTGGACAGGCTCAAACTTCAGCTGTTCTCAGGATGATACTGTAGCCCGCTGAATTTCCTCATCATAGCTGAAATTGTTGCCCCAATTTTGGGGAAGTGGAGCTTTCATTTCCAGCCGCAAAACAGCTCCGCAGGCGGCTTGTACGTCTGGTAGAGGATGGGCACCAGCCTCCGGGGTGTGGAGACTCTACTTATGAGTTTTCTCTGCAGATGGGCCGTCTCCTCCTTCCACTCCTTAAATGACATTGCAGGATGCTCTTCTGGTCTTCTGGAACCCACAGAGAGGTGCTTCAGCTAGCTCCAGCGATCTCTGAGTGTTTACTAACCGCCCTGTAATGGAAGCTGACTCTAGGAGCTCCTTACTCTGCAGCCATCTTGCTGGTTCTCCCAAGCTAATTTTTATTGAAAGACAACTTGAGGATAATCTAGGAACTGTGCAATATAATGATTTTGGTGGCATATGAGGATTCTGGTTAATAATACAAACACAAGAAAATCCTTCTCTTTCAAGGTGTTCAGTATATGGTGATAAATGGGAAAAATACAACTAATGTAACCTATAGATTATAGTTAGTCATAGTATTACAGCAAAAGTTAAACAGGTATTATATCATTGCTGAAGGTTAAAAAAATACAGTGCTGAGTCTTATGAGATGTGAATTCTATCAGGCTTTTTTTTTCCATTTTCTTCATTAACAAGATGATCATGGTCATGTCGAGTAAAACAAGAAAGAAAAAGAAAAATGTAAACTTTCAGTTTAATAGAAACAGAAATAAAATAGCACCTAATCATATATGACAAAATTTAACAGGCAATAAAAAATCACAAATAAAGATAGCAGCAAAAGAACCTTAGTGATTCACAAAAACATGAAAAAACACCAAAGCTAAGATGGGATTATCCCAGAAATCAAAGAGCTGTGTGCTATAAGAAAACATATATATGCTATTCAAAACACATTAAATAAAAGAGGAAAATTTTGTGATCATCTCAATAAATATGAAAAAGTATTTTTATCAAATGAAATGCTCGTTTTAAAAAAAATCTTCATTAACTATGAATGTGTGGAAGGCAGAACTCTAAGATGGCCCATCAAGGTCCCCAACCCCCTAGGTGCTCAGGGTGGATCTAAGTGTGCAGAGGGTAGAGCTGGGAGCCCAGAGAATAGAGCCAAGACCCACAAAGGATTAGATCGAGATCCCAAGAAAAATCAAATATTTGTCTGACTGGTCTTCAAAACTCTTATGGATTAGTGACTCTTTTATTCCCTTTTCATCACATTTTATAGTAGAATGTCTGTATTAGCTGGGGTGTCTCTGGGGAAGCAGCAGATAGGAGATATCTATAAATATATAAGATTGTGTAAAATTGTCTCATGCAACCATGAGTATGCACAAGTCCACATTCCACAGAGCAGGCTGCAAGCCAGGGATTCCTCAATGAGTTCCCCAGGAGAAATGGCTGTCTGAAGTACAGGTAGGTTTTCTCTCTGAATGCTGAAATGATTTCTCCTTTTAAGATCTTCACCTGATTGAGTAAATCATCACTCACTGCTGAAGGAAATCGCCTAAGTTGATGGTAGATATAATGAGCCATGTATGCAATCAAATCATTGATGATTTAAGTCCATGAAATGTTCTTGTATTATAATTGGACAAGTGTTTGTTGACCAAAATACTGGGCAGGATTACCTGGCTGAGTTGACACATACACCTAACGATCATAGTCCACCTCTTGTCAGTTTGGCAGCTGTACACATCTCTTTTAAACATACTCTATCTCTAAAAAAAAACAAAAACAAAACAACAATGCAGGCATATACTATTTTGAACTAACTGTACTTAACTGACCTGAATACAACCAGAAATGTAGTAAATCACCCCAGAATAGTGTGCCAGTCCTTGGGCAATATTCACAGTTATAATTATGTCAGATGTTAAGGGGGAAAGAAAGAGAAGTAAACAAAGATATTCATTTTATATACGTACACAAACATACTCAAAACAAAGCAAAGGAGACCTATTCATGACCATTACAGTCCTCATTTCTGTAACTGGTTGTGACAGTTTGACGTTATTTTATGAATCTCAACAAGAGGGAGATTATGTTTGCAAACTAAACTAGGCCTCTGGGTGTGATTCCCTTTGATGGCAATAAATTCAGCTGACGCTTCTTAGAATAAATTTTCTGTTAAGATAGAGTTACGGCTTTTTGCTTTGACTACATCAGTGGGTGTGATTCAGGTTCAGTCCCTGCCCCCTTGCTGTTTCTCATATAACTGGGTATTCATTCAAGAAGACACATGGAAGAGAGAGGTCTCTCATTTTTTGATACTACCATGTGGCAGAAAGGAGAAGGCTCAACAGCTAAAGCCCCAGGGAGAGGTGAACTATTTTGCCTGTTGCCTAACAGCTGATATGAGAAGACAGCTGAGACTGATACAGGAGGCTTGGAAAGAAACAAGCTCTGTGCCAGCAGAGGACTTCACTTAAGCACAAAGCCTGAAGAGTAAAAGGAAAGCCATAGGGGAAGGCAGAGACCAACCAGAGATAGGCACCATATTATGTCAACATGTGGGAACCGACTTTCATGAGAAAGCAACTGTGAGTTGTACATTTTATAGCCCTGTAACTGTAAGCATTTACCCCAAATAAATACTCTATATAAAAGCCAACAGAATTCTGCTACTGTGCATTGGTATCCCTTTTGCAGACTAATACCCTGGCCATGTGGTGGAAATTTGTATTGATCACTAATTTCTCCCACTACCCAGTCCATGTGCCTTTACCCTCAGGAAGCACCTCAGCTGGCCGTGGGTCTTTGCCTTGTGGGTTGACCCAGAGCTTCTTTCCTTAAGATTCTGGGCCATTGATATTCTTGCCTGGATTGGTTTGTTGCAGTTTTCCATTGAATTTAATCACAGAGCATGGTCAATCTCTAGTTTCTTTGGGAGATCTCCTGAGATCCTGGGATGGGATAAATGTATTTTTATGTAGGACACACACAAATCTTTGGGCCAGAGGGTGGACTATTGTAGGCAGAATTCTATCACTAAGGCCCCCTCAATGCCTAGCTCCTGGGCATACACCTCCTCCCATTTGTTCATTCATGCACTCATCTAGTGGCTATTTGAAAAGATTTTGAAGATGTAATTACAATTCCAAATCAGTTAACCTTCAAATAGGGAAATTATCCAGATGAGGCTGCTCTAATCACATGGAATCATTTAATGTGGATATAGAAGTCAGAAAGAGAGAAACTAGCAGTTTGGATGCTTGAGAGGGATTCAGCACAAGGGAGGTTCTCTATTGTTAGCTTTGAAGTTGGAGGTGGCCACCGGATGAGTAATGGCAACAGGCTCTAGTTGCTGAGAGTAGTTCTTGGCTGACAGTCATCAGGGAAATAGGGACTCTAGCTCTAAATCCACAGGAAAATGAATTCTGTGGATAATATGAATCACCTTGGAAACGAATCTTCACTAGAGTTTACATATGAGAACTCACTCTGGACCGTGCCTTGATTCCTGCCAGTGAAGCCCAGAACACAGTCCCAGCCATGCCATGCCTAGATCTGACCCACAGGACTGTGCAATTATCAGTGGTTACATCGGTGCTGTTTTAAGTGACTACATTTGTGGTGATTTATTATACAGTAAAAGAAAACCAATAAAATTTGTGAGGCATATGACATAAAATAACTTCACACACAGTTTCTGAAATATAGAACCTTAGAAGCAGTTCGAGTAAAATCTGGAACAATAGTGTAAAACCAGGGATGCCAATGTAATCAATAAGACATGGTAATTTTGGGTTTTTTTTTTATATTTATTTTTTGTCTTTATTTCTTTAATGTTACATTCAAAAAATATGAGGTCCCCATATGCCCCCTACCCCCTCACCCCACTTCTCGCCGCATAACAACAACCTCTTCCATCATCATGAGACATTCATTGCATTTGGTGAATATATCTCTGAGCACTGCTGCACCTCATGGTCAATGGTCCACATCATAGCCCACACTCTCCCACAGTCCACCCAATGGGCCATGGGAGGACATACAATGTCTGGTAACTGTCCCTGCAGCACCACCCAGGACAACTCCAACTCCCGAAAATGCCCCCACATCACATCTCTTTCTCCCACTCCCTACCCCCCACAGCCACCATTGCCACTTTCTCCAGACCAATGCCACATTTTCTTCGATTACTAATCACAATAGTTCATGAATAGAATATCAGTAAGTCCACTCCAATCCATATTCTATTCCTCCATCCTGTAGACCTTGGAATGGTTGTGTCCACTCCACATCTATATTGAGAGGGGGCTTAGATTCCACATGGATGCTGGATGAAATCCTCCTGCTTTCAGTTGTAGGCACTCTAGGCTCCATGGTGTGGTGGTTGACCTTCTTCAATTCCATGTTAGCTGAGTGGGGTAAGTCCAATAAACCAGAGTGTGGGAGTTGCAAGTCTGTTAAGGTTCAGGGCCTGGCTATCACATGGTCAGTCAAGAGATTCAGGTCCCCTGGGTATACATTAAACCTCAGCACCAACTATAGTTCTGATAAAAGTAACAGGAGAGACTTGTGGACAAAGATCACATCTGAGTCCAGCTCCATTACACAGAAACACAAACTCCAAAGTAGGGTCAACTGACATGGCACTGAACTCCATCTGCCATGACCATAGAACCTGTGGGTCTCTGTAGCCCTCAGAAGAACCAATACCTGGGGTTGTATCTACTTTATCTGTCTCTGGGACTCTGCTGATGTGTGCATAAAGGCAACCCCTCTGATAACGTCCCGGCTCTTTTTGGAGACTCATAGCCATACAAACTCATTTGTCCTTTCCATTTCCCCCCTTTATTCAGGTCAAAAAGCATTTTTAACTCCTGGTATTATATGTAGACTGAGATATTCTGCTGGTCTGAGTTGACCCTTTTATTCAAGGTCATGTTCTAGTAATCCCTCGGCACCAGGGTGGCTCATCCCCAGGAGTCATGTCCCACATTGGGGGGAAGGCAACACATTTACATGCTGAGTTTGGCTTTGAAACTGGCCACATTTGAGCAACATGGAGGCTCTCAGGAGGTAACTCTTAGGCACCCTGCAGCTCTCGGCCTTGTTCTTATTTCAGGTGCACAGGCTCACAAGCATAGTCATTAGTATCAAGGGCTCATTGTTGGACCTTCCTTCTTTTTGGTCTTTGCCATTGCACTTGGGGGATTGTTGCTGTTCCTTTAGGGACTGTGATAGAGTTCCCTTGACTAGGAACTTAACACCCCCTCAGTTGTTGTTTTTCATTGTAACCACTATGAATATATCCAAACATTTTTATGTACCCTGGATACATGCCCTGGAGAACTCCCTGCCAACCATGTGTCCCCTGTCAATAACATCCCACACCAGTATTCCTTCCCTGCTGTTGTTGAACCTCTCTGTGATCCAAAACTTCTTCAAAAATGAAGCCCAATATATTGCCAATTCCATTAATAGAAAAATGCAATATAGAGATGAGTTTAAAGGTTAGATATAGAATTCATATTAATTTAGAAAAATTAAGGTAAAAATAAATTGGGGTATCAAAAAATTTTTAAAATGCTAAAGTTTTGTTTTTGATGTTTTGCCTTCCATCACTGCAATAAGTGTTGCCCTGTATGCAAATTGGCAAGGTAACTACTTCTGTCTTTTCCTCAGTGTCTATGTCCTTTCTTTTTCTTTTTCTTTTTTTTCCTAATTATTAAGCTTATCTTCACAAGAGTTTTAGATCACAGTAATTCATATGTACAATATACAGTTCTCCCACATACCTAACATAAAACTTTTTCCCTTTCACAGCAATAATCTTTTTACATATTCATACTATATTTACTGAAACTGATGTACAGATTTTGAGACAATAGCTTTCAAACAAGGTAACATTTGGGTTTACATTGTGGAGTATATTTTAGACTATACAATTTTCTAAATTTTTAGTTATCTTATGTTTTACATTATGACTTACATTTTAGCCTATCAACCCCTATATATTTTTGGTGTAATTTTACATGTCTTATATCCATCCTTGCGTAATCTTGTGGAACACTTCCATTACCCACACAGTTACATTGTTTCCATCTATTCAATACCTCTTTCCCCCTCCCCTTAGGGCCCACAGTGACAGTCAATCTTCATTACTTGAACGGCCATGTTCAGAGATACTTGCAATAGTGTTGAGGGCTTGACATGCTCAACTGCCCTAATGCGCTGGGAGCCTCCATTTCTCTCGAGAGATACAATTTGAGAACATCAGTCCTCCCCAGGATGTGGGTATACCTTCACTCTCCTTACATGGGTCCCTATCCAATGATATAACCCACTATAGCAAAATGAGCATTCACATACTCCCTAGGAGCATCCTGCATCAGATTATCCCCTTTAAGCATCTTAAACAGGTAACCTTCCTTATTATATTTTTGAAAAAGTTTTCTCAGCAGTATACTCTCAATGAACACCTGACAATCTCCTATGCTCCTATGTTGCCCCACCCTCCCCCCAATTTCTTGGGCAGTATTACCCATCCTCCCATCCCTAGGCCCCTCAAGCCCGCAAAGCCCCACCCAAAGATAGCCCTATGCCCCCATTTTATCCCTTCTGTTTACACATACTTACCTCCAGCTTATCATAGATTTCACTCATGTAGGTGGCAGCTTACATCCTTCCTCTACCCCCCAATTTCCTTTAAGCCAATAGAGCTAGAGACTGGATGATAGACATTGGTAGTTTTGATCCAATGCGAAATCAAATTCAAGATATATGGAAAGGAAAGTAAGAAACAGAAATCATCATTATTTTCACATTAACTACATAGGAAACCTCCCCAAATTAACAGACGTTTTTAGAGAATTAGTAAGTTTGGCCTTGTCTGCATTTGGCATCTATATTCAAAAGTCAACTTCATTTCTCTAAGCCAGCCAGTCAATTTCAAAATGCAATTAAAAAGACAACAAATTGCCCTTCATTCAGTTGTAACAATATGACTTCCCACCTCTTTGTTATTTTCTTAACAACAAATTTGCTGTCGACTTTTAGATCTATGCCAATCTTATATGATCCTAGTTTCTCAATCTATTTTTAATTTTTTTCTGGTTTAATTATATACAAAAAAATGCACATATTTTGGGTGTACATTTTGTTGTGTTTCAACAAGCTTACACATGGCTGAATAACCAAACCCAGAGAATATACAGCACTTAAAATGTCCCTTCTTGCCCCTTTACAGTCTTCACTCTTCTCCCAGAGGGTAATGCTGTTCTTTTACCCAGCAATATCGATTTGTTTTGACAATTTTTGAACTCCCTAAGAATGGATTCATGTAACATATATGGTTTGGTGTTTACTTCCTTTAGCTGAGCATATTTTTGTTGAGATTCATTCAGATTCATCAAGATGTCCTTTTATTCCTGATAAATGCCCATTGTATTAATAGATCACAACATGGTCATCCATTCCAAACATTCTCTTTTGGATAAAACTGTTATAAACATTTCTGCACAAGTCTTTTGTAGAGATTTATTTTATTTCCCTTGGGAAAACAACATTTGTTCAAAATACTTTATTTCCCCTTTGTATTGCATTAATGCCTTTACTCAGAAGCATTTGACTATATATATATGCATCTCCATCTGGACTCTACTTTTATCAAGTGATGAATTTGTATGAACTTCACCAAGACTATAATAATAATTACTCTAAATTTATACTACATCCATACGTAGGTACAATTTTTTAAATGTTTTTATTTTCAATGTGCACACAAATATTTCTCAACTAGAGCATTCCCATAAATTTGAACAATTAAAATGCTTCCCTGAGAGTAAATGTCGTTATTGTTAGTAAGAGAACATACTTTCAAGGGTAATCCAGGGCATTTATAAAGTGTCCCTTTAAAATAGACATGGCACGGAGACTTGGAGAACAGGCTTAATTTTCTGGGGCATTTGAGTTGGGATTTTATTTTAGGAGGTAAAATCAGTCACACATATTCCTATTGTGGCACACTGTCTGAAAATCTATTGAATAAAATACTGTTTTGAATTCCTACATCCTGCTGCAAATTCTGAGTGGCCCTTCCTAAAGCTGAAGTGTGTCTTTTCCTCGGTGAGATAATTATTGCTGTTTCTCATTGTTTTGCCAGTTCTCAGTTTCTGCTCCTTCCGTTATGGTTTGTCCTTCCTCCTGCACTTGTGCAATGTCATAACCATAGCACAGAACACGTCTCTGAGCCTCACGATGGTGGTGATGGTGAACCACACTGAGCCACACAGCTTGACCAACTTCTCTGCAAACCAGCTTCCAGCTGACATAAAGGTATCTCAAAAATATTGTTCACAGTCACAAATTTAAAATCCTATTGTGCTAATTTGTGCATGGATTGAATGTTATATCTGACATAAGAAAATTACTATTAGAAAAATAATCTTGAATCTTGATTTGCCATGCTTTAAGGAGCCTAAATCAACATGAACCATGATTAAAATATGCCTCAATATTTGTGAAGGGCTTTGGTGTGTGACTTTGTCTTTTTTAAGAAAAATAAAACCCAAGAGTTAGGGCTACTTTAGAATTGAGAAGCTTAAGGAAGAGGAAAAATGGAAAGGATTTTAAGCCAGAAGTGGATGGTAAAGACACATTCTCTTTTTATTTAAATTTTACAACATGCAAGGTTATTTACATGCTCCATTAATTTCTTCTCTGGAAGGTAATATGTTGTTACTCATCAGAAAATGTTGGTAGTGGACAAAATGGAAATCAGTAGAAGAAAATTTTTTTTGTCTATACTCTTCTTGTGTTCCATTATGATTATAATGGCAGAGATGAATATATTATCTTTTTTTTCACCTTTTTCCATTCAAAATATCATACTAGAGGCAATGTACTGCATCTACTTTTTGTTGACTTTGTTTTATAGAAAAATGCTTTTATCCTTTCACTCCCAATTATTATGTAAGAAGTCATCTAGGAGCTTATATTACATCATACTTTCCATTTTTTCATTCCACTTTTTGTTATCTGTATTATTTCTACATTGTAAAATCATATGATATTAATAATTGTGTAAATTCTATTACCTTTATCGCACCACAATTTTAGTCTTAGTTCTATAGTTAAATGTATTCCTCTCTTCCCATCTTCAGTCCTTTAGGTGATGTTTTCCTAATCATGCCTTGTTGAATTAAGCTTGTCCTTTAGTAAATTTCTCAGGAAAAGCTAGTAGGTATAATATTAACTATGCTTGTTAGACCTTCACACTTAAAGGACAATGTGGCTGGAAACAAAATCTTAGGGTCCTGAACATTTCCCTGAGTTACTTGAAGGTGTTGCTGGGCTCCTATGTGAGCTTATGAAATTAAAAAGACAATATCTATGCCCACAACATTCCCAACACAGAAGGATGGAACAAGCATAGGCAATAGTATAGACATATGACTTCAAAAAGGAAGAGGATGGAGAATATCTCAAAAATATTGTTCACAGTCACAAATTTAAAATCCTATTGTGCTAATTTATGCATGGATTGAATGTTATATCTGACATAAGAAAATTACTATTAGCCATGATGTGAACCAATGTATATGAGGTGCAGAGGTGCCCAAAGATGTACTTACCAAATCCAATGGATGTGTCATGATGATGGGAACGAGTGTTGTTGGGGGGGGGGAAGAGGGGGGGTGGGGGGGTGGGGTTGAATGGGACCTCACATATATATTTTTAATGTAATATTATTACAAAGTCAATAAAAAATAAAAAAATTAAAAAAAAAAAAAAAAGAAAATTACTATTAGAAAAATAATCTTGAATCTTGATTTGCCATGCTTTAAGGAGCCTAAATCAACATGAACCATGATTAAAATATGCCTCAATATTTGTGAAGGGCTTTGGTGTGAATAAAAGAGGAGTTTGCCTCTTCCAAATATAGATTAAACTTTCTTTTATTGGTTTTCCATTTCTGGACACAATGAATTAAGCAGGACTAGATTATTTCTCACACTCAATGTCTAAGAAACAAGTAAAATTTTTGATATGTTGGTATTCAAGACACTGGATATTGGATAATAAAGAAGAGTGACCTCTGAGAAAACGGAAACACATGAGGCCAGCTCTAGGAGGGCCCCAGCTTACTGACTTGAGAGAGTTTACAGGCCACAACACAAAAAGGTAGAACCCACCTGCATCCCTGTGTTGAGAAGATGGAGCTGAGAGTCCAGGGAGGTCAAGGCACTTAGGACTTGGCAGGACAGAGTACAATGGTGAGGAAACAGCTCTGCAGAGGGAGAAACCCGAAAATTCGTAGAGCGTGCCATAGAATATTCAACAGAACACCGATCTGCATATGCATATGAGGAATGTCTCAGACTGGGGAAAGAATGAACCACAATGAGTAGATAGAGATTGACCTGTGTTCCCACACTGCTGGGAGTAGTACCAGTTCCCCAGCAATTTTGGCCACTTTGCCAAAGCTACTGATTCATAGGGCACTGTGTATAATACTCAGAATGGACATACTCACTAGTGAGGGATTGGTAGTTCTACAATGAGGACTCCACCAGATCTATCTAATAAAGACCCAAAAGAACCAAACTGTTTTAACGTAGCTTAACTGAATCACAGAAAAAAAGCATAAGAATATACAGAAGAATACAAAAGTTCTCAGCATTGACCAAAATAAAATTCATAATGTCTTGATTCTAATAATTATGTTTCAGGCTTCTAATGTGGAAAAACACAATCCACAATGAGGAGAAAGCCCAATCTATTGAAATTCACTTAAAACAAATGTAGGAACTAAGAAGCAACAGCAAAATAAGTTTTAAAAAGAAATTACATTCAATGTTGAAAGACAGAAAGCTTTCCCCTAAGGTAAGGAATAAGTAAAGGGTGCTTGGTTTCACCACCACCATTCATTATTGGACTGGAAGATCTAGCCAGATAGATTGGCAAGACAAAGAAATAAAAGACATCTGACTTTGAAAGGTAGAAGCAATACTATCTTTATTCACTGGTGTCATTCTCCTGCATGATCACTTAGTTTTTTAGAAAATAAAAAATCCTCAAAGATCCATAAGAAGATTATTAAAGCAAATAAACAAATTCAGCAAAGTTGCAAAGTAAAAGATTTACATGCAAAACTCAGTTGTGTTTCTATACACCAACAATGTACCATCTGCAGTGGAAATTGAGAAAACAATTCTCTTGACAATAGCATCTCAAAGAAGAAACTAAGTATAAATTTAAAACCAGAGGCAAAGACTTGTACAATTACAACTACAAAACTGTTCAAAAAAATTAAAGAAGACCTAAAGAAATAGAAACATATCCATTTGGAAAGAAAGACAACATCATTAAGATGTCAATACTACACAAGTCTGTCTGTAGATTCAATACAATCTGAATAAAAATTCTAGCAGCATTTTTGTAAAAATGGGAAAGATGATCCTCAAATTCATAGGAAATTGCAAGGAGCACTGAATAGTCAAAACAATCTTGAAAAATAAGAAGTAAGAATGCCTCAGTGATTTTAAAACATACTACAAAGCCATATAGTCAAAAGAGTGTAGTAGTTGCATGAGGATAGATACACAGAACAATGGAATAGGATTCAGAATTTAGAAATGAACACTTACAGCCATTAGCCAACTGTTTTTCAGCAACAGTGCCAGGGAAGGGGAAAGACTAGTCTACCCCAAATAAATACCATATATAAAAGCCAACATACTTCTGAGATTTTGCATCAGTACCCGTTTGGCTGGTGAATACACTTGGAAATCTTTGAAAATGAATAGAAATATTTAAAACATACCAGGGTGTTGTAACTATCAGTGTTGTTGTATGAGCATGACACTGGCTGAAACAGAAAGTCCAAGGTCATGGGTATTACTAAAAGAAAAGCTAAAAATTATAACATGAGATTGCAAAAGACAGTAAAATGTCATGGAAAACATGAATTTGGTTGATATTGCACATATAAGACTGTTTTTACTAAATAAAACTACAAATATACTAGAGAGAAAGTAAAAGAGTAGTAGCTTTGCATGGCAGGGAAGCAGAGAAATTGAATGCGGATAAGTTTTGTTTACTTCTTTTTTGTTTATTATTATTATTGGAATAATGAAAGTACCTAAGAATGATCGAAGTGATGAAAGCAGAAATATGTGATCGCAACAAGTGCATTTGCTGTTCACTTTGGATAGGTTTGTGCTTTGTTATTGTGTATCAATGGGATTGATTTCTTTAGAAAAAAAGAGGGGGATAGAAAAAGACAAAAAATGCTAAATGTCATTTTTATGAAAAAGGGAAATTCAAATCAAAACCACAATGACATAGCATGTCTACACTATGTCATTACTAGGATGGCTATTATTTGAAAAATGGAAAATAAGTTTGATGAAGATATGGAGAAATTGGAACCCTTGTACATTGTTGGTGAGAATGTAAAATGGTACAGGCAATGTGCAAAACATTGGCAAATGGTTTGGCAAAAAGTCACATGTAGAATTATGATAGGATCTGTCAATACAAATGGAGAAAAAGCCCATGAAAAGGTATTCAGTATCATTACCTACTAGGGAAATGCAAATCAAAACAAGAATAACATATCATCTTATACCTCATAGAATGGCCATTATTTAAAAACAAAAACAGAAACAGAAAACTACACGTGCTGGAGAGGATGTGGAGAAATAAGAACATGTCTTCATTGTTGGTGGGAAAGTAGAATGGGGCAGCCACTGAGCAGGACAGTTTGGCTATTCTTCAGGAAGCTAAATATAGAACTGCTGTTGCTGTCCCTCCACTAAGAATACATCCAGCAAAATTGAAAACAGGGACACAAACAGACATTTGCACACCGATATTCAGAGTGACATTATCCACAATTGCCATAAAATGGAAACAACCCAACTGTCCATCAATCGATGAATGGATAAACAAAATGTTGTCCACACATGCAGTGGAATGCTATGGGGCTATAAGAATAGTGAAATTGGGAATTATATGCCAGCATGGATAAACCTTGAGGACATTGTGCTGAGTGAAATAAAGCAGACACAAAATGCCAAATATTGTATGGTCTCACTAATATGATCTAAATACAAAGAATAAGCACATGAAGTTAAAATCTAGAGTATAGGTTACTAGGAGATAGGATGAGGGCTGAGAAGGGGTCCTGATGTGTAATGAATGTGGAATTTTTAATTACCTTGATTGTAAAAGTGCAGTAATGAATAGAGTTTATGGTAAGACATTACAGTGAATATGACACAGCTGGTTTATGAAGGTAATTGTGGCTGAAAGGGGATGTCCGAGGATGTAAAGTTCATTTGAAAGAAAGCTAGAGGAATAATTTAGGGACTGAATAACACCGTGAACCCAGAGATAGATGAAGATTGTGGTTAATAGTACATACACAAGAATGTTCTTCTATAAGCTAAAACAATGTACATCACTATTACAAAGTTGTAAGAATATAGTGATGCAAGGGAAAATACAATTAATATAAGTTATTGAGTATAGTTGACAGTAATGTAATTTTCATACTTCAATGTAAAAAAGGTACTATATAATGACCAATAATAGGAGGGTATTAAATTTTTTTCTTTTAACTATGGAAAATATTCAGTTAAAAAATTTATTGAGGCAATGACTACAAATATCTGTGATGAAAGTAAGTGTCACTGAATGTACACTTTGGAAGGACAGTAGAAGGCATGGGATTGTATAAGCAGTGAATCATGTGGTGGATGGTGGCCTGGGTTTAACAGTACAAATATGAGAGCATTCTCTCATGAATTATAACAAATGTACATTATTAATACATGGTATTAGTAGTAGGGGATTATGAAAAATATGCCTAGTGCAAGCCACAGACCATACTAGAAGTTTTATATATATATATACACACACATATATATATATATATATACACACACACATACATATATATATATATTTATTTATAAGAAAGACGTGTATTTCAGTAGTAACTTTTTGTTGTTGTTGTTAGGCCTGTAGTTTATCAAGGAAGTGAGAGAATAGAATAGAAATGAGAGAATATGACTGATTATGCCTCCCCAGGTATACTTTCTGGCTGCTCCAGCAGAGAGAGCAATTTAGCGCGTGCTGTTACGTTTTCTTTCTTTCTTTCTCTCTTTGCTTTTGTTTAAATGTTACATTCAAAAAATATTAGAGGTCCCCCCACCCCCCTAACCCCACTCCTCGCGCATCAACAACTTCTTTCATCATCCTGGGACATACCTATTTTAATGATGTTTTTTCACTAAATTGTAACAAATTTCCTACAACTATGCAAGGGATGATGTATGGGAATTCTGCAAGCTATGTATGACTGCTCTGTAAGCTCACAACTTCTTTAATAACTTTTTAAAATGTAATTGTAATCCCAGGGAAAACTACTACTAATAAACTATTTATACTACTGTTAGTAGTATAAATGATACATCAAGAGAAGAGATAAAATTAAGTGAAATCAAATGCTCAATTACAACCAGAGAAGGGGATAAAAAGGTTAAAAAAGGAAACAAAGAACAGAAGCCACAAATAGCAAATCATTTCCAAGATGGCAGATTTTAATCCAGCAGTATCTATAATCACTTCAAATGTGAAGTGAAATGATTAACAGCAACATCACAGAGAAGGGAGAGAAACAAGATAATACTTGATTCTAAGGTAACTAAACTACACGTGAAGTAACCAAGGGTTATTTGAAGGTGTATAAACACAGCTGTTAAAAGACAGATGATCCAAATTGCATTAAAAAAAAACAAGACCTCCAAAAGATGCTGTGTACAAGAAACCCTCAAATATGAAGATGCATGTAAATTAAGAGGAATGCATGGGGATGAAGAAAGATATACCATGTGTGATGGATTGGAGCTATGTACCCCCCAAAATTGTTCTTAGACTTTGACTACTCCTGTGAGAGGGAACTCCCATATAGGAGACTACTCTTGTGAAGAGGTAACTTTAGTTAGTGCGTGGCCCAGCTGAGCCAGGGCGGTTTTTAAACCTATTAAGAGAAACATAGAAAAATGTCAACTCATACGACCACAAAATCTAAGGACACTGCCAAGAGAGTGAAAAGACAAGACAAAGATTGGGATAAAATGTTTGCCAAGTATACTTGATGACGGACTTTTAACAAAACTTAATAAAGCAAAAACAAACAACACAATGACAAAATAGGCAAAAGATCTGAACATAAGCTTCACCAAAGAAGATACTATACATGGCAAACACGCAGAGGAAAAGATGTTCAATGTGATTCGTCACTAGGGTCAAGCAAAGCAAAGCCATATAGATATATTACTACTATACACTGATTTAAATGGCTAAAATTATAAATACTTAATTAAGACCCAGAGTTGGCAAAAAAGTGGAAGAACTGGAACCCTCCCATACTGCTGGTGAGAATGTAAAATGTTACCACCATCTTTGAAAATAATTTCCCAATTCACAAGAATATAGTCTATTCCTATCCAATGATTTCATTTCAGAAAGCAAAATATCCATACAAAGACTTGTACATAAATGTCCATAGGAGTCTTATTTGTAATAACTGCAGACCTGGAAACCATCAAAATCTCCATCAGCAGGTGAATGAATAAGCAATCGATGGTTCAGGCATAAAATGGAATCCTACTCAGCCAGAAAAAGCACTGAACTACTGATATGCTGAACCAAAAGGATGAAACTCAAAGTAATTATGCTGAGAGAAATAAGCTGGCAAAAACTGCTTACTGAATGTCTTAGCTTGCCAGGCCTGCTATGACAAATTCTTCACAATACATTGGCTCAAATAACAGGAATTCGTGGTCTCGCAGTTTTGGAGGGTAGAGGTTCAAAGGCAAGCTCTCACCAGGCCATGCTTTCTCATAGTCTGTAGCATTCTGTCACTCGTGACAACACTTGGGTTTCCCTGGCTTGCTTTTCTCCTGACTTCTTCTCCTCCAGTGGCTGTCTCTGACAGACTTCTGCTTCTTCTGACTTCTGGCTTCTACTGACCACTGTGCCCAATTTTCTTTGCTTGGAAGTTTCCCGCCTCATGAATTAAGGCCTGCCCTAATTCTTTTTGGCCACATCTAAGTAGGATCTTCCAAGGTCCTATTTTCAAAGAAATTATTCACATCCAAAGGGATGTAGCTGAAGCACTGAACTTGTTCTTTGTTCAGTCTCCAACACTGAATGATTACATGTATATAAAACTTCTAGAAAATGAAAATAAGCTATACTAAGAGATCAATGGTGGGTATGCGGTAAGAGGAAGGGAGGCCAAAGGAGCAAGAGGAAACTTTTGGAAGTGAAGAATGTGCCAATGACCGTGATTATAGTGATGCCTTCACAGGTATACACACGTTTTGAAGTAGTATACTTTAAATATGCCAAGTTTAAGTATGCAGTGCATTGTGTCAACTTATACCTTGGAAATCTGTTGAAACCTACTTCATTCAAAGTATTTACTGAGTCAAATTTCTAAATATTGATGACATTCCAATCTTCGGTGTAAGCTTTGAGTATCCCATTTGCTAGAGAAATGGCTGCTCAGTGGGGCCACACTTTAGATCCTTCACTGTAACAAAGGTGGAAGGAGCTCCTGAGTGGTGGAGCTTGGAACATTTCTCTTGCAAATTCACCTCCCTATGGAATCTCCTCCCACATTGTAGGAAAATCCATGTCCTTCAAATATGAATCCCAAAAAGGAAATCAGTTTACTGCTGAACAAAGGTACTAGATGAAAAAATGAAGACATAGAACAATATAATTGTTCTAACGATGAAAATGCATCAGAAAATTGTTTTTGCAAAGCAGACCTAAATTGTAACCTAACATTACCAAAGGAACCTAAAATTTAGTAAAGCAGGTACAGCTAGGGAAGGGCCACCATGGTGCAGTGCACCCGGGAGCTCAAAGCAGACATGGCCAGAGGAGAGGAGGCTGTGCTCAGACAGAGAAAGATTTTTAAAATGACGTGAGAACTCAGAGAATAATTATGAAAAAGTGAGATGGAACCCATTAGAAAAGAAAACAAGTAATGAGGAGAATGGAGGTGAACAGACACCACAGAGAACAGAGGACAGGACACTGCATATAGGAAAGAGTAAGGGACTTCTACTGTAACATTAAAATTGACAGGATTTTTTTCTTAACAGGATTGCACAAGTTTACATTTGTCACTTAGGTATATGGGTCATTTCAGTTTCTTTCTCTCATAAGTGATCTATTAATAACTCAGTCTATTTATATGACTCATCCAAGGTTGTATATATTTATTCATAAGATTTAGATAGGGAACTTTTATATGGGTTGCTCTATTTAATGATAACAAGGGAAGGCGTTGGAAAGAGAAATATCAGCTGAGGTTTTACTCTTCTGGCATGGGAAGTTCCATATGAGTTCTTTGCTTTTAACACAACTGTTGTGGGCTCTGGTTCTTCACTCTGCTGAGAACAGTGGTGGATTCATGCAATAATAAATACACCTGAAGATTTTATCTGTCCACAAAATAGGGAAAATTGATTAAATGTCTGCCGCTGCACCTGAAGTGGATGTGTGATTTCACTGGTGCACCTCCTATGACTTATAAAACATGGTGGAGCATTCTGCCCCATTGTCTGGGTAGACCAACCATGTCTAGTGGAATAGACCTGGAGCATCCCTTTCCCCTGGATACAAATTGAATGCTTCTCACTGGTTATTATCCATTATGCAGTGGTACCCCTAATAGAGTTCTCAAGGAAACTCCTTTTCCATCAGAGAGATGATTCTACACAGACCAGAACAATGGGACTTAGGGAGGGGAAGAAAAAAAGAGGAATGGGAGGCACAAGGTACTACTGATTAGAGGAAAAACCCATGAATTCCCACTTACTTCCTTCTTTCATGTTCTAACCCAAAATACCAACCAGCCCATTTCACCAAAAGATCACTCTGTCATGCAAAACACTTCAGTTTTCAAAATCACCCTCCCACCTTTTCTACCAGCAGAGAAATCTTTGGGAATGGAACTGAAAATCTTAGTGCCTCACAAGAAGTTTAATCCTGTCCTTACCTAATGTAATTAAGGTTTCTATCTGTGCAACAAGTCCAAACAAGCAACCTCACCCCAATTGTGCCAATGATAAGTACAATGTTCAGAATTTCTTTCATGAGTTTAAAAACCTCGCAAAACTATTGAAGGGTCCCTATCTAGGAATTAACAGATGAATCCTGAGAAAGACAACAAACCCTGCCACATCAGAGATGAGCAGAGGAAGAGACATGGCCTTTTCTTTCACTATCACATCACATTATTTCCACAGCTCAGCCTGAGAACATCTTTTTATAGTTGATCTTTCTTCTATTGCAGATTTTCTCCCTGGGAGCAGGAGGTCTGTACGAGGATGTCATTTGGTGAATGAGCTTATATTAATGGAGGAGGTGGAGGCAGAGAAAAGAGGAATGAACCGTTGCAGGATGGGTAGTACTACACAGTACCCTACAGGAGATTTTACCTAGAGTTTAATGGCATTCACACAATGAATATTGATTAAATCTCTGTGCAGTGACATATACAAGGGGGTACAGGTGGAGCCCTCCACTGTGAGAACTTCACATTATGGTCAAGCATTCCCTTGATAAAGTTTAAACGTGCACACAAATTGAGAACTATAAAGGAAGAAAGAATGTCCCATGATAGAGAATATTAGACAGAGGAGAGCTCTCTATCCATGGAAGAGAAGAGCAGTGTCCCAGCCTCCCTGAATGTAATTTAGTACAAAGGTCCAGGGTCTATAGAACTTAGATGAGTCTCCTCTTTTCTTTCAGAACCCTGTGTACGATTGGAGCCCTGACATACAGGGAATCATCCTCAGTTCTGCCTTTTATGGCTCACTCTTAGTCCATATTCCTATTGGATACATCTCTGGAATATATTCTATAAAGAAAACGGTTGGCTCTGCAATGCTCCTCTGCTCATTGTTGAACCTGCTCATCCCACTAGCTGCCAACCTTGGAAAAACTACAATCATCTTGTGTCGAGTACTCCAGGGCATTGCCCAGGTATCGAGGTCATGCAAAAATTGAACCAAGGTTAAGTTCCTGGAAGTACCAGAGATCAATTGACCTGATCCTTCTCATTTCAGAATATAGTAGCAACAGGTCAGCATGAAATATGGGTCCGATGGGCACCCCCCTTGGAACGAGGCCGACTTACCAGTATAAGTTTATCAGGTAAGGGATTAGGGCCTTGTATGCTGAAATCACGCTTTCATTTCATGATGTCATGTTCTTCCTTAGACCCTTAGGATACACGTTTGGAACTGCTAAAGGTCTTGGAAATTATCTATTCAAGAATCCTAGATTTAAACATGGAGAAAAAGGCTAGGATGGAGCAGGAGCTTTATTATCCTAAGAAACAGAGAAAAAGAAAGGGAGAAAAGGAAATATTTTATTCTCTTCTGTTTATTTTTATTCTACACACATTTATTTGTCAGGATGTTGTTCACTGTGACATGAGGCTATAGTAACTCTACCTGCAGATGTGTGCATTAATTTGGTTAATTAATTTTGTGCCTTCTGACTAGGGTTTGTGGTGGGACCCTTCATTGCCCTGTTGGTAACTGGATTAATCTGTCAGGCCCTGGGCTGGCCAATGGTCTTCTATATTTTTGGTGAGTCTCTTTCTACAGAATCCTGGTTATTTTTCAGAATTAAGGCAGGGAAAATAAAAACCTAATATATGTTAAATATTCCTATGAAGTTAGTGATGCTAAGGTGTGTGAACTCCATTGAAAATATTGTGGATGTCAAGATGTCCATATTTGCATATGGAAAGGCCCAGACTCAGTAATAATTTTGGGAAGGAAAAGAGAATTTATTTATGACCCACCAGATTCAGGACCTTTCTGTTCAAAACCCCAGCCTCGAATAAGATATTTGCATTTCTTTTATACAGAGGAAGGGTTAAATGGTCCTTTGTTTCAGTGCTCAATAAGTTTGAATTAACAAATATCCCCTACATTCTAGGTAAGCTTTTAGCATGAACTTCATATATCCTAGGTAAGCTTTTAGCATGAACTTCATACATTCCATGTAATGATTTAACAGATTTGGTTTGCATTCATCCTGAATTTTAAAGTTTATAGAGTTTACATTGCTTGACTGTTTTTCTGGGACTGGAATTGTTGCCCTGGTTACCAAGGGCAGGGCTGCAGCTGTCACACAGATCAGGTTATCTACAAAGACATGAACAGCCCCCACCCATGGCCTATATCATTTCCCCTTTATGCCAGCTTAACTTGCAAGAAGAAAGGAGAGAACGAAATCACCATTTGTGAACTTCTGATGATAAGGCATGCATTGTGAGGAACTTTCCTTGCCTTCCTGTGCCTTCCCAGCACTGGGCTTTGTCCTTCTCAGCCTCATCCCCTGCAGACCTATCCTCTTCCACTTCTCACTACACCTTGTCTTCAGAGTTTGCCCCAGGCTCCTTCTCCTCCAGGACTCTATTCCTTAGCTACACAATGTCATCTGTGCTGAGGGTCAGTTGTCACTTACCATGTATCCCTGGGCAAGTAGCCTGGCATTTCTGAGCCTCAGTTCTCTCCCTCTGACAATGAGCTGCTGCTCATGTCATATGGATTTTTTGAAGGTTAGATAGAGACATCCACATTGCACAGGCCCCTAGTGGGTGCTCATGTCTTTCCACTCACATTTTGCTTTGAGATTGGGCTCTGAGGTTTCAGCATGAGATAAAAAGCGTATATTGTCACGGTTTCTTTCAACCATTTCTAAAGGTTGTCATAAAAACCTAAAATCTGACAACAGGCTGTGCCTTTCCCCCTAGTCTGGCCCTGTTCTCTCTCACCCTGACCTCCTCCCACCCTGCACCTGTCACACCTGTCACACTGGCACTTGGTTCAGGCCTTGGCATTTACTCTTCCCCCTGCTTGGAGGTCCTTTGGCCCAGAAGCCCACAGAGGTGTGCCCTCTTTCCCTTATAATTTCTGTCCTTTTCTCTGTCACTTTCTGACATTTAATACATTTCACTCACTTTTTAAAAAACTATTTATTTATTTATTATCCCCACTCCCTCCTGTCCCTCCCATTTTTCAACTGTTATCTGCGTTCATGCACCAAATGTAGATGTAGAGAGGTGCTCATTCTCTTGCACCATGTCACCTCCCTGGCCTGCTCTTCTCTTATTGTCTTTCCTCTCTGCCCCTTTTTGTTGCTTCTTCTTGCTGCATCAGTTCTCTGTATCAGTCAGCACTGAGAGTGGCCAGCACTCTGCATAGGCCAGATCTCCCCTTGGGCCAGCTCACCACGTGGGCCTGCTTGTCTTAACCAGGACATCCTGAGTATCGAACTCTGGACATCCTATATGGCAAATGGGACCCCAGTCATTTAATCCACTTCACATTCACTTATTTTTTTAATGTTCACATTTCTTTTCCACTAATACATAAACTCCTTGAAGGCAGGAATTGTTTCTATTTTATTCCCAGCAGTGTCCCAGCACCTAGAATAGACCAGGGCATGTAATGGATATTGAATCACTACTTGTCAAATGAATGAAAACATTTCTGCAAGATTGACCAGTGAGCTCCACCTACTCCCTGTCCTAAACCAGGGTTCTCTAAGGCCAGGTATTTGGTACAGGAAGTTCAGAAACAAGAAGCAAGCTGGCCAACTCTTCTAGGACTCAACAATGAACTAGCCTGGGCTGCATCTAAGGAACAAGGCTGCAGGTAGCTCTCAGAGCTGCTGATTTTCCAACCTTGTGAGATCAGCTTTGCTTCTGACCTGGGCTTGATGTGCTGGAAGATGTAGGAATCTGTAGAGATGAGGGCTGATGGCAGGAGACTGAGTTGTTGTGAATGAAGGCACGGTGAGGGGAAGTGCTTAGCACCATTTCCTTAAAGTTCATTCTGCAGGCAGGGACAGTGTTGGATGCAGGGAGGCCTCTAAGAAGTGAGAACTTTGTAGCAAATTCTCAAAAGAAAAAGAGGTCAAACTTTAGGATTAATAAACTGGAAAATGTCATTTAGGAAAGAGTCCAACCAAAGAGAGAAATGATTCCAAGTCTGATTTTCCCACTTTGACAGGCGCGTGTGGCTGTGCCCTTTGTCTTCCCTGGTTCATCCTGGTTTATGATGACCCAAAGGACCACCCTTGCATCAGCATCAGTGAGAAGGAGTACATCACCTCCTCCACTATACAGCAGGTAGAACCCAGATGCTCTGCATCATACCCATCCCTGGTTCTGTCTAAGCATGTTGTGAATGTTTGTTTGTGCTAATTCTTCATGGGTTCCTTTCCAGTTCAGCTCAAAGAGACAATCTGTGCCCATCAAGGCTATGCTTAAGTCTCTTCCATTCTGGGCTATTTCCATTGGGAATCTTGGTTATCACTGGACAAATACTACCATGATTCTGTACAGCCCAATGTTTATCAACTCCATGTTTGATGTTAATATAAGAGAGGTGAGTAAACCTTGACCCATATCTGTGCTTTCTCATTCATTGGTACTGAAGTTGCAATGGCAGTGTTTAGCGGATAGTTTTTACCTGGAGACTCACCATTCTAGTTGTGATGCCAGCACAACCTGGGACAAAAGTCACAGGTGTCTACACCGTGCCTGCCACCTGCCACTGTGTGCCCCACAATCATCCCTGCCATTCAATCTCTGACTGTACTTGCGTACTTGGAAGCTCAATGGCACCGTCCCCTGCTGGTTCTGGGCTCCTTCCTTGAAAGCCCCATGGTTAAGGCCCTGACAGCCTCCCCACCTCAGCAAACCAAGCCCTGACTTGGTTCTATTTCTCCAAGGACTGGCATCTCATATCACAACCCTTTTACAGGTACGACTTAGAGAAGCACTGACCTATGGACCTCTCTGTTGCATGGTGAAGGGTTAACAGAGAAGATCCTTTAGAAATGGATCTGGGGTTTCATTTTGGGGCACTCTGCAATGAGCATCCATTCACCCAGCCTAAGGCCAGTGTAACAGTTTGATCATCTGAGCTCTCTCTGACTCAGTTTTCTCTTCCATGAAACCATGGATTTGTTGTAAGGATGAGTAGCCCAAAGTAAGCACAAGGTACCTTTGCAACGGCTATGGCTGTCACCTCAGTGTTTTCAGGGCCAGCACTTCCCCTCTTCCTACCTGCTGCCCAGTGCTCTCATGTCCCTGGAGTTTTAAGTAGAAATTAGACAGATTTTGACAACTGTAACTGACCTCAAAACTTTTTTCTCTCTCGGTTGGTGCAGCCCCAGTGTAATTCTTGGGTTGAAATTTGATAGATTCCTGTAAGTGCATATGGGCTTTAAATACTGAATTTCAGTGCAGGTATTACTCAGTATAAGTGCTACTTTTGCCATCATACGCACTCTCACATGCTTCCTCCCCAGAATGGATGGCTGTCTGCCCTCCCCTACTTGTTTGCCTGGATCTTTGGCATCCTCGCAGGCCAGATGTCAGACTTCTTCCAGTCCAGGAATATTTTCAGCCTACTCACCATTCGGAAACTCTTCACCTCTCTAGGTAAGGAAGAGTCAGGACTTTCAACCCAGGGTGGGGGAGTCACTGTACCCCATCAGGGGGATTCTCCTGACTGTCTTCTGCACCTCTCCCCAGGGCTTCTCCTTCCTGCCCTCTTCAGTGTGTGCCTGCTTTACTTGAGTCACAGCTTCCTCAGCACTATTATTTTCCTGATACTGATTATTGCAACCCAAAACTTCAATACGGTTGGGACATTTCTGAATGCGTTGGATATTGCTCCCAGGTAGGGTTTTTAAAAATCCCTTTCTTTCTTGCATCCAAGCTCTCAAGGGGGACTGAAATTTTCAGACACTTTGGAGTTTATAGCCATTAGGCCAAAAGTTCTAGAATGGCATCTCTGCATGTCAGGCACAGAAAGTAGGAATTAATTCTCTCTATATTAGTATTTGTAAGTTTATGAGCCTCTCCTCTATATATAAACACACACAGCTTAGGAATCAAGAGCACTGCTCTGGAGTCAGAGGCTGTTGGGTTTCAGCACCACCACAGCTATTTACCTCCAGCAAGTTACTTCCCTTCTCTCTTCCTGTCTTCTCCCCTATAAAATGGCAGGAATAAGAAAATACTTCCCTCTTAGGGTTATGACAAATAGTTCATCTCAAGTACATCTCGAATTGTTGGCTGCTCCATTGTATGCCTGATTATGTCTTATAATCTCCTCATGTCAGCCCACCAATATTAGTCATTTTTTCTTTGCACATAAGGAAACTGAGGTTTAGATAATTGTGAGCCCAGGATCTCCCCACTGGTTTGGCTTTTCCTTGGTATGTGAATCCAGATTTTTTGACTCATCTCTCTCTTCTCTGCTAAACCGTGTTTCAAGAGGTAATAAGGGTGACTAATGGAACCAGCTCTGCCACTTGCAGAAGCCCAGGGAAGGCGTGCACATTTTGCTTCGTGGGCTGATACACCCTGGAGAACAGAGATCTAATGTGTACAGCATTCTCTCAACTTGTGTTAAGCAGCAGCCCTGGGCTACAGAGGCAAAATCAACCAAGTGTTACCCTCTTTCTCATAATTCTGTAAGAGTACTACCCACCAGATACATGTGTGGTGAATGCCAGGGCAACGAGGACATGGGTACATTTCATGTGTCCTGTTTGGAGACCCTCCTTAAAAGTATTTGGAGTTGTTCTGATTATTTGACACAGTGCAGAAAGAACAGTGCACAAATTTCTATTCAGAAAGGAAGTGAAATAAGGAACTATACATAAATAGGTAAAGAAAACTATGAATAGCTACCATTTATGGGTACTTTTTATGTGCCTGGCATGCCCCAGTTTGAGTGTGAGAATACTATCTCCATACAATGGGTGAGGAAGCAACATGCCAGGAAGATAGCTGATGTAAAGTCACATGGACAGCAGGAAGTCAAGTGACAGTTTATGTGAAGGCATGCCTGCCACCAAAGCTGACTGTCTGTAGTTCCTTCCTCACCTGTGATACCTACAAGTGCTTGCTCAGTAGGATGTGAATTACCTCTGCCAGCAAAGGTGTGGAAAACATACAACTTGACCTGAACTGCATCATTCTAATGGCCAAAATCCATATTAGCCAGTTACTTTTCTAGTGTCAGAGACAGTACAGGTACAATCTGGAAAAAATTCTTATTCTCTGAAGCTAGTTCAACCTCATTTTCTAGGGCATTATGTGTTATATTTCAAGCATATTGATTTCTCTTGCTCAAACTAATTTTCATTAGTGAATGGAGACAAAATTTATTTAAGAATGAATGTTCCATATCATGTACCTCTCTCTCCTCTTGAAGGGAATTGTAGACTTATGCCTTTGGGGTCAAATTTCCAAATTATTCTCTTAGGGGATTTGGGTCTTTCTTAGAATTTTAAAGTTGGGCAAAGGGATGGCATCCATTGGGGAAAGAGAGAAGTGGCAAAAAAGATGTCCTGGAAGGAAGACAAGTCACATAGAAGTGGTTTTTTTCAAAATATTGGGGGACTAGAATGAGTGAGATAATGATGATAGAGGTGAAGTGGCTACCATCTCCTTCGGGATATCAAGAGTGGAAATGCACAGGGTTCTCAAGATGGTCTATTGTATTTCAGAAGGCATTGTCACCCCATTGACACTCTTAAAGGGCTACTATACCAGAGATTAAGATTGTTTTGTATGATTTGTGAATGATGGAATGTGCAGACCTGAAATTCCCTATGCATGGGAATGAACTATAGTCAGACATCAGACTTCTACTAAATGATAATCCAATGAAATATTAAAACCATTAAAATTTCACCATGGGCTGTTGTAGCTGTACATTAAGCAGTTTGAGGTGAGTTTTCTCCACAGAACTGTCCAGCACTAGAACAACCTCAAGATTGTTTCTATGCACATATCATATATCCACTGGCAGGAGGATTTGCCATCTAAAGCTCTTACCTTGCTACACTAAGACTAGTGAGTTACAGCATCCTGTGAATGTGTTCAGAGGAATTTTCATGGCACTCAGGGTCCTGATGCTGGGGATTTGCTAACATCTCTGACCTTGGAATGGAAGCATCTTTTTGTAAAAAATGTCAAATCCTCCCCCACAGTCACATCACTATTGGACCACCAGGTAGAATGGGGCATTTTGTGGCTGACTGATTCTCCAGCTAATACCAATTAGGAAAGGCCAGATAAAACTCCAGTGTATACACTGATCAGCATCAGGGAGAAGCAGAGGCAGCCAGGACACCTGAGGGTAGCACCTCCAGAGATGAGATGACAGTCTCATGGTCTTTGCCCATCCTGAGGGCTGGAAGGAAACTGTTGATGTGGGGTAAGCCCTGGCAGAACTCGAATGCTGTGGAAAGAGTAATCAGCAAAGCATTTGGTAATTGTGCAGGGCTAGGGTGATAATACTAAAAATCTAAGTGGCCTTAAACACAATGTCAGTTTCCCTTTGAGATAGTTGTTGGATTCAGGTCAGTGGGAGAATAGTCCAACAAACAGAAATAAACAAAACTCAGCTATAAACCTCTGAGAAGCATGACAGAAATTCCCATAGTGTTTTCTGTTGAGAAGACAAGAGACTCTAGGCTTTGGAGAGACCCAGGTGAATAGACTAAGTTCTCCATTGGAAGCCACGGAGAGATACATCTGAAGGACAGGGGTGAACTTTAAGTAAATGGAGTTTTATCGAAGTTTAGTGTTAGCCCTATCTCAACTTATCCTTTAATTAAATTACAACTATCAGATGCCTCCTCTCCAAATCTATTAGAGAAAAGGTCCATTTTTTTTTCTGGCAAAACTTAACAGTTTTTCTGGAGATTCTATACCTTTTTTTATTCACAAAGTCCAACATTTACTAAAAGTTACTAGGCATGCCAAAGAACAGGAATATGTCATTAAAAGCCAAATAAGAAAAACAAACTGCCATGAGAAATATCCCATGACTGATAGAGATATTAGAGTTAACAAACATGAAGTCCAAAAGATTTGAGACTTAATTATACTCAAGAAACCAGGGCCAAGCTGAAGGAAATACATGAGATAAAATTTTGACCAACTTTGGAATCTCTAACAACAAACAAATGGAAGTTCAAAACTGAAAAATAAAATGTCCAAAATTAAGGACTTGGTATATAGGTATAAAGACAAATCAGCCACAACAGATGACAGTAAACCAGAAGACACAGCATAAGGGAATATCCAAATTGAAGTAGAGAGAGAGGAGAGAATGGAAAATAAAAAGTATAAGAGAAATACACAGGAGGTAGATGGGGCTCAAGTGATAGAGCTTCTGCCTACCTTATGGGAACACCTGGGTTCTATCCCTGGGGCCTCCATGTGAAAAAGAAGAAGAGAAAGCATGCCCACGAGGCAAGCCAGTGCCTGTAGGAGGGACTGCGTTGTAAGCCAGTGCCTGCATGAGAGACCGCCCAGGGAGCCTGTGTCTGCACAAGTGCCCACCCAAGTGCCCAGCCTGTGAGCCAGTGCCCTGTACAAGTGAGTCATGCAGCAAGATGATGACTCATCAAAAGAGAAACAACAGGAGAGTCAAGTCGAAGCACAGTAGACCAGGAACTGAGGTGGTGCAATTGACAGGGAAACTCTCTCCCCAACAAACATCTCCAGGTTTGGATTCCCGTGAATCATAGAGAGAAAATGAGAAGACAAGACAACACAGACAGCAAAAACAGCAGGGAAGGAGGAGGGGAAGGGGAAAAAATAAATAAATAATAAGTCTTTTTTTGAAAAAGAGAGAAATACAGAAGAGAGTTTAAATGCCAGCATAGGATTTAGAATACATATAAGAAGAATGCTGAAAATCAAAGACAGTGAAAACCCTCAAAATTAAGCAACCAGAGGAAAAGACATGTTGCATTCACATAGGCAGAATGGCTAAAATGAAAATGATAGGAAATGCCAAATGTCGGCAGCAAATTCTCATGTTGCTGGTGAGAGTGCAATATTTTGAAAAACTATTTGCCAGCACTACTAAACTTGAGGAAAATGAAGACGTTTTCAGAATGACACTAAGATATTTTGCATTCACACATACACACACACAATTTATCATCATCATCATCATCATCATCAAATTTAACTCCTACCTCATAGCATCCTCATAAATCAGTTCTAGTTGGAATAAAGACTCAAGTGTGCCTGTATGAAAGACAGAGTGTAAAGTTTTTAGTAGTTAGAGAAAAATATCTCTTCTAAAATTATACTTAAAATTAATGATAAATTAAAATAAATTATATTTGAGACTTTAAAACATGATAATTTTAACATTAAGACATTGTGAGAAATTAGGAGATGATATCAGGAGAAAAAATGTTTTACTCTGTAACATGGCTATGTTTACCTTATACTAACACTAGTCATAAAATAAGCTTTTAATACTTTTTAAAAATGAAGGAGCTCATAAAGGCAAAATGACAAGGGTTTAAGAAAGTCAAAATTTGGCTCTGGTTCCCACATAAAAATCCAGGGATTTTATTGCTAAAATGAAGAGGGCAACTATGGGTACTGGCAACAGTGAGTGATTTCTGCCACTATCTGCACATCTGGCTGCTCACTACCATAAATATCCTGTACACTCTTCTCCTCTCCAAAAAAGATACAACTCATCTGTATCAAAAGACACCATTCTACCCAGTGGATGCACAGAGCCCACTATTCAGGTGCTCTGGGTTCGGTCTTGATTCACCTCCAGCCAGGGACCCAGAAACTAATAAACAACCTACACACTTATTTCATATTTAAATCGTAAAGGTGGAGTAGGAATGGCATAGTCCCAGGGAAATAAAACTAAAACTAAGCACAGAGCAGAAGAGAAAACCAAAAACCAAAAGGAAACCAAAATTAAACAAAAGAGCCCCTCACTATCATAAAAGGGAAGGACTTGAAAGGCAGAGCAGTCAGTAGGGTAATCTGCTGGGCAAGAAAGGGCAGATTCCCTGTTCCTGAGCAATCTATTAATAATACCACAATTAGACCCTGGCTTTGCTCTCCAAAAGGCATCCTCTGGTTCTTCATGGCTGAAGGGTCTGAACCCTTATCTCACCCATGGCTCTATCTGAAATGGGTGTTGGAGAGCTGCTCCTCCTTGGGAGTGTGCTGCTTTTGTAGCTCATTTCCAGCTGAAGGTGGTTTCGATAAATGCGAGTTGACCAATCAGAGTTGCGTGTAAATGAAGTTACTCTCATTAACCTAAACCAGTTCCCATTAAAGACATGTTGCCTTCTGAATTTCTAAAATGCATTTCTTCTTTTCTCAACTCTACTAGGTTTTACTCTAAATATGATCTGTCTTCTCTAATAAGTGATTTTTATTGGAATTTGAGAAGTAGCAATGACAACAGTTATCCCTACTGTACCGTATTTCGCTAAGTTGGCTTTTCCTGCAGCATTTGATTTGCTTTACAGCGTTGCATTGTCATTCTTTTTATGTATAGATATTATGGATTTTTAAGAGGAGTTACAACTTTTCTGGGACTAATGGGAGGATTAATTTCTTCCACTTTGACTGGCATCATCCTTAATCAGGTAAGGAGTTATTTTTGAAATATTACTTATACAGAGAAAATATACATGAAAAATATACAGAGGAGACTTCAGCAGAGGATGAATTATGAGGTTTTTAAAATGAATTTTTCATTGAAGAAGTTGTAGAAAATAGAGTTCCCATATAACCCCACCCCACACACAGACACACTCACAAAATTTACCCTATTATTATTAGTGTAGTGTAGTGGAGGACCTTTATTAAAATAGATGAAACAATATTAATATATTTATACTATATACCATGGTTCATAATTTGCATTAGAGTTCACCGTATTGCACAATTCTGTGCTTTTATAGAAGTTTTAATCCAGCAACAGATAGACAACTTAAAGTTTCCTATTTAATTATATTCAAATATATATTACAGTGTTGTTAAGGACATCAACAGTGTTGTTCTTTCATCACCACCATCTGTTTCTTAAACTTTCCCATCACCCCAAATAGAAATTTTGTACTGATTAAACATTAATTCCCTATTGGTTACCACAAACCCCACCTCTGGTAAACTTTATTTAAGATTTGATTCTGACTCGATGAATATGCTTATTTGAATTATTTATCAGTGAGATCATTCAATATTTATTCTCTTGATTCTGGCTTCTTTCCACTTACATGGTATCTTCAAGATTCATCCATGTTCCAACATGTATCAAAACATTATTTTTTTTCCAGGGATGAGCCTCCCTGGTGCTGAGGGATTACTACCAAGCACCAGCTGATGATATAACTAGAAAAAGACCTTGAATAAAAGGGTCAACTCAGACCAGCGAAATATCTCAGCCTACGTGTAATATTAGGTGTTAAAAACTGCTTTTTGACTTTGGATGAAAGGGGAAAACGGAAAAGACAAATGAGATTATATGGCTATGAGTCTCCAAAAGAGTCGGGAGGTCACCAGAGGGGTAACGCTTATGCACACCTCAGCAGAGTACCAGAGACAGCCAAAGTAGATAGAAACCCAGGTACTGGTTCTCCTGAGGGCTACTGAGATCCACAGGTTCTATGGTCATGGCAGATGACTCTGGAGTTCAGGGCCATGTCAGTTAGCTCTACTTTGGAGTTTGTGTTCCTGAGTGTGATGAAGTTGGACTCAGATATGACCTTTCTACACATGCCTCTTCTGTTACTTTTACCAGATCTGTGGTTGGCTTTGGGGTTGGTGTATACTCAGAAGACCTGAATCTCTGGACTGTCCATGTGACAGCCAGGCCCTGAGTCTCAGCATACTTGCAACTCCTACCCTCTGGTTTATTGGTCTTACCCTGGTCAGCTAACAGTGAGGCGAAGAAGGTCAATCGCCACAAGGGAGGCAAGAATGCCTACAACTGCAAGCAGGAGAATTGCATCCATCATCCACGTGGAATCTAAGCCCCCTCCTGATGTAGAGTGGGACTGGACATAAACATCCCAGATTCCACAGGATGGAGGAAGAGAGTATGGATTAAAGTAGACTTACTGGTGTTCTGCTGGGGAACTACTGTGATTATTAATGGAAGAAATTGTAGTATTGATGTGAAGGAAGTGGCCACGGTAGGTGCTGATGGTAGGGAGAGGAAAGAAGAGATATGATGTGGCGCCATTTTCAGGATTTGGAGTTGTGTGTCCTACCATGGTTCACTGGGTGGATTGGGGGAGAGTGTAGACTACAGTGCAGACCACTGTCCATGTGGTGCAGCAGTGCTCCAAAATGTATTCACCAGGTGCAGTGAATGTGTGCCACGATGATGATCGAAGAGGTTGTTGATGTGGGAGGAGTGGGGTAAGCTGGTAGAGGGTATGTGGGGACCTCATATTTTTGGAATGTAACATTTAAAAGAAAACAGAGAAGGAAAAAAAAAGATATATAAATATCAAAAAAATAAATAAAAATTAAGGATTTCCAAGTCACTAAATAGAAAAACAAACAAACAAACATTATTTTTTAAGCCATTAGCTCTATTAACCACATTGTATATTCTGCTAATGCATTCACTTATTGATGGATGCTTGGGTTACTTTCATCTTTTGGCAATTGTAAATAATGCTCCTATAAACATTAGTTTGCAAATATGTTTTCGAGTCCCTGCTTTAAGTTTGGTTAAATCTCTTACTAGATATTTGATTCTTCTATTTGCTATTGTAAGTGGATTTTTTTCCTTGATTCCCTCTTCAGATTGCTCATTAGTAGTATATGAAAAACTACTGATTTTTGTGTGTTGACCTTATACCCAGTTTATAGTGTTGTTTAAGTCTCAGTTTCCTTATTGTTTTTTTGTTCTGATCTTCTATCTGTTTTGGAAATTGGTGTTTTGAAGCCCGTTAATTTAGAACCATCTGTTTCTCCCTTTGAATCTGTCAATATATGTTTCCTATTTGGGGGCTCTCCCATTATATACATATATACTTACATTTGTTCTGTCTACTTGTTATCTTTTCATTTTGCTATTTGTTCTCTGCAAGTCTTATCCCTTTTTTCCCCTTAATTTCTTCTGTTAATGCCTACTTACATATTTATTTGCTTTTTTGGTAGTGTACCATTGAACCCCTTCCCATTTCCTCATGTCTCTATTTGTTAGATGTTTTCTTTGTGGTTAACATGGGACTTAAATTTGATATCCTAAAGCTATTACAATCAAGTTAAATTATACCTACTTGATTAATAGCATAAAAATACACTGTTCAAATACTCTCCCATTTTTCCACCTTTTTTTGTACGTTTTACAAATCATATCTTGATGTATTGCATTCCTTAACCAAAGATTTATTGTACCTTTTTATGCATTTCAATTTTAGAACCAGTATGAAATAAAAATTAGAGTTAAATTCCAAAAACAGTACTGACGTTTATAATTATGCACATGGACACCCTTACCAAGGCTTTTTGTTTGTTTCATGCCACCTCCTCCACTATCTAGTGTCCTTTCTTATAAGTCTAAAGAACTAACTTAAGCACTGTTTGTAGGGCAGGTCTACTGGTAGCAAACTCACTCAGCTTCTGTTTTCTGGGACTGTCTTAATCTGTCCCTAATTTTTGGAAGAACAGTCTCACCAGATGTAGAATTCTTAGTTTGCAATTGTTTTCTTTCAGCATTTTAAATAGTTCATTCCACTTTTTTCTCATCTTCATGTTAAAATTTGGCAGTTAATCCTATTGGGGCTCTCTTGAACATAACATGTTTGTTTTCTCATCCATCTTTCAGAACTCTCTCATTTTCTTTGCCAGTTAGGCTAGTATGTCTCTGGGTTTGGTTCTCTTTGAGTTTATCCCATTTGGAGTTTGTTGGTCTTCTTGGATTTCTATGTTCATATCTTTCCTTACATTTGAAAAGTTTCTGCTATTATTTAAATATTTCTCCTGCACCTTTCTTTCTTTCTCCTCCTTCTGGAACTCCCAAATGCATATATTAGTACACTTGATTGTTGCCCACAAGTTTCCTAGGCTTTTTTCTTTCTCACACAAAGTCTGAGTCCTTTCAATATTCTTGCCTTCAGGTTCACTCATTCTTTCTTCTGCCAATTCCAATCTGCTATTCAAGCTTTTCATTCCAGTTATTGTGGTTTCAACCCCAGTAGTTCTGTTGATTTCCTTTTCAAATTTTCTACTTCACTATCAAGATTCCTTTATTGTTCTTTCATGGTTTTCCTGATATCTTTTAGTTCTTTCCCACTGTTCTCTGTTATGGACTTGTGTATTTTGAGGATCATTTTTTAAAAGTCTTTGTCTGATTTGTTTAATCTGGTCTTCTCTGTGGATGGTGTCTGTATATTTATTTGGTCCTTTGGATGGGTCATCATTTCTTGTTCCTAGTTTGTCTAGCAATATTTTTTGCACATTGCACATTTTAGTATTTTTAAATGTGGCTCTGGGATTTAATTCCTGATCTCTCTGTTTCTTAAGTTTGTATCCAGGTAGTTACATAACAGATTTCCTTGACTGTCAAGAGTTTGCTTAAAGTTCCATTTTATTATTTGCCTCTCACACATTTACTGCAACACTTTGACTGTTTCCTGGAAATTTGAGAAAAATGGCTCTGCCAGTTTTGTCCAGTTGTTGAAGAAATTCTGTGGGAATGGCACTCTGGAGCACCTTACACCATCATCTTGGTCAACTGGACCCCAGAGATAGAATGAGTTGGTTATGAGTTTTTTTGTCATATAAATGAAACTTGTTCAAATTAGGCATCTCTTCAAGCATATAGGTAATACAATTTCAAGTTCAAAGTATGGCATGAGCCATCCCATCATCATGGTGTAATGCACAAGATGCTATATCTAGGGCTACTCCATCATATTGTAGTTTAGCAACCCAAGATTCAGAATAAATATCCCTTAATAAAGGGAAACGAATGGCAGCCACTGGTCCACAGTAATGCTCACATCTTGCTAGGCAGACATTCTGCAGGTCACCAGTGGGGGAATATACTTAAACTGGGCCCTTAGGAGACTGAATGTAGGTACTAGAAGGGACTTTGGGGTGTTCTCTCTTGATTAGTAGGATCTGCATAAAGGAAGTCATGTGAGGCAGTTATTTGGTGAAGAGAAAGGCAGCCTTCTCTGCAGAAATGAAGTTATGCAGCCAAAATAATTTTTCAGGCTCTCCTCCGGGGCATTTCCAACCTGCCTGAAGTTAGATATATTCATGGAACTTCCTTTGACTTAGGAAATATAAGAGGAAGTGATAGGTGCTAATTCTGAGGCAAAGCATTAAGAAACAGGAGCCACTCTTCTGATTGCCACAGCTACTGTGTTATTCCTTATAATGTTGATACAATTCAAATTAGAAGGGATGGTTTGATTTTAAAAAAACAAAGTGGCAAGAATACTGGCTAACCCACCTCAAGAAAAATGCATTTACATTCTGTTCCCGAATCTTACAACAAAATTTATTCAAGACGATTTTTAAAAACGTGAATGAAGAAGAAAAGGAATAAATGCACTAAATAGGGGATAAGAACTGTATAAATTTGAGACATAAATTTCTTCAAAAGCATGGAAATAAGATAAATTGCTGCTCAGAATGTATTACATATTTACATAAAATTTAACCTTGGCTGATGAAAAACATAAAGTAAAAAATTTCAACAAATCTGGAACAAAATGTAAATGTAAATGTTTCTAACACAAATAAATGAAATAAATTACCTCTGCATATGATCCATGAGTGCATTAAAAGAAAAAACCTCAAAATCTAGTAGGCTACTTTCTATGAAAGTAAACAGGATTCACTATTGTAAAGTCTGTTGGTGAAACTGACCAATTTTCACCCAGAGAAAACATGTCAGTCATCTTCATAAATGAGGAAAAGATAGTTCATAAAATTTACTAAGGATTGATGGGTATAAAATTAACTATTGGGATGTTTATTATTTATAGCAACAAAATTGGAAAACAACTTAAATATAAAGAAATAAAGGGTGACTTATAAATTTTAAATTTCTTATCTCTAGATAGTAATTAAGCAGTTTATGGTACAATCGAATATTTATTGGCATGCGAGCATGTTTATGATATGTATCTAGATGAAAACACATTCACGTTTGAACATTAGTTCTATGTACATCACAATGGCATTTTTACATATTTAAAAATTATATGGACATAGACATAGATAAAAGAGCAGAAAGATAGTGTGATCATCTCTGTGGAATTGAATTATGGCCTTATTTTGATGAGAGTGCTTTTTCACGTTTTTAAGTGCCCTTTGCTGAGTCTATATTATTTTTAGATTACAATTTAAACATCAAAGAAAACAATACCTATACCACTCATTGATAATTATTCTGTTTTTTAATCCCTCAGGATCCAGAGACTTCCTGGTTTAAAGTCTTCATCCTGTTGTCAGCCATTAATGTGGGCAGCAGCATTTTCTACCTTGTGTTTGCTGCAGTGGAAGTCCAGGACTGGGCTAGAGACAGAGAACAGACACGCTTCTGAAGGTGAGCAGTGGTCAGGTTGGGCACCACTGTGGAAGAATCCACAGCACATAGGGGTGTGCAGCAGAAAGAGGCATTGAGGCTCGCCCCTAGGGTAAAATGGGGTGCTGATGACAGAGATGGGAAGAAAGAAATGGGTGCAGGTGTGGGTGCAGGTGTACAGTGTTGAGTCTGAATCTCTTCGGCATTCTAATGGGGCAGGTATGGAAATCTGGGCATCTGTTGGGACTGGAGGTGCAGATTTCGGAGTCTGGGCATCTCTACCATGGAAGACAAGGAAGAGAAAGGCTAGTTCTTATTGGAGATGAGAGCTGGGAAGGACTGAGAAGAGGGAGGAAGGACAGTGGGAGAATGTGGTGTCACACAAGGGAGGTAAAAAGAAGGTTCAGAGGTGGCAGTGATGACCTGTGGAAAATGATGTCAAGGGGTTAAATTACATAAATCTAGAATTTTCTAAGGGTTTTGGCAATGGATACCTTAAAAGTGACACTGACAAAATGGTTTTCAATTGAATGACGGAGACAGAGTCCATTACAATGTGTTCATTAGAGTCTGATATTTTGCCTTTCTTCTATAAACTGTACCAGTGATAAATAGTAAAGGAAAGGTCTCGTTGTAGAAGTATTTCAGCTAATACATGAATAAGAATAGAAAGAGTAAAGATATGCCCCCCATATTTCAACACCCAATGAATTAAGGGATCCAGGCAATGCTTCTGTTAACATCACATGAAGAGAGGCACAGTGATATTTTCTACCTTTTGATGAAATTCGCACATCCACCACTGTCTTGCTAAGAAAATCATTCTGATCTGAATAGTCCTCAAGATAGCTTTTGTTTTATGCAAAATACCTCAGAGAACATGTTGAACTACATCCTAAGGATATCACCAGCAAATCCAAACTGTGGGAGATTTTACAGGTTTAAATGATTCAGATTTTGTAACAAAAAATCCTAAGGGAAAAATTAAAGGAATGAAGGAAAGCCACTAGATTAAAAGGAAATTAAATAGTATATCAAATTTTTTAATTGCCTATGTAAATGCTATAGGGTGCTGAATTTCAATGGAGTTGCTACACCTACTCTGCAGTTCATTGGACTCAACCTGAACAACTAACAAGGAGAGAATGAGGCACAACCACCATCCCAAGGAACCGAGAGATTACAACTGCAAGCAAGATAGTCCCATCCATCCACCCTATGGAATTGAAGCCCCATCTCAATGAAAGGTGGACTGGGCATCAAATCCCAGAATCTTGAGGACTTAGGAATGTACTATGGGTCAAAGTAGACTTACTGGTATTATACTATAGATTTATTGTGATTCTATAAATGTAAGAACTTATATCATTGATGTGGATGCAGTGGCCACTGAAGGTTCTGAGAGCAGGAAGTGGGGAAACCAAGACTAGTATACAGGCTTTTTTGGGATTTTGGAATAATCCAAATGACATTGAAATGACAAATAAATATTTTGACATAACCTACAAAACTATGCAGAGTTAGTGTAAAATAGAAAGTGAACTATACTCTTGCTTAGTGGCCATGCTTCAGATTGCATTCCTCAATTGTAGTGAATGTACCACACCAATGAAGGATGTTTTTAATGGGGGAAAGTGTGGGAGGTGTAGGGAGTGGTGAATATAGGAATCCCCTTTATTTTTTAATTAACAGTTATGTAATCTGTATCTGTATCTTTTTTAAAAATTAAAAATATATTAATAAAGAAAATAAAACCGTTTTGGAATATCATTACAAAAATTAAAATATCATTAATGACAATAGCTTATCTTGACCAAAAATTTAAAATAAATATGGTCTTTATATTTAAACATAAATAAATAAACGTGTGTATATAAGGATATATACATGGGTGAGAAATCTACAAATAAGAAAAGAGAATGATGAATGTCATGAGAGTTGTCACTTTCAGGGGTAAGGAAGGAGTAATGATTAGTATGGAACACATGGAGAATCTCTAAAATGCTGGCAATATTTTATTTTTTATAACCAGGTGGTGGTGATTAAAAGAGGGTTTACCTTCTAATCCTCCTCTGAGACACATTGGTTTTGTGATGTTTTCTGAATCTGTGTTATATTTCACAGTAAAAACATTTAAAGGAAAAAGAGAATGTGTGACCCTAATGCTTATCTTTTAATTAATTGATCCTAAAGTTAGGAGACAAAGAGAGGCTGTTATTTTTTGACCTTCTATCAACGTGCACCCACAGCCAACTAGAATGCGAAAGCTTGGTAGGAAAGAATGCAGTATACTTGGCAGAAGAGACGATTACTGGTGTATTTAGAATGTGACGAATAATTCTTGCTTTTACAATTTAAAAAAAAGGAAAGATAAAGAGAAAATGAGTTAAAATGGAGAAAGCAAGTATAGACAGTCCTATAAAGGACAGCAGAGCAAATGGCAGGTAGCTTTAAGGGATGTGAAATTAGGGAGCATCTTTGGGGCGTTTCCTTGTTTCTGAGGACAGAGACACATGCATGTTTCTCTGGTGATGGAATGATACAACAGTGAAGAGTCATGGTGTAGCAGAGAGGGCACTAGCATGATCTTGAACTACTGAAGTGTCTCCGAGTCGACGATGTTCAAGCTCTAGTGCAGGGCTTGGCCTTGGGTGAAAACGTAGAGCTCATCACAGTAACTATAGAGGGGACTGACGCCAAAGCTAGCAGACATGTAGAGGAATTTGTGGAGACTACATCCACCCCCAGCCCCCAGCCCCATTAGCTACAGGACATCCATTCTTCTTGTCAGAATGGGTCTGGACTGTATGGGCTTTCCCTTCTGGGCATTTTCCACCCTGGCCTCCCACCCACACGTGCCTCGGCACAGTCCTCCTCTCTTGAAGTGCAGACTTTGCCAACTATGGCCTCCTGGTCCAGTTTGAGTAGTGCACACAATGGCTTCTGTTTTCCAGGCTTTCTTTTCAGGACAGCTCTCAGAATTCATCTTATGGGTGTTTGGACACAAGTCCCCTTATCATTCTGAGCTCCCATTCCCATGGTTCCAGCTAACTCTTTTGCTTTGCTGAGAAACTGTCATCCACCCCTGATGATTTTACCAGGATATCAGCGGAAAGTGTTGGAAAACACAAAGAAATTCAGACACACTTAGGCCTTCAGAAGATCACAGTTAAATAACTAGCTTTTTTTTTTTAATTCCTATAAGCTTTCTAGGCAGAATCTTCAGTATCATCCTGCAAAGATCCCTGAGAAGGCCTTGGAAGCAAAGGCAACACAAACTGGATGGCTAATCAGTAAAGCAGGCACGAAGGCAAAAAATGAACAAGACTCATCAGCTCAATCGTGTCACTAAATTTTCTCCTAAGGGGTGGCGGTCAGCATTTCAGCCCAGTCCTGGACATCCTCTTGCTCAAAGAAGAGGCAGAAGACCATGCCTGATACCTCAGTGGCAGCTGAGAGCAAGAAGATGTTTCTCCAACCAAACTGAATCCTGGAATCTATAAATCATTAACTGTCCCTCAGTTCTTGTCCCTTGTGTCCCTCAGTAGCTCTCTGTGGTAAGGTGAATTAGGTCTCCCAGAAAAAAACTATCAAACATGTTCTTCATCTCATTCCTGTAGATGTGAACCCCGTAAGCAGGACCTCTGGAAGATGTTAGTTTTAGTTCCACTGAGGCTAACTGGAGGGGAATGGGATTTAATCCTATTACTAGAGGACTTATAAAGAAAAAGCCATGGGGAGGAGCAGGATTCCAGAAATCAGTGGGAGCCCAGAAGAGAACGAAGAGGCCATTGCCATGTGACGGAGAAGCTGAGGGTCACAAGGATTTTTGGCCCACGGAGAACCACGATCCCGGTAGGCAGCCAGCTTTCCAGCTCTGAAACCAGCACCAATGAATTCCTGTGCTGAACCCAGCCCACTGGGTGTGTGTGTTAGAGCCTGGAGAACCAGGACGCCCTTCCTGGAGTCTCCTGTCCGCTCCCCGAGCTCTCTTCCAGCCACGTGGGCTTTTTGTTTGCTCTTGGAATCTACCAGGCACGTTTCTGCCTGGAGGCTGCTGGGCTCTGTGTTTCCTGGGCTGGAAGCTCTTCCCCATAGAGACCCTGGGATTACCCCTCACTTCCTTCCAGTCCTGGCTTGAATGTTTCTTTTGCAGAGAGCTTCCCAGGACCTCACCATTTAAATTGGAAATTTCACCCCTGTCTCATGTGCCCCATTCCTCTTTCCTGCTTGACTCTTCTCTTAGCACTTCCCACCATCTCATCTACCACATAATTCATTGGATTCATTGGTTTTCATGAGGGCAGGGGTTTTTCTTTGTTTTATGTACTTAATAGTGCTTTGCACTGCTACTGCTTAACACATATTTCTCCAACAAATGATTGGATGAACACTGAATGACATGGGAGACAGCATCAGTTTCAGAACTTCCATTTAAAACAACTATGTGCTGACAATGAGTTGTCACTGACAGTAGGGAACTGAAACTTCAAATAAGAGAAGGGATTTTATGTCACAACGAAAGCCTTTTTTGGTTTTTCTTTTTTTTTTTTTTTCACTTCTTCCCTGACTGACTGGTAGAAAACTACAGGAAACTAAAGAATGAGATTCATATGAGTGTCATAGACGTCTTTCATCATGTAAATTCTGTATAAACAAGATTCTTAGGAAATGTTCAAGTCATCAGGTGAATTTGTGTATTCCAATAACTTTATTTATTTGTAAGATTTATTTTTATTTCTTTCTTTTCCCTTCTCTTCACCCCACCCCCTCCGTTGTCTGCTCTCTGTGTCCATTTGCTGTATGTTCTTCTGTGTCCACTTGGGTTCTTGTCAGTGGCACCAGGAATCTGTGTCTCTTTTTGGTGCATTATTTGCTGCATCACGTCTGTGTGTGTGTGGCACCACTCCTGGGCAGGATGTGCTTGTTTCGCATGAGGCTCTTCTCCTTACAGGGCTCACTCCTTGCATGTGGGGCTCTGGCACAGGGGGGGCACCTCTGTGCGCATCAGCACTGCACATGGGCCAGTTCACCAACGGGTCAGGAGGCTCTGGGTTTGAACCCTGGACCTCACATGTGGTAGGTAGATGCACTATCAGTTGAGCCACATCCACTACCTTTTTTTTTTTTAAAGATTTATTATTTATTTCTCTCCCCTCCCCCGCCCTGGTTGTCTTTTCTCTGTGTCTATTTGCTACGTCTTCTTCTTTGTCCTCTTCTGTTGTTGTCAGCGGCACAGGAATCTGTGTTTCTTTTTGTTGAGTCATCTTGTTGTGTCAGCTCTCCGTGTGGGTGGTGCCATTCTTAGGCATGCTGTACTTTTTATCATGCTGGGCAGCTCTCCTTAAGGGGCGCATGCCTTGCATGTGGGGCTCCCCTACGCAGGGGACACCCCTGTGTGGCAGGGCACTCCTTGTGCACATCAGCACTGCACATGGGCCAGCTCCACACGGGTCAAGGAGGCCCAGGGTTTGAACCGCGGACCTCCCATGTGGTAGGCGGATGCCCTAACCACTGGGCCAAGTCCGCTTCCCAAAATCCACATCCTTATTCCAATAACTTTAAATACACCTCCTAGGATGGAAGGCTGTATGAATATACAAACACCATGTAAGCAATACTAGTCAGAGAAGCTTCTAGGCTAACTATTCATGAACAAAAAGGCAAGATGCATGTGGATGCATCACTCTGCCATTCACACAACTTCTCACTGATCTGGTAAATGTTTGTGGAGTGACCTACTCATCCCGGTTTACCAGGAACTTCCAAGGTATTAGCACCCTGGGAAATCCTTCATTACGAACAAACCAGGATGATTGGCCACCCTATCCTTTCAGGGAAATGCCTTGATTCTTCCCAGAAAATGTGATGATGATCCTGAGGAGCTCACTTGGTAAGAACTTGCAAACATCTTAGCACTCTTCTGGGATCCACACCCCAGGCATGTGGTGATTTCTCTGAGGGAGCTGAGCCTGGGGTGGGGAGAGAACTCCTGGGGACTCAGGACTCTTCAGCATTGAATTGAGGCATGTGGGGGAAGGAACAGAGACTTCCTTGCTCCAACTTGTACAGGGTGACCTCTACAGATCCTGCATATGCTCATGGAGGTCATCCTTATGAATGTTTGCATAAGAAATTATGACCTCACTAGACCGATGAAAATAACTGCAATGGTGGCTGATTTTGCTGCAGCTGGGAATGTGAGTTCTGTGCTGTTCCCTTGAGAAAGCTGGCACACCTGCAGAGAGGTATTCCTTTGTAAACAAGGAGTTTATCTCAACTGCTCTGTTGCAATGTCAAGCTGTTCCCTGGGGAGACCTGGACTGGACCCTTGGTTGGACCTGAATGATGTGAACTGACTAGTGATTGTCTAATCCTGGGCTCTAACACTTCCAAAGGGCAGCTTGTCACTTGGTTTATAGAAAACATACAGATTGGTGGTTTAGCACCTGGTATATGTGCTCTCTTGGTTTCTGCTATTGAGTCTGGTTGCAGCCTTGTTTGGGGTATAAAACATCCCTCATTGGATGAGACATTGACTCCCTTAGACCAAAGTTTCTCACACATACTTTCATGGTTTCCCATTTGAAGAAGAAGTGTGTCGTATGTGGCTGTGGATGGTTTCTGAAGCTGTACCTAAAGGGTCAGTCATCTTTGTCTTGTATCTATACCGGCATAGCTTGGTAATCAACTGTTTGAAACTTATTGAATTTGGTACTCAATGCTTTTTGACAAGAGATTATTGTCCTGGTACTCATCTTTGTTTGGTCCTCCACAGGAAAGCTGGAACCTGTCAGTGTCGGTTGCCTCCTGATTAGCTGCCCTTTTCATCCAAAACAAAGGTTCACCCATCCCACATGCAGTAACTCTTGCAGTCTTATCTTAGCTTCTGTCATCATTTTGTGTATTTTTGCATTTTTTTCGCATCATGGGTCCTAAGAAAATGAGGAGTGATAGTGCTGAAAATAAAATAAAATTATTTTCCATTGTCATTGAGAAAAGAAAAAGAAAAAATAGGTGATTGTCCCATACAGATCTTGCTAAGGAATACAGTAGTCCTAGAACAATGGTCTCTACCATCATTAAGAATAAAGAAGCAATAAAAAAGGCTGATGTTGCAAAATGAGTTAAAGGAGTAACAAAGCATAATTCCCAAACACTTCAGAAAGTTCCAAAGATGTTATTAATTTGGGTAAAGAGAAAAAATTAATGGGCAAGAGAATATCTAAAGCCATGATATGTGAAAAAGCAAAACTGTTCCATGATGATCTTTGGAAAAACAAAGCAGGACCCAGGGATAAGATGGCTCAAGTTTTTAAGGCCAGCCAAGGCTGATTTGAGAATTATAAAAAGAGGACCAGCATCTATAGTAACATGTGAATGGCAAAGCAGCAAGTGCTCTTACAAGGATGCTGATGAATTCTTCAGTGAATTTCAAGACCACATAGAGGCAGAGGGATTTATTTCCCAATGAATTTTTAATGATGAGACTGGAGTTTTTGGGGGGAAAATGCCAAATAGGACCTATGGTACATTACAAAAGAGGACAAGGCAATACCAATTCTAAAACAGTGAAGGACAGGCTCACTCTGTTGCATGGGAATGCTAGTGGGGACTTAGACTCAAGCCTCTACTAGTCTATCAGATTGAAAACTGAGAGTTTACAACAAGCATAATGTCACAGAAAGCACACTCCATGTGATGTGGACGACAAAGAACAAAGCTTGGGTCACGAAGCAATTTTTTACTGAGTGGATAAATGACTTGTTTCTTTCCTCAATGGAAAACTATTTGCTGGAGAAAGATTTCCCTTTGAGAGCTCTCCTAATTTTGGACATTGTACCTGTCCATCCTCCAGGCATGAAGGATGACTTACAGAAGGAGTTCAGCACTGAGGAGCTGCAGGAATTACAGAAGGAACAGCAACTAGAGGAGCTGAAGAGAGTTGTTCAGGTGAAGAGGAGCTGAGGAAGGATGTCCCCAGTCCCTTGAAAAAGCAAATGTGTGCAAACTGAGCAGATGTTGAAAAATTTGTGGACTAGTTCCATCCAGACAAAGCTCTGACAAGCAGAATTGTGAATTCATTAAATGACCAAACAACTAACAGAAATTCTGGAAAGAAGACAGAAGAGGTCGTCATTGGATAAATTTTCAGGAAAGTTGAAAAACAGTGTGTCAGAGTCAGGGTTCCACGGTGAGAAAAGGAAGAAAGGAGAAAGAACACCTGAAGGGCAAGTGTCCAGTGTTCTACTGGAGGGGACTCTCCTTCCAAGCAACATTCCACGTAACCTCTCCTCCTCACCACTCTCCTCACACCATCCCACTAGGGCCATGAACTCGTCTCAGTACAGGTCAATTGAAGTTTTTATTTCATTTAATCAAATTATTTATTAATTTTTAGGTTTATTTCTCATGTAAAATAATGATATACAATCATATCTTTTTACATATTGCCTTAAAAATGTGCATTGTCTTTGGTTTTGGAATGCATTAAATTTATTTACATTATTCCTTATGGGAAAAAATGGTTTGCGCCTCATTTTTGGTACTCTCTGCCTCACAGACGCCATTGAAAATGAATACCAAGATACCCCTGTATAGGGATAATGTTTCTACATATTACTGGGATTAAGCTAGTATAAATTTGATGCTAATTCTCAAATGTAAGATGCCTGTATTATACCCTAGAACAAACACTAAAAATAAAAACAAGAAATATACAGTAAAAGTCATTAATGAAATTTAAATGCTGAATTAGAAAATATTCACTCCATTTCAAATAATAGGTAAAGGAAGAATAGAGGAACAAAAAGACATGCAACATATGGAAAACAAAAAGTCAGATGGCAGACAGATATCCAACTATATCAATAATAATCTTAAATGTGAGTAGAATAAACAATCCAATTAAAGACAGACATTGCCGGACAGGAGTTTAAAAACATGATCCAACTACATGAATTCTAAGAGGACACACTTTAGAGTCAAAGCCACAAACCGGTTGAAAGTAAGAGGATGAAAATTTATACACAGACGTTTATAGTAGCTCTATGTATTAAGCCAAAAGATGGGAACAATGCAGATGTCCATCAACAGATAAGTAGTTTAAGAAAACATTCTGTTATTTTGTGGGATTTACTAATACAATGGAATAGTATTCGGCCATTAAAAGGAATGAGGTCCTGGTACATGCGACAATGTGGATGAAGCTTGAAATCATTACTCTATGGGAAAGATGCCAGTCACAAAAACTCACACATTATATGATTCCACTCCAATGAAAGCTCCAAATAGGGACATCTACAGGAACAGAAACCAGATTACTGCTTGCTTAGAATTGGATTGAAGGAGACAAGGGGGTTGGAGTTGATATCTAAAATTTATAAGATTTCTTCATGCGGTGATGAAAATGGTTGACCATGCTGTTGTAAAGATCTGTGAAAACATTTAAAATATTTAAATTGTACATTTTAAATATGTGAATTTTATTTTATCTTAATAAGTCTGTTTAAAAATACAGTTAATAAAAGAAAACACTTGAGTCAGTTGTTTGAAATCTCCTTTTAGGTGCACTATTTTTGAAAAGTTATGAATTGTGCTATGAGAATGACTTAAGTTTGAAAGACATTTTCTCTTATTGCTGCAAGGAGATTTTAAAATAAACGTATGTGTGCTTCCTTGAAATCATAAACACACATAATGGTTTCTTTCTTCTTGCTCTGTATTGCTTGCTTTTTGCAACTATAATCTTCCTAAGTAGGGGAGAACCCCTGTATCGTTTGAACAATGAAGGAAAATAGTAAAAATAGTACAGTGATGATGATGAGAAAGGAAAGAAAAGTGATGGGATTATGGAGTTGATTTGCTTTTCTGAATGAAGCATTGGTCTATCCATATGAATGTCCATTTCGGTCCACATGACAGCATTGTGGTGAGTTAAAATGGGTCCATATGACAGTACATTGGGGTTTCATAGGCTCATAATCACAGCCCACTGGGAGTTGGTCGATCCACTTGAAAAAACACCAGGTATTGGGCAACGAAAGGGGAGCATTCGGATAGGATTGTATGTCTAGATGACAGCATGTTGGGAGCTGCCTCTTGCATAGGACAGAACGTTGGGGAGTAAGCCTGCATGGGAGCACATTATGTGCCATTTTATTCACATAACAGCAATTTGGGTGTTGGAGTGTGCAAATGGTGGCATATTGAAAGGACTCTGCATGAGCATGACCACTGTAGAATTTGTCATTTCATTATATGGGCTGCTTACTCGCTACCTTGGCCCTAAGTAAACTGGGAGGTATGAGGTAAATGTGAGAACTGGTGCAGGCTGCTCTCAAGATGTCAAAATTGCAGGAGACTTTCTGGGGTAGATTTTTTTTCAAACATAAGAGGATTTACCTCTGTTATATTCTGAAGTCTGCCTTCGATAATCTGGCCAGAAGTGACTGATTCCCTAGATAAAAGATCCAGTCATTTGGCCTCCCCCACTTGAGCACCCAGTCTTGCTCAGAAATGCATCCACTTAGGATGGATTTCTGTTTGCTCTTCTTCTCTGTACACCTTCCTTAAGTCTAGAACCCCAGATATCCCTTCTGGCAACTTTGTGTACAAGTAATTCATTACCAAGCAAACAGACACCCTCTAGTATAATGTTTTTCATATAACAGGTTTTGAAAGTGAAGTTTTTACAGGCATAGTCCACATGGTACTGAGGGTGAACCATTTCAGAGTAAAATGACTGAACTCTCTCATTAAGGAAGGAAGTATTCAAGTGATATATAAGAAGTCATTACCTATTAAGAAACCTGTGTTTCCCATCTGCACTAGCAGCCAGGGTGGGGAACATTCCCATTTACAGGAGAACTACATTTATCTGACTCTAGCTACAGCCTATTCTTAACTAATGCTTCAGTCTCCAATAAAGTACTATCATTTCTGGAGATTCCAACAGGCAATTTAATATTATGTGCCTTGTATCATGTCCATGTCAATATTTTGTGTCAAATCAACAAGAAATGTTTTCCAGGATATTCATTTGATTTACCTCTTTTCGTTGCTTGGTACATGGGAATGGGAAATGCATGGCTTGGCCAATACCTCTACATGTTGAGAAATCTGGAGGTAATAGCAAATACACCAATTTCAGAATATATGGTTGTTGCTTAATTACACAATTGCACCAAAGTACTTGGGTTGGCCAATTACATCAGAGCACAGTATGAAATTTACAATGCCTCCAACTGCAGCATATAAAGAAATCCTGATAGCCAATAGTTAGAGGGCAAACCCATTCTGAACATCAGACTCAGAATTTGACTGTAAAAGTAGCAGAAAATCAAAGAAGGCTGATTTGAGCCCCAGCTAGTTTCTGATGCTAGAGTCAATTTCTGGGTAAGAGTGAAACTTCTCATCCTGCAGGGAGGGGTCAGTACCCGATGTTGGGGGATAGCACCACTTTTTGTGAGAAGACCATGCAGAAGACCATGCACTTGTTGCAGGTGAGACACTATTTGCCTAAGTGAGTTCTCTCCCTCAGTTTCTCTAATACCATCTAGACAAATCACTAAGTGAGGACCTAGCATGGTACAAATGGTGTACAACCATGCTGGGAAGGGATTATACACCAATAGGTGCAGGGACAAGAAGAGCCTGCCTGGAGTACGGAATGAGGATGCTGAGGGCAGAGCATAAGATTGGACAAGGAAGACTTTTTCAGTACAAAGATAGATTACCATGATTGATATATTATGTCATTTAATTCAAATGAGATTTCCCAAAATGGTCCACTCCTCCCATTTCATTGTATCAGAAACAATATTGCAACTCATGTGAAATAGCAGGGATTAATGCCATTTTTAAAGATTTAAAAGTACGCAGGGCTGATGGTCACTAACATATCCCCATTTGATTCACCAGTGTCGGCCCAGCAAAAATAGACTGCAGCTGATAGCTGAGGATCATCATAGAAATAATCCAACAGTAGATATGCTACAAGGCTTACCTTCATTCAACGTATGCTCTTTTGTGTGTGCTGTGCCACCTGGGAATTCCTTAACAGAGAAGATCAACATAGACTTTCTTAGCTGGTATACAGCTAATCACCTGTTGAATGTGTTCTTTAGAATAGTCATTAGAAAGGAGGATAAGAAGTTCACATTCACTTGGGATAGACAATAGAAGCCATTTCTAGTCACTCCAAGGACTATGATACTTCTCCTGTCCCTTTCAAATATATTCTGAAGGGATTTGATCAGCTGGAACATCCTATTGTCCCACTATGTACATGAAAAATCATGTTAATTGGACCAGAAAAGAAAGACATGGCAAAGATTCTGGATGCTCTGTAATGATATACACACTACTCAGAGCAGAAGACAAAGTCTACACAGTGTCAGGGACCTGGACAAAAGTGGAGTATTCATGACATCGTGGTCTGGCAAATGCCCTGAGATCCTCTCCAAGGTAAGGGACAAGGTATCACTTCTTGATATTCCTGCCACCATGAAAGAAAGAACCACAGTGTTAGGTAGAAAAAGGCATAAAACCCATCACATTTTATAGACAGCACATATCACAATTGGACACATTGCAATGTCCAGCTCAGATGACACAAGAGAGATGTGAGGTTTAAGTGGGGTCTCGAAAAATCAAGGTCTTGTAGGATGACCAAGGATCATTATCAGTGGCAGACTCCCATGTTGTCATACACAGGCATTAGCCAGTACAGTAGGAGAGTCAAAGCTCAGATCCCTGGGATTTTGCAGGAGGTCATGACAACGAAAACAATGCACATACTCCACTCACTAGGAAGCCCCAGATATGCTACCGACCCCCAGTAAAGAACAACATCTGACCAAGGGAGATGAAGCTACTCTGTGCCAGAGCTAGATTCTATCATCGAGGTGCAAGTTCAATAGACTCAGAAGCAATCCATTATGCAATGGAAACAGTTCATCTGGGATCTGATTTGAGCAGGTCCAGGGGGCACAAGAAACTTTCATGAACAGATAGCTGAGACCTCCATGCCATCCACCACTGTTGCACCACCTTTTACACTCTGGTTTTTTTCTATACAATCCCAGTTCACAATAGAAAATGGCATGATTTAATTGGAAAATCACCATTTTGCAGCATCAGGTGAAATGATTTACTAACAGCCACTAAAAAGTCTAGGTGAAAGGTCAATGGGAATCTTTGTTAATGGATAACTGCGAATGTCTGTACCCACTGATCAATCCTACCATCACTATGAGTGAGACAACCCGCTATCAAATTCTTCTGACAGATGGGTAGGAAATAACTAGTATCTCTCTATGGAGCATTCTTATACTGAATTGAAACCAGCATGTGTGTCTAACTAGCACCTTATGGGCTATAAGGGGATAAAGAATGAAATCAGATGGCACTAAAGAGAAGAAGTTTGTCAAGTCAATGATGAGACACTCTGTAAATAACCCTGTTCGGTTTTCTATTTCCTAAGTAATAGCAAACGAAAGTGAGGGAAGGGGTGGTGATAGAATAAGATTCATGAGACCCACAACAATTGGTTGCCATATGTGGATCCTGTTTAGATCCTGACTTTTTTAAAACCCTAGTATAAAAAGATAACCTTGAAGCAATAGAAAAATTGTCATAATGACTGGTTTATATGATAGTAAATGATTATCATTAATTAATTAGGAGTAACGATGGCTTAGAAACTTTCTATAAGCTCTCATCCATTAGATACTCATAGTGAACTAATTATAGGACAAATTACATTATGTCTTAGATTTGGTTAAAAATACTACAGAAAACATCGGTTGGATATATGAAAACTTGAGTGACAAAATACTGAGAATTGTTGAAGCTGGTTAATGGGCACTCAGTAATTTTAGTCTGTACTCCCTTTTTCTGATTATGGAAATTTCCATAATAAAATGTTAAATTAAAAAATTAGTAAGGAGAGACAGCAAGATGGTGGTGGAGTAAGGAAATCCTAGAGTCAGCTCCTGCTACAAGGCAGTTAGTAAATACCCAGAGCTCTATGGAGCTAGCTGAAGCACCTTTTTGGGGGTTTCAGGAGGCCAGAAGGGCATCCTGCAACATCCTTGAAGGAATGGAAGGAGACTGCCCTTCTGCAGAGAAGATTCTTAAGTCAAGGTTCCATGCCCCAGAGGCCGGTACCCAGCCCCCACTGGAGGCACAAGCCACCCCAGGAATTGTTCTGTGGCTGGAATTGAAAGTTCCACTTCCCCAAAACAGGGGAGGAAGAGACAATTGGGCACCACCTTCAGCTACTGATGAGTAAAATTCAGCACATTAAAATATAATCCTGAGAACAGCTAAAAATTTGAACCGGTCCAAATCAGAAAGAGGCCGGGACCGGGGCAAACCGAAAATCCCATTGCTGGTGAGACCAGCTTCTTTCCATTCAGGTCAGACTGCAGCTTTAGCCTAAGCTCCAGTGCCATCTCCAACAGGGAGGATGCTGCAGGAACCTGCACCAGCCTCTCAGGGAAATTACTGGCCAAGTCATGGATGCTGGTGATTATCCTGCTCTGGCACCAGGAAACGCCCCAGGAGCTGTTCTGTGACGGGAATTGGAAGCTCCATTTCCCAAAAACAGGGGGAGGATGTGACATTTGGCTGCCGATTTCAGCTACTGATTGGTGGACTAGGATATAACTAAGGAATAACCCTAGGAACAGCTGGGGTGTGAATTTGTCCAAGTCGGAAAGAGGCTGGTGGCCGCAGTTTTGACTCTGCATCCTGCCTGAGGGGAAGCCAGGCTGACCAAATATCACAGTTTCATGGGAACCGGATACTTTCATCCAGATCAGCCTGCAGCCCTAGCCTAGGCTTCAGTCCCCACCTCTGGCAGGGAGGAGCCTGGCTCGCTCTGCACCAGTCTATCCAGGTAACTGAGGGTACCTTTGGCTGGCACAAACTGAATAATCGGAAGTCTACTGGGGCAACTGCAGTCATCTTGGGCCTGCATAGATTGCTGCCCACATCTGCAGCAGCATCCATGCCCCAGGTAGGAGACAAAGGGGCATGAAGCTTCATCAGTCTCTGGGCAACTACAGTCTAGGCCTGCACGACTTGGATTATTCCACACAACTGTTATTCTGTCACTACCGCTGGGAAAGGAGAAAGTTGGGAAGAGCTTCATCAGTCCCTGGGGCAATGAGGCAGCTTGAACCTCCACAGTTTATAGCACCAATTACATCCTTGGCTCTGACTGCACAACCAGCAAGTAAGGAGAAAAATTGCACCCGAAATAAATACTCTAGTAATCCAGGTGCCAAGACACCAACGAAAATTACAATCCACACAAAGAAACAGGAAGATATGACCCAGTGAAAGGAACAAGATAAGCCTCCAGATGACATAAAGGAGTTGAGACAACTAATCATAGATGTTCAAACAAATCCCCATAATAAATTCAATGAGATGGCTAAAGAGATTAAGGATATTAAGAAGACACTGGATGACTACAAAGAAGAATTTGAAAGCATGCATAGAAAAATAGATTTTATGGGAATGAAGGGCACAATAAATGAAATTTTAAAAAAACAATGGAATCACATAATAGCATATTTGAGAGGCAGAAGAAAGGATTGGTGAGCTTGAAAAAATGACCTCTGAAAATGAACATACAAAAGAACAGATGAAGAAAATAATGGAGAAAATTGAACAAGGTCTCAGGGAAGTAAATGACAGCCAGAGAAGTGCAAACATACATATCATGGGTGTCCCAGAAGGAGAAGAGAAGGGAAAAGGGGCAGAAGGAATATTTAAAGAAATAATGGTAGAAAATTTGCTAACCCTATTGAAGGACCTAGATATCTATGTCCAAGAAGCATAATGTACTCCCATCCAAAAAAATCTGAAGAGACCGACTCTGAGACACAAACTAATCAGAAGGTCAAATGCCAAAGACAAAGACAGAATTCTGAGAACAGCAAGAGAAAAGCAATGCATAACATATAAGGGATGCCCAATAAGATTAAATGCTGATTTCTCACCAGAAACCATGGAGGCAAGAAGACAGTGGTCTGATATATTTAAGATACTATGATAGAAAAACTTCTGGCCAAGAATTTTATATCCAACAAGACTATCTTTCAAAAATGAGGGCAATATTAGAATGTTCACAGATAAACAGAAACTGAGAGAATTTCTAAGAAAGAGACCAGAATTTCAGGAAATACTAAAGGGTGTGCTAGATCCTCAAAAGAAAAGACTGGAGACAGAGGCCTGGAAGACAGTCTAGAAATGAAGATTATATCAATAAAAGAAACTAAAAGTGTCAAAAGAGTGGTGAAAATAAAATATGATAGATAAAACTCAAACTTGTTTTCAGAAAACTGTAACCCAATGTTAAAAGAAATCAAAAATCCTAAATAACTGGAAGAACATTCCATGCTCAAGATTGGAAGACTAAATACCATTAAGATGTCAATTCTACTCAAATTGATATACAGATTCAATGCAATCCTAATAAAAATTCCACCAGCATTAAAAAAAATGAAAATACATTTATCAAATTTATTTGGAAGAGTAAGCATTCCTGAATAGCTAGAAACATCACAAAAGGAAAAGAGTACCCTCATCTCCGGACTTTATACCATACTACCAAGCTGTAGTGGTAAAAACGGCATGGTACTGGCAAAAAAGACAGACACATAGACCAATGGAACCAAATTGATGGTTCAGAAGCAGACCCTCACATGTATGGTCAAGTGATTTTTGACTAGCCTGTCAAACCCACACAGTTCAGGCATAACAGTCCATTCAGCAAAGTGCTGCTGAAAGAACTGGATATCTATAACCAAAAGAATGAAAGAGAACCCCTATTTCACACCTTATCCAAAAATTAGGTCAAATGGATCAAAAACCTAAAAATAAAAGCAAGAACCATAAAACCTCTAGAAGAAATTGTAGGAAAATATTTTCAAGAACTGGTGGTAGGTGGTGGATTCTTAACGGAGATAAGAGGAGGACTGAGATGGACTACTAATGTTAATGTATGTAGAGTTTTAATTAGCTTTACTGTAAAAGTGTGGAAATGTATAGAATCGATGGTAACAAATTGTGAGTAATAGCTAGTTTATAAATGAGGATGTGGCTGAAAATGATAGTCTAGGGATGTAAATGCCAATTGACAGAATGCTAGAGAATAATCTAGGAACTAAACAGCACAGTAAGCCAAGAGGTTGATGAGAATTGTGGTTGACAGTACAGACGCAAGAGTGTCCTTTATAAGCTAGCAAATGTATATAACTACTGCAGGGTGTTAGGAACGCATTGGAAAAATACAACTGGAATGACCTGTGGACTGTGGTTAGCAGTTATAATATTCTTGCATCTGTGCCAAAGATATACTGTGTTGATAATGGGACAGTATGGAAAATGTGAGCCAAATGAATACCATGGACATGGTAACAATCCGATGATATTACCTAATCTGTAACAAATATTCCACCACAGTGTGCTGTGTTGATAGAGAGGTGTTGTTTGGAAATTCTGCACATGTGCATGATTGTTTTATAAGTTTACAACTTTTGTCCCAAAATATACATTTATAAAATAATAATAGGCGGGGTTGGGTAAAACACATCAAATATAAGATAAGGACTATAATTAGTAGTAAGATTTTGAATTAGCAGTAAGATTCTTTTGTAATTTGTAACAAACCTCTCACAACAATGCAAAGTGTTGGTGGAGGGTTGATGTATGGCACCTCTGTATGATGTTATGCATGTTTGCTTTGTAAATTCACAACTTTTACTATACACTTAATGGTTTATGTATGTTCATATATAAATCACGTAAAGATAATAATAGGGAGGGTTGGGGGAAAATACTTTGGTTAGTAATAACAGTTTGACAATGCTCTTTAATCATTAGTTAAATGTTTAACAACAATGTTGGTGTTGGTGGTAGGGTGAGTTATGAGAGTCCTGTATGATGTTATATATGTTTGTTTTGTAAGTTCACAACTATTACTATACACATATTGTTTATGTATGTTTGTGTGTGGGTGATATATTTCAATAAATTAATTTTTTTAAATTAGTAAGGTATCCAGAATCCAAAGCACTGATTTTGTAGTCTTTCAGTGTGGCAGAAAGCTTTAGGGCCAGCAAACAGAAAGATGGTTCAGTCTGGGAATAATCCAGGGACATTGACAGCAGATGGGAATGAAGTTTATTTAAAATGTAGGTACCCAGTACTTGCTAACTTCATGCTTTTGGTCAGTAAAAAGGGCCCTGTTGTGTCGAGTTTTCCAACAGGACAAACAGCACGAAAAGCCTGGAATAGGCAGAGGACTTTCAGCAGAGCCTGCACTTCTTAAAAAGAAAAACAAATAAAGAACCAGAAATCAACTTCCCTTGGGCAGATGGGTTATAAGTTTTCAATATTTCTTTAAAGAGAAAATAACCGCTTCCATTTATTGAGGATCTGCTATGTGCCAAGAGTATATTGGACACATTAGAAGCAAAATGAAAAATAGTAGTTAAAAATAATGCTTGAATAAATTATTTTTAGTGCAAAATTACGAATTTAAGGGTTGAGAGGTTCCTAACTGACAATACAATTGTCTTCTAAGATTTCCTATTTAGAAGTCCTCCCGGGCACTTGTAAAGACAAGTGGCTGGACCAGAAGAGCTTGTCGTGTTTGCAGAAACCACAGTACAGAGGACATGGCTTAAAAATGCACGTCTCCCTGAGTATGCTGATTGCCAGGCACACATGACCCTTAAGAGAGAGAAGAGCAAGAGAGGAGAGGAGAAGGGTAGAGAGGGGAGGGAAGGAGAAGTGGGAGGAAGGGAAGGAAGGGAGAGGAGGAGAGGGAAGGGAGAAGGCGAACGGGAAAGAGCTCTTTAGGGCATTTATAGGGCACTTAGAAATCATAGCATTTCCTATCAGAATAGCATAGTACATCTTAAGCCATCCTCAGGGGAAAAAATCCAGAGAAAAAATCCTGAGAGCATGTGTGGAGCCGCGGGCTCTACCACCCATTCAAGGAGTCCAGGGGTCCCCAATTAATGCAGCCATGAAGTTATCCGCAGATTCCCAGGAAGTTTCTAGCCCATCTGTGATTTTTGTCCTTTCTCTCGTCTCAGGAGAGGCAAGGCAAGGCTGAAAGTAAAGTTAAAAACTAAGCTTTTAACTATGCTATGCTGAGGTTAAAGAATTTAGCAAAAGATTTAACAGACTAGAATCAGCACCTCTGGAAATTGAGTATTTTGCAAAGTTGAAAAAGTCTTCACAGTGGAAGGACTCTTCTGTGTCCTGAATCAGGTTAGTCTTACTCTTGTACACTGGTAAGTGAAATTTTCTATCAGTTAATTCCCCCAGAGGACTTTATAGAGCCTTCCCTGGCAAAGAACTTACCAAAGACATTTAACAATTTGGGGAAATATTTTGGAAAAAAATATGCATACCTATCTTCAGAGCCTTTTCACATGGGAGAGAGGAAAGAAAGCATTCCTGGGGTGGAGGAAGATTGGGGAGTTGCATGGATACTAAAGAAAGAGAAGAGAGAGTGTGTGTGCGTGTAAGTGTGTGGCACTCGTGTACTTACAAGTGGTGTGGTGTGCCTGTGATGTGTATGCTGGGGGCCGTATGTGCATGCATGAGTGTGGAGGATGTGCAGGGTGTATGTGCTGAGTGTGATGAGGCCCATGGTGTGTGTAGTTTGCATGTGCTGTGTGTGGTGTTGTGAAGCATATGGTTTGTACATATATGGTGCATATGTGCAGTGAGCCTGAGTGATGGGGGTACATGTATATGTGCAGTGTGCGTATGCTTTGTGTATTGTGTGGTGTGCACCGTGTGTGTGTGTGTGATATGTGTATGTCTGGAAGTACACGGCAGCCTGTGCTGGGTTCCACAGTGTGCTAATGCTAGGAGAGCTGCCTCTTGAGACACACTTGACTGCGTGGACCTGCCGGCACTGATGGCTTCACTGTCACCCGTGACAGGTGAGCTCACGGGTCAAGGTCCAGGCTGCCCAGCGCCTGCCGCGCTGCCCTCTCTGTTCTCCGCCAGCTGGGCTTCCTTGCTGAGCTCCCAGCTGTCGGCTCTTTGGAGGATAAAATCTTTATTTTTCTTCTGCTTATGAAGGATGTTTTCACTGGATGTAGAAGTCTGGATTGGAAGAGGGGGTCTCATTGTTTGCTTCCTGCAGTTTTCAGGTTTTCGGTATACTTTTAAACAGCTAAAACATTTAAAAAGTGAAATCTCAAAGGGAGCCCATGATGGAGGTGACTGATAGGATGAAGCAAGTTTCCCTCTGGAGCATGTCTGACTCAGGAGGAGTGCGGGACAGTGGAGGCATAATTCCCTCGCACGTTTTGCTGACATCGATGTCTTTTGCCTCTCAGTGGATGGAGACAAACCCTCTGGGAAGAAGAGAGCAGCTGCAGCCCGTTTCCAAATGGAGGACCAGCGACCTCCCCCAAAAGGTAACACTCTTCTCTGCCCATCTCATGGGGTTTCTTCTGCTCATTATGACCTCACAGATTCCATATGAGGATTTTCCAAGGAAACACGTCAGTGTCTTCGAAATGTTCAGGAAAGGAGGAGGGAAAATAGTACTGCTATGGTTTTCCAGCAGAAGAAACTTAAATGAAAGTAGCCATGTGCCCTGGCTCCTCACACTTTTAAAAAATGTTTCCATGTTTCTACACTTGTCTGTGTATCACTTGGAGGTGAATATAGAAAGAGATGGTCTATTACTGTGTCATTTCAAGCGACAGGAGCCAGATCAGGGGAGGGAAATGAGACAGGATCAATGGTCTTGAGTCCTCGCATCTTTGGACAAGAGTCTGAACACTTTGGCTTTCACTGACCATTTTTTGAGAGAAACTTTCATCTTAGGCAGGTGAGGGGAAGGACATAGGGTAATTACCACTATTGACTCAGAGTCGTGTCCCTGCCACAGGGGACAAAATCCCAGAGAAGAAGTGTGGAGCAATGGGCTAAATACCTTGGCAATTTATACAGAGAGGAGTAATCTAATTTTATATTTCTTCTTGCATCAATTTTGATTTTTAATTATTTTATATTTTTTTTATTTTCCATTTTATGTGGTTTCAAGTTTATATATACACATACATATATGTTTATATATAATAGTTTTTCTATATATCATTGATTAGCATTTTTTAACATCTCTTTCCTCTTTTTGGCTCTTCGGATTTGTTCCTTTTCCAAGCTTTTGAAATCTTTCCCCTTTTCTGATAATCGTATTTCATGATACACATTTTGCTCTAACTGAAATCGATGAGTTTGACATGTAGTATTTTAATATTATTCATTTTCAAGCACTTTAGAAATCCCTATGGTTTTATTTTTATTTTAAAACTTAATTAGAACTAATTTGTGGTCTTCCTTGAGCAATGTGGAGAAGAGAAGTGAACAAAAGTCAGAGGCCACCCCTAGGCAGTCACTGGACCATGACTTCCAGCCCTCCTCTGCCCTTCCTAGGGATTTCTTCTCCATCCCCCTCCAAATCATGGCCTTATGCTCTCTACCAGCTGTTTTCATGAGGTGTCTGGTAGCTCTCCAGGTCTAGTCTCCTTTTTCCTTTGGAGGGTTGTGTTTTGGAATCTTTGGGGGAGGCTATACTGAATGTTTATTTGTATCTGTGTGTCCATATGTGATTCCATTTTAAACATGACTCCTTGGTTTGAGATGTTTTAAGATTGCCCAAGTACAGTGAATTAAGTTTGCAAAGCAAAGCAAGGGCTGGCTGGTGGCAAAGATTTCTCAGGGGCTTTGCTCCTCTTCCTTCAGCTCACTTCCAAGGTTCACACAGGGCCAAATTTTTAAGTTGTCCCAGGTATGGTTGGGGGTCCCTGTAGGGCTTAGGTATCAAAATGTTTGAGAGGATTCCCACTCAAAAACTCCATTGTCAGATCCCTGGGTTTTCATTTGTGATGTTGCTATGCCCAGGGTGGTAAAAAGGAAACCTTAGACCAAATGTCCTTCAAGCAAATCTGCATCAGCTGCTCAGTGCTATGTCTGAGGACCCATCTACACTAGGCCGTTTCCCTGGATGTTTTGTTTTTTTCTGCCAGATCACCCATGCTTTTAATGAAGTGTGAAGTTTAAATACATCTTATCTAATGTATTTTCTTTTAGACCTAATACTTGTTTTCAATAGGAGTACAATCCAGCAAAAGTTAAGCAGGTATTCTATCAATGCTGAAGGTCTAAAAAGAATATGGAATTGAATTTATGAGATGTGAATATGATCAGGCTTTTACTTTTAGATTTTCTTCATTAACTAGGAGAACTCGATCATGTCATTAAAAAAAATAGAATTGTGTCAAAATTCAGTTCAACAGAAACCCTAATAAAATACCCTCAAATATATAAGACAAAATATAAAAAGCAATAAAAAATCACAAGTAAATACATTAGCAAAATAACCCCAGCAATTTACAAAAACATGAAAAAACACACCAATACTAAATTGGGGCTGTCCCACGAATGAAAGAGCTGATAATAGGAAATATATAAATGCCATTAAAAACAAATTAAATACAAGAAGAAAATGTGTCATCATCTCAATAAATACAGAAAAATCTTTTTATCAAATGTAATGCTCATTCACAAAAACAGACCCCTTCATTGACTATGAATGTGTGGAAGGCAGAATTCTGAGATGGCCTCCCAAGATTCGCAACTTCTGAGGTACTCAGGGTAGAACTAAGAATAGAGAGACTAGAACTGGATGCCCAGAGAATGGAGCCAAGAGCCACAAAGGATTAGTTGCATGCCCCAAGAAAAATCCAATATTAGTCTGGCTGGACTTCAAAACTCTTAGAGATTAGTTGACTCCTTTTATTCCCCATTTCCCCACATTTTGAAGTAGAATGTCTGTATTAGTCAGGGTTGTCTAGGGAAACAGAGCTGACAGGAGAGATCTGTAAATAAGTAAGACTGTATAAAATTGTTTCATGCAACCATGGGGATGCACAAATCTAAATTCCCTGCTAACCAGGGATTTCTCCTGAGTTCCCCAGGAGAACTGGCTGTCTGGAGTAGAGATGGGAATTCTCTCTCTGAATGCTGAAATCACTTCTCCTTTTAATGCCTTCATCTGATTGAACATGACATCACTCGCTGCTGAAGGCAATCCCCTCAGTTGATTGTAGATGTAAGTAGCCATACATGCCATCAACTTATTGATGATTAAGGTCCATGAAAAGCCCTTGTATTACACTTAGACCAGTGCTTGCTTGACCAAACACCTGGGCAGCATTACCTGGCTGAGTAGACACATTAGCCTAACCACCATAGTCTACCCCTTGTTAACCTGGCAGCCATACACATCACCTTTAAGCATACTTAACCTCTAAATAAAAACAATAACGGATATATATATATATATATATACACTTTTTTGCCTAACAATACTCAAATGTCCTGAATGCAACCAGAAATACAGTATTTCAGTACAGTAAAATACAGAATAAGGTGCAAGTCCTTGGTAAAATTCACTCTTAAATTTATGTCAGATGATAAAGTGAAAAGATAGGGAAATAAAGATACTCATTTTATGTACATATACAAACATACTCATAACAAAACTACAAAGTACTATTCATAACCGTTATAGTCCTCGTTTCTGTAGATGGTTGTAGCAGTTTGACATTATTTTATGAATCCCTGAAAGAAAAAGATTATGTTGGTAAAGCAATCTATTCCTCTGGATGTGAAACCCTTTGATTGCATTAAATTCAGATGAAGTGTCTTTTAATAGATTATCTGTTAATATTGAGTTAGGACTTTTTGTTGTTATCGGGGCAGAGTATGGGAGGAAGAGGGAGCAGAACTTATGGGAATGCCTTATATTTAAAATGTATCATGCATATAATCTAAAGTTCCTTTAAAAATACAAAAAAAAATTAAAAACATAAACAAAATAAAGTAAAATAAAATAAAATAGACATGAGACAAAGTACTTGGAAAACAGGCTCAATTTTCTGGGTCACTTGAGTTGGGATTATATTTCAGTGGCTAAAATCAGTTGCACATATTCCTATTGTAGCACAGTTTCTGAAAATCCATTATGTATAATACTGCTTTGAATTCCTACCTAGTGCTCCAAATTCCGAGTGGCCCTTCCTAAAGCTTACCTGTGTCTTGACCCCAGCTGGGTTAACTATCGCTGTTTCTCATTATTTTGCCCAGTTCCAGGTTTCTGTTCCTACCGTTATGGATTGTCCTTCCTCCTGCACGTCTGCAATCTAGTGGTCGTAGCACAGAGCATGTCTCTGAGCCTCACGATGGTGGTGATGGTGAACGGCACGGAGCCACACAGTGTGACCAACTTCTCTGCAAACCAGCTCCCAGCTCATGTTAGGGTATCACAAAAATACTATCCACGGTAAAAAATTTAAAATCCTGTCGTCCTTATTTGTGCAGAGACTAAGCATTACTATATTTAACATGAGACAATTACAATTAGAAAGCTAAGCTCATGTCTTGATTAGCCTTGCTGTAAGGATCTTAAGTAAACGTGACCTATGATTAAAATATGCCTCACAGTTTAGGAAGGGCTTTGTTGTGTGACTTCTATATCAAGAAGAATAAAACCCAAGATTTAAGGCTATTTTAGAATCCAGAAGCTTGAGAAAGAGAAAAAGGGAAAGTATTTTAAGCCAGAAATAGAAGGTAAAGACACATTCTTTTTGTTTAAGTTTTTAAATATGCAGTGTATTTACATGTTCCATTAATCTCGTATCTGGAAAGTAATGTATTGTTACTCATCAGAAAATGTATGTACTGGAAAAAATAGAAATGGGTAGAAGGGATTTTTTTTTTTACTATATTCCTCCTGTATTCCATTATGATTATAAAAGCAAATATGAACATATTTTCTTATTTTCACCCCCCTTTTACATTGATAACATACTAGCTGTGATGTGCTGCATCTTGGTTTTATTTGTTGTATAGAAAATGCTTTTATCATTTCACTCCCAATTACCATGTAAGATGTGACCTGGAACTTATTTTACATCCTGTTTTCTCTCTTTTTTTCATTTGACTTTTTGTTAGTTGAATTATTTCTACATTGTAAAAGTATATAATGATTATATAAATTCTATTACCTTTATCCCACTACGGTTTTAGTCTCAGATCTATAGTTAAATGTATGCTCTTCCTTTGGTGATATTGTCCTACATCACCCAAGCTTTTGTTAACTAAAGCTTGTACTTATGTAAATTCCTCAGGAAAACTAGTGGGTGCAATATTGACTACACTTGTTTGACCTTGACACTTAAAGGACAAACTGGCTGGAAACAAAATCTTAGGCTTCTGAACACTTTCCCTGAGTTACTTGAAGGTGTTGCTGGGCTATTTGTGTTTCTCCACTGTTTTCTGACAGTGAATTTTACCATTAAGAATTCTCTTGCCAACTGATATTTTCCCTTGGTCTTTTGATTTCACTCAGTTATACTGTGTAAGTCAATCTTCTGAGGTTTCTGGGAATAATCCATCCTGGCACACTATTTTCTCTCCGATATGGGCCTATTAAACTAAAAAGACAAGTCATATGCCCTAACACTCCCAACACAAAAGGATGGGTCAAGTGTAGGGCTATAATTATAGACATATGAATTCAAAAAGGAGGAAGATGGAGAATTAAAAAAAATGAGAGTGTCTCTTCCAAATATAGAGTAAACTTCTTTTTATTGATTTTCCATTTTTGGACAAAACGAAGTAACAGCGACTGGATTACTTCCCACCTTAAACCTCCAAGAAACAAGGAAAATTTATGGTAGGGTGGTATTCAAGACAATGGATGAAGCAGTTTGGCACTGTTTATGAATTCCAAAAGGAGATATTAGATTGTGTTTGTAACCTGGTCTGTTCTTCTGGGTGTATTAGATTGTATTAGACACAGAGTTTTCACTACTGGATTAAATTATGATTAAGAATTTGACTGGGCCACGTCAGGACAATGCTGAATCCTTGTGCCCTGATGGGCAGGGATTCACAGAGAAAACATAGGCAGAGGAGAGAGTTTGAGTTTTTGATGCTGGAGCCCTGGGAAGTAAATAGAGAGAGGAAGAACACAGAGGAAGAGAGAAAGCTGCAGCTGAGCCCAGAGAAAATCAAGCCATGGGGAGAGAGATGAGCCCTGGAAGAAATACGAGCCTGATAGTCTACAGCTGACTTTGTGGAGACACAGAGCTGCTGAGATCAGAAAGAAACAAGCCCCTGGGAGAGTGATGAGCCTATGCCAGGCTACAGCTGTGATCAGAAGAAGCTGGGTCCCTGGAGCCTTAAGAGGAAGGAGGAAGGCTGAACCCTCGCAGATACTGCCAGATGGCAATAGATTGTGTCAACAGATGGCAACAGATTTTGAGTGAGAATGTTATCTCTTATGGTACCCTGATTTGGACTCTTTACAATCTGGTAACTGTAAACTTCTACCCTTTATAAATACCTACAGATTTCTGGTACTTTGCATCAGCGTTCCTTTGACTGACTAATAACTGGACATTGGGTAATAAAGAATAGTGATTGATAGAAGAAGGGAAACAAATGAAGAATACTCTTGGATGGCCCCAGATTACCAACTTGAGAGGTTTCCAGGCCACAACACAAACCAGTAGGACCCAAGCAGACCCCACTGGCATCCCTAAATTGAGGAGATTGAGTTGACGGTTCAGGGAGGCCAAGGCAGCTAGGATTTGCAGGACAGGGTACACTGAAAAGGAAAGAGCTCTCCAGACAGAAAACCCTGAAAATTCATAGAGCATACCATAGAATGTTTAACAGAACACGGATCTATATATGCATATGAGGAAAGTCTGAGACTGAAGAAAGAACGAATCACAATGCTTAGATGTAGAATGACCAGTGCTCCCACAGAGTTGGAAGTAATACAGTCCCCCAGCCACTTTGACAAAGCTACTGATTCACAGGGCACTGTGTGTAATAAACAGAAGGGTCTTGCTCACTATTGCAGATTAGTTCTAGAATGAAGACTCCACCAGATCTACCTAATAAAGACCCAAAAGAACCAAACTGTTTCAGAATAGCTTAACTGAATCACAGGGGGGAAAAGCATAAGAATATAGATAAGAATACAAAAGTATTCAGCATCAACAAGATAAAATCCACATTGTATAGAATCTAATAAAAATGTTATCAGACACATAAAGTGGGAAAACATAATCCAAAATGAGGAGAAAAACCAATCTTTTGAAACTGACTTAAAACAAAAGCAGGAACTAAGAAGTAGCCCAAAAATGCATTTTGAAAAGTAACTACATTCAATGATGACAGGCTGAAGACATTCCCCTAATATCAGGAATAAGAAAAGGGCGTCTGATTTCACCATGACCATTAAACATTGGAATGGAAGTTCTAGCCAGAGAAATTTGCAAGAAAAAGAAATAAAAGGCATTTGAATTTGAAAGGCAGAAGTAAAATATCTTACATAGCTTACATGATCGTACACATAGGAAACTAAAAATCATAAAAGAATCCACAAGAAAACTATTAGAGCTAAAAAGCTAAAGAACACATTTAGCAAATTTGCAAGTTAAAAGATTTACATGCAAAACTCAGTTGTTTTTCTATACACCAAAAATGAGCAATCAGACATGAGAATTAAGAGAAAATTCCATTTACAATAACATCTAAAAGAAGAAAAATTTTAGGTATAACTTTAACCAAGGATGTGGAGATTTAAATACTGACAAATACAAACACTGTTGGAAAAAATTGAAGAAGACCTAGAGAAATAGAAAGGCATCCATAAGGATTGAAAGACAATATCATTAAGATGGCAATACCACCCAAAGCCATATGCAAATTTAATACAATCTCAATAAATGTTTAGCCACATTTATGTAAAAATGGAAAAGATGATTCTCAAATTCAAAAAGAATTGCAAGGAGCCTGAATAATCAAAACATCTTGAAAAATAAGAAGTTGGTCTCACTGATTTTAAAACTTACTACAAAGCCATATAATCAAAACAGTGTGGTAGTTGCATAAGGATAGATATATAGAACAATGGAATATAATTGAGAATTTAAAATGAATTCATATAGCCATTAGCCATCTTATTTCAGCAAGTGTGCCAGGAAAGGGGAAAGAATAGTCTCTTCAAAAAAATGGTGTTGGAAAACAAGATACTCCCATGCAAAAGAATGATATTGGACCCCTACCTTACACCCTATATCAACATTAATTGAAAATGGACAAAATACCAAAACTCAGGAAACAAAACCTTAAAACTCCTACACAAGTACATAGAGGAAAACCTCATGACCTTTATATTTCACAATGATATCTTATATAATGGCAAAACAAAGAGCAACAAAAGAAAATTAGATAAAATGGACATTATCAAAATCAAAAATGTTTGTGCATCACAGAATTTTATCAAGGAAGTGAAAAGACAACCTAGAAAATGGAAGAAAATAGTTGCAAATCATATCTCTTATACAAGTTTAATTTCCACAATTTATAAAGAACATTTACAACTCAACAATAAAATGACAAACCCAATTTAAAATGGGCAGAGGATCTGAAGAGACATTTCTCCAAAGAAGAAATGTAATGGACCAATAGTTCCATGAAAAGATGCTCAACCAGAGACATGAGCAGACATCCACACACCGATGTTCATAGCAGCATTATTCAATATTGCTAAAAGTGGAAAAAACACAGTTGCCCATCAGCTGATGAATGGATAAACAAATTGTGGTATATACACACAACAGAATATTATGCAGCTGTTAGAAGAAATGAAGTCATGAATCATAAGACAACATGTATGACCCTGGAGGACATTATGTTGAGTGAAGCAAGCCAAATCCAAAAGGACAAGTACTGTATGACTGCACTATTATGAAATAAATTTATTGTGCAAACTCATGGAGTTAATAATTAGAATAAAGGTCCCCAGAAAATAGAAGGAGGATAGCCAATGGAAATCAGAGGGTTCATCTGTATAGAATTGTTAAAAAAGGTGTTTGTTAAGCTTTGGAAATGAATAGAAATGGTGAAAGCATATCATGGTGTTTGTAAATAACAGTGTTACTGTATGGGTATGACAGTGGCTGAAAGTGAAAGTCCAAAGTCATGCATATTACTAGATGGAATGCTAAAAGTTGTAATATGGACTGTACAAGATAGTAAAACCTCATGTAAAACATGAATTTGGGTAACATTGCATATATAAGAGCTTTTACAAAATATAACTACAAATATACTAGAAAGAGTGAAAAGAATAACAGCTAGTACAGCAGCAGAAGCATAGAGAGATTGAGAGGTGATGAGTTTTGTTTTTATTATTATTATAATTATTGGAGTAATGAAAGTGCTCTAAGAATGATTGACATGATGAATGCACAAGTATGTGATTGCACCCGGTGCCACTGACTCTACTTTGGATGGATTTGTGCTTTGTTAGTGTGCATCAATGGGTATTAATTTGTTGAGAAAAAAATAAACTGGGAACGAAAAAGAAAAAAGTTGCTCAATATCATCAGTCTTCAAGGAAATGCCAATCAAAACCACAATGAAATATCCTTTCATACTTACTAGGATGGCTATTATCTTTTAAATGGAAAGTAGATATTGATGAGGATATGGAGTAATTGGAGCCCTTATTCAATGTAGGTGGGTATGTAAAATGGTGCAGTCACTGTACAAAACAGTGCAGTGATTTTCAAAAAGTCACATATAGAATTGTCAAATGATCTGCCAAGACAAATGGAGGAAAAGCACATGAAAAACGTTCAGTATCACTGTCTATTAGGGAAATGCAAATCAAAACATTAAGATACCATCTCACACCTCATATTATGGCCATTATTTAAAAACAAATACAAAAACAGAAAACTACGTGTGCTGGAAAGGATGTGGAGAAATAGTCACATGCTTTCATTGTTGGTGGGAACGTAGAATGGTGCAGCCTCTGTGGAAAACAAATTGACCATTCCTCAGGAAGCTAAATATAATATAGAACTGCTATATAATGTACCAATACCTCTACTAGGAATATACCCAGAAGAACTGAAAACAGGTCATAAACAGACTGATTTGTACACCAATTTTTATAGCAGCATTATTTACCATTTCCAAAAGATGGTGACAACACAACTGCCCTACAACTGATGAATGGACAAACAAAATGTAGTGAAGAAGGATGGTCCAATAATGAGCACTTGATACTGATGCCTAGGCTTATGAGCCATTTTGCCTTAAATTTCAACTAGGCGTAGAGCTGCAGGGTACTTAAAGGTTACCTCCTGAGAGCCTCCACTTTACTCACATGTGGGCTCTCTCTAAGCCAAAATCAGCATGTAAATGCATTACCTTCTCCCCAGCAAAGGGACATGACTCCTGGGGATGAGCCTCCCTGGTGCCAAGGGATTACTACCAATCACTAACTGGTGATGCATAAGAAAAAGACCTTGAATAAAATGGAAAATGGTAAAGACAAATTAGTTTATATGGCTAAGGGTCTTCAAAAAAGAGTTGGGAGGTCATCAGAGGGGTTTTGCTTATGCATCTCTCTGCAGGATCCCACAGACAGTCAAAGTAGCTACAACCCCAGGTACTGGTGCTCTTGAAGGCTACAGAGACTCACAGGTTCTATGGTCATGGCAGACCACTCTGGAGTTCATTGTCTTGTCATTGGGCCCTAGTCTGGAATTTGTGTTCCTGAGTGTGATGGAGTTGGACTCAGGTGTGACCTGTTTACACATGCCTCTTCTATCACTTTTACTGAATATGTGGGTGACACTGAGATTGGTGTATATTCAGGAGACTTGAATCTCTGGACTGGCCATGTGCCAGCTGGGACCTGAGCCTGAGCAGAATTGCAACTCCTAATCTCTTGATCATTGGATTTACCTAGGTCAGCTGATAGGAAGGTGAAGATGTTCAACCACCACACCAGGAAACTGAGAATGCCTACAACTGAAAGCAGGAGAACCATATCCATCAACCACATAGGATCTAAGCCCCCTCTCAATATAGAAGTGGAGTGGACATCACAATCCCAGATTCCACTGGTTGGAGGAATAAAATATGGATTAGAGTAGGCTTACTGGTATTCTACTATAGAACTATTGCGACTAGTAATGGAAGAAATCGTATCACTGATGTGGAGAAAATGGCCATGGTAGTTACTGAGGACAGGGAGAAGGAAGAACAGATTGATGTAGGGACATTTTCGGGACTTGGAGTTGTCCTAAATGATACTGCAGGGACAGATGCTGGACATTATATATCCTGCTGTAACCCACTGAGTGGATTGGGTGAGAGTGTAAACTACCATGTAAACTATTACCCATGCAGTGCTGCAATGCTCCAAAATGTACTCCCCTAATGCAATGAATGTGCCACAGTGACAAAAGAGGTTGTTGATGTGGGAGGAGTAGGGGTGGGTAGGGTGTGGGTTATATGGGAATGTCTTATATATTTTTTTAATTGAAGTATATCATTCATACAAGAACACATGTAAACAATAAGGGTATAGTAAAGATTGTGAACTTACAAAATAAACATACATAACATCACACAGGGGTCTCATATATCACCCCTCCACCAACTCTTTGCATTGGTGTGAAATATTTGTTGCAAACTATGCAAGAGCATTATCAAAATATTACTACCAACTATATTTCTTATCTTACATTTGGTGTATTTTTAATGTAACATCTTTTGTGATCTAGGTATCTTCAAAAAACACAGTAAAAAATAAACCTTTTTAAAAAATGATCTATATATAGGTTGGAATACTATGCTGCTCTAAGAAGAAATGGAATTGCAACACAAATGACAACATGGATGTAGCTTGAGTTCATTATACTGAGTGAAATAAGCCAGACACTAAGGACAAATATTGTATGGTCCCACTAATATGAAGTACATACGAAAAATAAACACATGAAGTTAAAATCTAGCATATAGGTTACTAGGAGATAGGATGAGCGCTGAGAATGAGTACTGATGCTTAATGTACATAGAATTCTTAACTATCTTGGAAGAGTAGAGTTAATGGTAACCCATTATAGTGAGTATAACTAACACGGCAGGTTTATGAATGTGGTTGTGGCTGATAGGAGATAGTCTAAGGGCATAAATGTCATTTGGAAGAAAGCCAAAGGAATAATTTAGGGAATGAATAACCCCATGAACCCAGAGGCGGATGAGGATTGTGGTTAATAGTACATATACAAGAATGTTCTTCTATGAACAAAAACAAATGTATGCCTCTATAACAAGGCAGTAAGAATATAGTGGTGCAAGGGAAAATACAATTAAAATACAATTAATGTATTGAGATTAGAATTGTAATATTCATGCTCCAGTGTTAAAAGTTACTGTATCAGGGCTAATGACCAATAATAGGGGGGTATGCGATTTTTTTCTTTTGAACTAAGGAAAGTGTTCAGTTCAAAAATTTATTGAGGTGATGACTGCTCATCTCTGTGATGATAGTAAGAGTCACTGAGTGTACATAGATGGATAGCACATGGCATGAGATTGTATAACACATTTTGGATAGCTAGTACAAGGCATGGGATTGTATAACACAGTGAACCATGTGATTTTTGATGGACTGGGGTTAGCTGTACAAATATGAGAACATTCTCTCATGAGCTATAACAAATGAACAGTATTAATACATGGTGTTAATAATATGTAAAAATATGCCTAGTGTAAGATATGAACCATAGTTAGTAGTTATATTTGATGATGTTCATTCACTAATCTGTAAGAAATTTCCTACAGCAATGCAAGAGGTGATGTATAGGAATTCTGCACGTTATGCATGATTGTTCTGTAAGCTCCCAAGTGCTCTAATAATTTTTCAAAATGTAATTGTAATCCCCAGGGAAACCAATAAGTTTTTTTTACTACTAAAAATGATACACCAAGGGGAGAGATAAAGTTAAATAACATAAAATACTCAATTAAAATCAGAGAAGGGAAAAAAAAAGAATTATAAAGGAAACAAAGAACGGACCCACAAAAAGCAAAGTTACAAGGATGGTAGATTTTAATTCAACTATATCAATAATAACTTCAAATGTTTGAATGATATGATTAACATCAGTGTCACAGAGATGGAAGAGAAACATGGTAATACTCAGTGCTAAGGTAATTGTACTACATGTGAAGTAGCCTAGGGGTATTAGAAGATCGATGGATAAACACATCAGTTAAAAGACAGAGATAATCAAGTTTGCATTAAGAAATCAAGACCCCCAAAGAACACTGCCTATAAGAAACCTTCAAATATGAAAATGCATAGAGGTTAAAAATAAAGGGATGAAGAAAGACATACCATGCGTGATGGTTTATATCCATGCAAAGACTTGTACATAAATGTTCATAGGGGCCTTATTCCACAAACCTGGAAATAACCAAAATCTCCAACAACAGGCAAATGAATAAACCAACTATGATACAGACGTAAAATGAAATACTACTCAGCACAAAAATGACTGAACTAGTGATACACTGAGCCACATGGATGAATATCAAAGTAATTATGCTGAGGAAAATAAGCAGGCAAAAGAAGTACATAATGAATGTCTTAGTATGCCATGGCTGCTATGAAAAATAACTCACAATATGTTGACTCAAATAACAGAAAATCATGGTTTCACAGTTTGGGAGGCTAGAGGATCAAAGGCAAGCTTTCACCAGGCCATGCTTTCTCCCAGCGTCTGTAGCATCCTGTAGCTTGCAACAAATCTTGGATTTCCCTGGCTTGCCTTTCTCCTGCCTTGCACTCCTCTAGTGGATTTCTCTGACAGGTTTCTGCTTATTCTGACTTCTTGCTTCCACTGATGACATGCTCAGTTTCCTTTGTTTATAAGTTTCCAGCCACAGGGAGTAAGGTCTGCCATCATTCACCTGGGCCACATCTACATAGGATCTTCAAAGGTCCTATTTACAAAGGTGTTAGTTCACAGCCAAAGGAATGTGGATGAACCCCTGAACATGGCTTTTGTTCAGTCTCTAGCAAAGAATGATTACATGTATACAAAACTTCTAGAAAATGAAAATAAGTTGTAGTTACATAACAGTGGTGGGTATGTGGCAGGAGGAAAGGAGTACCTCCTGGAATGCACCAAGAGGAAACTATTAGAAGTAAAAAAAAAAAATCGGAAACGGACTTTGGCCCAGTGGTTAGGGCGTCCGTCTACCATATGGGAGGTCCGCGGTTCAAACCCCGGGCCTCCTTGACCCGTGTGGAGCTGGCCATGCGCAGTGCTGATGCGCGCAAGGAGTGCCGTGCCACGCAAAGGGTGTCCCCCGCGTGGGGAAGCCCCACGCGCAAGGAGTGCGCCCGTGAGGAAAGCCGCCCAGCGTGAAAAGAAAGAGCAGCCTGCCCAGGAATGGCGCCGCCCACACTTCCCATGCCGCCGACGACAACAGAAGCGGACAAAGAAACAAGACACAGCAAATAGACACCAAGAATAGACAACCGGGAGGGGGGGGGGGGGGGAATTAAATAAATAAATAAATCTTTAAAAAAAAAAAAAAAAAAGAAGTAAAAAATGCACCAATCATCATGATTTTGGTAATGGTTTCACATGTGTAAATATATGTTATGAAGTTTACACTTTATATAAGCCATATTTAAGTTTGCAGGGTATTTGGTCAACTTATACCTTGAAACTTTGTTAAAATCTATTTATTTAATGTATTTATTGAATTAAATTTCTAAATATTGATGACATTCCAATGCTTTGGTGTAAGCACTGAGTATCCCATTTTCTAGAGAAATGGCTGTTCAGAAGGGCCACATTTTTGATCCTTCACTGTAACAAAAGTGGAAGGAGCTCCTGACCTGTGGAGCTTGGAACATTTCTCTGGCACATTCAACTCCCTATGGAAACTCCTGCCACAATCTAGGGAAATCCATCTCCTTCAAATATGAATCCAAATAAAGGAATTCAGTTTACTGCTGTACAAAGGTTCTAGATGAAAAAAATGAAGACATAGAACGATATAATTGGTCTAAAAATGAAAACTCACCAGAAAATTGTTTCTGCAAAGCACATCTAAATTATAACTTGACATTACAAAAGGAACATAAAATTTAGCAAATCAGTTACAGCTAGGGAAGGGACACCATAGTGCAGTGCACACGGGAGCTCAAAGCAGACATGGCCAGAAGACAGGAAGCAGTGCACAGAGAGAATTTATATATGGAGTGCTCTGTTTAATGATTATAAGTGAAGGCAATGAAAAGGGAAATATCAGCTGAGGGTTGACCCTTCTGGTGTGGGCAGTTCCAAACTAGGTCAGTGGATTTAACCCAACTATGGGTCAATTCTGCTAAACACCAGGTAGAATTTCCTGTAGAGTACTACACAGTTATTAGGAGACTTTACCTACAGTGTAGCAGCATCCATATTCATTTCATTATGTTATTTGAGCCAACTCTGCTAAGGAGAGGGTGACTTCATACAATACGAAATTCAGCCGAACAGTTTATCTGTTCACATAGATAGGGAAAATTGAGCAAGTGTTTGCTGCACCACCTGATGTGGGTAAGGGGAATTACTGATTTCGCAGGTGCAGCTCCTGTGGAGCATTCTGCCCCATTCTCCAGATAGCCCCAACATATCTAATGGAAAAGATCTGGAGCTTCCCTTTCCCCTGCATACTATACTCGTTATTATCCATTATCCTCATAGTGGTTATCCTAAGAGATCTCTCAAAGGAAGTCCTTTTCCATCACAGAGAGATGATTCTATACAGAGAACACAGCCATGGGTGAACAGGGACTTAGGAAGGGGAAGAAAGAAGAGGAATGAGGGGACAAGATGCGATTAATTAGAGCACAAACCCATGATTCCTACCTACTTCCTTCTTTCATATTCCAACCCAAAATTCAACCAGCACATTTCACCAAAAGATCACTCTATCCAGCAGAACCCTTCATTTTTCAAGATGCTGCTCCTACCTAGGCAAACAGCAGAGAAAATTTTGGGAATGGAGCTAACAATCTTAGATGCCTCCCAAGAAGTTTAATCCCGTCATAACCCACTATACTTAAGGTTTCTACCTGTGTAACAAGTCCAAAAGCACATGCAACCTCGTCCACATAGTCCCAACAATAAGTGCAATGTTAAGAATTTCTTTTATCACTTTAAAACCATGACAAAAGGATAGAAGAGTCCCTACTTAGGAAATAACAGATGAATCACAAGAAAGACAATGAAGCATGCCACATCAGAGCCAAGCAAAGGAAGAGAAATGGCCTTTACCTTCACCGACCCATCTGGTTATTCCCATAGCTCCTCCTGAGACCTTCTGTTTATGGTTGATTTTTTCTACTGTGAATTTTCTCTCTGGGAGCAGGATGTCTGTAGGTAGAGGGTATTATTTGGTGAATGAGCTCACATTAATGAAGGACTTACAGGAAGAGCAAGAGGAAATGAACCATTGCAGGGTATGTAGCACTATGTAGTAATTTACAGGAGCCTTTACCTCGAGTTTAGAGGCATTCACACCACAAATACTGATTAAATCTCTGTGCAGTGACAGGTACTGGGGAGTACAGGTGGAGCCCTCGACTGTGAGACTTCACATTATACTTGAGCTTACCAATGGTAAAGTGAAAATATGTATGCAAACTGAGTGCTATAAAGGAAGAAAGAAGGTCCCATGATACAGAATATTGGGCAGTGGAGTGATAGACCTAGGGAAGAGGACAGCAGTGTCCCAGCATCCCTGACTGTAATAGAAAATATCCAATATTCAGAGAATTTAGATGAGTCTCCTTTTTCCTTTCAGAACCCCGTATATGATTGGAGCCCTGACATCCAGGGAATCATCCTCAGTTCCACCGTATACGGCAGGATCATAACCCAAGTTCCTGTTGGATACTTCTCCGGAATATATTCCACCAAGAAAATAGTTGGCTGTGCATTGCTCCTCTGCTCACTGTTCAACCTGTTCATCCCTTTGGCAGCTGACCTTGGAAAAACTACAATCATCGTGTGCCGAGTACTCCAGGGCTTCGCCCAGGTATCAAGGTCATGCACAAACTGAACCGAGGTTAAGTTCCTGGAAGTACCAGCGATCAATTGGATCGATCCTTCTCATTTCAGGGTATAGTAGCAGCAGGTCAGCATGATATATGGGTCCGGTGGGCCCCTCCCTTGGAACGAGGCCGACTTACCAGTATAAGTACATCAGGTAAGGACTTAGGGCCTTGAATGCTGGAATCACACTTTCATTTCATGATGTCATGTTCTTTCTTCACACCTTAGGAAACAAATTTTGAACTGCCAAAGGCCTTGGAAATCATCTATTCCAGAATCCTTGATTTAAGCATGAAGAAACTCTGTCTTGGATGGAGAAGGGGCTTTCATATCCCAAGCAGCAGGCAAAAAGAGAGAATAGCAAATATTTTGTTCCTTTCTGCTCATTGTTACTCTACACCCATTTATTTGGCAGGAAGTGGTTCATTGCTACAGTGAGGCCATATTACCTCTACCTGCAGATGTCTACATTAATGAGGAGTCCTCTTTGTGTCTTCTAACTAGGGCTTCTGCTGGGACCCTTCATTGCCCTACTGGTGACCGGATTAATCTGTCAGTCCCTGGGCTGGCCAATGGTCTTCTATATTTTTGGTGAGTTGCTTTCTACAGAATCCTAGTTATTATTCAGAATTCAGGCAGCAAAAATACAAACCTAATATGAGGTAAATATTCCTATGAAGTTAGCGATGCTAAGAAACATAAACCCCATTTTAAAAAGAGAAAGAAATCAGCATTTTTGAAGTTACGATGAAAAGGCAGGCATCATGCTGAACTTCCCATGCCTTTCTGTACCTTCCAATCACTGGGTTTCATCTTTCTGACCTCTCCCTCTCAGCCTCATCCCCTGCAGACCTGTCCTCTTCCACTGCTCACTACCATTTCTCACTTCCACTTCTCTTGAGAGTTTTTCCCCAGGATCCTGTTGAGAGTCAATGGTCATTTACCATGTGTCCCTGGGCAAGTAGCCTGGCCTTTCTGAGCCTCAACTCTCCCTTTGACAATGAGCTGCTGCTGGCATCATATGGATTTTTGAAGGTTAGATAGAGACATCCACATTGCCAAGGCCCTTAGTAGGTGCTCGTGTCTTTCCAATCACATTTTGCCTTAAGATTGGGCTCTAACATCACAGTTTGAGCTGAAAAGACTATATTGTCAAGGTGTCCTTCAACCACTGCTAGGATATTGTAAAAGTCTAAAATCTTACAATGGGCTGCACCTTCCCCCTTGCCTAGCCCTGTTCTCTCTAATCCCAACAGTTTCCACTCTCCATCTGTCACACCGGCCCCTGGTTCAGGGCTTTGGTGCTTACTGCTCCCCCTTTCTGGAGGACCCTTGGCCCTAAAGCCCACAGCTGTGTCCCCTCTTATTCAAGAAAGGCACACATCACCCTTTTTCCCCTATAACTTAACTCCTGTCACTGTTGGACAATCAATACTTTTAACTCATTTTTTTAATTGTTATTTTCTTTTCCACTAAGATGTAAACTCCTTGAAGGCAGGGATTTTTGTCTGTTTTATTAACAACAGTGTCCCCAACACTTAGAATAGGGCATGGCATGTAATAGGTATTGAATCAAAATTTGTCAAATGAATGACAGCATTTCTAGATGATTGACTAGTGACCTCCACCTAGTCCCTGTCCTAAGCAAGGGTCCCCTAAGGCCAGATATTTGGTACAGGAAGTTCGGAAACCTGAAGCAAGATGGCCAACTCCTCTAGCACTCAAGCGATGCTTGAGACCTGGACAGCTTCTCAGGAACAAGGCTGTGCCCAGCTCTCAGAGCTGCTGATTGGACAGGCCTGTGGGATCAGCTGTGCCGCTGGCCTGGGCTTGGTGTGCAGGAAGATGTAGGAGTCTGTAGAGATGAGGCTGAGGGCGGGAGGCTGAGCTGTCATGAATGGAGGAATGGCGAGGACAAGCCCTTAGCACGGTTTCCATCAAGTTCATTCTGGAGAAAGGGACAGCTGTGGATGCAGGGAAGCCTGTCAAAAGTGTGAGCTTTGTAGCTAAGTCTCAAAACAGGAAGAGGTCAAGGTTTAGGATTCATACACTGGAAAATGTCATTTAGAAAAGATTCCAATTCTTAATTTGTCCACTTTGACAGGCACTTGTGGCTGCGCCCTGTGTGTTCTCTGGGTCGTCCTGGTTTATGATGACCCAAGGGACCACCCGTGCATGAGCATCAGCGAAAAGGAGTACATCACCTCCTCCACCATCCAGCAGGTAGAACCCAGATGCTGTGCATCACAATCCACCCCTGGTTCTGCTCCTAGCATGTTCAGACAAATTTGTTTCTGCTAATTCTTCATGGGTTCCTTTCCAGTTCAGCTCAAAGAGACAATTTCTGCCCATCAAGGCTATGCTTAAGTCTCTCCCACTCTGGGCCATTTCCACTGGGAACTGTGCTTATTACTGGACATATATCATCATGAATCTTTATATTCCAACGTTTATCAACTCCATGTTTCATGTTAATGTAAGAGAGGTGAGTAAACCTTCTGTTCTTTCTTTACCTGTATCAGTGTTGCTTTCTCTGCCTTTGATACTGAAGTCGCAGCAGTATGTTTAGCTGATGGTCTCACCTGGAGTCTCACCATTTCCAATGGTGATGCCAGCACCACCCAGGAAAAAGGGCCAGGCACATCATGCCTGGCACCCTGCCTCCATGTCCCCTACAATAACTGCCGCTGTTCACTCTATGACTGTACTTGTGTAAAAACTGAAGGCTCAACACCAATGTTCCCTGCGGGTTCTGGACTCCTTCCCTGAAAACCCCATAGCTAAATCTTGTCACCCTTCCCACCTCTTAACAAACCAAGCCCTGACTCAGTTCTTGTTCTCCAAGGACCAACATCTCATATCACACCCCCAATGCAGGTGCTACGTGAAGAATCACTGACCCCTGAGCCCTTGTGTTGTGTGTTGAAGGGTTAACAGAGAAGAATCTTTAGAAATGGAATCTGGAGTTTCACTTTGCATCACTCTGCAATGAACTTGCAGTCCCCCAGCCTAAGCCCAGCATTACAGTTTGATCATCTGAGTTCTCTTTGACTCTGTTTTCTCTTCCTTGAAACCATGGACTTGTTGGAAGGATGAGCAACCCAGAGTAAGCACCAGGCATTTTTGCAATGGCTACAGCTGTCACCTCTGTATTTCCAGGGCCAGTACTTTCCATTCCCAACACCCTCTTCCTCCCTGCTGCCCAGTGCTCTCAGGTTCTGGTGCTTGAAACAAAAATTAGACAGATTTTGACCACTGTAACTGACCTCAAATCTATTTTTCTCTCTCGGGTGATGCAGCCCATTGTAATTCCGGGGTTGCATGTTGACAGATTCCTGTGTGTAAGAGAGTGTGGATTTTAAATACTGAATTTCAGTGCAGAATTACTCAGTGTATCAGTGCTACTTTTCCCGTCGTATGCACTCTCTGATCCTTCCTCCCCAGAATGGGTTGCTGTCTCCCCTCCCCTACTTGTTTGCCTGGATCTTTGGCATCCTCGCAGGCCAGATGTCAGACTTCTTCCAGTCCAGGAATATTCTCAGGCTACTCACCATTTGGAAACTCTTCACCTCTCTAGGTAAGGACCAGCCAGGACTTTCAACACAGGGTGGGGGGAGTCACTTCACCCTATCAGGGAGATTCTCCTGACCGTGTCTTCTGCCCCCCTCCCCAGGGCTTCTCCTTCCTGCCTTTTTCAGTGTGTGCCTGCTTTACTTGAGCTCCAGCTTCCTCAGCACTATTGTTTTCCTGATACTGATTACTGCAACAGGAAGCTTCAGTGTGGTTGGATCACAACTGAATGCCTTGGATATTGCTCCCAGGTTGGGTTTGTAAAAGTTCCTTCTTCCTTCCATGCAAGCTCTCAAAGGGACTGAAGATTTCAGTCACTTTGGAGTTTATAGCCAGCAGGCCAAAATTCTGGAGCAGCATCTCTGCAGGCCAGACACATAAAGGAGGAATTAATTGTATATATATCAGTACATGTAAGCTTATGAGCCTCTCCTGTACTTATGAACATGTACAGCTTAGGAATTAAGAGCACAGTTTCTAGAGTCAGAAGCTGTTGGGTTTGACATCACCACAGCCATTTATCTCCAGCAAGTTACTACCCTCTCTGTGCCTGTCTCCTCACCTGTAAAATGGGAGGAAGAAGAAAATACTTCCCTCTTAGGGCTATAAAAACTAAAGAGTTCATGTCAAGTACGTGGAGTCATGCCTGCCATGCAGCAAGCACTCTCCAAGTGTTGACAACAACATTGTATGCATGAGTATGTCTTAGAATCACCTCATGTCAGCCCACCAATATTAGTCAATTTTCCATTACACATAAGAAAACTGAAATACTTTCAGATACTTTTCAGCCCAAGATCTCACCCCTGCTTGGGATTTTCCTTGGGATTTGAATCCAGATTTCTTTGACTCACCTCTTTCCACTCTGCTACACCTTGTTTAAGAGGTAATGAGGGTGACTAATGGACACAGCCCTGCCATTTGCACAACCCCAAGGGAGTCTGTGAACATTTTGCTTCGTGGGCTGGTACACCCTGGAGAACACAGTGTAGACACACCTGCCACCAAAGCTGACTCACTGTAGTTCTTTCCTCACTGGTGACACCTACCATCGCCTGCTCAGTAGGATGTGAAATCCCTCTGCCAGCAGAGGTGTGGGGAACATCTGACTTGACCTGAGCTCCATCATTCTAATAACCCAAATCCATGTTAGCCATGTACTTTCCTAATGTCAGAGATATTCCATGTACAATTTGGAAAAAATTCTTATTCTCTGAAGCTAATTCATGATCAGTCTCCAGGGCATTATGTGTATTATCTCAAGCATACTGATTACTATACCTCAAACTAATTTTTATTAGCAAATGGAGACAAAACTTATTTAAGAATCAATGTTCCTTATCATATACCTCTCTTCCCTATTAAAGGAAATTCTAGCCTTACACCTTTGGGGTCAAATTTCCAAACTGTCCTCTTAGGGGAATTGGGTCATGGTTAGAACTTAATAGTGGGGCAAAGGGATGGCATCTGCTGGAGCAGAATACAAGTTGCAAGAAAAAAGGACTGGAAGGAAGAAGAGTCACACAGAAGTGATCTCTTTAAAATGTTGGGGGATGAGAATGAGTGAGATGGAGAAAGCAAGGGGTAAGATGGCCGCCATCTTGTTCAGGACATGAAGAGTGGAAAAACACAGGGTTTCTCACCATGCTCTGCGGTGATTAGGAAGGCACTTTCACCTCCTTGACATTCTGAAAGGGAGACTTCTCATTTTGAATGGTTTGGGAATGGTGGAATGTGCACAGCTGAATTTCCCTCCGTGTGGGACTGAATTACATTCAGACATCTGAGTTCTACTAAACCATATTACAGTAATATAAAAAAACAATAAAATTTCTCCATAAGCTATTGCAGCTGAAGAATACACAATTTGAGGTGAGGTTTGTCCATAGAACTGTCCTGCATTAGAACAACGTCAAGGTTGTTTCTCTGCCCACATCATATATCCACTGTCAGGAGGATTTGCTACCCTCTGAGCAGTGAGCTACAGCATCCTGTGGATATTTTCAGAGGAATTGTCATGGCACTCAGGATTCTTGTGCTGGGAATTCTGCTAACATCTCTGACCTTGGAATGAAAACCTCTCTTTTTGTAAAAATAAAAGGTCAAATCCTCTCCCACAGTCACATCACTCTTGAACCTCCAGGTAGGATGGGCAGTTTGTCCAGCTAACACCAATTAGTAAAGACCAAATGAAACCCCAAAGTATCCACCAACAAGCATCAGAGAACAGCTGAGGTAGCCAGGATTCCTGACAGTAGCAACTCCAGAGATCAGCTGCCAATCCCCACCAGGGCTTCGCTGGGGGCTTTGACAATCCTGGGGGCTGGCAGGAAGCTGATGATCCTAGTGTGGCCCTGGCAGAAGGCAACTGCTGTGGAGAGAGAAATCAGCAAAGCCTTTGGTCCGAGGCTAGAGTGACAACACTGTGGCCATATACACAATGTCAGTTTCCTCTTGATATAGCTGTCAGATTGGAGGTCAGTGGGGAAAGAGACCAAAAACAGAAACAAATAAACAAAGTTCAGCTGAGAACCACTGAGAAGCATGGCAGAATTTCCCGTACTATTTCAGCAGTGGAGACGAGACACCAGGACCTGGAGGGACCCATTTGAATAGACTGAGCTCTCCCATGGAATCTATGGAGAGATACACTGCAAAAACGGGGAACCAGAGGTAAACTGAGTCTTATCAAAGTGTAATGTTACCCTTATCTCAACTCATTCTCTAATTAGATTAAAACAATGAGCTCCCTCAGCTCCAAATCTATTCGAGAAAAGGGCCGTTTATTTTCTGGTTTGAGATAACAATGTTTTTCTGGAGTTTTCTAGCTTTTTTTATTCACAATGTCAAACATTACTAAAAATTGTGAGGCATATCAAAGGAGAGTGTCATGTCATCAAAAGCCAAATAACACAAACAAACTGCATTGAGACATAACTCCATGACTGATACAGATATGAAAGTTAACAAACATGAATTCTAAAAGAGCTATATTCAATTATACTCAAGAAACCAGGGCACACTGGAGAAAATAATTGAGATAAAAATATGACCACCATTGGAACCTCTACAGCAGTCAAATGGAAGGTTTAGAACTGAAAAATAAAATGTCCAAAATTAAGGTCTTGGTATGTAGGGTGCGAAGACAAATTAGCCACAACAGAAGGTATTATTGGTAAACCAGAAGACACATCATAAAGAAATATCCAAACTGAAGTATAGAGAGAGGAGAAAATGGAAAATAAAGAGAATGAGAGAAATACAGAACACAGTTAAAAGACTAACATATCTGTAACCATGATACCAGAAAGAAAGTAGAGAGGAAACAGGACATAAACAACTTTTTAAGAGACAACAGCCCTCAATCTTCTGAAAACAAATGAAGGACAGTAAACCACACATGCACAAAGCCTGTGGATCTCGAGCATGATATGTAAGATTTAAAATTTTTGTAGTAAGCCTGCTGAGAAGCAAAGACAGTGAAAACTCTCAAAATTAGGCAACCAGAAGAAAAAAGACATGTTGCATTCAGATAAGCTGAATGGCTAAAATGAAAAGATAGGAAATACTGCAAGGTAGAGCAAAACAAATTCACATATTGCTGGAGAGAGTGCAAACAGGTACAAACATTTTGGAAAACTAGTTGGCAGCACTACTAAGCTTGAGGAAAACTTTGAAGTTTTAAGAAGAGCATCAAGATATTTTGGCATTCACACAAAACACACATACAACTCATCATCATCATCACCATCCGCATCACCATATTTTGCTCTCCTTCTTTACAGCATCCTCAGAAATCAATTCTAGTTGAACTAAAACTCAAGTGTGCAAATGTGAAAGATAGAGTGTAAATTCCTTAACAATTAATAGAGAAAACTATCTCTTCTAAAATTACACTCAAAAAGATTGATACATTAAAATAAATGATTTTTGAGAATTTAAAAAATGATAATTTTACCATTAAAAGATGGAGACACTTAAGGAGATGATATCAGAAGATATTTAGTGTATGTATAATTAACCAAAGATCAGCATCCAGAATACCTTAGAACTTCTGCAAAAGAATTTTAAAAAGACAAGTGATGCAAAGAACATAGACAGAAGACTTGAAATGACACTTAAGAGGAAATCTAAATGACCACAAATTATGTGAAACTATCTTAAATCCACTAGTAAGCAAAGAATGCAAACTAGACTAGTCAGACTGACAGAAGTTAAAAAGACTGTCAAACCTAGGTGCCGTGCACATAAAATGGAAACTCTCATGTGGCTGATGAGATTGCAAATTGGAGCAATTACTTAAGGTCAACATCTGACATTTCTGATAAGGTGGAAGGTACGCATGCTGGCTGACCCATGAATTCCACTATTCAATATAAAGCCTTGAAAAGCGCTTCTACATGTGTACCAGGATGCATGTACAAGAACATTCTTAACAGGATGATTCATGAGCACTAAAATCTATTAGGAAATAAAAATGACCACATTCTCACCAAATATAGGAAAGATATTCTGGTACATTCAAGCTATTAAAAAAAAATGCATCAAAATTAATGCATCATCATGAACATATCTCACACATATAATATTGAAGGAAAGACCCCAAAAAAGTATAGTAAAATGACAATTACATAAACCACAAGCAGGCAAACCTAGCTCTAGTGATTGGAAAATGAAGACATATGGTAAAAATGTAGAGAAAAGCAACACCAATGTGGCAAATGCAGGAAGGTGCCCACAGAAGCAGGATTATCAGCCTCTTGTAGATGTCAGTCCCCGCTTGGTCCAGGCACGTCCAGCAGGAGACCCTCAGTGGGTGCTGTGCTCACTGTGTCCCTCAGGGAGCAGGAGGCCTCCAAGTCTCTTAACCTCTCCACTCCCTCCTTTTTCCCTGCCAGCGAGGCAAATCTCCATTGCATTCGCCCTATTGCAGTGCATTCACCCTCACTACCACAAGGTCTAATGCTTAAAAAAAGAGAAAGAGAGAGAGAGAAAGGGCAAGCAATTTGTGTGTGTGAAGAATATTCTCAGCAAGGCCTTCCTGACCCTCATTTTCAGGTCTCTTGTTCATCATTAGACTACATAGATGTCCTGCCATTTCTCAAGTATTTTATATTTTTCCATTTTCATTCATATCATTTCAAACTTCAATTTTATTGCCCTACATTTGCATCTATTTTTACCATTATTGCCATTCTTATTTATCTTGAACTCTCTACTAATTTTTTCTTGCTGCAGTCCCTCTTTTACTCCAAACTCTTTATTTGTGATTTCTTTCTTCTTACAAAGACTGGCCCAAAACTTATCGATCCTTCCTAGTTTTTCAAACATCCTTAATTGTATCAGTTCCTAATTTCTTTTATATCTGCCTCACTCATTTTTATGACTTTAGAATTGTTAATTTCCTCTACTTTCTGGAATTGGATGTCTAGTTCATTTACTTTCAGTTTTGCTTCTCTAGTAAGTGAATTTTTAATCCGTACAGTTTTCTGTAAATACTTTGGCAGTTTGTCAGCTAGAGCACAATGCTAAACTGTGCTATACAAGATAAATGTATCCAACAAAACAGAAATGCATTGCTCTCCCAAAGAGCAATCTAGATGTAAGTGACCCCCAGGGGGCTGAGGCAGTGCTGTTCTCAGCAATTAGAGGGAAGGAGGGGGAGAAAGTCTACAGCAACCACTGACTTTAAGGAGGGCAGCAAGAAGGACTTACCACTTCTTCTCTGTATCTCCATGTTCTTTACTGCTATTACAACCTTGGAGACTGTCAGTGCATCTAGAAAGTTGCTTGTATTTCCACATTTTATTTGACCTTTTAATGGAATCTGAGTAGTAGCAATGGTAAATCCCTGAAATCAAGAGTTATTTCTCTTATATCTGATTTGACTAGGCTGGCATTTCCTGCATCATTTGAGTTGCTTTACCTCTTTGCATTGTCATTCTTTTTCTGTACAGATACTATGGATTTTTAAAAGGAGTTACAACTGTAATTGGATTAATGGGAGGAATAGTTGGTTCCACACTTACTGGAATCATCATTAATCAGGTAAGGAGTTATTTTTCAAAGATTACTTGTACGGAAAAAGATACACACATAAAAATTATACAGAGGAGATATGAGCACAAGGTGAGTTATGAGGTTTTTAAAATGAAGTTTGTTATTGGAGAAATAGAAAACAGTGTTTCCATATACCCTCCCACACACACTCACAGTTTCCTGATTATTTTTAGTGTGATACCTTTTTTACAATAGATGAAACAATATTCTATTTTTACTGTTACCTGTACTCCATCATTTACATTACAGTTCACTGTGTGTGTTGTAGTCCTCCAGTTCTTTTTAAAATTTTAACCCAGTAACATAAACACAACTTAAAATTTCCTATTTTAACCATATTCAAATATATAATTCAAGGTTGTTAAGCACACTTACAACATTGTGCTAAGCTCACAACCATCCATTGCTAAAACTTTCCCATCACCCCAAAAGAAACTTTGTACTAATTCATTATTAAGTCCCTATTCATTACCACAATCCCAGGCAGGGAAAGCCGCTCTTTCTCCCTGCCACAGCAATTGGTGTTATCCCATGTGATAAAGGTACATTTCAAACCAGAGGGGATGGTTTGATATTTAAAACGAAGTGACAAGGGTACCGGCTAGCCCACCTCGAGAAAAAAACATTTACAGTCTATTCTCACATTTTACTCCAAAATTAATTCAAGATGATTTAAAATGTAAATGCAGAAGGAAAACAATTAAGACACGAAAGTAAATAGGGGATAAAACTAAATAAATTTGAGGCAGAAAGTCCTTCAAAATCATGACATTAGAGACAAAACCCTATCAAAGTGCATTATATATTTACCTAAAATTTAACCTCGGGTGATGGAACGAATGAAAGGAAAAATGTTTCAACAAATATGAGTACATTATAATAAAATGACATCATAATTAAGTACTCCACTTACTATGAACATAAAAAATGGTTCAGCATTTTAAAATCTATTGATGAAATTGACCAAGCTAATAGACTGAAAGAGAAAGCAAGTCAGTCATTTTCATAAATGACAAAAAGATATTTGATACAATTTCCCTAAAGAATTGATGTGTATAAAATTGACTACCAGGATATTTATTATTTATAACATCAATATTGGAAAACAACTTAAATATAAAGAAGCAAGGGGGAATTTTATATGTTTTATAAATCTAATCTCTAGATTACTGATCAAGCAGGTTAAGGTACAGTCAATTATTTTTTGGTATGCAAACATATTTATGATTGTTCTAGATTAAAACATTCACTCTTGATATTAGTGCTATGTATATCACAATGTCATTTTTACATATTTAAAAATTATATGTACACAGATATAGATAAAAGAATAGAAAGATAGTGAGATCATCTCTGTGGAATTGAATTATGGCCTTGTTTTAATTACTGTGTTTCTTCACCTTGTTATGACTGTGTTTTTAAGTGCCCTTAGCTCAGTCTATATTATTTTTAGTATTATATTTTAAACATTATAAGAGTAAAAACTAGACCTCTCATTGGTAATTACATGCATTTTAATCTCTCAGGATCTGGAGTCTTCCTCATTTAAAATCTTTATCCTGATGTCAGCCATTAGTGTGGGCAGCAGCATTTTCTACCTGGTGTTTGCTGCAGCTGAAGTCCAGGACTGGGCTAGAGACAGGGAACAGACATGCCTCAGAAGGTGAGCAGTGGTCAGGTTGGCCACCTTGTTGGAGAGTCCACAGCACTGGGGGGAGGGGAGGGGAGCGCAGCAGAAAGGAGAGTTGAAGCTCACCCCTTGAGCAAACAGGGGTGCAGCTGACTGAAATGGAGAAGGAAGGGGTGCAGGTTTGCAGAGAAGGGGGCAATGTTGAGTCTGAAACGTACAGGCATCCTGATGGTGCTGGTCTGGAATTCTGGGAAGCTATTGGGACTTTCCAACATTAAAAGACAAGGGGGAGAAAATCTAGTTCTTCTTAGAGATGAGAGCTGGGAAGGACTAGAAAGGGGGAGAAAAGAGAGCGGGAGAACATGGTGTCTCAGAAGGGAGAGGAAAAAGATGGTTCTGAGGTGGCAGTAATGACCTGTGGCGAAGGCCATCAGGGTGTCAAATTATATAAGACCTAGAATTTCCTGATGGATTTGGCAATGAGTACCTTAAAAGTGACCCTGACAAAATGATTTCAATTGAATCATGGAAACAAAGGGTCTGTTAAAATGGATTCACGAGTTTCTGATATTTTCTTTCTTCCATAAACAGTACCGGTGGTAAATAGTAAAGGAAAGGTCTCCGTGTAGAAGTATTTCAGCTCATACATGAATAAGAATGGAGGGAAATAAGATATGCCCCCCATTTTGTAAGTCCCAGTGAAGAAAGGGATTCAGGCAATGCATCTGTTAATATCACAAAAGGAGAGGCACAGAGACATCTTCTACCTTCTGATGAAAGCCGCAACTCCACCAATGTCTTGCTAAGAAAATCAAACCTAACCTCATCAACCCTAGATAGTTTTTGTTTTATGTGAAATACATCAGAAACACGTTGAATTATATCCTAAGGATATCATCAGCAAATCCAAATTATGGGAGATTTTACAGATTTAACCGATTCAAATTCTTTAACAAATAAATCATAAGTAAAAACATAAAAAGGATGAAGGAAAGCTAGTAGATTAAAAGAAATTTAAATGATATGCCAAATTTTTAACAATTGCCTATGTAAATGCCATAGGGATAAACATTGGTGATAAATCTACAAAGAGATAAAGAGAACTATGAATGTCAGGAGAGTTGCCAGGTTTAAGCATACAACAGGGGAGGGATTAGTTTTAAGCACATGGAGAATCTCTAAGGTGCTGGCAATAGTTTATTTTTCATACCCAGGTGGTGGTGATTAAAAGAGTGTTTACCTTGAAATACTCCTCTAAGACAAATACTTGTTCTGTGACATTTTCTGCATCTGTGTTTCATTTTACAATAAAAAACTTTAAGGAAAAAAAGAAAAATGTGTGGCTCTAAAGCCTATCATTCAATCAATTGATTCTAAAGTTGAAAGACAAAGGGAGGTTCTTATTTGGCCCCCTCTAGAACCATACAACAAAGCCAACTATGATGGGAAAGTTGGATATTAAAGGAGTCAGTATACTTGAGAGAAGAGGCAATTCCTGGAGTATTTGGAATGTGTCAAATAAAACTGTTTTTATAGTTAAAAAGAAGAGGGAGAGAAAGAATGTGAGTTGAAATGGAGAAAACAAGCATACATGGTCCTGTGAACGAGAACAGAAAATGGAAGATAGCTTTAAGGGATGTGAAATTAGGGAGTATCTTTTGTGTGTTTCCTTGATTTTGAAACACATGTTTCTCTAGTGATGGAATGATCCAACAGTGAAGAATCATGGTGTAGGAGAGAGGGCACAAATGTTATTGAAGGACTTGAGTCTCCCAGAGGGGAGGAAGTTCAAGCCCCAGTTCAGGGTTTCACCTTGGGTAGAAACTTAGAGCTCATGACAGTAACGGACCTGCAAGATCCTAAAGTCCATGGTAAGTTTTCTTTTAAAAATTGGATTGTTTAGAGGAGTTACTCTTGGTTGAAAAATATCAATCATTCTCTCAGCAGTGAAGTCAGCTAATAAGATAGGGATCTATTGTTCCATCTATTGGAACAAAGACTGAAGCCAAGAGAAGCCCCAGATATTCCCCAAGGACTTTATCAGTGGGGCCTCACAGGGGATTGGTGGGTGGGATAATCAATCAAAACAGCAAACAGCTGGAACTCCTCCCCTGCCACTAGCAAAGGGGCAGAATTATTATTGCACCTTCAAAAAGCAGGTGCAAATTCACTAAATTCACTCTTTCTCACCTGTGGACCCTGTTCACACCCTCTGCACTCTGCTATCACCATTTTTCCTCTGGCATGATGGCCATGCAAGTAAAACCTGGGCATTTATAATCTATAATGGAGAATTGTAGTCTATAAATCAGCCCACTTGATCACTTTTCAGCCCTTTCCTCTCTACCTGGGACCCATGGTTTTTTATTTTCTCCCATTTCTCATCCTTCCATGCTTGAATAAATTACTAGCTTAACTCACCCAATGTGCTCTTGAAATTCATTTCTGCAACATAATCAAGAACCTAGACAAAATCCAGTAATGTATTTGATGAGCCAGTCAAGAACTTACTGGCAAGTGAAACTATGATCTTCAGCCTGTTTAATGCCTTCCTTTGGTTCTCCATTTTAAATGGGTTTGACTATGAGACCCCACAGGACGTAATCCAAAGAAGGAAGGGGCTGGGGCATGGGGATTTTCCATGTCTGCACCATGTGCCCAGGCTCATGAGATCTGATGCCAGCCAGGTCATAGAGCAGTGGCTCAAATAAAATCACGGTCCTACCAAGACAGAGGTTCCCTGGCAGAGTCCTGTGCCCTGCAAAGCTTTTTCAAGACTTTTATCAGTCTTGACCCTTGGGGCCAGTGGTCACTGCCTTCTCCTACTCACTCCCCTAGAGGGTGCACAGCAATGGCGGAGAGCTGGGGGCTTGCCCCTCCCAGAGGGCCTTTGCAAGCTGCATTCCTATCTGACCACACCCAACTACCTGGGGGATGAAGTGGGAAGGCAGCAGGCAGAGCAGAAAAGGATGCCATGGGAGTTCCCTTCTCCAAGGGTGTCACAGGCCAGGACACCCTGGCATAAGTAACCTTAACGGATGTTTTATCTTCCTACTTCTTACTACTGAATCTCTCTTTACAGGTTTGTGTTAGAATGCTTTGGTACATCTTAAAAACTGTGAAACTGGGAAAATGCCTTTGCTAGCAAGGAAGCTATTGCCTCAGGGCCCAAGGCCTGTTAGGTAGAACAATTAATCTCTAATCACTTAATGGCCTTTTGATGGCTGATCTAACTGGACAGTAAAGTAATAAAACTAGGGCTGCATCTAAGACTTTTGGAAGGATAGGAGGAAGAAGCTTTCTGCCCCTTCTCCAAGGAAGGAGCAGTATTTGGCTTGGAGGGCATTTGATCTATTTGATCTGTCTTCCAAGTCCAGGACAGCCCCAGAAATGCCCAGCAGGAGGGTCTCTAACTCCCAGGGTAGCAGGAACCAGAGAAGTAACTCCGAATGTCCCCCAAGATTTGAAGGATTCGGTGCTTCAATTCAGAGTTCCTGAGATTTAACTCAGGAACTTCTGTTTGGGTAATAGTGCAGTCAGTCTCAGACCCGGGAATGTAGGGTAGCCAAGAACCAGAGCAGTAAACTCTGAATGGTCCCCATTCAGAGGGCCCATCCATTCAGAGGGCAGCCACATATCCCCTGAGACAGATATCTCAGGTGCTTTGATTTGGGGCAACTGCTCAGTATCCCACCACTTTGGCTTGGCCACTCTGATCTGATATCCGGAACCAGATATCCCCCAAGAACTAGGTCACCCACAGGGACACCTGTGGACCAGGAAGGCTCTGAAAATTGAAATTCTCAGGACCCTGGGACAGAGCATCAGCTCCAAATTATGTGGAGTGGTAACCATTTTAGTCAGACTACGACTCTGGGATGCCAGATCGAATGACCAAAATGTGCTTCTTCATTCTTCCTAGAATCATGGGCACGATCTCTAGCTAACAAGTAAACTCTGCATAAGAGAGTCTTCTCAAGAATCAGGAAAATTTGCCTACTGCTGATCCATGTAGCCACAGTATAGCCAAGAGCATCCTCTGTATGAGACTCTGAATTCCAGTTAAACCAGTGTAAGAAAAGAGAACAGATAGATCCTAGGTCCAGAAACCTCATGTTGTTTCTCCTTAAAGAAATGAGAAAATATAACTTAAACTTCTCAGTTTAAACTCAGTTGTGCCTGTAAAAGGTATGAATAGAGATCAAGATCCAGACCAGTTACTAAAACCTCTCTTGGAAAATAAGAAACCTCATGTGCCATCAGTTAACATCAAAGAGGTCCTAGAGATGCTAAAGGTATAAAATTCTTCTGTTTTAATCTGTGCTTAACTTTGTGTGCAACTTTAAAACCTGTGTTTAACTTTTTCAGTTTGCTTGAGCCTAGGAAACCAGATTTGGGGTTCACCTGCTACAAATTGGATAACAGTGAAAGGTAATCTAAAGATGAGTCTTTAAATATCAATACTGTCTTGTGAGTGGATTTAATGTATAAATCACAAGTGGAATTGATTCAACTGCTAGAAAAGCAGAGAAACTTTGCAAAGTTGTTACTAATAAAATTCTTGTGGCTTAGATAATGGAGCAGTTTGATATGGTTATGAATTCCAAAAATAGATATTGGATTATGTTTGTAATCTGGTCTGTACCTGGGCATGATTAAGTTATGATTAGGGCTTTGATTGGGCCACATCATCAGGGCTCTGGGGACTCACAGATAAAAGGCATGGCAAAGGACAGAGTAAGGGTTGATGTTGGAGTTTTGATGCTGGAGTTTGATGCTGAAGCCTTAAACTGAAGTCCCAGGAAGTAAGCAAACAGAGGAAAGAGAAGCAAGCCCCCAGAAGAGAGGAACCCTGAGCCCAGGAAGATGCAAGCCCTGGGAAGAAAGGAACCCTGAACCCAGAGATAAGCACGACCCTGGAAGAGAGGAATCCAGGAAAACTGAACCCTTGCAGACACTAGCAGCCTTCTTGCTCCAACATGAGAAAATAGACTTTGGTGAGGAAGTAACCTATGCTTTATGACCTGATATCTGTAAGCTCCTACCCCAAATAAATACCCTTTATAAAAACCAACCAATTTCTGGTATTTTGCATCAGCATGCCTTCGGGTGACTAATACAAGTTAATAAAGATATTAAGGCAAAAAGGAAGTTCATAGCAGTGAAACTTGTCTGGAAGCCACCTCAATGTGCATATTCAAGTGATGGCAATGAAAAGTTATCTTGATTCCATTGGGAATCCTCGGTTTTCATTTTAAAAAAACAAAGTAGTTTTTCCTCTACTGCTAAAGTAAAATGCCTTCTCATTAACGTCCTCATGGTAAAAGTGTAGAAGTAAGAAGCAAGATACTAAATAGTTCCTTTGATATTTAATACATTGCATTGAAGGGATTAAAAAGTGTATAAAAATCAAGTGATTGGGAAATCTTTTTAAAAAAATAGAGACAGGCTTCAGCATTGTCAAATTTTTGTGCATTCAAACCAGGCCTTCAAAACACTGCAGGTTGCCTCTCCATATGAGTTATTGGCTAGATTGGTCACTGATGCCTAAACAATAAACTTATCCACTAAATCTCTGGATGCGCTCCTGAAGTTGATGGTGACCACATTGCAGTTTCAAACTCCTGCAGCAACCAGTGATTGCGGCAGCTTGCTTGGTTGGTAGAGGTGGGGTTTGGCTGCGGACGAGATAGATCTTATAGCCGCCGAGATCAACAAGAATTAAACATTGGCCACCCTTGCTTGCAACGGCAAAATACCGCCCCCCAAATTGTACATTTATATCCCCGTCATACTCACCTCCCTCTTCAGCCCCGCTTCCCTCATTGCTTACTGCCTCTTAGGCCTCAGCTACTTGTTGCTGCTGCCATCCTGGCCCTTATTTGAAAAGAAGGGGGAAATGCGGTCACCCCTCGGGCTGAAGTGTGGTTTGCTGGCCTGGCGAGGGGAGCGGCCGCGGTAGGCCTAATTCCGCTGCCCCCATAATAGGGTGGTTGGTCGGGCCCACCGCCACCCCCGAAGGGAGCTCGGCATGGGCGTAGAGTGCCCTCGGGTCTCCCCTTCTCGGCAGCCATGCTTCCGCGGCCGCCCCTCCTCCCGGATGGCGCCACACGATGCCTGTGGGGCGGCACCCTTCTTCTTCTTTCTCCCTGCGCAGGCGCAGAGCGGAAAATTCCAGTCTGCCCTCCCCCCCCCCCCCCCCCCCCCCCCCCGACAGCAGCAACAGCCAGGCGTGGGCGGGAAACTCAAGTCTGCCCTCCACCCCAGCAACAGCAGCCACCAATCCCTAAACCCTGCCCCTTCCCCCAGCAACAGCGACAGCCAATCCCTAACCACCACCCCTCCCCCGTCCAGTACCGCCCACTGACCTTTCGCCAGCAACCAATCAAAACAGGGTGTGGCTTCGACCAATCAGCCTTCCCCAGCTCCTATAAAACTGTTGCCTCTCCCTCAATAAAGTGGACTTGGCAAGCCGTCGCAAGTGATGTCTCAGTATAGCCAAATATAGAATGGATATCACCTCCAGATGGGCACTGTTTCATAATGCCAAAGGTGCTATGCACAAGGCCAGTGGAATACTGGAACCTACTTTCCTGGCTTCTCTCTAGGGTCAATGATGCTGCAGCTTGCTGGCTGAGTGAAGAACATATCAAGTGGAACAATGATCACTAAAGTACTGTGAGTAGAACTTAAATTGGCATCATGGCTTGTTCCCATGGAGAGATAACATGTAAGGTATTGGAACTTGAATCTATTAACTGCAGCTCAAAGAGAAATTTATGCATTGAGTAGTACATTAATTAATATTAAGTACTGTACCTATATCCTATTTTGATTATAGTGATATCTTTTCTATTCTAAACCATATGCAGAGAAATATTGAACATATTAAATGTCCTTGTAAACTTCATTTTCTAAGCAGTTAATGAATGTGCTTAGTCCAGTTCTCCCTCCTAGCCCTTATTCCAAAAGCTGTCCCACTAATAAACTGGGTAGGACTGGCAGATCCACATGCCATCCTACCAGGGCTAAGCATTTTCCTACCAGAAGAGAAACAGCAAATGAGGTGGCTAAGACCCACTTCAGCTTAACCCCTTTGAGATAGTCCATAAAGAACCTTTCCTCACCCAGGACCTGAAAAATAGGTTTTGATCAAAGCTAAGCAAGAAAACAAGCCTCATTCTCAATTAGAGCCAAAATGTAAAGAACATTACTCTGTAGTTCTGATCACTCCCACAGCTGTTAAAGTTAAAGGAATTTCCAGCTTGGTGCACTAATCCTGAGTGAAACCAGCTGCCCAAGGAAGTGCCACTTCACCAGAAGCACCAGACAGGGAGCATGAATGCCAGTCATTGAACAACCTAAAATACCTCTTCAAGAGAAAAATATAAGAAGTCTGTGTCAAAGTCAGCTGTTCCCTCTAACTCTAGCCCAAATGCCTATTGCTAGGGGGATGGCAAGTCAGACACCCCTTTAAAATATCTTGTCTGTTTTCATCTCCTGTAACTTAACTAAAAAGGGCAATGTCTTTCCCATTCCTCTCCCCTACCACAGCAACTGGGATTGGCCATTTATACCTAAACCTGTTGCCTATTGCAGTCTTTCCCTAGAGTTCACCAAAAGCATAAAATAACTCAAGGAAGAATATTGTTTCACAGCAACTTTGAGAAAATACAGACTTTGCAAGCTCCTTGCCTTTACTTTTGTGGTCCAGTATCTTCTTAGTGGGACCATATATTCTCAACAGTCTAATTAAGTTTATTTCTTCCAGAATCAACATCTTGTTAGCTATATGGGGACTTCATTAGCTTGACCCAAGATGCCAGATCCATCTTCCTCCAACTGAGACAGCATAGCAGGAGGGTTTTACACCTTGTCAGGTAGGGCCTTCTGCCCCTAACAATCAGGAAGTACCTACAGAACAATGATCATCTCCCTTCAGCACCCCTTTAAGAATAAAGGTATCACCTCTCTGAAGGGGTAATGAAGCTGGCTAGTGAGATAGGGAATCAACAGATGGATCTGGAACCTGGCAAGAAGTCCACATGGACATCAATAATCCCCAAGATGGCTGCTGTAACCCCTCCCATAGATCCTGCCATTTAGAACAAATACTTCTTTTGGAAGCCAGGAGAGCCCTGGATATTCCCCGAGGATGTTATCATTGAACCCTCACAGGAAATTGATGGGTGGGGTAATCAATCAAAACAGCAAACAGCTGGAACTCCTCCCCTACCATTAGGAAAGGGTGGAATAATTAATAGTTCAAAAAGCAGGTGCAAGGCCTGAATTTGCACTCTCTCACCTGTGAACCCCTGTGCCTGTCCTCTGCACCCTGCTCTCACCATTTTCCCTCTGGCATGATGGCCCCACAAGAAAAACCTGGGTGTCTATAATCTATAATGGGGAACTGTAGTCTGTAAATTAGCCCACTTGATCACTTGTCAGCCCTTTCATCTCTACCTGGGACACATGGTCTGTTGTTTTCTACCATTTCTCATCCCTCTCCCTACCTGAATAAATTACTGGCCTAAATCACCCAAAGTGCTCTCAAAATTCATTTCTGCAACATAGTCAAGAACCTAGACAAAACCCCATAATAGCAGTTGACGAAATCCCTTTTGTTACCTTCCTCTCCCTGAACTAAAGTGCACCATGATTTCCCACGCAAAAGGAATGCTTCATTTAGTTACCATGTAGAAACACATCTGGGACACTAAGAAGTAGTCATTAGGCAATTATGTTTAGTATCAAGCAAAATTATTTAAAGTGAATCATTTTTTTTACTGGAAAACCCAAAAGATAACTGTTAGTATGGATGACTTGTTTTAATAACTAATAAAGCTTCAAATAAAAAGAAGAATACAATTTGCAATTCATAGGGAAGGAGGTTTGTGCCTTCTTCCTTGTGATTCCAAGAATACCCCTGGATAGCCCTCCATTAGTGTCTTGGCCACTTCCCTTTCTAGATTTGGAGAATATAATGCCAGAATAGTTAATCTGGGAACCTGATAACCAGGAAAATAGGGTTTTAGTCCAGTTTGCCAGAAAGCACCATCTGAATTACCACCAGTGACAGCCACCTATTAGTAAAGCCATCAGTGATGCTTTTAGGCAGGGCTCAAGTGTGTGATTGGGGCATGACACAAAGTGTAGCTTCAATTTTATCTCTTAGTAGCAAACTGGTTAACACAGAATGCAAACTGTGCAGCAACACAAATTTGTAAAACCTATAGACAAATGGCATTCTCATTAGAGAGAGAGCAATAACAAACTACCTTGTTCCAAACTAAGAGAAGCAGAGGTGGGGCATTCCAGGTGGGACTGATGAACTGAATAAATGCTTGATGGAAAAGGAGGGAAACTGGACAGTTTTGTTAGGCTGCAAGGGTTCTGAATGGATCCACAGACCAGTGAGGGGCTCAGATCATCAAGTTCACAAAAAAGACGGCTGTGAAAGGTCTGCTCTGGGAAATGCCCCAAAATTCTAGAGGCTTCTGATGCCAAAGTTAGCAGCCATGAAGAGGAAGTTGATGGAGATGAGGTCCAACACCCAGCCCCCAGCCCCACTAGCTGTAGGACATCTGTCCCCCTGTCAGAATGGGTCTGCTCTGTATGTACTTTCCCTTCTGGACATTTTCCACCCAGGCCTCCCACCCATGCCATGCCTCTGCACAGTCCTCCACTCTTGAAGTGAGGGCTTTGCTGGCCTTGGCCTCCTGGTCAAGGACTTCGAGGTGTACACACTGTGGCATCTCTTTTCCAGGCTTACTTTTTAGGACAGCTCTCAGAATTCATCTTATGGGGGGGGTTCCCGGCAAGATGGTGGCTGAGTGAACTTGCCTGATAGTATCTCCTGCAGGGAAGTGGTTGGGCAGCCTTGGAGGCTCTTCGGGACCAGGCTGTTTCGGGATTTTTGCGGGTCGGGAGGTATCTGGACATCGATTTGGTGGAAAGGTAACAGAGAAAATACGTCTATAAAATATACATGGAGGTCCCAGCTGCGCGCGGAAAGTTCCCTCCTTGGGTGGGTGGAACTGCGGCATCGGGTGCTGCGTAAGGGGCGCTGCCATGGCGGTTTTGGTTTTTTTTTTTCTTTTTTGGAGGCTATGCAGTACTGGGGAATTCATAAGCCCTGAGCGGCCTATTGGGGGGGTTAATAGGACAGGAGGCGCTTGCAGAACGATTTATGGCAAAGCAGGGGGAATTTTTTATTGCGGACACAAACAATAGCGCTTCCACCTAGAGGCACGCCCCCCCCAACCCGGCTGCCAATCTACAGTGGACTTAAAGTGATAGCAATAAAGAGATGCCACCAGGGTCTGGTTGGGTGGGAGACATTTGGAAGCTGATTAGGGGAATATTTTGCGAAGCATGGGAAATTTGGTTTGGACCCTGTTATTAGCGTTTCTGGCTGGAGCCCCTCCCCCGGACCTGGCTATTGATCTGAGTCATTAAATTGGCTGCAGCCTAGAGGCGCCCCCAGGTGGCCGTTCCAGGGTATCACAGGGTGGGAGGGGTCCTGGAGTCAATTGGTGATATATCCACGGAATAGACCCCAGTGAGTGAGTGAATTGTGGGGTACAGAACACAGGATAGAGCTTGTGGATGTGACCTCACCTATAGGGCTGGCCCCCAGGTGCGGGGATCCCTGAAGGCTGTGATGCACTGTGGAGCTCCCAGGCTTCCTGTTAACCGGACTTGAGGTTGCCAGGTCTGAGTCCCCTAAACGCTAGTGGCCCACACCCCAGAGACTCACACCTCTTGAGTCCTCAATATCTCAGACTTTCCATCCCTGAATCCATCACACCCTGAGGTCCATCTGAGGTCCTTGAATGTCATAGCCCTCAACATTTGCATTTTTTCTTTTATGTTTTGTTTTGTTTTATTTTTATTTTTATTCTATTTTTATTTTTTATTTTATTTTTTTAATGTTCTGATTGCTAACATTGCATTATCACCTAGTCTTTTCTCCCAGCGTATCCCCCAAGGAATTTTTTTTTCTCTCTCGCTCTCTCTTGTCCCCCACCCTCTTCTTATTCTATTTTATCTTAACTATACAATAGGTGCTGCAGGAAACACCTCACATTTGCTGGGTTTCCTCATCCTCCACTGCCTCATTTCTGTGTGAATAGATTTTGGCTATCTACACTATCCCCTTTCCCCTACATCTTGATATCCACCATCATCTACTCTCTCTCCTATATTCCATCTCCCTTTCTTTGATCCACAAAGTGCCTAACTCTTAATTTCTAATACCTTTGTTTTGTTTTCTGTCTGTTATCCACTCTTGAAACTATTACCTTTCTTTTCTCTTTCCCTCTCTCACAAAAACAATAGCTTTTTAGTTCATATCATATTCCTCCCATATTCAGTCATCTACCTCATTATAGGTACTCTACCTACTGCTATAACTCTACACAAGTTACATGAATCTAACCTCCATCCTACCAGATCTCATACTGTTGCTTTCTTAGCATATATCACCAATACTACTTTACACTTTTGCCTTGCTTACACAATTGCCTTTCCCCGGCACTAATACTTTCCTTTAAAGTGAACTTAATCAGCAATAACAAATTAGAATAAGAAGAACAAAGTGACAAAGAGAAGATATAACACTTATGCAAAAACAACAGCTAATTAATCTCCAAGACTAGACAAAGAAGCTAAGGAACTGATTAAACCCGTCAAGAAAAAAATGATGACCAGACAGCAACAAAAATCTACAAACCAAACCAGTAATCAGGAAAACATGGCTGAATCCAACCAACAAACTAAAAATCAAAAGGGGAGGAGAACTTCGCACAAGCAATGAAAGATCTCAGAACATTTATCACCAACAAATTTGATGAAGAAAAGGAAGATGTTAACGACATGAAGACAACACTTGGAGGGGAAATTGCAGACATACACAAAAAGATAACAGATATAATGGAAATGAATACCACAGTTCAAGAAATCAAAAATACACTTGCAGCAAATATCAGCAGACTAGAAGAGGCAGAGCAGAGAATTAGTGATGTGGAAGGCAGTACATCAGAAATCAAACAGATAATAGAAGTGGTCGATAAAAAGAAAAAATCCAGCTACTTAGGGACGGGAATGATAATGCAAAACGCCCAAACATACATATTATAGGCATTCCAGAAGGAGAAGAAAAGGGAAAGGGGTCAGAAGGAATGTTGCAGGAAATAATGGCTGAAAACTTCCCAAATCTACTGAAAGAGACAAATGTACATATACAAGAAGCACAGCACACTCCACTGGTAATAAACCCCAACAGGCCCATCCCAAGACATATACTTGTCAAATTATCCAATGCTCAAGACAAAGAGAAAATTCTAAAAGCAGCAAGAGAAAAGAAAACCATCACATACAAGGGAAGCTCCATAAGATTAAGTGCTGATTTCTCATCTGAAACCATGGAGGCAAGAAGGCAATGGTATGATATAGTCAAGGTACTAAAGGAAAAAAATTTCCAACCAAGAATACTCTATCCAGCTAAACTAGCATTCAAAAATGATGGAGAGTTCAAAATATTTGCAGATAAACAGAAACTGAAAGAGTTTGTGAACAAGAAAAATCCCCTTCAAGAAATTCTAAAGGGAGTCCTGCAAGAAGAAAGGAAAAAACAGGACAGGCAGAGTTGGAGGAGAGTATAAGAGCAACAACAAAAAAACAAAAATAGGAGGGAAAAAAATACAAACAAAATATGACAAACACAAATCCAATCAAAATATGGCTAACACAAATAATTCCTTGAAAGTAATAACACTGAATGTCAATGGATTAAACTTACCTATCAAAAGATTCAGACTGGGACAATGGATAAGGAAATATGACCCATCTATATGCTGTCTACAAGAGACACATCTTAGACCCAGAGACTCATGGAGGTTGAAAGTGAATGGCTGGAAAACAATCATACAAGCAAACAATAACCAAAAAAAGGCAGGAGTAGTTATATTAATATCAGACAAAACAGACTTTAAATGAGAAACAATTGTGAGAGACAAAGAAGGATACTACATTTTAGTGAAAGGGACAATCTGTCAAGAAGATCGAACAATCATAAATATTTATGCTCCTAACAAGGGTGCCTCTAAATACATGAGGTAAACACTGGAAAAACTAAGTGAAAAAATAGATGCATCTACAATTATAGTGGGGGCTTTTAATACACCACTATCTACTCTGGACAGAACATCTCAAAAGAGAATCACTAAAGAAACAAAACATTTGAACAGTATATTAGAGGAGCTGGATCTAATAGACATATATAGATCATTACACCCAAACACAGCAGGATATACATTTTTCTCAAGCACACATGGCTCATTCTCCAAGATAGACCATATGCTAGGCCACAAAGAAAGGCTTAATGAATTCAGAAAGATTGAAATCATACAAAACAATATCTCTGACCACAGTAGAGTGAAGCTGGAAATTTGCAAGGGACAGAGGCCCAGATTTCACACCACAATTTGGAAATTAAACAGCACACTCTTAGAAAAACAGTGGGTCAAAGAGGAAATCTCAAAGAAATCAATGACTGCCTTGAAACAAATGATAATGATAACACAACATACCAAAATTTATGGGATGCAGCAAAAGCAGTACTGAGAGGGAAATTTATAGCCATAAATTCATTTATCAAAAAAGAAGAAAGAGCAAAAATTGAAGAACTAACTGCACATTTGAAGGAATTAGAAAAACAACAACAAAGTAAACCAAAAGGAAGAATAAGGAAGGAAATAACAAAGATAAGAGCAGAACTAAATGAAATAGAAAATAAGAAAGCACTTGAGAAGATAAACAAGACCAAGAGCTGGTTTTTTTGAGAAGATCAACAAAATTGACAAACCTTTAGCGAGACTAACAAAGAAAAAGAGAGAGAAGATGCAAATACACAAAATAAGAAATGAGAAAGGAGATATCACCACTGACCCCACAGAAATAAAGACTATCATAGAAGGATACTTTGAAAAACTATATTCCAACAAAAATGACAATTTAGAGGAAATGGACAAATTCCTAGAAACACATAAGCAGCCCATATTGACGAAAGAAGAAATTGATGATCTTAACAAACCAATCACAAGCAAAGAGATAGAATCGGTCATTAAAAATCTCTCAACTAAGAAGCCCAGGGCCAGACGGCTTCACAGGTGAATTCTACAAAACATTCCGGAAAGAACTAACACCAATCCTGCTGAAACTATTCCAAAAAATCAAAACAGAAGGAACATTGCTGAACTCCTTCTATGATGCCAACATTACCCTAGTACCAAAGCCAAACAAAGACATCACAAGAAAGGAAAATTACAGACCAATTTCTCTAATGAACCTAGACGCAAAAATACTTAACAAAATACTTGCTAATCGTATTCAACAACACATTAAACGAATTATACACCACGACCAAGTGGGATTCATCCCAGGTATGCAAGGATGGTTCAACATAAGAAAATCAATCAACGTAATACACCATATAAACAGATTGAAGGAAAAAAATCACATGATTATATCTATTGATGCAGAAAAAGCATTTGACAAAATACAGCACCCTTTCTTGATAAAAACACTCCAAATGATTGGAATACAAGGAAATTTTTTGAACATGATAAAGAGTATATATGAAAAACCTAAAGCCAATATTGTTTACAATGGAGAAACCCTAGACTCCTTCCCTCTAAACTCAGGAACAAGACAAGGATGCCCACTGTCGCCGCTCCTATTTAACATTGTCTTAGAAGTACTTGCTCGAGCACTGAGGCAAGAATCAGATATAAAAGGCATTCAAATTGGAAAGGAAGAAGTCAAAATTTCATTATTTGCAGATGACATGATCCTATACATAGAAAACCCTGAGAGGTCTACAACAAAGCTTCTAGAACTCATAAATGAGTTTAGTAAAGTTGCAGGTTATAAGATCAATGTGCAAAAATCAGTAGCATTTCTGTACACCAATAATGAGCAAGATCAGGAGGAAATCAAAAAACAAATACCATTCACAATAGTAAATAAAAAAATCAAATACTTAGGAATAAATTTAGCTAAAGAGGTAAAAAATTTATACACTGAGAACTATACAAGACTGTTCAAGGAAATCAAAGAAGACCTAAATAAATGGAAGAATATTCCTTGTTCATGGATAGGAAGACTGAATATCATTAAGATGTCTATCCTACCAAAACTGATCTACACATTCAATGCAATCCCAATAAAAATCAACACAGCCTTCTTTAAGGAACTAGAAAAACTAACTATGAAATTTATTTGGAAAGGAAAGAGGCCCCGAATAGCCAAAGACATATTGAAAAAGAAAAACAAAATTGGAGGAATCACACTTCCTGACTTCAAAACATACTACAAAGCTACAGTAGTGAAAACAGCATGGTATTGGCATAAGGAGAGGCACACAGACCAATGGAATCAAATGAACCTCATATATATAGCCATATAATATTTGAGAAAGCCACCAAACCCTCTCAACTGGGAGAGAATGGCCTATTCAACAAATGGTGCCTGGAGAACTGGATAGCCATATGTAGAAGAATGAAAGAGGATTACCATCTCACACCTTATACAAACATCAACTCAAGATGGATCAAAGACCTAAATATAAGAGCCAAGACCATAAAGATCTTGGAAAGCAGTGTAGGGAAACATCTACAGGACCTTGTAATAGGAAATGGCTTCATGAATATCACACCAAAAGCACGAGCAGCAAAAGAACAAATAGATAAATGGGACTTCCTCAAAATTAAAGCCTTCCGCACCTCAAAGGAGTTTGTCAAGAAAGTAAAAAGGGAACCCACACAATGGGAGAAAATATTTGGCAACCATATATCTGATAAGAGACTTATAACTTGCATATATAAAGAACTCATATATCTTGAAAATAAAAAGATAAACAGCCCATTTAAAAAATGGGAAAAAGATTTAAACAGACACTTCTCCAAAGAAGAAATACAAATGGCTAAAAAGCACATGAAAAAATGCTCCAAATCTCTAGCTATCAGGGAAATGCAAATCAAAACTACAATGAGATACCATCTTACTCCCATAAGATTGGCAGCTATGAAAAAAAACAGAAGAATACAAATGCTGGAGAGGATGTGAAGAAAGGGGAACACTCATCCACTGCTGGTGGGAATGCAGAAGGATCCAACCATTCTGGAGGACAGTTTGGAGGTTTCTCAAAAAACTAACCATAGATTTGCCATATGACCCAGCAATACCACTGCTGGGTATATACCCAGCAGAACTGAAAACAAGGACACAAACTGATATATGTACACAATGTTCATAGCAGCATTGTTCACTATCGCCAAAAGTTGGAATCAACCCAAATGCCCATCAACAGACGAGTGGATCAATAAAATGTGGTATATACACACAATGGAATACTACTTGGCTGTAAGAACAAATACACTACAAACACACGTGATAACATGGATGATCTTGAGAACCTTATGTTGAGTGAAGCATCCCAGGCATTGAAGGACAAATACTACATGAACTCAATGATATGAAATAAGAAAACTGCCTCAGAGAGCTAGAGACTGAACAATAGGCTTACAGGAAATCGGGGGGTGGGGTGGAGGAAGGATGTGAGCCGACGTCTGCAGGGGTGGAATCTATGATGAGCTGGCGGTAAGTATGAGCACAAAGAACAGATAAAATGGGGGCAAGGGGTTTCTTTTGGGTGGGGCTTTGTGGGTTCGAGGGGGGCTGGGGATGGGCAGATGGATAATATTGCCCACAAAATTGGGGGGAGGGAGAGGCAACATACAAACATAGGAGAGTGTCAGGTGTTGGTTGAGAGTAAAATGCTGAGAAAATTGTATCAAAATATAATTAGGAGGGTTACCTGTTTAGGATGCTCGTAGGGGATGGTCTGATGCGGGATGGACTCCTGGGGAATGTCTGAAGGCTCATTTTGCCAGGGTGGGTTGTACCATTGGGTAGAGACCCAGGAAGTGAGAGTTGGGGTGGACCCACATCCTGGGGAGGACTAATGCCATCAAATAGAGAGAACTGTATCTCTCGAGAGAAAGGGTGGCTCCCAGGGCATTAGGGCAGTTGAGCAAGTCAGGCCCTGAACACTGTTGCAAGTATCTCTGGATGTGGCTCCTCAGGAAATGGAGATTGGCTGTCGCTGTGGGCCCCAAGGGGTGGGGAAAATGGATGTTGAATGGATTGAACCAAGGTAAATGTAATGTGGGGGCAAGAGAGGAGTTTCACGAGAGTACACGAGGATGAATATAAAACATGTAATATTACACCAAAAACATATAGGGGATGACAGACTAATAATGTAAACCATAATGTAAAACATAGGATAACTAAAAAATTTAGAAAATTGTGTATCCTAAAGTATGGACCACATTGTAAGCACAGATGTCACCTTGTTTGAAAGCTATTGTTTCGGAGTCTGTACATCAGTCTCAGTAAATATGATATGAATAAGTTAAAAGATTATCGCTGTGGAAGGGAAAAGGTTTTATGGTGGATGTGTGGGAGTACTGTATATTGTATATATGAATTACTGTGATCTAAGACTCTTGTGAAGAGAAGCTCAATAATTAGGAAAAAAGAAAAGAAAAAGATAGGATGTAGAAATTTTTCCAAATCAATATGTACTCTAGATCTAACCTTTAAACTCATTGCTATATTCCATTGTACTAGTAAGGGAACCTGATATTATATTGGGATTTACTTTATGGGAAGTTTTGGATCACAGAGTGGTTCAACAATGGCGGCAGAGGACTACTGGTATGGTATGTTATTGACAGGCTATATATGGTTGACAGGGAGTTATGCAGGGCATATGTCCAGGGTGCATGGTAATGTTTAGATACACTCATAGTGGAAACAATTAAAAGCAACAGCTGGGGGGGTACTGGGTTCCTGGCCGGGGGTGCTCTGTCGTGGTCCCTAGGGGAGCAGTGGCAGTCCCCCAGGTGCAAAGGTAAGAACCAGGAAGGAATGAGGGTCCAACAGTGGGCTCTTGATACTAATGACTATGCTTGTGAGCCTATACGCCTGCAATAAGAACAAGGCCTAGAGCAGCATTGTGCCTGGGAGTTTCCTCCTGACAGCCTTCATGTTACTCAAATATGGCCAGTCTCGAAGCCAAACTCAGCATGTAGATGCAGTGCATTCCCCCCAGCGTGGGACATGACACCCAGGGATGAGCCTTCCTGGCACCGAGGGATCACTACCAAATACCGACTGAAGATGCAACTAGAAAATGACCTTGAATTAAAAGTTCAATGCGGATCAGCAGAATATCCCTGTCTACATATAATAACATGACTTTAAAATGCTGTTTGACCTAATGTAAGGGGGAAATGGAAAGGAGAAATGAGTTTATATGGCTATGAGTCTCTAAAAAAGAGTCTGGAGGTTGTCAGAAGGATTGCCCTTATGCACAACTGAGCAGAGTCTAAGAGACAGATAAAGTGGATACAACCCCAGGTATTGGTTCTTTTGAGGGATAAAGAGACCCACGGGTTCTATGCTCATGGCAGATGGGGTTCACTGCCATGTCAGATGGCCCTTCTTTGGAGCTGGTGTTTCTGCGTGATGGAACTGTACTCAGATGGGATCTCTTTTCACAAGACTTTCATGCTACTTTACTGGAATTGTAGTTGGTGTTGGGGTTTAAGATATATTTAGGGGATTTGAATCTTTGGACTGACAATAGGATAGCCAGGCCCTGAACCTCAACAGACTTCAGCTCCTACACTCTGATTTATTGGACTTACCCCACTCAGCTAACATGGAGTTGAAGAAGGTCAACCACCAAACCATGGAGCCTAGAGTGCCTACAACTGAAAGCAGGAGGATTGCATCCAGTATCCATGTGGAATCTAAGCCCCCGCTTGACATAGATGTGCAATGGACACAACCAATCCAATGTCCACAGAGAAAATGTGGCATTGGTGTGGGAAGGGTGGCCATGGTGGCTGCTGGGTGTGGGGAATGGGAGGAAGAGATGAGATGGGGAGGCGTTTTCGGGACTTGGAGTTGTCCTGGGTGGTGCTTCACGGACAACTACGGGACATTGTAGATACCCCCAGGGCCCACTGGATGGAACGTGGGAGAGTGGGCTATGATGTGGACCATTGACTATGGGGTGCAGCGATGCCCAGAGATGTACTTACCAGGTGCAATGGATGTGTCATGATGATGGGAGAGAGTGTTGCTGTGGAGGAGTGGGAGGTGGGGGCAGTGGGGACCTCATATTTTTTTAATGTAATTTTTTTTTTAAAAAATGAATTTAAAAAATTAAAAAAAAAAAAAAGAATTCATCTTATGGATGTTTGGACACAAGTTCCCTTAGGATTCTGAGATCCCATTCCTATGGTTCCGGCTCCTTCTTTTGCTTTGCTGAGAAACTGTCATCCACCCTTGATGATTTTACCAGGATATCAGTGGAAAATGTTGGAAACACAAGGAAATTCAGACACACTAAGGCCTTCAGAAGATCACAGCCAAATAACTAACCCTTTTTTTTTATTCCTATAAACTCTCCAGGCAGAATCCTCAGTATTGCACAGCCAAGATCTCTGAGAAGGATATGGAAGCAAAAGCAACCCAAACTGAGTGGCTAAACAGTCAAGCAGGCACAAAAACAAAAACAAAAACCAAAAAAAAAACTATGAGCAAGTACTCACAGACTCTATCACATCCCTTGATTTGCCCCTAAGGGGATGGTTGTCAGCTCTTCAGCCCAGTCCTGGACATCCTCTTGCTCAAAGAGGTAGAAGACCATGCCTGATATCTCAGTGGCAGCTGAGAGAAAGAAGGTTTTTCTTCAACCAAACTGAATCCTGGAATCTACAAGTCATTAACCTTCACTCAGTTCTTGTCCGTCCTGACCATAGTAGGTCTCTGTGGTAAGTTGAATTAGGTCCCCCATATACTAGTCAGCCAAAGGGGTACTGATGCAAAATATCAGAAATCTGTTGGTTTTTATAAAGGGTATTTTTGGGGGGTAGAAGCTTACAGACACCAGGCCACGAAGCATAAGTTACTTCCCTCATCAAAGTCTATTTTAACATATTGGAACAGTATGGCTGCTGACGTCTGCGAGGATTCAGGCTTCCTAGGTTCCTCCCTTCCTCAAGCTTCTTTTTCTTGGGTTCAGGGTTTCTCTCTTCCCAGGGCTTGCTTCTGTATCCTCTGTGAGCTTACTTCCCAGGGCTCCAGCTTAAGCCTTCAGCATCAAACTCCGACATCAAAACCTCAATATCAAAAACCCTCACCTCTGTCCTTTGCCATGCCTTTTATCTGTGAGTCCCCACCCTTTGGAGGTGCCTTACCGGCACAAGAGGTTTACATAATTACTTAGTCAAGTAAACCTATGAATCCAATATAATCTAATATGCCCAGAGGAAAAGATCAGTTTACAAACATAATCCAATATTTCTTTTTGAAATTCATCAATAATATCAAATTGCTACACCCCAGAAAACAAAGAACCAAACATGTTCTTCGCATTACTGTGGGTGTGAACCCCATAAACAGGACCTCTGGAAGATGTTATTTTTAGTTACGCAGAGGCTAACTGAATGGAAGTGGATTTAATCCTATTACTGGAGGACTTATAAAGAAAAATTCATGGGGTGGAGCAGGATTCCAGAATCAGTGGGAACCCAGAAGAGAATGAAGAGGGCATTGCCCTTAATGAGAAGCCAAGGGACACAAGGATTGCTGGCCCACAGAACACCATGATCCCAGCAGGCAGCCAGCCTTCCAGCTCTGAAACCAGCACCAATGAATTCCTGTGCTGAGCCCAGCCCACTGGGTGTGTGTGTTAGAGCCTGGAGAACCAGGACGCCCTTCCTGGAGTCTCCTGTCCGCTCCCCGAGCTCTCTTCCAGCCACGTGGGCTTTTTGTTTGCTCTTGGAATCTACCAGGCACGTTTCTGCCTGGAGGCTGCTGGGCTCTGTGTGTCCTGGGCTGGAAGCTCTTCCCCATAGAGACCCTGGGATCATCCCTCACTTCCTTCCAGTCCTGGCTTGAATGTTTCTTTCTCAGTGCGCTTCCCAGGACCTCACCATTTAAAATGGAAATTTCACCCCTATCTCATGTGCCCCGTTCCTCTTTCCTGCTTGACTCTTAGCACTTCCCACCATCTCTTCTAGCACATAATCCACTGAATTCATTGGTTTTCACGAGGGCAGGGGTTTTTGTTTGTTTTAAAACTTAGTAGTGCTTGGTAAATGCTACTGCTTTACATGTAATTCTCCAACAAATGAGTGGATCAACACTGAATGACAGAGAGACAAGGTCAGCTTGAGAACTTCCATTTTAAACAACTATCTCCTGACATTGCACTAGTCAGTGACTGGAGGGGATTGAAACTTCAGAAACAGAAGGGATTTTATATCATAAAGAATGCCGTTTCCTTGTTTTTATTTTTTACCATTTATTTTCCTGACTAATGGGTTTAAAACCATGGGAAACTGAAAGAATGAGATTCATATGAGTGTCATGTACATCATTCATCATGTAAATTCCATATGAGTAAGATTCTTAGGAAGTGCTCAAGTCATCAGGTGACTATTTTATTCCAATAACTTTAAATACACCTTCTAGGATGGAAAGTTATATGAATATACAAACACCATGTGAGCCATACTGGTCAGAGAAGCTTTTAGTCTCTATTCATGAGCAAAAATATGAGATGCAGGTAGATGCTTCACTCTGTAATTCACACAACACCTCACTCATCCAGTGAATATTTGTAGAGTGATCTATTTATACTGGTTTGCCAGAACTTCCAAGGTGTTAGGGCCCAGGGAAATCCTGCATTTCCAGCAATCCAGGAGGGTTGGCCACTCTATCCTCTCAAGAAAATGCCTTGATTCTTCCTAGGAAATTTGATGATAAGCATGAGAAGCTCACTTGATAAGAACTTACAAGCATCTAACCCTGAGCACTCTCCTGGGGTCCACACCCCAGGCATGTGGTGATTTCCCTGAGAGAGCTGAGCCTGGGGTCGGGGAGAACTCCTAGGGACTCAGTACCCTTCACTTTTGAATTGAGCCATGCTAAGGAAAGAACAGAGAATCATTTGCACCAACTTGTACGGGGTGACCTCTACAGATCCTGCATATGCTTATTGTGGTTTTCCTTATGAATATTTGTATCAGAACTTATGATCTCACCAGATTGATGAAAACTCCAGCAATGGTGGGCGAGAGCCTCTGGCTGAGAATGTGAGCTCTGCGCTATTCCCTTGAGAAAGCAGGTGTACCTGGAGAGAGGCATCCCTTTGTAAGCAAAGGGTTCGTCTCAGCTGCTCTGTTGCAACTCCACACTGTGTCTTGGGGAGGCATGGACTGGTGACCCTTGACCAGACCTGAATGATGTGGACTGACTTGTAGACTCGTGATTGTCTAATCCAGGGCTAGGGTCTGACACCCCAAGAGGCAGCTTGTCACATGGTGTATAGAAAATGTACAGGTTGGTGGTTTAGCACCTGGTTCATGGGTATTCTTTGTTTCTGTTATTGAGCCTGCTTTGCAGCCCTGTTGTGGGTATAAAAGACACTTCATTGAATGAGACTATGACTGCCTGAGACAAAGGTATCTCCCATGTATCTGGGTGGGTCCCCATTTGAAGAAGTGTGTCCTGTGTGGGTGTGAAAGTTCCTGAAGCTGCACCTGAAGGGTCAGTCAACTCTGCCATTTTATCTAAACAGCCATAGGTTGGTACTCAACTGCTTTGAAACTTGTCGAATTTCATACTCAATGCATTTTGACATGAAATTCTGAATTCTGCTCTTTGATCATTTGGCCAGAAGTGACCAATTCCCTCCATAAAAGATCTAGTCTTTGGGCCTCCCCCATTTGAGCACCTGCTCTTGCTCAAAAATGCACCCACTTAGGGTGATTTCTGTTTGCTGCTCTTCTCTGTACTCTTGCCTTAAGACTAGACACTCGGATCTCCCTTCCTGCTACTTTGTGTACAACTAATTCATTACCAGGCAAACAGACAGCCTCTAATACAATGTCTTTCATATAACAGGTTTTGAAAGTGAATTTTTTACAGGCATAATAGACATATTACTGAATATGAACTGTTTATGAGTTAAACTACCAAGATTTTTCATTAAGGTAGTTTTCAGGTGATATTTAGAGAGTCATATTATGTTTTGTAAAACCTGTGTTTTCCACCTGCACTAGCAGTCTGGAGGTAAGGGAGATTCCCATTTACAGGAGAATTGGATTTATCTGACTCTAACAACAGCCTGTTCTTACTAACCCTTCAGCCTCTAATAAAACACAATTGTTTCTGGGGATTCCAACAGGAAATTGTATTATGAGACTTGCATCATTTCCATGTCAATATTTTGTGTCAAATTAACAAGAAATGTTTTCCAGGATATTCATTTGATTCATATCTTTTAGTTACTTGGTACGTGGAAATGGGAAACGCAAGGAATGGAATGTACTGGTGTGGTCAATACCTCTACAGTTTGAGAAATCTGGAGGCAATGGCAAATACAAGGACTTCAGAATTTGTGGTTTGTTGGTTAATTCCAGCAAAGTACTTAAGCTGGCCAATTACATCAGAGCACAGTATGAAATTCAGAAAAACTCCAATGGCAGCATATAAAAATATCCCTTTTAGCCAATAGATAGAAGGCAAACCCATTCTGAACATTAGACTCGGAATTTGACTGTAAAAGTAGCATAAAATCAAAGAAGACTGGATTTTAGCCACAACAAATTTCCAATGCTAGAGTCAGTTCTGGGTAGGCCTGAAGCTACTCATCCTGCAGGGAGTGGTCCAAAACCCCATGCTGGGGACAGTACCTCCTTTTACCAGAAGACCACGCAGTTGGTGCAGTTGGTGCAGTTGGTGCAGTTGGTGCAAATAACTTGCAAGACAATATTTGCCTAGGTGAGTTCTCTCCCTCACTTTCTCTAATAGTATCTAGACAAATTACTAGATGAGGTCTTAGCATGGTGCAACAGGTCTAGGGCCATGCTGCTAAAGGAGGGAAGGGATTATTCACTAGGTGCAGAGGCAAGAAGAGCCTACCTTGCGTATGGAATGAGGAGGTTGAGGGCAGAATATAAGAGTATAAGACTGGAGAAGAAAGACTTTGTCAATACAGGGATACATTACCATGATTGACATATTATGTCATTTAAGTCAAATAGGAATTCTCAAAATGGCCCACTCCTGCCGAATTAGTATATCAGAAGCAATATTGCATCTCAGGTGGAACAGCAGAGAATAATGCCATTTTTATAGACTTTAAACTATGCAGGGCTGATGGTCACCAACATATTCCCAGTCAACTCACTAGTGTAGGCTCAACAAAAACTGACTGTAGCAGATGGTTAATGATCATCATAGACATAATCCAATAGTAGATGTGCCTACCTTTATTCAAGGTATGCTCTTTTAATATGCTGTGCCCCCTAGGATATCCTTAACAGAGAAGATCATCACAGGCTTTCTTAGCTGGTATGCAGCTACTCATCTGGTGAATGTGTTCTTTGGAATATTCATCAGAAAGGAGGATAAGAAGCAGCTCACACTCAGTTGGGATAGACAACAATAGCCATTCCCAATTGCTCCAAGGACAATGATACCTCTCCAGTCCCTCTCAAATATAATCTGAAGGGATCCTGATCACCTGGAACATCACATTGTCCCACAATATACATGAAAAATTGTGTCAATCAGACCAGAATAGCAAGACGTGGCAAGGATTCTGGATGCCCTGTAAGCACATCTTAGGGAGAAAGAGAAAGTCTACACAGTGTTAGCGACCTGCACAAAAGTGGTGTTTTCATGATCCAGTGGTCTGGAATATGACCAGACATCCTCTTCGAGGTAAAACACAAGGTATCACTTTTTGATGCTCCTATCACAAAGAAAGAACCACAATGTTCAGTAGAAAAAGGCATAAAATCATCAGGTTTTGCAGGCAGCATATATTGCACTTGGGCCCACTGCACTGTCCAGCTCAGATGACTCAGGAAGGATGCCAGTTTTGAGAGGGGTCTAGAAAACTAAAGGGCCTGTTGGAGGACCAAGCAGCAGTATGAGTGGCAGACTCCACGGTGTCGTGTAGAGTCATTAACCAGTCCCAGTAGGGGAGTCAAAGCTCAGCTCCCTGGGATTTTGCAGCAAGGTCATGACACCTGAAACAAAGCACATACTCCATTCAGAAGGAAGCCCCTGCAATGCTACCAGCTCCAGATAAAGAGCAGCATCTGACCAAGGGAGATGAAGCTACTCTTCACCCAAAGCTGGATGCTGTCATCAAGGTGCAAGTTCAACAGACTCAGAATTAATCCATCATGCAATGGAAACAGTTCATCTGGGATCTGATTTGAGCAGGTCCAGGGGGCACAAGAAAATTTCATGAGCAGATGGCCGAGACCTCCATGCCATTCACCACTGTTGCACCAATCTTTTTTTCACTCTTTTGTGTTTTTTTAAACCCAGTTCACAAGAGAAAATGGCATGATTGAATTGGAAAAGTTTACTGGATGTAAGGAGATAAAGATAGATATCAGATGGTACTAAAGGGAAGAATTTGGTCAAATCAATGATGAGAGGCTCTGTAAATAACCCTGTTTGGTTTTGTATTTCCTGAGTAATAGCAAAGGAGAGTGAGGCAAGGGGTGATAATAGAATAACAGACATGAGAACCATAAATATTGGTTGCCATATGTGGATCCTTTTTGGATCGTGATTCTTTAAAAATTCCAGAATAAAAATATAACTTTGAAGCAAGTAGAAAAATTGTCATAATGACTAGTTTAGATGATATTCAATAATTATTGTTAATTAATTAGGTGTAATATGGTTTAGTAACTATGGTTCTATAAACTTTCATCCATTAGATATTCATAGTAAACTATTTCTAGGACTAATTACATAGTGTCTTAGATTTGGTTAAAAATACCACAGGTCGGAAAGCGGACTTGGCCCAATGGATAGGGCGTCCGTCTACCACATGGGAGGTCCGCGGTTCAAACCCCGGGCCTCCTGACCCATGTGGAGCTGGCCCACAGGCAGGGCTGATGCACGCAAGGAGTGCCCTACCACGCAGGGGTGTCCCCCGCATAGGGGAACCCCATGCGCAAGGAGTGTTCCCCATAAGAAGAGCCGCCCAGCGTGAAAAAAAGTGCAGCCTGCCCAGGAGTGGGGCCGCACACACAGAGAGCTGACACCACAAGATGACGAAACAAAGGGAGACACAGATTCCCATGCCACCGATAACAGAAGCGGACAAAAAGAAGAACACGCAGCAAATGGACACAGAGAACAGACAACTGGGAGGCGGGGGGAGAGAAATAAATAAATGAATAAAAGAAAAAATAATACCACAGGTAAAATCAGTTAGATATAGGGAAATTTGAGTGGCAAAATAATGAGATCTGCTGAAGCTGGTAATGGGCACCCAGTAATTTTAATCTGTTCTCCTTTTTTGTAAATGTGGAAATTTCCGTAATAAAATGTTAAAGTAAAATATGAGTAAGGAATCCAAAATCGACAAGCAGTGATTTTGCTGAGACTTTCAGAGTGACAGAAAACTTCAGGGCCAGCAAACAGAAAGATGGTTTACTCTGGGGGTAATCCAGGGACAATGACACCAAATGGGAGTGGAGTTTATTTAAAACATTGATACCTCAGCGCCTGCTGACCTGGCGCCTACAGTCAGTAAAAAGGGTCCTGATTGCAGCAAGCGTCCTAAAAGACAAAGAGCACGAATAGCCTGAGATAGCCAGAGGACTCTCAGTAGAGCTTGCACTTCTGAAAAAGAACAACTACAAATGAAAAACAAGGCGTCAACTTCCCCTGAGCAAAGGGGCTAGAGGGTTTCAATATTTCTTACAGAAGAAAATAACCGGTTCAATTTATCGAGTATCTGGTATGCACCAAGTGTTTACTGGGTACTTTAGAAGCAAAATGAAAAATAATCACTAAAAATAATGCTTGAATAAATTATTTATAGTACAAAATTACCAATTTAAGGTTTAAAAGGTTCATAACTGACAAAAGATTGCCTTCCAAGAGTTAGAGCTTGGAAGTCCTCCCAGGTACTGGTATGGACAAGGGGCTGGACCAGAAGAACTTATAGAGTATTTGCAGAAGCCACCATACAGAAGATATGGCTTAAAAATGTACTTTTCCCTGAGTATACTGATTGCCAGGCAGACATGACCCTTAAAAGAAGAGAGGAGAGGAGACAGGGATAGCGAGGGAGAAAAAATCCTGGGAGCACGCATGGAGATGCAGGCTCTACCTTCTGAACAGAGAGTCCAGGGAGCCCCAGTTAGACCATGGCATCTAGCCCTCCTCTGCCCATCGTAGGTTTTCCTCTCCTCCCCTCCCTCCAACTCAAGGTGTTATTCTCTCTCACAGGAGTTTTCACAGGGTGTCTCCTAGTTCTCCAGGTCTATTCTCTTCCTTTGGACGGCTGTATTTTGGAATCTTTGGGGGAGGCAATAATGAATGTTTGCTTGTGTCTGAGTGTCCATATGTGATTCCATTTTAAACACAACTCCTTGGTTTGAGATGTTTTAAGATCACCCAAGTAGAGTGAATTAAGGTTGCAAAGCAAAGCAGAGACTGGCTGGTGGCAAAGCTTTTTAAGGAGCTTTGTTTTTCTTCCTTCTGCTCACTTCCAAACTTCACACAGGGCAAAATTTTTTGGTTGTCCCTGGCAAGGTTACTGGTCCCGGTAGGTCTTTGGCATCAAAATGTTAGGGGGAGGATTCCCACTCAACTCCTCCATTGTCAGATCCCTGGGATTTGATTCCTGATCTCCCTATGCCCTGGGATGTAAAATGAAAACAAAATTAAAAACTTAGACCAAATGTCCTTCAACCAAATCTGCATCCACAGCTCAGCATATGTCTGAGGACCCTGTCTACACTATGCCATTTCCCTGGATGTTTAGTCTTTTCTGCAAGATCATCCATGCTTGTAATGAAGTGTGACGTTTAAATACATCTTATCTAAATCTAATATGTTTTCATATTAGCTCTAGTATTTGTTTTCAATAGGAGGTCAATCCAGGAAACTAGCCAATTAATTTGCTAGGCACTAATGTTTAGGTTTTTGGTTTTTTTTCACTTAATAGAATAACTGAGGAAATACTTCACTTGTACATAGAAAGATTCCTCAACCATTTTTATAATTGTATAAAATTGACAAGTCATTGATTTATAAACATCTAATTTGTTTAAAATCTTTTACTACTCCAAACAATTATGCAAGAATTTTGCTTAGTGATATAAAATTCATTTCATAAGAAATATATGTGGTAACACATTATAACAAGTATAACTAACACTGCAGAGTTACAAATGTGATTGTAATCTAGGAAAGTTAATTTTAATCAAAAGACAACTAGAGGATAATCTATGAACTGTGTAATATAATGATTTTTGGTGGCATATGAGGATTCTGGTTAATAATACAAATAGAAGGATATCCTTCTATTTTAAGGTGTTAAGAATATGGTGGCACATGGGGAAAAAACAACTAATGTAATTTATAGATTATAGTTAATAGTCATATTATAAAATTATAGCAAAAGCTAAGCAGGTATGATGTCATTGCTGGAGGATAAAAAAGATTATGAGATTGAGTTTTATGAGATTTTGAGTATGGTCAGGCTTTTTTTTAATTATTATTTTCTTCATTAACAAGAAGAACTCCATCATATCATTTAAAAAAAAAAGAATTCTATAAAAATTCAGTTCAACAGAAACAGAATTAAAACACCCCAACTATATAAGACAAAATATAAAAGGTAATTAAAAATAGCAAACAAAGATATTAGCAAGACAAATGTGCTGATTTATAAAAACGTGAAAAAACACACCAAAACTAAGTTGGGGTTTTCCCAGGAGTGAGAGAGCTGTGTAATATTAGGAAATATATATATGCCATTCAACACAAATTAATAAGAGAGGAAAATTGATCATCTTAATAAACATAACAAAATATTTTATCAAATGAAGTGCTTATTCACAAAAAAATCTTTAGTAAGTATGAATGTGTAGTAGGCAGAATTCAAAGGTCACCCCCTAAGGTGACCCTGAGGTGCTCAGGGTGGAACTAAGAGTGCATTGGGTAGAGCTGGGAGCCCAAAGAATGGAGCCAAGAGCCACAGAGGATTAGTTCCAGGCCTCAGGAAAAATCAAATATTTGTCGGGCTGGACTTTAAAACTCTTATGGATTCATGACCCTTTTATCCCTTTTTCACCACATTTTATAGTAAAATGTCTGTATTAGCCAGGGTGTCTCTGGGGAAACAAAGCTGACAGGAGATATCTATAAATATATAAGATTGTGTAAAATTGCCTCATGCAACCATAAAGATGCACAAGTCCACATCCCACAGAGCAGGCTACAAACCAGGGATTCCTCAATGAGTCCCCCAAGAGAACAGGCTGTCTGAAGTAGAGGTGGGGATTCTTTATCTGAATGCTGAAATCACTTCTCCTTTTAAGGCCTTCATCTGACTAAATAAGATATCACTGATTGCTGAAGGCAATCTCCTCAATTGATCATAGATGTAATTAGCCATGTATGCAATAAACTCAGTGAGGATGAAAGCCCATGAAATGCCCTTGTATTACAATTAGACCTTTCCTTGCTTAAACAACTGGGCAGCATTACCTGGCTCAGTTGACATATTAGCCTAACCACCACAGTCCACCCCTTGTCAACCTGGAAGTCATACACATCACTTTTAACCATACTTAATCTCTAAATAAATAACAACCATATATATATATATATATATACACACACATATACTTTTTTTCCCTAACAATACTGAACTGTCCTGAACACAACAAGAAATGCAGTAAATCCCCCCAGAATAGGATGCAAGTCCCTGGTAATATTCACTCTTAAACTTATGTCAGATGATAAGGTGAAAAGATAGAAAAGTAAACAAAGATATTCATTTTATATACATATGCAAACAGACTAGTAACAAAATAAAAAAGTACTAATAACCATTACAATCCTCATTTCTGTAACTGGTTGTGGTAGTTTGACATTACTTTATAAGTCCCTAAAAGAGAAAGATTATGGTTGCAAACTAAGCTAGTCCTCTGGGTGTGATACCTCTTGATTGCATTAAATTTATCTGAGGTATCGTTGAATAGATTACATGTTAAGATAGATTTAGGGCTTTTTGATTCAACTACATCAGTGGGTGTGATTCAGATTCAGTCCTCTCCCCCCTTGCTAACAGAATTCTGCTACTTTGCATTGGCACCTCATTTCAGATTAATACACTGGTCATGTGGTGGAAATTTTTATTTGTCAATACCTTCTCCCACTACACAGTTCATGTTCCCTTACTTCAGCAAGCACCTCAGCTGGCCATGGTTCTTAGCCTATTGGGTTGACCCAAACCTTCATTTCTGAAGATACTTCTGCCTGGATTGGGTTGTTGCCATTTTCCATTAACTTTAATCACAGGCCATAGTAGTACTGAGAGATACCTTAGGAGATCTCCTGAGACCATGGGATAGGGTAAATGTATTTTGTATGTAGGACACATATAAATCTTTGGGCCAGAGGGTGGACTACATTTGGCAGAATTCTATGATTGTTGCCCCCTCAATGCCTAGCTCCTGGGCATACACCTTCTCCCAGTTATTCAACAAACACTAATCTAGTGGATGTTTGAAAGGATTTTGTGGATGTATTTACAATTCCAAATCATTTGGGCTTAAAATAGGGAAATTATCCAGATGGGACTCTTGTAATCACATGTGTTTATTAAATATGGGTATAGAAGTTAGAAAGAGAGAAACTAGCAAATGTTGATGCTTGACAAGGATTCAGCATAAGGGAGATTCTCTACTGTTAGCTTTGGAGATGGATGTGGCCACCTGATGAGTAATGTCAACAGCCTCTAGTTGCTAAGAAGAGTTCTTGACTAAAAGTCATCAGGAAAATAGGGACACTAGTCCTACATCCACAGGAAAATGAATTCTGTGGACAATAAGAACCACCTTGGAAATCAATCTTCACTAGAGTAAACAGACAAGAACTCACCCTGGACCATTCCTTGACTCCAGCCAATGTGGCCCTAAACAGAGACCCAGACACACCATGCCTAGATCTGACCTACAGAACTGTGAGATTATAAGTGGGTGTATGGGTGTTGTTTTAAGTCACTATGTTTCTGGTAATTTGTTACACAAACATGGAAAACTAATAACTTTGTGAAGCATATGACAAAAAGCCTTCACACGCAGTATCTGAAATATTAAAAACCTTAGAAGCAGTTGGGGTAAAATCAGGAATAATGGTGTAAAACCAGTGATTTCAGTGTAATCAATAATGCATTAGTATTTCTGATTCAATGTAAAAATGAAATTCAAGATATATGGATAGGCAAATAAGAAACAAAAATCATCATTATTTTCAAACTGCCTGCACAGAAAACCTCCCTAAAATAACATGTATTTTTAGAAATAATAGTAAGTTTTGGCAAACTGTCTGCATATTGTGTCAATATTCAAAAGTCAAATTCATTTCTCTATGCCAACCAGTCAATTTCAAAATGTAATTTAAAAGGCCACAAATTGCCCTTCACTGTACTGACAGCAATGTGCTGTCAACTTTTGGATCTATGCCAATCTTATATGTGCTCCTAGTTTCTCATTCCATTTTTAATTTTTATTGAGGTTTAATTACACAAAAAATATATATATGTCCTGGTATACATTTTGCTGTGTTTCAACAAATCTATACAACCTATATAACCAAACCCAGAAAACATTACATGATTTAAAATATCCCTTCTTACCCCTTTCCAGTCTATTCCCTATTCTTCCAGCGAGAATTGTTCTTCTATTACCTAGCAACATAGATACATTTTGCCCATTTTTGAACTCCATAAAAATGGATTGAGTAACATACATACTTTGGTGGCTAGCTTCTTAACTGAGCATATTTTTGTTGAGATTCATTTGGATTCATCTAGATTCCTTTTTATTCCTGAGTAACCCCCATTGTATTAATAGATCACAATATGGTTATCCATTCTCTTTTGGATACAACTGTTACAAACATTTCTGTACAAGTCTTTTGTATATATTTTTATTTCTCTTGGGAAAATGTCATTTGTTCAAAATCCTTTATTTCCCCTTTGAATTGCATTAATGCCTTTATTCAGAATTATTTGACTATATATGAATACCTCTTCCCGTACTCTACTTTCGTCAAGGGGTGAATTTGTTTGAACTTACACCAAGACTACACTAATGATAACTCTGGCTTTATACAATATATGTAAGTAGGTACAATTTTTTTTATTTTTTTTTCAATCTGCACATAAAGTTTCTCAACTAGAGCATTCCCATAAATTTGAAGACTGGAAATTCTCCTTGATGGTAAATGTCTTTCTTGTTAGTAAGGGAGCAATCATTCAAGGGTAAATCAGGGATTTATAAAGTGCCCCTTTAAAATAGACATGAGAAAGAGCCATGAAGAACTGACTTAATTTTCTGGGGGATTTGAGTTGGGATTATACTTTAGGAGCTGAGAGTCCAGGGAGGCCAAGCAGCTAGGATTTGCAGGACAGGGTACACTGAAAGGGAAACAGCTCTGCAGAGAGAGAAACCTGAACATTTGTAGAGTGTGCCATAGAATGTTTAATAGAACATGGATCAGCATATGAATATGAGGAAAGCCTGAGACTGGAGAAAGAACAAACCACAATGATTAGATGGAGAGTGACCAGTGCGCCCACGGAGCTAAGAGTAATACCAGTCCCCAGTCAATTTGACAAAGCTATTGATTCATAGGGCACTGTGTAAAATACTCAAAAGTGTCTTACTACTAGTGGGGAATTAGTAATTCCAGAATGAGGGCTCCACCAGATCTACCCAAGAAAGACCCAAAAGAACCAAATTGTTTCAGCATAGCTTAACTGAATTACAGAGGGGAAAAAAACATAAGAATATGTACAAAAATACAAAAGTATTCCCACCAAGATAAAATTCACAGTGTCTAGAATCTAATAAAAATGTTTTCAGGTTTGTAAAGTGGGAAAACACAATCCATAATGAAGAGAAAGACCAATCTATTGAAACTCATTTAGAACAAATGCAGAAACTAAGAAGTAGCAGAAAAATACATTTGAAAAAGAAACTACATTCAATGTTGAAAACCTGAAACCTTTCCCCTAGGGTCAGGAATAAGAAAAGGGTGCCCACTTTCACCACTACCATTCCACATTGGATGGGATGTTCTAGCCAGAGAAATTGGCACAAAAGAGAAATAATAGGCATCTGAATTTGAAAGGTCAATATGAAATTATCTTACTTGGTTTACAGGATCCTACTTATAGAAAATTAAAAATCCTAAAATGATCCACAAGAAAAATATTAGACTCAAAAAATAAATTAAGCAAAATTGCAAGGTAAAAGATATACATGCAAAAATCAGTTGTATTTCTATACACCAACAATGAACATTCCAAAGTGGAAATTAAGAAAACAATTCCATTTATGATAGCATCTCAAATAATAAAATTTTTAGGTATAACTTTAACCAAGGGTGCAGAGACTTACAAACTGACGATTACAAACACTGCTGAAAAAAAAAAAAAAAAGAAGAAGCCCTAGAGAAATAGAAAGACATTCATATGGATTGCAAGACAATATCTTTAAGATGTCAATACGACCCAGGCCATCTGCAGATTCAATACAATCTCAATAAATATTCTAGCAGCATTTAGATAAAACTGGAAAAGATGATCCTCAGATTCGTAAGGAATTGCAAGGAGCCCTGTATAGTTAAAACAATCTTGAAAAATAAGAAGTTGGTCTCACTGATTTCAAAACTTACTACAAAGTCGTATAATCAAAACAGTGTGGTAGTTGCATAAGGATAGATATATAGAACAATGGAATACAATTGAGAATTTAGAAAGGAACTCATACCGCTATTAGCCAACTGTTTCAACAACAGTACCAGGGAAAGGGAAACAAGAGTCTCTTCGACAAATGGTGTTGGGAAAACAAGATACCCCCATGCAAAAAAATGAAATTGGACCCCTACCTCACACCCTATATCAACATTAATTCAAAATGGATAAAATACTAAGACTTAAATAAAACTATAAAACTCTTACACAAGAATATAGAGGAAAAACTAAAGACCTTTGTATTTCACAATAATTTTAGATATAGCAGCAAAAGAGTGAGCAACAAAGGAAAAAGAGGTAAATAGCCACCATCAAAATTAAAAATTTTTATGCAACACAAAACATTATCAAGAAAGTATTGGGAGGAGAGAGGCAAGATGGTGGCTGCGTGAGCTTGCCTGGTAGTGTCTCTGCAGGGGGCGGCTGGGCAGCGTTGAAGGCTCTTTGGGACCGCGCTGTTTCGGGGATTTTTGCTGGTTAGAAGGTGTCTGGACGTCAATTCGGTGGGAAGGTAACAGAGAGGATACGTCTATAATATATAAACGGAGGTCCCAGCTGGGCGCGGGAAGTTCCCTCCGTGGGTGGGCGGAGCCGCGGTAGCAGGCACTCCTGCAGCTCCGGAGCCGGGGCGGCCAGGGTTTTTGGTTCTTTTTTCCTTTTTCTGGAGGCTTTGCGGTGCTGAGAAATTCGCGGATACTGGGCTGGCTGGTGAGGGATTGTTGGGACAAGACTCCTTTGCAGATTGATTTGGGGAGACAGACGGTGTTTTCTTGTGAAGCGGGGGACGTTTTCGTCGCCGGACAGGGGGGATAGCGCTTCCGCCTGGAGCCCCATCCCCACAGGTCCGGCCGCCGATCTGCAACGGAATTGGATTTTGGGCAATAAGAGGACACAATTGGGAGACTGTTGTAGGGTGCAGTGAGGGAGGAGGACACGTCTGGAAGCTGATTGGGGAATATTTTGCGAAGTTTGGGATTTCGGATCTTAGAGTCTGTTTTCGGCGTTTCCAGCTGAAGCCCACCCCACCCGGCGGGGCTTGGGATCTGGGTCATTGAACTGGCCGTGGTGTAGAGGCGCCCTCAAGTGGCCGTTGCGTGGGAGCACAGGGAGGGAGCTGTCCAAAGGCTGATACCCTGAGGAGTTAGGTGAATTTCAGGGATCAGACATTCAATATAGAATTCGCGGATTTGGCTTCCCTCACGGGGCTGGCACCCAGCTACGGGGATCCCTGAGGGCTGTGTTGCACTGCGGTGCTCCTAAGCTTTCTGTGGACCAGATTTCAGGTTGGCAGGTCTGGGTCCCCTAGACTCTGGTGGTCCACACCCCAGACTCACACCTCTTGAGTCTTCAGTGTCTCAGACTTTCCACCCCTGAATCCATCACGCCCTGGGGTCTACCTGGGGTCCTTGAGTGCCCTGGACCTTAACGTTTGTGTTTTATCTTTATTGGTTCATATTGTTTTGTTTTTATTTTCACTTTATCTTATTTTTTACTCTTTTTGACGCCCTGATTGCTAATATTGCATTATCCCCTAGTCTTTTCTCCTAGCGTGTCCCCCAAAGTCCTTTTTTTTTTTTATACAGTTATTTAGGGGTTTTTTTGGTTGTTGTTTTAGATAGTGTTGCAATTGTGACACGTGTATACCTGTATCTCTCTTTCCCCTATTTGTTCCCCACCGTTTGCCTATCCTCTTTTTCTTTCTTCCTTTCTTCTTGTCTTTCTTTTTTCCTTTATTATAATTAATGGTTTTTTTTTTTTCGGTTTTCTCTTTCCCTCTTGTCCCTCATTTTCCACTTATTTTATTTTAATTCAAGTACACAATAGGTGCTACAGGGAACACCTCACATTTGCTAGGTTTTCCCATCCTCCACTGCCTCATTTCTGTGTGAACTGATTTAGGCTACCTACACTATCCCCCCTCCCCTGCATCTTGATATCCACTATCATCTACTGTCTCTCCTATATTCCACCCCCCACCTCCCATTCTTTGATCCACAAAGTGTCTAACTCTTAATTTCTAATACCTTTGTTCTGTTTTCTGTCTGTTATCCACTCTTGAAACTATTACCTTTCTTTTCTTTTTCCCTCTCTCATGAAAACAATAGCTTTGTAGTTCATACCATATTCCGCCCATATTCAGTCATCTACTTCATAAAAGGTACTCTACCTACAGCTATAACTCTATACAATCTACATGAATCTAACCTCCATCCTCCCAGATCTCATATTCTTGCTTTGTTAACATACATTACCAATACTATTTTACACTTTTCACTTGCTGACACAATTGCCTTTCCCCAACACTAATACTTTCTTCTAAAGTGAACTTAACCAACAACAAGTAACTTGACTAAGAAGAAAAAAGTGACAAAGAGAAGATATAACACCTATGCAAAAATAACAACTAATTAACCTCCAAAAGCAGACAAAGAAGCTAAGGAACTGATTAAATTCGTCAAAATAAAGAGATGACCAGAAAGCAACAAAAATCTACAAACCAAACCAATAATCAGGAAAACATGACTGAATCCAATCAACAAACCAATAATCACGAAGGGGAGCAAAACTTGGCACAAGCAATGAAAGAACTCAGAACATTTATCACCGACAAATTTGATGCAGTAATGAAAGAGGTTAACAACTTGAAGACATCACATGGAGGGGAAATTGCAGACATACGCAAAAACATAACAGATATGATGGGAATGAACACCACAGTTCAAGAAATCAAAAATACACTTGCAGCAAATATCAGCAGACTAGAAGAGACAGAGCAGAGAATTAGTGATGTGGAAGACAGTACATCAGAAATCAAACAGATAGTAGAAGGGGTCAATAAGAAGATAGAAAAAATCCAATTAGGATTTAGGGACCTGAATGACAATGCAAAATGCTCAAACATACGTATTATAGGCATTCCACAAGGTGAAGAGAAGGGAAAGGGGTCAGAAGGAGTGTTGCAGGAAATAATGGCTGAAAACTTCCCAAATCTACTGAAAGAGACAGATGTACATATCCAAGAAGCACAGCGCACTCCACAAGTCATAAACCCCAACAGGCCCACCCCAAGACATATACTTATCAAATTATCCAAGGCTCAAGACAAAGAGAAAATCCTAAAAGCAGCAAGAGAAAAGAAAACCATCACATACAAGGGAAGCTCAATTACATTAAGTGCTGATTTCTCTTCTGAAACCATGGAGGCAAGAAGACAGTGGTATGATATAGTCAAGGTACTAAAGGAGAAAAACTTCCAACCAAGAATACTCTATCCAGCTAAACTAGCATTCAAACATGATGGAGAGTTCAAAATATTCACAGACAAACAGAAACTGAAAGAGTATACCAACAAGAAACCTCCCCTTCAAGAAATTCTAAAGGGAGTTCTGCAGGAAGAAAGGAAAAAACAGGAAAGGCAAAGTTGGAGGAGAGTATAAGACCAACAACAACAACAAAAAAGACAAAAAAAATATACAAACAAAATATGACAAACACAAATCCAATCAAAATATGGCTAACACAAATAATTCCTTGATAATAATAACACTGAATGTCAACGGATTAAACTCACCTATCAAAAGATTCAGACTGGGACAATGGATAAGGAAATATGACCCATCCATATGCTGTCTACAAGAGACACATCTTAGACCCAGAGACGCATGGAGATTGAAAGTGAATGGCTGGAAAACAATCATACAAGCTAACAATAACCAAAAAAAGGCAGGAGTAGCTATATTAATATCAGACAAAATAGACTTTAAATGTGAAACAATTGTGAGAGACAAAGAAGGATACTACATTTTAGTCAAAGGGAAAATCTGTCAAGAAGATCGAACAATCATAAATATCTATGCCCCTAACAAGGGTGCCTCTAAATACGTCAGGCAAACGCTGGAAAAACTAAGTGAAAGAATAGATACATCTACAATTATAGTGGGGGATTTTAATACACCACTATCAACTCTGGACAGAACATCTCAAAAGAGAATCACCAAAGAAACAAAACATCTGAATAGTATATTAGAGGAGCTCGATCTAATAGACATATATAGATCGCTACACCCAAACACAGCAGGATATACATTTTTCTCAAGCGCACATGGATCATTCTCCAAGATAGATCATATGCTAGGCCACAAAGAAAGGCTGAACGAATTCAGAAAGATTGAAATCATACAAAACATTATCTCTGACCACAGTGGAGTCAAGCTGGAGATTTGCAAGGGACAGAAGCCCAGATTTCACACCACGATTTGGAAATTAAACAGCACACTCTTAGAAAAACAGTGGGTCAAAGAGGAAATCTCAAAAGAAATCAATGACTACCTTGAAACAAATGATAATGATAACACAACATACCAAAATTTATGGGATGCAGCAAAAGCAGTACTGAGAGGGAAGTTTATAGCCATAAATTCATATATCAAAAAAGAAGAAAGAGCAAAAATTGAAGAACTAACTGCACATTTGAAGGAATTAGAAAAACAACAATAAAGTAACCCAAAAGGAAGAAGAAGGAAGGAAATAACAAAGATAAGAGCAGAACTAAATGAAATAGAAAATAAGAAAGCACTTGAACAGATAAACAAGACCAAGAGCTGGTTTTTTGAGAAGATTAACAAAATTGACAAACCTTTAGCAACACTAACAAAGAAAAAAAGAGAGAAGATGCAAATACACAAAATAAGAAATGAGAAAGGCGATATCACCACTGACCCCACAGAAATAAAGACTATCATAAGAGGATATTTTGAAAAACTATATTCCAACAAAAATGACAATCTAGAGGAAATGGACTAATTCCTAGAAACACATAAGCAGCCCATATTGACGAAAGAAGAAATTGATGATCTTAACAAACCAATCACAAGCAGAGAGATAGAATCAGTTATCAAAAATCTCCCAACTAAGAAGAGCCCAGGGCCAGATGGCTTCACAGGTGAATTCTACAAAACATTCCGGAAAGAACTGACACCAATCCTGCTGAAACTATTCCAAAACATCGAAACGGAAAGAACATTACCCAACTCCTTCTATGATGCCAACATTACCCTAGTACCAAAGCCAAACAAAGACATCACAAGAAAGGAAAATTACAGACCAATTTCTCTAATGAACCTAGACGCAAAAATACTTAACAAAATACTTGCTAATCGTATTCAACAACACATTAAACGTATTATACACCACGACCAAGTGGGATTCATTCCAGGTATGCAAGGATGGTTCAACATAAGAAAATCAATCAACGTAATACACCATATAAACAGATTGAAGGAAAAAAATCACATGATTATATCTATTGATGCAGAAAAAGCATTTGACAAAATACAGCACCCTTTCTTGATAAAAACACTCCAAAAGATTGGAATACAAGGGAATTTTCTGAACATGATAAAGAGTATATATGAAAAACCTAAAGCCAATATTGTTTACAATGGAGAAATCCTAGACTCCTTCCCTCTAAACTCAGGAACAAGACAAGGATGCCCACTGTCTCCGCTCCTATTTAACATTGTCTTAGAAGTACTTGCACGAGCACTGAGGCAAGAACCAGAAATAAAAGGCATTCAGATTGGAAAGGAAGAAGTCAAAATTTCATTATTTGCAGATGACATGATCCTATACATAGAAAACCCTGAGAGATCTACAACAAAGATTCTAGAACTCATAAATGAGTTTAGTAAAGTCGCAGGTTATAAGATCAATGCGCAAAAATCAGTAGCATTTCTGTACACCAATAATGAGCAAGATCAGGAGGAAATCAAGAAACAAATACCATTCACAATAGTAAATAAAAAAATCAAATACTTAGGAATAAATTTAACTAAAGAGGTAAAGAACTTATACAACGAGAATTATACAAGATTGTTCAAGGAAATCAAAGAAGACCTAAATAAATGGAAGACTATTCCTTGTTCATGGATAGGAAGACTGAACATTATTAAGATGTCTATCCTACCAAAACTGATCTACACATTCAATGCAATCCCAATAAAAATCAACGCAGCATTCTTTAAGGAACCAGAAAAACTAACTATGAAATTTATTTGGAAAGGAAAGAGACCCCGAATAGCCAAAGACATACTGAAAAAGAAAAACGAAATTGGAGGAATCACACTACCTGACTTCAAAACATACTATAAAGCTACGGTGGTGAAAACAGCATGGTACTGGCATAAGGAGAGACACATAGACCAATGGAATCGAATTGAAAGCACTGATATAGAACCTCACATATACAGCCACATAATATTCGATAAAGCCACCAAACCCTCTCAATTGGGAGAGAGTGGCCTATTCAACAAATGGTGTCTGGAGAACTGGATAGCCATATGTAGAAGAATGAAAGAGGATTACCATCTCACACCTTATACAAACATCAACTCAAGATGGATCAAAGACCTAAATATAAGAGCCAAGACCATAAAAACCTTAGAAAGCAGTGTAGGGAAACATCTACAGGACCTTGTAATAGGAAATGGATTTATGAATATCTCACCAAAAGCACGAGCAGCAAAAGAACTAATAGATAAATGGGACTTCCTCAAAATTAAAGCCTTCTGCACCTCAAAGGAGTTTGTCAAGAAAGTAAAAAGGGAGCCCACACAGTGGGAGAAAATATTTGGCAATCATATATCTGATAAGAAACTTATAACTTGCATATATAAAGAACTCCTATATCTTGAAAATAAAAAGATAAACAACCCATTTAAAAAATGGGAAAAAGACTTAAACAGACACTTCTCCGAAGAAGAAATACAAATGGCAAGAAAGCACATGAAAAAATGTTCCAAATCTCTAGCTATCAGGGAAATGCAAATCAAAACTACAATGAGATACCATCTTACACCCATAAGATTGGCAGCTATGAAAAAAACAGAAGAATACAAGTGCTGGAGAGGATGTGAAGGAAGGGGAACACTCATCCACTGCTGGTGGGAATGCAGAAGGATCCAACCATTCTGGAGGACAGTATGGCGGTTTCTCAAAAAACTAGCCATAGATTTGCCATATGACCCAGCAATACCACTGCTGGGTATATACCCAGCAGAACTGAAAACAAGGACACAAACAGATATATGTACACCAATGTTCATAGCAGCATTGTTCACTATTGCCAAAAGTTGGAATCAACCCAAATGCCCATCAACAGATGAGTGGATCAATAAAATGTGGTATATACACACAATGGAATACTACTCGGCTGTAAGAACAAACACACTACAAACACATGTGATAACATGGATGAATCTTGAGAACCTTATGTTGAGTGAAGCAACCCAGACATTGAAGGACAAATACTACATGACCTCAATGATATGAAATAAACAAGCTGCCCTAGATAGCAAGAGACTGAATGATAGGCTTACAGGAAATCGAAGGGTGGAGGAAGGATATGAGCCGATGTCTGCAGGGGTGGAATTTAAGACGAGATGGTGGTAAGTATGAACACAAAGAAGAGATAAAATGGGGGCAAGGGGTTGCCTTTGGTTGGGGCTTTACGGGTTTGAGGGTGGCTGGGGAGGGACGGTTGGGTAACGTTGCCCAAAAGTGGGGGGAGGGAGGGGTAGCATACGAACACAGGAGAGGGTCAGGAGGTGGTGGAGAGTAAAATGCCGAGAAAATCATATCAAAATATAATAAAGAGGGTTACCTGTTTAGAATGCTCGGAGGGGAGGATCTGATACAGGACGGGCTCCTGGGGAATGTCTAAATGCTCATTCTGTCAGAGTGGGTGACACCATGGGGTAGAATCCCAAGTAGTGAGAGTGGGGGTGGACCCACATCCTGGGGAGGACTAATGCCACCAAATAGAGGGAACTGTATCCCTCGAGAGAAAGGGTGGCTCCCAGGGCATTGGGGCAGTTGAGCAAGTTAGGCCCTGAACACTATTCCATCTATCTCTGGAAGTGGTTCCTTAGGAAACGGAGGTTGGCTGTCACGGTGGGCACCAAGGTGGAAGGGAAAATGGACGTTAAATATGTGGAACCAAAGTAAATGGGGGGCAAGAGAGGAGTTTCTTGAGAGTACACAAGGATGGATATAAAACATGTAATATTACACCATAACATATAGGAGATGACAGACTGATAATGTAAACCATAATGTAAAACATAGGATAACTAAAAATGTAAAGAACTGTGTATCCTAAAGTATGCACCATAATGTAAGCACAGATATTACCTTGTTAGAAAGCTAATATCTCAGACTCTGTACATCACCTTAAGTAAATATGATGTGAATAGGGTGTAAGAGTATCGCTGTGGAAGGAAAAAGGTTTTGTGGTGGATGTATGGGAGTGCTGTATATTATATATATGCATTGCTGTGGTCTAGGACTCCTGTGAAGAAATGCTGAATAATTAGGGGGGGAAAAAAAAAAAAAAGGATAGGATGTGGAATTTTTTCAAGTCAACATTCTTTATCTAAGTTCTTTATCTAACTTTATCCAAGTTCTTTATCTATCCTTTAAACCCATCGCTATATGCCATTCCCTAGTAAGGGACCATGACATTATATTGGGCTTCAAATTTCGGGGAGTTCTGGATCACAGAGTGTTTCAACAATGGCAATGGAGGGATACTGGTATGGGATACCAATGACAGGTGATATATGGCTGACAGGGAGCTGTACAGAACATATGTCCAGGGTGCATGGTAATGATTGGATATACTCATAGTGGCAACAATTAAAAACCACAGCAGGGGGGGTACTGGGTTCCTGGCCAGTAGTGCTCTGTCGTGGTCCCTAGGGGAGCAGCGACAGTCTCCCAGGTACAGCGGCGGGGACCGGGAGGGAGTGAGGGTTCAACAGTGAGCCCCTGATGCTAATGACTATGCTTGTGAGCTGATAAACCTAAAATAAGAACAAGGCCTAGAGCAACATTGTGCCTGGGAATTTCCTCCTGTCAGCCTTCATGTTACTCAAATGTGGCCAGTCTCGAAGCCAAACTCTGCATGTAAATGCAATGCCTTCCCTCCAGCGTGGGACATGACACCCGGGGATGAGCCTCCCTGGCAACGAGGGACCACTATCAAATACCAACCGATGATGCAACTGGAAAAGGACCTTATACGGAAGGTTCAATGCGGATCAGCAGAATATCCATGTCTACAGAAAAATACCATGACTTTAAAATGCTGTTTGACCTATAGTAAGGGGGAAATGGAAAGGAGAAATGAGTTTATATGGCTACGAGTTTCTAAAAAAGAGTCTGGAGGCTGGCAGAAGGATTGCCCTCATGCACAACTGAGCAGAGTCAGAGAGACAGATAAAGCAGATACAACCCCCAGATATTGGTTCCTTTGAAGGCTAAAGAGACCCATGAGAGTTATGGTCATGGCCGATGGGGTTAACTACCAGGGCAGATGGCCCCTCTTTGGAAATGGTGTTTATGTGTGATGAATCTGGACTCAGATGGGATCTCCCTTCATAAGACTTTCATGCTAATGTGCTGGAGGTGCAGTTAACGTTGGGGTTTAAGATATATTTAGGGGAATTGAATCTCTGGACTGACAATGTGATAGCCAGGTCCTGAGCCTCAACAGACTCCAGCACCTACAATCTGATTTATTGGACTTACCACACTCAGCTAAGATGGAGTTGAATAAGGACAACCACCACACCATGGAGCCTAGAGTGATTACAACTGAAAATGGGAGGATTGCATCCAGCATCCATGTGGAATCTGAGCCTCCTCTTGACATAGAGGTGCAATGGACACAACCAATCCAATGTCCACATAGAAGAGGTGGCATTGGATTGGGAAAAGTGGACATGGTGGACGATGGGTATGGGGAAAGGCAGGAAGAGATGAGAGGTGGAGGCATGTTTGGGACATGGAGCTGCCCTGGATGGTGCTTCAGAGGCAATCACCGGACATTGTAAATCCTCACAGGGCCCACTTGATGGAATAGAGGAGAGTATGGGCCATGATGTGGACCATTGTCTATGAGGTGCAGAGGTGCCCAAAGATGTACTTACCAAATCCAATGGATGTGTCATGATGATGGGAGGGAGTGTTGGGGGGGGGAGAGGGGGGGTGGGGGGGGGGTTGAATGGGACCTCACATATATATTTTTAATGTAATATTATTACAAAGTCAATTAAAAAAAAGTATTAAAAAAGGACAACCTACGGAATGAGAGAAAATAGTTGCAAATCATCTTTCTCATAGGCTTTAATATCCGTTATTTATAAAGAACTTCTACAACTCAACAATAAAATAACAAACCCAATTTGAAAATGAGCAGAGGATCTGAAGAGACATTTCTCCAAAGAAGAAATGTAAATAGCCAATAGGCCCATGAGAAGAGGCTCAACCAGGGACAGGAACAGAAATCTGCACACCAATGTTCACAGTGAAATTATCCATGATTACCATAAATTGGGATTAACCCAGGTGACCATCAGCTGATGAATGCATGTGCAAATTGTGGTGTATACACATGATGGAATATTATGCAGCCGTCAGAAAAATGAAGTCGTGACGTGTATGACAGCATAGATGAACCTGAAGGACATTATGTCGAATGACACAAGCCAGACCCAAAAGGATAAATACTGTATGATTGTACTATTATGAAGTAAATCTACTGTGTAAACTCATGGAATTAATATTTAGAATGCAGGATATCAAAAAATAGAAGGAGGCTAGAGAATGGAAAGCTGAGGGCTAATCTGTGAAGAACTATAAAAAGTTTGCTTGTAAACCTTTCAAAATGAACAGAAATATTTAAAGCATATCAGGGTTTTGTAACTAGCAGTGTTATTATATGGGTATGACAGCTAAAACTGTAACATAGGACTGTATAAGATAATAAAAAGATAATAAAACATCATGTAAAACACGAATTTGGGTGTTTTGCATATATCATTATTTTTACAAAATATAACTACAAATATACTAGACAGAAGGGGAAAAGAATGGTTATTTTGCATGGCAGGGGAAGCTTACAGATATTGAGAGGTGATGAGCTTTGGTTGTTTTTTGTTTGTTATTATTAATGGAATAATGCCTAAGAATGATTGAAGTAATTGCACCCAGTGCATTTGCTGTACACTTTGGATGGATTTGTGCTTTGTTACTGTGTATCAATAGGATTGAATTTTTGAGGAAAAAAAGAGGGCAGAAAAAATTAAAAGATGCTCAACATCATTTTTTTTTTGCATCAGGGATATTCAAATCAAACCACAATGAGATACCATTTCACACTACAATAGCTATTATTTTAAAAATTGAAAATAAGTTTTGATGAAGACAGAGAAATTGGAACCCTTGTTGGTGGGAAGGTAAAATGGACAGGTAATGCACAAAACAGGGTACTGATTTCTCGAAAAGGCACATACAGAATTATTATATCAGCTGTCAATACAAATGGAGAAAAAGCCCATGAAAAAACATTAGTATCACGAGTTATTAAGGAAATGCAAATCAACACAACAATGAGATATCATCTCACATCTCATAGAATGGCCATTATTTAAAAACAAAATCAAAACCAGAAAACTACATGTGCTGGAGAGGATGTAGAGAAATAGGAACATGTCTTCATTGTTGGTGGGAAAGTAGAATGATGCAGCTTCTGTGGAAGACAGTTTGGCTATTCCTCAGAAAGCTAAATGTAGAATTGCCATATGATGAGGCAATCCCTCTACTAGGAATATATCCAGAAGAATTGTAAATGGGGCACAAACAGACATTTGCACACTGATGGTCAGAACGACGTTATTCACAATTGTCATAAGAAGGAAACAACCTAAATGTCCATCACCAATGAATAGAATAAACAAAATGTGGTCTACACATACGATGGAATGCTACGCTGCTGTAAGAAGAAATGAAATTGGAACTTACATGGCAGCATGGATGAACCTTGAGGACATTATGCTGAGTGAAATAAAGTTGACACAAAACAGCAAATATTGCATGGTCTCACTAATATGAACTCAATACAAAGAATAAATGCATGATATTAAAATATAGAGTATAGGTTACTAGATAGGGTGAGGGCTGAGAAGAGGTACTGATGTTTAATGTACATAGAATTTCTGATTGTACAGAGAATTTTTATTTTGTCTGTAAAGGTGTGGAAATGGATAGAGTTGATGGTAACACATTATAGTGAGTATAACTAAAATGGCTGGTTTATGAATGTGATTGTGACTGAAAGGGGATAGTGTAAGGACGTGAATGTCATTTGAAAGAAAGCTAGAGGAATAATTTAGAGACTGAATAACATGGTGAACCCAGAGGCGGATGAGGATTGTGGTTAATAGTACATATACAAGAATGTTCTATAAACTAAAACAAGGTCCATCACTATTACAAAGTGGTAAGAATATAGTAGTGCAAGGGAAAATACAATTAATGTAACTTATGGACTATAGTTGACAGTAATATTGTAATTTTCATCCTTCAATGTTAAAAAGGTACTATATCAGTGCTAATGATCAATAATAGGAGATGATTAATTTTTTTTCTTCTGAAATAAGGAAAACTTTCAGCTCAAAAATTTATTGAGGCAATGACTACATATATCTGTGGTGAAAGTAAGAGTCACTGAATGTACAATTTGGATGGATAGTACAAGGCATGGGATTGTATAACATAGTGAACCATGTGGCTGATGATGGACTGGGGTTAACAGTACAAACGTGAGAGCATTCTCTCATGAAATATAACAAATCTACAGTACTAATACATAGTATCAATAATAGGGGTGTATGAAAAAACATGCCAAGTGCAAGCTGTGAACCACAGTTAGAAGTTATATTTTGATGATGTTCTTTCACTAAGTTGTAACAAATTTCCTACAATAATCCAAAGGGTGATGTATGGGAATTCTGCAGGTGATGCATGACTATTCTGCAAACTCACAACTTATTTAATAACTTTTTAAAAATATAGTTGTAATCCCTGGGGAAACCACTAAGTTGTTTTAATAGTACAAATGATACATCCAGAACAGAGATAAAATTAAAGTAAAGTAAATGCTCAATTAAAACCAGAGAAGGGGGAAAAAAGGTTAAAAAGGGAAACAAAGAACACAAGCCACAAATAGCAAAGAGCTTCCAAGATGGTAGGTTTTAATCTTAACTATACCTACAATCACTTCAAATGTTAAGTGAAATGATTAACAGCAGTGACACAAGAGATAGGAGAGAAACATGGTAATGCTAGGTTCAAAGGTAACTGCCCTACACGTGAAGTAGCCTAGGGTTATCTGAAGGTGGACAGGCACACCTGTTAAAAGACAGATGATCCAAATTGCATTTAAAAAAAAAGAACTCCAAAAGACACAATCTACAAGAACCCTCAAATATAAAGATGTATACAGGTTAAAAGAAAAGGGACGAAGAAAGAGGTACCATGTGCGATGGATTAGAACTGTGTACTCAGGAAAAGCATGTTCTTAGATTTGTCCATTCTTCTGAGAGCAAACTCTTGTGTGAGGTTTCCTTGGTTAAGGTGTGGCCCACATGAACCAGGGTGGGTCTTGATCCTGTTACTAAAGCCACAAAAGAACAAACATAAACTCAAACTATCTCAAAATCTAAGGACACTGTAAAGAGAGTGAAAAGATACCCCAGAGACTGGGATATAATGTTTGCAAATTATTTGATAAATGACTTTTATGAAAACTCAATAAAACAAAAAACAATGCAATGAAAAAATATGCCAAAGAACTGAACATAAATTTCACCAGAGAAGATAGTAAGTATGGCAAATAACACAGAAATGATGTTCAATATCATTTGTCAATAGGGCCAAGCAACGTAAAGCCACAAAAATATGTTATTACTACAGACTGATTCAAATGGCTAAAATTATAAATGAGGGATAGACTCAGTGTTGGCAAGAAAATGGAAGAACTAAACACTCCCATTATACTGGTAAGAATGTGAAATGTTATAATCACCTATGAAAATAGTTTGTCATTCCACAAAAATATAGCATATTCCTGTCAAATTATTCCATGTCAGGAAAACCAAATATCCATTCAAAGACTGGTACATAAATGTTCATAGGAGCCTTATCTGTAATAACCACAAACCTGGAAACAATCAAAATATCCATCAACAGGTAAATGAATAAACAAACTATGGTACAGGCATATAATGGAATGCGACTTAGCACAGACAGGACTGAACTAGTGATATGCTGAACCACATGGATGAATCTCAAAGTAATTATGCTGAGGGAAATAAGCTGGCAAAAAAAGTGCATAATGAAGGTCGTAGTTTGCCAGAGCTGCTATAACAAATTTCACACAATACGTTGGCTCAAATAACAGGAAAACATGGTCTTACAGTTTTGGAGGCTAGAGATTCAAAGGCAAGCTCTCACCAGGCCATGCTTTCTCCCAGAATCTGTAGCATTCTGCAGCTTATGACAATCCTTGGGCTTCCTTGGTTTGTTTTTCTCCTACCTTCCTCTCCTCTTGTGGCTTTCTCTCACAGATTTCTGCTTCTTCTGACTTCTGGCTTCTACTGACCACTGTGCCCAATTTCCTCTGCTTAGAAGTTTCTAGCCACATGGATTAAGGCCTGCCCTCATTTACTGTGGCAGCATCTAAATAGAACCATAAAATGTCCTATTTACAAAGGAATTATTTCACAGCCAAAGAATGAAGGTGAAGCCTTGATTGTGTCCTTTGTTCAGTCTCCAACACTGAATGACTACATGTATATAAAATTTCTAGAAAAGGAAAGTAAGTTATAGTAACAGATCAGTGGTGTGTATATGGCAGGAGGAACAAAGTACAAAGGAACAAGAGGAAGCTTTTGGAAATGAGAAATGTGTGGATCATTGTGATTGTGGTGATAGCTTCACAGGTATATACATATGTTATGAAGTTGTACACTTTAAATATGCCAAGTTTAAGTATGCAGTGCATTGTGTCATATTATATCTTGAAAATCTGTTGAAATCTACTTGTTTAAAATATTTATTAAAGCAAATTTCTAAATATTGAAGACATTCCAATTATTGGTGTAAGCACTGACTATCCCAATTTTTAGAGAAATGGCTGCTCAGAGGGGCCACATTTTCAATCCTTCAGTGTTACAAAAGTGGAAGGTGCTCCTGAACGTAGAGCTTGGAACATTTCTCTGGCACATTCACCTCCTTATGGAATCTCCTCCCACAGTCTATGAAAATCCATCTTCTTCAAATATGAATCCCAAAAAAAGGAATTCAGTTTACTGCTGTACAGAGGTACTAGATGGAAAAATGAAGACATAGAGCAATATATTTGGACTAATGATGAAAACTCATCAGAAAATTGTTTCTGCAAAGCAGATCTAAATTGTAACCTAACATTACCAAAGGAACCTAAAATTTAGCAAATCAGTTACAGCTAGGAAAGGGACACCATGGTGCAGTGCACACAGGAGCTCAAAGCAGACATGGGCAGAGGACAGGAGGCTGTGCACAGACAGTAGAAAGATTTTTAAAATTACATGAGAACTCAGAGAATAATTATGAAAAAAATAAGAGGGAACTTTTTAGAAAAGAAGACTGATAACGAGGAGAATGAAGGTGAACAGACACCACAGAGAGTAGAGGACGGCACACTGTGTATAGGAAGGAAGATCCAGGGAATTCTACTGTAAAGTTAAAATAGACACAATTTTTTTAATTATTGAGATTGCACAAATTTATATTTGTCACTTAGGTTTGTTGGTCATTTCAGTTTTTTCTCTCATACATTATCTATTAATACTCCAGTCTATATGACTCATCTAAGGTTGTATGTATTTATCCATACGGTTAGGTAGGGAAATTTATATATGGGGTCCTCTGTTTAATGATAATAAGTGAAGGCATTGAAAAGTGAATTATCAGCTGAGGTTTTACCCTTCTGGCCTGGGCAGTTGCAGACGAGCTCTGTGGTTTTAACCCAACTCTGGTGGGATCTTGTTCTTCATTCTGCTAAGAAGAATGGTGGCTTCATGCAATAAGGATATAACTGAAGATTTTATCTGTTTGCAAAATGGGGAAAATTGAACAAATGAATGCCACCCACCTGATATGAGGAAGGGTGAGTACTGGTTTCGCTGGTACAGCTCCTGTGATTTACAAAACATGATTAAGTGTTCTACCCCATTCTCTGGGTAGCCCCACAATGTCTACCGGAAAATATCTGGAGCTTCCCTTTCCTCTGGATACTATGAGGATGCCCCTCACTGGTTATTATCCATTATGGAGTCATACTCCTAATAGATCTCTCAAAGGAAGTCCTTTTCCTTCAGAGAGAAACGATTCTACATAGAGACCAGAACTCGGTGTGACAGTGACTTAGAGAGCGGAAGAAAAAAGGGGAATGAAGGGCACTAGATATTACTGATTAGAGCACATCCCATGAATTCCCACCTACTTCCTTCTTTCATGTTCCAACCCAAAATACCAATCAGTACATTTCACCAAAAGATCACTCTATCCAGCAGAACCCTTCCTTTTTTGCAAAATGCTCCTAACACTTATTCAACCAGCAAAGAAAGCTTTGGGAATGGAACTAACAATCTTGGATGCCTCCCAAGGTTAATCCTGTCCTCACCTACTAGAATTAAAGTTTCTATCTGTCCAAATGAACACGCGAATTTCTCCCACAGTCCCAGTGATAAGTGTAATGTTCAGAATTTCTTTTATCAGCTTTAATAACATAGAAGGGCCCCTACGTAGGAATTAACAGATGAATTCTGAAAAAGACAACAAACCATGCCACATTAGAGCTGAGCAAAGGAAGAAAATAGCCTTTTCTTCACCGTCCTATCATGTTATTTCTTCAGCTCCACCTAAGAACTTCTCTTTATGGTTGATCTTTTTTTCTATTGTAGATTTTCTCTCTGAGAGCAGGATGTATGGAGGAGGGTGTCATTTGGTGAATGAGCTTAAATTAATGGAGGAGTTGGAGGAAGAGAAAAGAGGAATGAACTATTGCAGGATGTGTAGTACTACGCAGGATTCTACAGGAGAATTTACTTGGAGTTTAGCAGCATTCACGGTGCAGTGACAAGTCTTGGGGGTTACAGCTGGAGCCCTCAACTGTGAGAACTTCACATTAAGATAGAGCATACCAATGACAAAGTGTAAATATGTATGCAATATGAGTTTTATAAAGGAAGAAAGAAGGTCCCATGATAGAGAGTATTGGGCAGACAAGAGCTATCTACCTAGGGAAGAGAAGAGCAGTTTTCCAGCATCCCTGAATGTAATTTAACACAAATGCCCAGTATTCAGAGAATTTAGATGAATTTCCTCTTTTCTTTCAGAACCCCGTGTACGATTGGAGTGCTGACATCCAGGGAGTCATCCTCAGTTCCACCTTATACAGTATGATCTTAACCCAAGTTCCTGTTGGATACTTCTCTGGAATATAATCCATAAAGAAAATGGTTGGCTCTGCAACCACCTTAGCTCACTCTTCAGCCTGTTCATTCCACTGGCAGCTGACCACAGAAAAACTACATCATGTGATGAGTACTCCAGGGCATCACCCAGGTATCAAGGTCATGCAGAAACTGAACCAAGGTTAAGTTCCTGGAAGTACCAGAGATCAATTGACCTAAAACTTCTCATCTCAGAGTATAACAACAACAGCTGAGCATGAAATATGGGTCCTAGTTTATATAGCCAGCAGGCCAAAAGTTCTGGAGCAGCATCTCTGCATGTCAGGCACAGAAAGTAGGAATTAATTCCATATATATTAGTACATGTTAAATGTATGAGCCTCTCAGGTACCTAAGAACACATACAGCTTAGGAATCAAGAGCACAGCTTCTGGAGTCAGAGACTGTTGGGTTTCAGCATCACCACAGCCTTTTACCTCCAGCAGTTACTTCCCTTCTCTGTGCTTGTCTTCTCACCTGTAAAATGGGAGGAGTGAGAAAATACTTCCCTCGTAGAGCTATGAAAATTACACAGATCACATCAAGTACAAGAAGTAGTGCCTGCTGCACAAGAAGCACTCTCCAAGCTTTGGATGTTCCATTGTATGCATGATTATTTCTTATAACCTCCTCGAGTCAAACCACCAATGTTAGTCAGTTTTTCTTTACACAAAAGGAAACTGAGATTCAGACACTTGTCAGTCCAAGATCTCACCCCTGGTTTGGAATTTTCCTTGGGATTTGAATCTGGATTTGTTTGACTCTGCTTCACCTTGTTTAAGGAGGTAATAAGGGTGAAAAATGGACACAGCCCTGCCATTTGCACAACCCCAAGGGAGGCTGTGCACATTTTGCTTGGTGGGCTGGTACTCCCTGGAGAATACAGATCCAAAAGGAACAGTATTCTCTGAAGTTCTGTTAGGCAGCGGCCCTTGGGTAGAAAGGCAAAATCAAGCAAGCATGATCCTCTTTCTCATAATTCTGTAAAGAGTACTGCCCATCAGATATATGCGTGGTAAGTGCCAGGGCAACAAGGACATGGGTACATTTGATGTACTCTCTTCAGAGGGCTTCCTTAAAAATATCTGCATGTGTGTTCTGATTAGACACAGAGTGCGCAATACCAGCAGAGCCATATTCACTTCAAAAAGGAAGTCAAATAAGGAATTATATGCAAATAGATAAGGGAAACTATAAATAGCTACCCTTTATGGGGTACTTTTTATGTGCCTGACATGTCCCAGTTTTTTGAGTGTGAGAATATTATCCACATAGGATGGGTGAGAAACAAAGTCCCAGGAAATTAATTGATGTAAAGTCACATGCCAGCAGTAAGGCAAGTGACAGCTCATATGTAGTTGTGCCTGCTACCAAAGCTGACTAGTTGTAGCTCCTTCCTTATTAATGATAACTACAAGCCCACACTCAGTAGGATATGAAATCCCTGTTGGCAGAGGTGTGGGAAACATCTGAGTTGACATAAGCTACATTATTCTAATGGCCCAAATCCACATTAGCCAGGTACTTTTCTAGTGTCAGAGACAGTACATGTACAATTTGGAAAAAATTTCTTATTCTCTAAAGCTAGTTCATCATCGGTCTCTAGGGTATTATGTGTTAGGTCTCAAGCATATTGATTTCTATTGCTCAAACTAACTTTTTTTAGGATTGGAGACAAAACTTATTTAAAAATGAATGTTTGGGAAGTGGATGTGGCTCAAGTGATAAGGCCTCCACCTTCTGTATGGGATGACCAGGGTTTGATCCCTGGGGCCTACTATTGAAAAAGAAGAAGAGCAAGTATGCCTGAGCAGTGAACCAGTACCCACACGATGAGCCAAGTGCCTTTGTGGCAAGCCAAGTACCCATGTGGATACCCGCATTGGCAAGCCAAATGCCTGCGTGGTGAGCCAAGTGCCCCCATGGAGAGCTGAGTGCCCATGTGATGAACTGAGTGCCTATGCAAGTGCCCACATGGAGAGTTGTGTGCCCATGTGAGTGCCTGCGTGGTGAGCCAGTGCCCATACAGTGAGCCAGTGCCTGCATGGTGAGCCGAGCACCCATGCAGCAAGAAGATGGCCCACACGGTGAGCCAGTATCCACACAAGTGAGTCATGCAGCAAGGTGATGACACAACAAAAGAGAAACAAAGAGGAGAGTCAAGGTGAAACACAGGAGAGACCAGGAACTGAGGTGGTGAAATTGACAGGGAACCTCTGTCCATATCAGAGGTCCCCAGGATTGAATCCCAGTGAATCCTGAAGTAGAAAGATGAGAAGAGAAGACAAAAGAAAAATAAATACAGAAGACCACACAGCAAATGGACACAGACAGCAAAAACAACAGAGTGGGGGAGGGGAAGAAATAAAAGAATGAATGTTCTTTATCATATGCACTCTTGCATATTAAAGGGAAATCTGGCCTTATGCCTTTGGAGTCAAATTTCCTCTTAGGGGAATTTGGTCTTTCTTAGCACTTAAGAGTGGGCAAAGGGGTTGCATCCATTGGGGAAGAAAAATGTGGCAAGAAAGAAGGACTGGAAGGAAGAAGGGCCACAAAAATGTGATTTAGTGAAAATAAATGGGGATTAAAATGAGTTGGATAGAGAAGGCCTAGAGGTATAGTGGCCAACATCTCCTTTAGAATATCAAGAGTGCAAAAACACAGGGTTCTCAAGATGCTCTTTTGTAATTAGGAAGACACTGTCACCTCCTTGACATTCTTAAAAAGGCTCCACCAGAGATTTAGATTGCTTTGAATGATTTTTGAATGATGGAATGTGCACACATGAATTTCCCTCCAGGTGGGACTGAACTGTAGTCAAACATCTGAGTTCTACTAAATCCTAATACACTGAAATACAAAATCAATAAAATCCCAAACTATCCACCGACAAGCATTGGGGAGCTACAGAGGTAGACAGAAGGCCTGAGGGTAGCACCTCCAGAGATGAACTGACTGTCCCACGAAGGCTTCCCTGGGGTCTTTGCCATATCTGAGGGCTGTCAAGAAGCTGATTACCTGGGTTAGGCTATGGCAGGAGGCTGCTGCTGTGGAAAGAGAAATCAGCAAAGCATTTGGTAATTGTGCAGGGCTACAGAGACAACACTGAAAATATGAGTGGCCTTAAACACAATGTCAGTTTCTCCTTGAGAGAGCTGTTGAATTGGAGGCCAATGGGAGAAGAGGGGGGAAAAAAAACAGAAACAAACAAACAAAACTCAACTATAAACCTCTAAGAAGCATGACAGAAATTCCCATACTATTTTCTGCTGAGAAGAAAAGAGCCACTGGGCTTTGGAGGGACCCAGGTGAACAGACCGAACTCTCCGTTGGAAATCAAGGAGACATACATCCGAAGGACAGGGGTGAACTAGAGGTAAACTGAGCCTTATCAAAATGTAATGTTACCCTTATCTCAAATCATTCCCTCATTAGATTAAAATTGTCAGATCCTTCTTCTCCAAATCTATTAGAGAAAAGGGTCATTTTTTCTGGCAAAGGTTAACAGTTTTTTTTGGAGTTTTATAGATTTTTTTATTCACAATGTCCACACTCACTAAAAATCACTAAACATGCCAAAGGACAGGGATATGTCATCAAAAGCCAAACAATACAAATGAACTGCTATAAGAAATAACCCCATGACTGAGGCAGATATTAGAGCAAACAAACATGAAATCTAAAAGAGCTTTGATTTAATTATACCCAAGAAATCAGTGCCCTTTGAAGAAAATACTTGTGATAAAAAAAATTCACCACCAGTGGAATGTCTAACAACAATCAAATAGAAATTCTAGAGCTGAAAAATAAGATGTCCAAAATCAAGGTCTTGGTATATAGGCATAAGGACAAATTAGCCACAAGAGAAGACAGGATTGGTAAACCAGAAGATGCATCCAAAGGAAATATCCAAATTGAAGCATAGAGAGGGGAGATAACAGAATATAAAGAGAATGAAAGAAATACAAAACACAGTTAAAAGGCTAAAATATCTGTAACCATGATACCAGAAAGAAAGTAGAGAGAAAATGGGACATAAGCAACATTTTAAGAGACAATAGCCCTAAATATTCTGAAAACAAATGAAAGACAGTAAACCAAACCTACACTAAACTCTGTGAATCTCAATCATGATAAAATGATTTAAAATATACATAGAAAGAATGCTGAAAACCAAAGAAAGTGAAAACTTTCAAAATTAAGTTACCAGAGGAAAAGACATGTTGCATTCAAATAGGCAGAATGGCTAAAATGAAAAAGATAGGAAATGCCAAGTATCAGTATACTGCAGGAAACTGAATATTTGTATTGCTGGTGAGAGTGCAAACTGGTTCAATCATTTTGGAAAATTATTCACCAGCACTACTAAACTGGAGGAAAATAATGAATTTTTCAGAACAACGCCAAGATATTTTGGCATTCACACATAAAACATAAACATAATTCATCATCATAATCATCATGATTATCATCATCATTAAATTTAACTTCTACTTCATAGCATCCTCAGAAATCAATTCTAATTGGATGAAAGACTCAAGTATGCAAATGTGAAAGATAGAGAGTAATGTTTCTAGCAGTTAATAGAGAAAAATATCTCTTCTAAAATCACTCTCAAAAAGCTTGGTAAATTATAATAAATTATATTTGAGTCTTTGAAAAATGATAATTTTACCATTAAAACATGGAGAGACATTAGGAGATGATATTAGAAGATATTTGCTTATGTATAATTAAAGAAAAAGCAGTATTCAGAATACATTAGAACTTCTGCAAAAGAATTTAAAAAGACAGTGATGAAACAAAATAGGCAAAAAACTTGAAATGACACTTAAGAGGAAATCTAAATGACCACAAATTATGTGAAAGTACCTTAAATCCACTGGTAAGCAAAAAAAGGAAACACTTGTCAAATTGACAGAAGTTAAAAACTGTCAAACCTAGGTGTTGTGTAGATCAAAGGGAAACTTTCAAGTGGCTGATGGGATTGCAAATTAGTACAATTACTTTAAGTCAAGTTCTGACATTCCTGATAAGGCAGAAGATACGCATGGTGGTTGACCCATGAATTCCATTATTCAATGTAAAGCCTTGAAAAACACTTCAGTGTGTGTACCAAGATCCATGTACAAGAACATTCTTAGCAGGATTGTTCATGAGCACTAAAATCTACTATTTTAAAAAATGACCACATGCTCATCAAACAGAGAAAAGATAAACTGTGGTATATTCAATCTACTATGAAAAAGAAGACATCAGAATAACACAGATCATCATGAATGATTCTCATATATAAAATGTTGAAGGAATGTCCCCAAAAAAGTACAGTAAAATGCCATTTACATAAACCACAAACAGGCAAACATAGCTCTAGTGCCTGGAAAATGAACACTTATGGTCAAAGTATAAAGAAAAGCAAGACTGATGTGGTAAATACAGGAAGGTGCCCACAGAAGCAGGATTTCCAGCGTCTTGTAGATGTCAGTCCCTGCTTGGTCCAGGCATCTCCAGCAGGAGACCCTCAGTGGGTGCTGTGCTCACTGTGTCCCTCAGGGAGCAGGAGGCTCCAATTCTTCTAAACTCTCCACTCCCTTCTTTTTCCCTGCCAGCCAGGCAAATCTCCATTTCATTCGCCCTATTGCACTGCATTCACCCCCACTAACACAAGGACTAATGCTTAAAAAAAGAGAAAGAGAGAGAGAGAAAGGGCAGGCAATTTGTGTGTGTGAAGAATATTCTCAGCGAGACCTTCCTGACCCTCCTGTCATGTCTCTTGTTCGTCATTGGATAATGTAGATTTCCTGCCACTTCTCAAGTATTTTATATTTTTCCATTGTCATTCATATCATTTCAAACTTCAACTTTATTGCCCTACATTTGCATCTATTTTTATCATTATTGCCATTCTTATTTATCTTGAACTCTCTACTAATTTTTTCTTGCTGCAGCCCCTCTTTTACTCCAAACTCTTTATTTGTGGTTTCTTTCTTCTTACAAAGACTGGCCCAAAATGTATCTATTCTTCCTAGTTTTTCAAAAATTCTTAATTTTACCAATTCCAATTTTCCATAATTTGTTTTCTATATGCTTCATTCATTTTTATGACTTTAAAGTTGTTAATTTCCTCTACTTTCTGGAATTGGATGTCCAGTTCATTTACTTTCAGTTTTGCTTCTCTAGTAAGTGAATTTCTATCTATACAGTTTTCTCTAAATACTTTGGCAGTTTGTCAGCTAGGGCACAAAGCTAAACTGTGCTAAGAGACTCCAAGATAAATGTATCCAACAAAATAGAAATGCATTGCTCTTCCAAAGAGCAATCTAGAAGTTAGTAGCCCCCAGGGGACAGAGGCAGTGCTGTTCTCAGCAACTAGAGGGAAGGAGGGAGGAGAAAGTCTACAGCAACCACAGACTTTAAGGAGGAGAGCAAGGACTTACCACTTCTGCTCATGTCCAGGTGGCCCAAACTAGGTGACGAGGCCACATCTCCCTACCAGGGGGGCTGAGAAATGTCGACCTACCTGGATGGTCACATTTCCACCAAGTCCACTTTTCTGTAGACTCAGAAGACTCAGTGCCTTGTGCTACAATACTGAGGGACCCATGGAAATGGTTTTATTTATTTTCAAATCAGAAGACAAGAAAAGAACCTTTAGTTGGAAATGATTTACTCTTTAACATGACTCTGTTTACCCTTATACTAATACTACTCATAAAACATATTTTTAATACTCTTCATAGATTAATTGGCTCACAAAGGCAAAAGTGACAAGAGCTCAAGAAAGTCATAATATGGCTCTGATTCCAACTGAAAACCCAGGGATTGTATTGCTAAAAAGAAGGCAACAATGCATATTGGTGACAAAAATGGATTCTGCCACTATTTGCTCATCTGGCTGCTCACTAACAATAAATGTCCTTTTTCACATTCTTAGAACACATTGTCCTGTTCTCAAAATGATACAACTCAATTGTATCAAAAAGACTATTCTACCCAGTGGCTGCACAGAGCCCAATATCCAGGCTTGACTCATCTCCAGCAAAAGACCCATCAACTAATAAACAAGCTACATGCCCATTTCATATTCAAAAGTAAAGGTGGAGTAGGAATGGGGTGGCCCTAGGGAAATAAAACTAAAACAAAGCATAGAGCAGAAGAGTAAAACAAAAACCAAAATGAAACCAAATAAAAACAAAAGTAACTCTATCATAAAAGGGGAAGACTTGAAATGCAGACCATTTGAAGGTGAAATTTGCTGGACAAGAAAGGAGAAGATCCCTGTCCTGTGGCAAATTATTAATAATTATGTAATTAGACTCTGGCTTTACTCTCCAAAAGGCATCATCAGGTTCTTCATGGCGGAAGGCTTTGACCCATTCCCTACTCCCATGCCTCTATCTGAAATGGAGAGCTGATCCTCCTTGAGATTGTGGTGCTTTTATAGCTCATTTCCTGCTGAAACTGATTTGGATGGATAGCAGTTGAACAATCACAGTTTCGCGTAAATGATGTTCCTCTTGCTTTGTTTTTTTTTAAAGATTTATTTATTTATTTATTTCTCTCCCCTCCCCCCCCCACCAGTTGTCTGTTCTCTGTGTCTATTTGCTGCGTCTTTGTCCGCTTCTGTTGTCAGCAGCACAGGAATCTGTTTCTTTTTGTTGCGTCATCCTGTTGTGTCAACTCTTCGTGTGTGCAGCGCCTTTCCTGGGCAGGCTGCACTTTCTTTCGCGCTGGGTGGCTCTCCTTATGGGGCACACTCCTTGCATGTGGGGCTCCCCTACGCGGGGGACACCCCTGCATGGTGCGGTACTACTTGCGCGCATCAGCACTGCGCATGGGCCAGCTCCACACAGGTCAAGGAGGCCCAGGGTTTGAACGGTGGACCTCCCCTGTGGTAGACAGACGCCCTAACCACTGGGCCAAGTCCGCCGCCTGTTCCTCTTGTTAATCCTAAACCAGTTCCCGTTTACAACACATGTTGCTTTCTGAATTTCTAAAATGAATTTTTAGTTTTCACAACTCTACTAGGTTTCACTCTAAATATGATCTATCATTGCTAATAAGTTAATTTTATTGGAATTTTCTAAACCTTTTCCATAATCCCAAATAGAAATGAAATCAACCTTTATCCCTTTTATACCTGATTTGACTAGGTTAGCATTTCCTGCAGCATTTGAGTTCTTTACATCTTTGCATTGTCATTCTTTTTATGCACAGATACTATGGATTTTTAAGAGGAGTTAGAAATTTCACAGGATTAATGGAATGAATGGGAAGACTAATTGTGACCACTTTGACTGGTATCTTCATTAATCAGGTAAGGAGTTATTTTTCAAACATATTTGAACAGAGACAGATTTAATATACAAAAAATATGCAGAAGAGACATCATAGCAGGAGGTGAGTTATGAGGTTTTTAAAATTAATTTTTCATTGAAGAAGTTGTAGAAAATAGAGTTGCCATATACCCACACACACACACACACACACACACTGACACACAGTTTACCCAATTTTATTAGTGGAGCGCCTTTTATATATCAATATATAAAATACTAATAAATTTATAATATATACTATAGTCCATAATTTGCATTAAAGGTCACTATGTTATACAATTCCATGGCTTAAAAAAAAAACCTAATCCAGTAACATATATACAACTGAAAATTTCCTATTTAATTATATTAAGATATATATTTCAGTGTGTTAAGGATATCCACAATGCTGTGCTGTCATCACCACCATTCATTGCTAAACCTTTTCCATCATCCCCAGTAGAAACTTTGTACTGATTAAGCATTAACCCCCTATTGTTACTACAACCCAAGCCTGCGGTAAACTATAACCAAGTTTCTGACTCTATCAATATGCTTATTTGAATTTTTTATCAGTGAGATCATCCAATATTTATTCTCTTGGGTCTAGCTTCTTTCCATTCACATGATGTCTTTAAGATTCATCCGTGCTGTCGCATATATCAAAACATTTTTTAAGACTGAGTAATATTCCATTAGCCATATATAAGCACATTATATATTCAACTAATGCATTCACATATTGATGGACACATGCACCACTTCCATCTTTTGGCAATTGAGAAGTAATGCTGCTGTAAACATCAGTATGCAAATATGTGTTCACATCCCTGCTGTTAATTATTTTGGGCGTACACATAGAGTTGTGTTGCCAGATCATATGGTAATTCTATACCTACTTTCTTGAAAATCTGCCAAATTGTTTTCCACAGTGGCTGCACTATATAACATTACTACCCAAATGAACAGTGTTGCTATTTCTCCACATCTATTCAATATTTGTTAATTTCCATTTTTTAATAGTAGCTGTTCTATTGGTTGTGAAATGGTATTTCATTGTGGTTTTGATTTGTATTTCCCTAATGGCTAATGATGTGGAGCATGTTTTCATGTGCTTATTGGCCATTTGTATTTCTTCTTTGGAGAAATGTCTATTCAAGTCTTTTGACCATTTTTAAGTGGGGTTGTTTGTCTTTTAGTTGTAGAATTGTAGGATTTCTTTATATATTCTAGAAATTAAAACCTTATTGTTTATGATTTCCAAATATTTTCTCCCATTCTCTAAGTTCTTTTTACTTCCATGATGAAGTCCTTTGATACACAAAATATTTTAATTTTGATGAAGTCCCATTTACCTATTTTTTCTTTTGCTGCTCATGCTTTGGTGAAAAGTCAAAGACCATTGCCTAACATGAGACACTGAAGATGTTTCCCTATGTTTTCTTCTAGGAGTTTTATACTTTTGGGTCTTATATTTATATCTGTGATCTATTTTCAGTTAATTTTTGTATGTGGTATGACCGGGCCCCCCACGTTAATCCTTTGCATATGGATATCCAGTTTTTCCAACACCATTCATTAAAGAGATTATCTTTCCTCATCGAGGGGACTTGGAACTCTTGTCAAAATCAATTGGCCATAGATGTGAGGGTTTATTTCCGAATTGTAATTCAATTCCGTTGGTCTACATGTCTGCCCTTGTCCCAGTACCATGCTTTTTTGACTACTGTACCTTTTATAAAATGTGTAAAAATTGTGAAGCATTACTCCTCCAACTTCATTCTTTTTAAGATAGTTTAGGTTATTCAGGGAAACTTACCATTTCATATAAGTTTGACCTGTTGCTTTTCCATTTCTTCAAAGAAGGTTGTCAGAATTTTTATGGGAATTTTGTTAACACTGTGAATTATTCTAGGTAAGATTGACATCTTATCAGTATTTAGTTTTCTAATCCATAAACTCAGAATGTCCTTCCGTTTATTCAGGACTTCTCTGATTTCCTTTAGCAATGTCTTATCTTTTATGTCCTTGGCAAAATTTCTTACTAGATATTTGATTCTTCCTTTACTGTACGTGGATCTTTTCCTTGATTCCCTCTTCAGATTGCTCATTAGTAGTATATGAAAAACTACTGATTTTTGTGTGTTGACCTTCTACCCAGTTTATACTGTTATCTAAGTCTCAGTTTCCCTATTGATTTTAGGTCTGGATATTCTATCGCTTTTGGAAAGTGGTGTTTTGAAGGCATTTAATTTAGAACCATCTGTTTCTCCTTTTGAATCAGTCAATATATGCTTCCTATTTTGGGACTGTCCCATTATGTACATATATATTTATACTTTTTATGTCTGCTTGTTAAATCATCCCATTTATCAGTATATAGTGATCTTCTTTGTACCTCATAACAGTTTTTGAATTAAAGCCTGATTTATGTCATATTAGTATAGCTACCTGAGGTCTGTTTTGGCTACTGTTTGCATGGAATGTTATTTCCAGCCTTTCCTTTTTTTTCCCTTTTTTTTCTTTATTTTCTTTTAAATGTTACATTGAAAAATATGAGGTCCCCATATAACCCCCGCCCCATCCACACCACCCCTCCCACATCAACAAACTCTTCCATCATTGTGGTACATCCACTGCACCCGGGGAATACATTCTGGAGAACCGCTGCAGCACATGGACAGTGGTCCACTTGTAGTCCACACTCTCCCCCAATCCAGCCAGTGTGCCAAGACAGGACATACAATGTCCAGCATCCATCCCTGCAGCACCACCTAGGACAACTCCAAATCCTGAAAATGCCCCCACACCATATCTCTTCTTCCCTCTCCCAACCATCAGTAGCAACCATGGCCACCCTCTCCACATCACTACTACAATTTCTTCCCTTACTAATAACAATAATTCCCTAGCAGAACACCAGTAAGTCCACTCTAATCCATACTCTAGTCCTCCATCTTGTGGACCTGGGGTGGCTATGTCCAGTCCCCTCTATATCAAAAGGGGGTTTAGAGTCCACATGGATGATGGATGCAATTCTGCTTGCAACTGTAGGCACTCTTGGCTCCCTGGTATGGTGGTTGACCCTCTTCACCTCCCTGTCAGCTGGCCAGGGTAAGTCCAAGAAACCAGAGGGTAGAAGCTGCAAGTCTGGTGAGGTCCAGGGCCTGGCCGTCACATGGACAGTTCAGAGAATCAGGTCTGTGTATACACCAACCCAAACACCAACAACAGGCCCAGTTAATGTAACAGAAGAGGCCTGTGTAGAAAAGTTATATCTGAGGTCCAACTCCATCACACTCAGGAACACAAACTCCATAGTAGGGCCAAATGGCATGGCCCTGAACTCCAGAGTCATCTGCCTTGATCATAGAACCTGTGGGTCACTGCAACCCTCAGGAGAACCAGCACCTGGGTTTCCATCTACCTTGGCTGTCTCTGGTAACCTGCTGAGGCATACATAAGCATCACCCCCCGATGACCTCCCAGCTCTTTTTTGTAGACTCATAGCCATATAAACTCATTTGTCCTTTCCATTTCCCCCTTTTATCAAAGGCCAAAATGCAGTTTTTAACACCTGATATCACATGTAGGCTAAGATATTCTGCTGGTCTGAGTTGACCTTTGTTCAAGGTCTTTTTGTAGTTACATCATCAGCTGGTGCTTGGTAGTAATCCCTCGGTGCCAGGGAGGCTCATCCCTGGGAGTCATGTCCCATGCTGGAGGTAAGGCAATGCATCTACGTGCTGAGTTTGGCTTAGAGTGTGGCCACATTTGAGCAACATGGAGGCTCTCAGGAGGTAACTCTTAGGCACCCCACAGCTATAGGCTTAGTTCATATTTCAGGCACACAGGCTCATAATCAGAACCATCAGTATCAAGGGCTCATCATTGACCATCTATCTTTATTAGTCTTTGCCATTGAACTTGGGGGATTGCTGTTGTTCCATTGACAGAACATTGATAGAGCTCCCCTAGTCAGGAATTCAGCACTCTCTCATCTGTCGTTTCCAACTGAAACCACTATGAAAATATCCACACCTTTCTATGTACCCTGTATACATGCCCTGGAGAACTCCCTCCCAACCATGTGCCCCCCACTAATGACACCCCACACAAGTGCTCCTCCCACACCATAGTTGAACCTCTGTATAGACCAAAACTTCTTCAAAAAGGAAACCCAGGTTTCCATTAATAGAAAAATGGAATATAGCGATGGGTTTAAAAGTTAGATATAGAATACATCGAAATTTAGAAAAATTAAATAAAGGAAAAATAAATTGGGGTATCAAAGAAATGAAAAAATGAAAAAGCTTTGTTTTTGACATTTTGCCTTTCATCACTGCTACAGATGTTGCCCTATATGTACAGTGGCAAGGCAATTTCTTCCATTTCTTCCTCAGTGTCTACCTCCTTTCTCTCTTTTTTTTTTTTTGTCCTGATTATTAAGTTTCTCTTGACATAAGTTTTAGGTTATAGTAATTCGCATATACAATATATGGTACTCCCACATATCCAACATCAAACCCTTTGTCACTTCCCCAACAGTGATCTTTTTACATGTTCATATTATATTTGCTGCTACTAATGTACAGATATTGAAATGATAACTTTCAAACATGGTTCCATTTGGGTCTAAATCATGATTTATATTTTAGACTATACAATTTTCTAAATTTTTAGTTATCTTATGTTTTACATTATGGTTTACATTTTAGCCTACAGACTTTTATACATTTTTGGTGTAATTTAACATGACCTATATCCATCATGGCATGATCTTGTGGAACAGTTCCATTGCCCCACAGTTACCCTGATTCCATGTATTCAACACCTCTTTCCCCCTCCCCTCAGGGCCCACCATGACAATCAATCTTCATTACTTAAAGGACCATATTCAGAGATACTTGCAAAAATGTTGAGGACTTGACATACTTGACTGCCCTAACCCATTGGGAGCCATCGATTCTCTCAAGAGATACAATTCCCTCTGTTTGAGAACATCAGTCCTCCCCAGGATGTGGGTATACCTTCACTTTCATTGTATGGGTCTCCACCCAATGATATAATCCACAATGACTAAATGAGCACTCATACACTCCCCTGAAGTTTGCCCTATGTCAGATGCCCCCCCCCTTAAGCACCCCAAACATGCAACCTTCCATATTACATGGTCTTTATGGTCTTGGGTCTTATATTTAGGTCTTTGATGCATCCTGAGTTGATTTTTGTATAAGGTGCAAGTTGGTAATCCTCTTTCATTCTTTTACATATGGATATCAAGTTCTCCAGGCACCATTTGTTGAAGAGGCCATTCTCTCCCAGTAGAGAGGGTTTGGTGGCCTTGTCAAATACCATATGGCTGTACATATGAAGATCTATATCAGAACTCTCAATTCAGTTCCATTGGTCAATATGTCTATCCTTGTGCCAATACCATGCTGTTTTCACTACTGTAGCTTTGTAGTATGTTTTGAAGTCAGGTAGTGTGATTCCTCCAATTTCGTTTTTCTTTTTCAATATGTCTTTGGCTATTTGGGGCCTCTTTCCTTTCCAAATAAATTTCATAGTTACTCTAGTTCCTTAAAGAATGCTGTGTTGATTTTTATTGGGATTGCATTGAATGTGTAGATCAGTTTTGTTAGGACAGACATCTTAATAATATTTAGTCTTCCTATCCATGAACAGGGAATATTCTTCCTTTTATTTAGGTCTTCTTTGATTTCCTTGAACAGTGTTGTGTAGTTTTCTGTGTATAAGTCTTTTACCTCTTTAGTTCAATTTACTCCTAGGTATTTGATTTTTTTATTTACTATTGTGAATGGTATTTGGTTCCTGATTTCCTCCTCAGATTGCTCATTATTGGTTTACAGAAATGCTACTAATTTTGGGGCATTTATCTTGTAACCTGCTACTTTACTGAACTCATTTATAAGTTCTAGAAGCTTTGTTGTAGACTTCTCAGGGTTTTCTATGTGTAGGATCATATCGTGTGCAAATAGTGAAATTCTGACTTCTTCCTTTCCAATTTGGATTCCTTTTATGTCTGGTTCTTGCCTCAGTGCTCAAGCAAGTACTTCTAATACTATGTTAAATAGGAGGGGTGATAGTGGGCATTCTTGTCTTGTTCCTGATCTTAGAAGGAAAGATTTTAGGATTTCACCATTGTAAATGATGTTTGTTGTGGGTTTTTCATATATCCTCCTTATCATGTTCAAAAAGTTTCCTTCTATTCCAATCTTTTGCAGTGTTTTTATCAAGAAAGGGTGCTGTTATTTTATCAAATGCTTTTTCTGCATCTATAGATATGATCATGTGATTTTTTTCCTTCTATATGTTTATGTGGTGTGTTTTATTAATTGATTTTCTTATGTTGAACCATCCTTGCATACCAGGAATGAACCCCACTTGGTCATGGTGTATAATTTGTTTAATGTGTTGTTGAATACGATTATCAAGTATTTTTTTTAGGATTTTTGCATCAAGTTTCATTAGAGAGATTGGTCTGTAATTTTCCTTTCTTGGTGTGTCTTTATTTGGCTTTGATACTAGAGTAATGCTGGCATCATAGAATGAGTTAGGCAATGTTCCTTCTGTTTCCATTTTTTGGAAGAGTTTAAGCAAGACTGGTGTTAATTCTTCCTGGAATGTTTTGTAGAATTCACCTGTAAAGCCATCTGGCCCAGCGCTCTTTTTAGTTGGGAGGCTTTTAATGACTGAATCTATCTCTTTACTTGTGCTTGGTTTGTTGAGATTGTCAACTTCTTCTTTTGTCAATGTAGGCTACCTATGTGTTTCTAGGAATTTGTCCATTTCCTCTAAATTGTTGTTTTTGTTGGAATATAGTTTTTCAAAGTATCCTCTTATGATAGTCTTTATATCTGGAGGATCAGTGGTGATATCTCCTTTCTCATTTCTTATTTTGTGTATTTGCATCTTCTTTCTTCTTTTCTTTGTTAATCTAGCTAAGGGTTTGCCAATTTTATTGATTTTCTCAAAGAACCAGATCTTGGTTTTATTTTTTCAAGTGCTTTCTTATTTTCTATTTCATTTAGTTCTACTCTGATCTTTGTTATTTCTTTCTTTCTTCTTCCTATGGGGTTACTTTGTTGTTTTTTTACTAATCCCTCCAAATATGAAGTTATTTCTTCAATTTTTGCTCTTTCTTCTTTTTTGATGTAGGAATTTATGGCTATAAATTTCCCTCTCAGTACTGCTTTTGCTGCATCCCATAAGGTTGGATATGTTGGTTATCATTTTCATTAGTGTCAAGGTAGTTATTAATTTCTTTTGAGATTTCCTCCTTGACCCACTGTTTTTCTAAGAGTGTGTTGTTTAACTTCCAAATCTTGGCACCAAATCTGGGTCTCTGGCCCTTGCAGATTTCCAGCTTCATTCCACTGTGGTCAGAGAAATTATTTTGTATGATTTCTATCTTTCTGAATTCATTGAGACTTTTTCTGTGGCCTAGCTTGTCATCTATCTTGGAAGAATGATCCATGTGCCCTTGAGAATAATGTATATCCTGCTGTATTTGGGTGTAATGTTCTGTATATGTCTATTAGGTCCAGCTCCTCTAATATATTGTTCAAAGTCTTTGTTTATTTATTGATTCTCTTTTGAGATGTTCTGCCCAAAGTTGATAGTGGTATATTAAAGTCCCCCACTATAATTGTAGAGGCATCTATTCCTTCACTTAGTTTTTCCAGTGTTTGCCTCATGTATTTGGAGGCACCCTTGTTAGGAGCATAAATGTTTATGATTGTTCTTTCTTCTTGAAAGATTATCCCTTTCACTAATATGTAGTGTCCATCTTTGTCTCTCACAATTGTTTTGCATTTAACATCTATTTTGTCTGATATTAATATAGCTACTCCTACCCTGTTTTGGTTATTCTTTGCTTGTAAGATGGTTTTCCAGCCATTCATTTTCAACCTCCTTGAATCCTTGGGTCTAAGATGTGTTTCTTGCAGACAGCTTATAGATGGTTCATATTTCCTTATCCAATCTTCCAGTCTGAGTCTCTTGACAGGTGAGTTTAATCCATTGACATTCAGTGTTATTACTTTCAAGGAATTACTTACATTAGCTATATTTTCTTTGGATTTGTGATTGTCATATTCTGTTTGATTTTCTTTTTCTGTTTTTGTCTTTTTAGTTGCTCTTATGCTTACACTCTCCTCCAACTCTGTCTCTCTTGTTTCTTTCTTTCTTCCTGCAGAACTCCCTTTAGAATTTCTTGAAGGGCATGATTTTTGTTGGCATACTCTCCTAGTTTTTGTTTATCTGTGAATATTTTCAACTCTCCATCATTTTTGAATGCTAACTTTGCTGGATACAGTATTCTCGGTTGGAAATTTTTTTCTTTTAGTACCTTGACTATGTCATACCACTGTCTTCTTGCCTCCATGGTTTCAGATGAGAAATCAGCACTTAATCTTATGGAGCCTCCTTTGTATGTGATGGTTCTCTTTTCTCTTGCTGCTTTAAGTATTTTCTCTTTGTCTTGAGCATTGGATAACTTGACAAGTGTATGTCTTGGGGTAGTCCTGTTGGGATTTATGCTCTTTGGGGTGCGTTGTGCTTCCTGGACATGTACATCCATCTCCCTCAATAGATTCAGGAATTTTTTAGCCATTATTTCCTCCAACACCCCTTCTGTCCCCTTTCCCTTTTATTCTCCTTCTGGGATGCCTATAATACGTATGTTTGCACATTTTGCATTATCATTCAGGTCCCTAAACCCCTGCTGGATTTTTTCTATCTTTTTATCGACCAGTTCTACTATGTGTTTGATTCTGGATGTACTGTCTTCCACATCACTTAATCTCTCCTCTGCCTCTTCGAGTCTGCTCTTATTTGCTGAGAGAGTATTTTTGATTTCTTGAATTGCGCTGTTCATCACCATCATATCTGTTATATTTTTGTGTATGATTGCAACTTCTGTATTCTCTCCAATTGTTTCCTTCATATTCTTAATCTCTTCCTTCACCTCATCAAATTGGCCCCTAATATATGTTTTGAGATCTTTAATTATTTGTTTGATGTTCTGCTCCTCTTCCTGGTTTTCAGTTTGTTCATTGGACTGGGGCATGCTTTCCTGATTATCAGTTTGGTTTGTAGTTTTTTGTTGCTGTCTGGTCATCATTTTATCTTGACAGGTTTAGTCAGTTGCTTAGCTTCTTTGTCAGTTTGGAGTTTAACTAGTTGTTGTTTTTGCTTGCATGTTAAGTCTTCTTTTTGTCACTTTGTTCTTCTTATTCTATTTCCTCGTTGTTGGCTAAGTTCACTTGAAGGAAAATATTAGGGCCAGAGAAAGTGAAAGGAGTTAGAAAAGAAAATGAATAATAGTAGTACTGATAGTAAATATTAACAGAGGAACCATGTGAGATATAGGAGAATGGATATTAGACTCATGTAAGGTATGTAGAGTTATAACAGTAAGAGAAGTAGAGTAGATAAAAATCTGAATATGGGGAGGAATACAGTGTGAATTAAAAGGCCTGTGTGTTCAGGAGAGTGGGAAAGAAAAAAGAGAGGACAGTAATATAAAGAGTGAATATAAGGCAGAAAACAGAACGAAGGTATTAGTAATAAAAAGTCAAAAAAATAGGGGCGCTAACAAAGAGAGGTATAATGTAAGAGAAACAATCAATGATATAGGATAGAAAGATGTAGAGGAAAGGGAAGAATGTTGGTGGCCAAAATCAATGCACAAAGAAAAGAGTAAATGGAGGATGATGAAATACAGCAAATGTGAAGCTCTCCCGGCAGCACTTAATGTAAAAAGAATAAGAAAGCAGAGAAAGAAAGAAAGAGGGAAAAAAGGGGACAAAAGGGAGTGGGGAAGTAAGCAGGAAAAAGAAAAAGAGAAAGAAAGAAAAAAGGGCCTTGGGGGGATAAAGGGGAAGGAAAAACCAACCAAATACTAGGGAAAGTTTAAAGCTAGGACTCCTGTTTGTAGTTAAATAAAACGCTTAGGGATCTGACGTCCCCCCTTTTCTCCCTTCCTCACTTCCCTCTCTCCCAGGCGCAGGAAAGCTGCCTGAGAGGTCTGGCAGGAGATTCAAGTGGGTCTTTGTTGAATCAGCTCCGCACAGAAAACAATGACTCTTAATTTCCAGAGAGAGAGCATCCACACCTCTCCAGGAACCCCAAGTATGCTATTGGAGGCTTGGAAAGCAGCTCCTACAGTCACTTTCCTTTAGGTGTGCTATGAGAGGGCTTGTTGATTTTCTGATTCCACCTTCTCCCAGGCCAAGTTTCCTATCCCAGGGTATTTAGGTGAATCAGACTTTCTCAGCAGATTCGCCACTCCTCTCTTCCCAGACTCTCCCCAAGCCAGCCAGTATGCTCCTGCAAGCACAGGAAGAGAAAAAAAGAAAAGAAAAAAAAGGGGGGGAAACACCAGAAAATCAAACCCACACTAGCCAGGCCCCCCTACTACACCCCCCACTGAATCCCTCCCACCCACAGAGTCAGTCCAAAACCAGAGGGCCAAGGCAATCCTGGAACTCTGGGAATGCTGGACTTGAGAAAGGGAAGTCTGGGACTCTGCAGACCCAGGGCACGTAGGTCCATGAAACACAGGCTATGGTGGCTCTAGGGACACTGACCTGGGGACCATGCATCTGGGGACCACAAGGCCCAGGAGCGCCACCGCACAACTGACAGTTCTCAGGAAACATGGAGGCTGCCAGCCCCAGGGGGAAGGGTCCTGCCAGTCCACAGCTTCCAACCTCTGTACTTTTAAGCCGCAATTCTACCTTTAACAAGCATCACCTCCACCACTCTCTCTCCAAATCAATGTCCACACACCCTCTGCCCTGAAAGCCCCCAAGACAGCCTGCTCTGGCAAGATTCCAACCCCACTTGGCCACCTCTTCACAGGAGAGACCATAAGGTGCACTCACTCAGGCGCCATCTTGCCCAGCCTCTCCCATCCTTTTCACTTTCAACCTACTTGTGGCCTTGAAATTAAGGTTAGCCTCTAGGAAATAGCAAATAGATGGGTCATGCAATTTGTCCATTATCCACATCTCTGCCTTTTGAGTGGAGAGTTTAATTCATTTACTTTTTGCTTTAGAGAAGTTGTAGGTTTAAAGAAAAAACATGCACAAAATAGAGCTCCCATATGACACGTTATTATTAACACCCTGCATTAGTGTGGAACATTTGTTGCAATTATGAAATAACATTTTCATAATTGCACAATTAACTATATTACATTGTTCACAGTAACTACTGATAATGCAGAACTTTCTTCTGTCATTTTCCTATTTGTTCTTTGTAAGTCTTATCAAATTTTGCCCTTTAATTCTTCCGGTAATGCCTAATTTCATATTTACTTGTATCTTTGGTAGTGTACCATTCAATCCCTTCCCATTTCCTCATGCCTGTATTTTTCAGATATTTTCTTTGTGGTTTACTCGGGACATAAATATAACATTCTAAATCTATTACAATCAAGTTGAATGATACCTACTTAACTTAAATAGCATTCATATACACTGTTCCAATATTCCTCCATTTTTCCAACATTTTTTGGTATGTTTTACAAATTCTATCTTTATGTATTGTATTCCAGAAACATAGACTTGTCATAGCATTTTATGCTTTTGCATTTTAGGACCTGTATGAAATAAAAGGTAGAGTTAAATTCTAAAAATTGTACTGGCATTTATAATTCCCCCTATGGACACTTTCAGCAAGGCTTTTTTTTTTTGGTTTCACGTCACCTGATCCACTATCTAGTGTCCTTTCTTTTACGTCTAAGGAACGCCCTTTAGCACTGTTTGTAGGGCAGGTCTAGTAGCAAACAACTCACTCAATTTTTGTTTTTCTGGGAATGTCTTAATTTCTCCCTGATTTGTTGAAGAATAATCTCACCAGATGTAGAATTCGTGGTTTGTGATCATTTTTTCAGCTTGTTAAATATTTCATTACCACTCCTTCTTGACTTCATGATTTCTGTTGAGAATTTGGCAGTTAATTTTATTGGGTCTCTCTTGGACGTGGCATGGTTGTTTTCTCTTGCAGCTTCCAGACCTCTCTCCTTTTCCTTGGCATTTGACAATTAGGCTAGTGTGTTTCTGCGTTTGGTTCTCTTTTAGTTTATATCATTTGAGGTTTGTTGGTCTTTTTGGATTTCTATATTCATGTCTTTCCTTACATGGGAGAACTTCTACATTATTTATTTGAATATTCTCTCTTTCTCCCCCTTCTGGAACTGCCATAATGCATATATTAATACACTTGATGGTTGCTGTATCAGTCAGCCAAAGGGGTGCTGATGCAAAATACCAGAAATTGGTTGGTTTTTAAAAAGGGTATTTATTTGCAGTAGGAGTTTGCAGATACCAGGCCATAAAGCATAAATTACTTTCCTCACCAAAGTCTATTTGGAGCAAGATGGCTGCCAACATCTGTGATGGTTCAGGCTTCCTGGGTTCCTATGTTCCTGGGGTTTGCTTTTCTCTGGGTTCAAGTTTCCTTTCTTCCTGGGGCTAGTTTCTCTTTCCTCTGCGTGCTGACTTCCTGGGGCTCCAGCTTGAGCCTTCAGCATCAAACTCCAACATCAAAACTTAAACATCAGAAAACTCTCAACTCTGTTCTTTGCCGTACCTTTTATCTGTGAGTCTGCACCCACCAAGGGGTGGGGACTCAATGCCCTAATCATAACTCAAACATGCCCAGGTACAGACCAGATTACAAACATAATCCAATATCTATTCTTGGAGTTCATAACCATATCAAACTGCTACAGTTGCCAACAGGTTTCTTATGCTTTTTTCATTCTCACACTAAGCCTGAATCCTTTCAATATTCTTGCCATCAAATTCACTGATTCTTTCTTCTGCCAGTTCCAATCTGCCATTGAAAGTTTTCAATCCATTTATTGTAGTTTTCAACCCCAGTATTTCTGGTGGTTTCCTTTTTAAATTTTCTACTTCTTTATCAAGGTTTTCATATTGTTCTTTCACTGTTTGCCTGATATCTTTTAGTTCTTTCCCAGTGTTTCCTCTTATCTCCTCGAATATATTGCAGACCATTTTGTAAAATCTTTCACTGGTTTGTCCACAGTCTGGTCTTCTTTGTTGATGGTTTCTGGATGTTTTCCTGGTCCTTTGGATGCATCATCGTTTCTTGTTCCTTGTTTGTCTACTGATTTTTTTTTTTTTTTGTACATTGCACAATTTAATATACAATTAAGTCCAGGATTTCATTTCTGATTTCTCTGTTTTTTAAGCTTTTATCCAGCTAGTGACATGACAGAGAATTCCTTGAGTGTTGGGTCTGTGTTTAAAGTTTCATTTTCCTATTCGGCTCTCACATTTACCACAACCCTTTAACTGTTTTCTGGAAATTTGAGAAAGATGGTTCTGCCAGTTTTGCCAGTCGTTCAAGGAGTTCGTGGGAATGTCACCCTTAGCACCTTACACCATCTCATCATCTTGGTCAACTGGACCACAGAGATAGAATGAGTCAGTTATGAGTTTTTTGGTCACATCAAAAGAAACTTGTTCAAGTCAGACATCTCTTCAAACCTATAGGTAACACAATTTCAAGTTTGAAGTATAGCATAGCCATCCCTTCATCTGGAGTTATTGCAGAAGATGATATATCTAAGTGTACTCCGTCATACTGTAAATTATAGTAGTTTAGCAACCCAAGAGTCAGAATACATATCTCTTTTCACAAAGGAAAGCAAATAGCAGCCATTTGTCCAGAGTAATGCAGACATCCTGCTAGGCAGAAATTATGAGTGCCAATTGTAGGGGAATATTCTTTAACTAGGCCCTCAGGTAGCTGAATGAAGGGACTAGAATGGACATAGGGTATTCTCTTTTGATTAGTAAGTTCTGTATGTCAGAAAGCAAGTGAGGCAAATATCTGTTGACCAGAAAAGCAGACTGGGAAGTCATGGATGCTACCAAAATAATTTTTCAGGCTCTCCTCCTAGACATTTCCAACCTGCTTGAAGTTAGACGTTATTCATGGAACTTGCTTCAGACAAGGAAATATGAGAGGAAGTGATAGGTGCTAATGCTGAGGCAAAGCATTAAGAAACTGGAGCCACTCTTCTGCTTGCCACAACTATGGTTGTTATTCCATATAATGACATTACAATTCAAACTAAAGGGGATGGTTTGATTGAAAACAACTAAGTGACAAGAGTACTAGCTAAACCACCTCAAGAAAAATGCATTTATAGTCTGTTGAAATCTTACTCAAAAAATAATTCAAGACTATTTTAAAAATGTATATGAAGAAGGAAAACAATAAAGACACAAAAATAAATAGGGAGCAAAAATTATATAAACTCGAGGCTGAAATTCCTTCAAAACCCTGCTCATGATGCATTACATATTTACATAAAATTTAACCTTGGCTAATGAAAAAGTTAAAAGGAAAAATGTTCAAACAAATCTGAAACAAAATGTAAATGTAATGTCATCTTTAAATATAGAACACAAATAAAGGAAATAAATTACCTCTGCATAGGATCCATGAGTGCAATAAAAGAAAAAGACATCATAATCAAGTAGGCCACTTTCTCTGAAAGTAAACATGGTTCAGTGTTATAAAATCTGTTGAAGAAATTGACCAAGGTAATAGACTGAAAAAGAAAACATGTCAGTCGTCTCCACTAATGACGAAAGGATATTTGAAAAAATTTTATTAATGGATTGGTGCATATATAGTGACTAGCAGGATATTCATTATTTATAGCAGCAAAATTGGAAAAGAAATACAAAGAAATAAGTTATGACTTATAAGTTTTGTACATCTAATCTCTAGATTACTAATCAGGCAGGTTGTGGTACAGTCGAATAATTATTGTTATGCATGCACATTTGTGATATATTTTTAGATGAATACACATTCACTTTTGACATTAGTACTATGGACAACACAATGCCACTTTTTCATATTTAAAAATTATATGTACATAGACATGATAAAAGAGTAGAAAAATAGTGGGATCATCTCTGTGGAATTTAATTATGACCTTGTTTTGATGAGCATTTTTTTTTCATGTTTTTAAACACCCTTTGCTGAGCTTATATTAATTTTAATATTATATTTTAAATGTTAAAAAAATTAAAACAAGATCTCTCATTGATAATTAATCTGCATTTTAATCCCTCAGGATCCAGAGTCTTCCTCATTTAAAATCTTTATCCTGATGCCAACCATTAGTGTGGGCAACATCATTTTCTACCTGGTATTTGCTGCAGTGAAAATTTAGGACTGGGCTACAGACAGAAAACAGACACACCTCTGAAGGTTAGCTGTGGTCAGTTAGGCACCATTATTGGAGAATCCACAGCATTCGGGGGTGTACAATAGAAAGAGGAGATGAGACTCGCCCCTTGAGCAAACTGGCGTATTGCTGACTGAAATGGGGAAAAGGAAGGGGTGCTAGTTTGGGGAGAAGGGGGGCAATGTTGAGTCTGACTCTTTTAGGCGTCCTGAAGGTGTTGGTCTGGAATTCTGGGGAGCTATTTGACTAGAGGCACAGATTTGGGAGTCTGGGCCTCTCTAACATTGAAAGACAAGGAGGAGAAGGTCTAGGTCTCATGGGAAATGAGAGCTGGGAAGGACTGGGAAGAAGGAGGAAGGATAATGGGAGAACGTGGTGTCTCAGAAGGGCGGTGAAAAGAAGGTTCTGAGAAGGTGGCAGTGACGACCTGTGGCGAGGTTCATCAGAAAGTCAAATTGTATAAGGCCTGAATATTTCTTAATGGGTTTTGCAATGGGACCTTTAAATGGAACCCTGACAAAATGGTTTCCAATCGAATGATGGAAACAGAGTCCATTACAATACAATGGGTTCAAGAGAATCTATATTGTACCTTTCTTCTATAAATTGTACCAGAGATAAATAGTAAAGGAAAGGTCTCCTCGTAGAAGTATTTCAGCTAACACATGTATAACAATGGATAAAATTAAGATATGCCCTGTATATTGCAACTCCCAATGAATTAGGGGATCCAGGCGTTGATGTCTGTTAACATTACCAAAAGAGAGGCACAGATGCATTTTCTACATTCTGATGACAGCCAGGCCTCCACCAATGTCTTGCTAAGAAAATCAAACCTAAATTGAACAGCCCTCTAGATAGTTTTCGTTTTACGTGAAATACATCAGAGAACATGTTGAACTACATCCTAAGGATATCAACAGCAAACCCAAACTGTGAGTGAATTTACAGGTTAAATGATTCAGATTCTTTAACAAATAAATCATAAGGAAGAAAAAAGAAAAGGGATGAAGGAAAGCCAGTAGACTAAAACGAATTTAAATGATATACCGAATTTTTTTTAATTGCCTATGAAAATGCTCTAGGGCCCTGAATCTCAACAGAGTTGCAACACCTACACTCCAGTTAGTTGGACTCACCCTGGACAACTAACAAGGAGATGATGATGGACAACAACCATCCCAAGGAACCGAGAGGTCTAAAACTGCAAGCAAGTTACTCCCATCCATCTGCCCTAAGGAATTGAAGTCCCCTCTCAATTAGAGGCGGTGTGGACATCACCATTCCAGAATCCTCAGGATTGAGGAATGAACTGTGAACCAAAGTGGACTTACTGGTATTCTACTATAGATTTATTGTGATTCTAGAAATGTAAGAACTTACATCATTGATGTGGAGGCAGTGGCCACTTAAGGTTCTGAGGGCAGGGAGAGGGAAAAACACGTGTAGTATGTGGGTGTTTTCAGGACTTGGGAATTGTCCTGAATGACATTGCAATGACAGATACAAGACATTGTATATCTTACCATAACCTACAAAATTGTGCAGAGATATGTAAACTACAATGTAAACTATAATCCATGCTTAGTGGCAATGCTCCAAAATGTATTCATCAATTGTACCCAATGTACCACTCTAATGAAGGATGTTGTTAATGTGGGAAAAATGTGGGAGGTGTAGGGAGCGGGGAATATGGGAATCCCCTTTATTTATTATGTAACATTTTTGAACTCTAAGTATCTTTTTTTAAAAGAAATTAAAAATATATTACTAAAAAGAAAAACACCCTTTTGGAATATTATTATAAAAATAAAAATATCATTGATGACAATAGTTTCTCTTGACCAAATATTAAAAATAAACACTCTCTTTATATTTAAATATAAATAAATAAATGCTATAGGGATATACACATGGGTGAGGAATCTACAAAGAAATAAAGAGAATTATGAATGTCATGAGAGTAGTCAGTTTTAGGGGTAAGGGAGAGATAGGGATTAGAATGGAGCACGTGGATAATCTCTAAGGTGCTGGCAATATTTTGTTTTTCATAACCAGGTGGTGGTGATTAAAAGAGGGTTTACCTTCTAATACTCCTCTGAGACATACATTTTCTTGTGATGTTTTCTGTATCTGTTTCATTTCACAGTATAAAAAAAAATAAGGAAAAAAGAAATTGTGACTCTAATGCCTATCTCTCAATTAACTGATTCTAAAGTTAGAAGACAAAGGGAGGCTGTTATTTTTTGGCCTCCTCTAAAACTGCACACACAGCCAACTAAAATGGGAAAGCATGGTAGGAAAGGATTCAGTACAGTTAAGAGAAAAGGCAATTAATGCTATATTTAGAACGTGTCAAATAAATACTGCTTTTACAATTAAAAAGAGAGAGAGAGAGAATGTGAGTCGAAATGGAGAAAGCAAAAGCAAATACAGACAGCCCTGTAAAGGTGAGTAGAGAAAGAGTAGGTAGCTTGAAGGGTGGTGAAATTAGGCAGTGTCTTTTGAGTGCTTCCTTGTTCCTGAAGACAAATACACTAGCATGTTTCTCTGGTGATGGAATGATCCAACAGTGAAGAGTCATGGTGTAGGAGAAAGGGTACAAGCAGTACTGAAGTACTTGTGTCTTCCAGAGGGGAGGAAGTTCAAGTCCCAGTGCAGGGCTTGGCCTTGGGTAAAAACCTAGAGCTCTTCATAAGTAATGGAACTGTGAGATCCTAAAATGCATAATAAGTTTTTCTTTTCAAAGATAGATTGTGTGTTTAGAGCAGTGACTCTTGGTTGAAAGATATCAAACATTCTTTAGCAGTTTGGGAAATACCTGTTGTAGCCTTCCCCTCCCTGGGATAAAAAACATCATGATTGCCTACATGAAAGGAATGCTTCTTTTAAGTAACATGTAGAAACACATCTCGGAAACAAAAACGACAGTCATTACACAATCATGTGTAGCATCAAGCAAAATTATTTTAAGTCAATCAATTTTTTGACTGGGAATCCCAAAAGATGTCTGTTACTTCAGATGAGGTTTTTTTTTTTTTAATAACAAAGCTTCAAATAAAAAGAAGAAAATTTTCAATACATACAGAAGGTGTTTTGTGCCTTCTTCACTGAGATCCCAAAAATACCCCTAGATGACACTCAATTAGTGTCTTGGCAACGTCCCTTTTAGGTTTGGAGAATATGATGCCAGATTAGTTAATCAGGTACCTGATAACCAGGAAAAGTTGGGTTTTAGTCCAGTTTGCCAGAGAGCACCATCCAAATTACCGAGAGTGACAGCCACCTGTTATTACAGCCATCAGTGATGCTTTCAGGCAGGGCCCCAATGTATGGTTGGGACATGACACCAAGTGGGGCTTTAGTTTTATCTCTTAGTAGCAAACTGGTTAACACAGAATGCAGACTGGGTAGCAGCACAAATCTGTAAAACCTGTGGGCAAATGGCATTCTCATTAGGGAGAGAACAGTAGAAAACTACCTGGTTCCAAACTAAGAGAAGCAGAGGTAGAGCATTCCAGGCAGGAGTGATGAGCTGAACTAATGCTTGAGGAAACAGGAGAGACACTGGACAAATTCCCTCAGCTACAAGGGATCTGAATGGATCCACAGACCAGTGAGGGGCCCAGATCATCAAGTTCACAAAGAAGACAGTTGTAAAAGGTCGGCTCTGGGAAGCACCCAGTAGTTCTAGAGGTATCGGATGCCAAAGCTAGCAGCCATGGAGAGGAAGCTGGTGGAAATGACTTCCACCCCCAGCCCCCAGCCCCATTAGCTGCAGGACATGCGTCATCCCTCTTGTCAGAATGAGTCCGCTCTGTATGTACTTTACCTTCTGGGCATTTTCCTTCCAAATCTCCCACCCTTGTTGTGCCAAGGCACAGTCCTCCTCTCCTGAAATTAGAGCTTTGCTGGCTCTGGCCTCCTGGTCCAGGACTTGGAGGTCTATACTTGGCTTCTGTTTTCCAGGCTTTTTTAGGATAGCTCTCAGAATTCATCTTATGGGTGTTCAGACACAAGTCCCCTTACGATTCTGAGTTCCCATTCCCATGGTTCCAGCCCCCTTTTTTCTTTGCTAAGAAACTGTCATCCATCCCTTATAATTTTACCAGGATATCAGTAGAAAGTGCTGGGAAACACAAAGAAATTCAGACACACTTAGGCCTTTAGATGCTCACAGCTAAATAAACTTTTTTAAAAATTCCTATAAATTCTCCAAGTAGAATCTTCAGTATCACACACCCAAGATCCCTGAGAAGACCCTTGAAGCAAAAATAACCCAAACTATGCTTCAGTCATGCAGGCACAAAGGAAAACAATGAGCAAGTACTCATAGATTCCATCACATCCCTTGATTTGCCCTTAAGTAGGTGGCTGTCAGCTCTTCGGCTCAGTCCCGGACATCACCTTGGTCAAAGAAGAGGTAGAAGACCATGCCTGCTACATCAGTGGCAGCCAAGAGCAAGAAGGGTTTTCTCGAACCAAACTGAATCCTGGAATCTACAAGTCATTAACCGTCACTCAGTTCTTGGCCCTCCTAACCCACAGTAGCTCTCTGTGGTAAGTAGAATTAGGTGCCCAACATAAGAAAGAAATTTTCTTCTGGAAGAAAATAAGGTTCACCCAATGGTGGAGAAGAAAAGAATTTATTTTCAATCTTCCAAGAAGGGGTGCACAGCCAGAAAACGTGGCTGGCGTGCTGAACAAAGAAAAATGACACAATTTTTACCCCTAAGCCTAGCATGCAAGCCCTTCTCTGTTTCTCCATAGATTGGATACTTCAGAGGTTACAGCCTATCCGAGAAGTCTAACTTTCTCGGGCAAAAGTTTTTTATTAACTGCTTCCCCCATAACATTCTAACCATTTTAGCTTTTACCTGCTCTTTTTGCCAAATAAGGAATGGGATTTAGTGCTGAATTGGTATAGACTTAGTTCTTTCTTATGCATGCTTTTTAAAGGCTACAGAACTGGCTTAAGCTGGTTTCCTTTGTTTCTGCTTAACCTGAGAGTAGGAGACTGAGGCAGTAGGCTGCCAGGGTACATTAATTAAAATTTTCTTCCTTTATGTGAAAACTAAACTAATATCCATTTCTTAACACCTAGAAAACAACCAACCAAACATGTTCTTCATCTCATTACTGTGGGTGTGAACCCCATAAACAGGACCTCTGGAAGATGTTAGTTTTAGTTACACTGAGACTAACTGGAGAGGAATGGGATTTTAATCCTATTACTAGAGGCCTTATAAAGAAAAAGCCATGGGGAAGAGCAGGATTCCAGAAATCAGTGGGAGCCCAGAAGAGAATGAAGAGGTCATCACCATGTGACAGAGAAGCCGAGGGACACAAGGATTGCTGGCCCACGGAGAACCACGATCCCGGCAGGCAGCCAGCCTTCCAGCTCTGAAACCAGCACCAACGAATTCCTGTGCTGAACCCAGCCCACTGGGTGTGTGTGTTAGAGCCTGGGGAACCAGGACGCCCTCCCTGCAGTCTCCTGCCTGCTCCTCCAGCTCTCTTCCAGCCACGTGGGCTTTTTGTTTGCTCTTGGAATCTACCAGGCACGTTTCTGCCTGGAGGCTGCTGGGCTCCATGTTTCCTGGGCTGGAAGCTCTTCCCCATAGAGCCCCTGGGATCACTCCTCACTTCCTTCCAGTCCTGGCTTGAATGTTTCTTTTGCAGAGAGCTTCCCAGGACCTCACCATTTAAATTGGAAATTTCACCCCTGTCTCATGTGCCCCATTCCCCTTTCCTGCTTGACTCTTCTCTTAGCACTTCCCGCCATCTCATCTACCTCATAATTCACTGGATTCATTGGTTTTCATGAGGGCAGGGGTTTTTCTTTGTTTTACGTACTTAATAGTGCTTGGTAAATACTACTCCTTAATGCATATTTCTCCAATGAATCAGTGGAGGAACACTGAATGACAGGGGAGACAAGATCAGTTTGAGAACTCCATTTTAAACAGCTGCTTCCTGACAATGAATTAGTCAGTCACTGGAAGGGGATTGAAACTTCAAAAAAGAGAAGGGGGTTTATGTCATAAAGAATATCCCTTTTTTTCCATTTATTTTCTTGACTGGTGGAAAATCACAGGAAACTTAAAGAATGAGATTCATGTGAGTTTCATATACATCTTTTTTTCATGTAACTTCTATATGAATAAGATTCTTAGGAAATGCTTGAATAATCGGGTGATTATTTTATTCCAATAACTTTAAACACACCTTCTAGGTGGAAAGTTATATAAATATACAAACACCATACTAGCAGTACTGGTCAGAGAAGCTTCTAGGCTAATTATTCATGAGCAAAAAGGCAAGATGCAGGTGGGAACCAGGTATTAGTGTCCTGGGAAATCCCTTATTCCCAGCAAACTAGGATGTTTGGCTGCCCTGTCCTTTCAGGGAAATGCCTTGAATCTTCCTAGAAAATGTGATGATAAACATGAGAAGCTCACTTGGTAAGAACTTAGAAACATCTAACACTAGCACTCTCCTGGGTTCCACACCCCAGGTATGTGGTGATTTCCTTGAGGGAGCTGAGCCTGGAGCGCGGGAGAACTCCTGGGTGCTCTGGACTCTTCAGCTTTGAATTGAGCCACATGGAGGAACAGAGACTCCCTTCCTTGCTCCTACTTGTACGGGGTGACCCCTACAGATCCTGCATATGCTTATTGTGGTTTTCCTTATGAATATTTGTATAAGAACTTACGACCTCACCATACCCATGAAAACTCCAGCAATGGTGGGTGAGATGCTCCGCTGAGAATGTGGCCTCAGAGCTATTCCCTTGAGAAAACCGGTGCACCTGGAGAGAGGCATTCCTTTATAAGCAAAGGGTCCATCTCAGCTGCTCCATTGCAACTCCACACTGTTGCTTGGGGAGGCATGGACTGGTGACCTTTGGCCAGACCTGAATGATGTGGACTGACTAATGATTGTCTCATCCTGGGCTAGCGTCTGACACTTCCAAGGGACAGCTTGTCACATGGTTTATAGAAAACACGCAGGTTGGTGGTTTAGCACCTGGCATATGTGTTGTCTTGATTTCTGCTATTGAGCCTGCCTTGCATTCTTGGGAGCTCTGGGAGACAGTAGAGTCTGGAGGGGAAGGCAGAGACCTCAGCAGAGATCAGTGGCCATCTTGCTTTGCCATGTGGCAGTACCCTGAGAAAGCATCTCTGCTTTTTCCTTGATTTGGACATTTCATGGCCTCAGAATTGGGCATTGGCCTTGAGTTCTGGCCCAGCTGCTTCTGGAGTGACAAGTTTAGCTTGTATTCTGACTTCATACAGATACAATGTGATAGGGACTCCCATGCCCATGTCACACACCTGCTGGCTCCCTCTCTGAGGCTTCCCTGCTGATGCTGAGGCATGAGATACCAGGGGACCTGCTCAGTGTTCATGCATGCACAGCCTGAAATTGCAAGGAAGTTCATGTCTCATGGGATGAGAATTAGCTGATAGAAAAGGGAACCAGTGGTTGAATTTCTCCTCCTTTCTTGCCTGGACAGATTGTTCTGAGATGCACTCTCTCATGACTTATAAAATTGAGCAATCAGTTAACCTTGATACCAAGAGATGGCCTGCTCAGTAAAGAAACCCCCTGGCTTTGGCTCTCCGTCTTTCCCTGCTTCACGGCCCCCCGACCCTTCTCTCACTGGCTTTAAACTCCCTGGTAAATAATAACACATAACTTTTGCTTTAGGCTCTGTTTTCTGGGCATCCAGATTTAAACACTTATATCCATTCTCTACTTCAGCTGTATGAGTATGTTAAATTCTCAGCTAAGTACAGGGCTGTGCATAGTAAAAACTATAGTTCTAGCTTCCCTTGCGGGTAGACTTGGTCATGTGACTAAGTGCTGACCCATGAACATTATGTGTAATTATATACCATGTAATAAATTATACATATTATAAAATTATATAATGAACACATATAATAATTATATTTTTAAAACTATATGTATATATAAGTTCATTGTGCATACACTCTTTGATGCAGCAATGTGACACGAGGAAATTTTCTTCACAGAAATAGTTTCACACATGCAAAATGACAAGTGAACAAGATCATCACTATGGAATTGCTTCAAAGACTGGAAACAGCCCAAAATTGCTCAGTAAGGAAGTTTAGTACTGATATGAAGAGTTCTTCCAGTTATATTAGTTGAAAATAAAGAAAACAGTTTATAAAACATAGCAGCATATACCGCATACAATGTTTTGTGTAAAAAAAAGTTTGGAAGTTAAGAATGTACATTCATGTTTGCTTTCATTTTCATAATACACATGGAAGAATATAAGAATAAATTAAGACTTTCTTAATAAGAAATTAAGAATAAAACAGATTAAGAATAAGGGCCAGAGTAAAAATTTTTATTCTGTTCCTTTTCACAGTCTTTAAAGCTTTAAACTCAATTAAATATATTATCAATTCAACCTCTAAACTAAAATTCTATGAAAGAAAATGCAAATAGACTTGCAGTCTCAAGGAAAAGGAGGCCCTCCATTGTCGTGTAGAATTCAAACAAAGGAAAGGATTAAGTTATTACCTGGTCCAAACTGTTCATTTTACAGGTGATTAACCCAAGGCCATCAAGATTATGTGACAATGTGAAAATACCCAGAGAGCAATGATATGAGCTCATAGCATGTGCTACCATCTGCTTCCGACTTGTCTTTCCATTCATACAGCCACCCGCCCCCTCCTCAGTCTTGGCCTCTGAGGGTAGGGAGCCCACCAGCCTCACTCCAGAAGCAAATAATTCCCAGTAGTCAGCTTGGGATGTCTGTTTCATAGCACGGGCTCCCTCCCTGTCTGGAGTTCCTCTCCTCAGGTTCTTTGGCTAGAAGCTTCTCATTTCATTCCTGCTTCTGGCCCTCCCCCTTGGGAAGACCTAAGAACCACTCTTTTCTTGGGCTTTCTAGCCTGCTTGCATCATGCCCTCTATGGTCCCCAGGCTCTGACCAGGGCTGAGAAGGTCAACTCTCAGCACATTTTCTCCCAAGGAACCCAATCAACATGGAAAAGCTGCTTTAGGATTGTAATGGGCAAGAGCATAATAGAGATCTGATGGCTGATAAATTGTCACTAACAGTCTCTGATGTCTTAGAGAAAATTCAGAGCACTGTACACATGCATGCACTTTTCTATACATTTATTAATAAAATACTTTAAAATGTTATCCACTAATTTGAGCATAAGTCTTATTTGGGACTTGCATCCTATTCATAATGGCTTATTTTCAGCCTATTGTGTTCACACTTCTCTGGCACAAGTTTCTTGAAGGCAGAATGTGTTTCATTACTCCTTTATTGCTTATGTTGCCAGCAGAGGATTATTTTTAGCAACTGTTGATTGGAGTTAGTATAAAATTTAGGATGGGTCCCTTAGAAATAAGAGGTTCTGCTAATACCAAGCTGACCTAGAACTTTATCACCATGTCCCAACAAGCAGTAAGCCACATTGAGATCGATCAGAACTCAAGTTAGTCAAATTAAATTTCCTACATGAAACTCCTTGGGCTCAAGATGCTGATTTTGTGGCCATGGAAGAGACAGGATTACATAATGAAACATTCAAAGAGAAGAGTTTGACTCTGCCCTAAGATGATACGTGCAGTTGGCAGAATGACAGGCCCCAAATCTCTACAACCAGCCCCTACCACACCATGCCCTCATCTACATGCTTGCATGGTCTTATCACAGATGGAGGGTATTTCCTCACCTTTAGACATTGACCTTGGAGATATAACATGTTTTTGAGGGAAGCAGACGTGGCTCAACTGGGGGAGCATCTGCCTACCATAAGGGAGGGTCCAGGGTTTGATACCCAGGGCCTCCTGACCCGTGCGGTGAGCTGGTCCATACGCAGAGCTGCTGCGCAAGGAGTACGCCCTGCAAGGAGAGCTGTCCCACGTGAAAAAAGTGCAGCCTGCCCAGTAGTGGCGCAGCACACGTGGAGAGCTGACACAGCGAGATGACACAACAAAAAGAGACGCAGTTTCCCAGTGCTGCCAAGGGTGCAAACAGACACAAAAGAACACACAGTGAATGGACACAGAGAGCAGACAACGGGGGTCAGGGAAGGAGAGAGAAATAAATAAAATAAGTAAATCTTTTTAAAAAAAACATGTTTTTGCAAGTTGTGTGGGGACAGTTCTGAGGCCAGTAACTAGAGAAACACTGTGATTTTGCTTGTCTTCTTGGGTCTTGGCCATTGCCATGAGAGGAACATGCCTCAGTTAGTCTTTTGTCCAAGGCAGATGAGAGAAAAAGGAGCAGAGCTGCCCAGCCATCCCACCTAAATAGCAGAATAAATGATTGTTATTCTAAACCAGAAAGTTTGCAGAGGTTTTAAAATGCACCATTATTGAAGTTACAGCTAACAGTTACAAGGTCTTAATTTGTGTGCCCCATGTGCTTGATATTCTCACTGTTCAAGCACCAGTCAGCATCCTTCCTTATAATCATACTTCTGCAAAGTTCCTTTCATCATTAATCTTCTCACATCTGTCTCTTACTTTTCTCAAAGCTCTTAAGAGTTACCAGCATATTATCATGTGCAGTTGATTGCCCAGACAACATCTGCACCTGAATTAACACTCAAAGAACTTTCCTCTAATACATGTATTATTATAATGTTGAGGAACTCAGCATTATTGGCATTGGGTGGATATACAGCTCATCTTAAAATTCCCATTTTTAGAATCTTGAGAAAGTCCTATGAGTTCTCTTCATTTGCTTGCTGTCACTTACACATTCATTCACAAACATCACTGAGCAGCCACCATCATACATGAGGTGTTTTACAAGATTTTGAAGTATAAGGATACAAAAACATGATTTTGTCATCAAGTGGCCAGGAAAAGGTATGAAAATTAGTAGTGTTGCCCATTAGGGTTGGCAAATTTCAGTATTTATCCAACAAATATTTAGCAAATTCCTACTATGTACATGTTGTTTATTGTTTCTCACAACCATGAGCACAGTAAGCCTCTTTCATAGCTTGAACAGTATTTGTCATGTGCCCTCTTGCAGTTTCTGGGATGTTGAAGGTAAAAATGTTACAGTAATCAATCTTCACACACTTTTTTCTGGTGATTATATTGATCTGATCTTACAAGAATCCTTGATCCAAGAGAACTATTCTCTAATGAAAATACCAATGGGCCTTACTCTAAGCAATCAGGCAATTTGCAGATGGGATTTCAAACAGAGATTGTTTCAAAACTCAAGCACAAATATTTGCTGAGAGTAGCTGAGAAGATACTGGGAAAATTCCAGGCAGGGTGTACAAAGGTAAAATTTTGAATTCGTAGAATTTTGCCTCTGAAATACTCCATGTGTCCATAGAACTTTTCTGCATCCCTAAGCCTCATGCAGGTGTTATCAGTCCTGCAGACTCTACTGGTTTATTCCTTGCTCCCTACAATAGTAGTTTACCTGTGGCTAGGTCACATTCTTACAATTTTCTGAATTTTGTAATAACAGGTGGAATTAAAATGAAGGTATTAAATAAATAAGCATAACTTAAAATATAGTGCCACCAGAATGATATTTTCAGTGTCTTATGAAAGAAACTGCTCTGGGATCCTTGTGGTTTCAATTTAAAATTAGGAAGTGGTTTCAAATTAGAAGCAATGATGCCCTTAAAGTCATAAGGCTACTCTAGCTGTATACTCAGCTACTAAAACATAAACATTGATTTGCAAGACAGCAATATACACAACATGATTATCCCCGAACATTATCAACTTTGGCTATGTATACATCAATATCTATTAGGATTGGGTTAACTATAGCTAGAAATAAAATTACTTATAAGAGGATTCCATGAACAACTGTATGCCAATAAATTATATAACCTAATTGAAATTTTTAAAATTCTTAGAAATGCAGAAACCTCCAACCTGACTCAAGAAGAAATAGAAGAGCCAACATACCAATAATGAGCAAAACTTGAATCAGTAATCAAAAACTTCCCAACAGAGAAAAGCCAGGACCAAATGGCTTCACTGGTAAATTTTATCTTATAGCCAAAGAAGAATTATTACCAATCATGCTCAGTATCTTCCAAAATTCAAGAGGAAGGATTACTTCTTAACTCATTCTGTGAGGCCTGAATCAATACCAAAGCTAGATAAGAATACCAAAGAAAAGAAAATTACAGACTAATATTCCTCCTGAATACAGACATAAAAATTCTTAACAAAATATTACCAAACCGAACCCAATATCACAATAAAGGAATTACACACCATGATCAAGTGGGATTTATTCCAGGTGTGCAAGTGTGGTTCAACATAAGAAAATCAATTAATGTAATACACCACATTAACATAACACACAATCATCTCAATTAATACAGAAAAGGCATTTGACCAAATCCAGCACCACATCTTGATAAAAACACTCAGCAAATTAGGAATAGAAGGAAACTTGTTCAACATAATAAAGGGAAAATATGGAAATCCCACAGCTAACATCATACTCAGTGGTGAAAGACTAAAATCTCTTCTTCTCAGATCAGGGACAAGACAAGGATACCCACTGTAATCACCGTTATTCAACATTGTTTTGGAAGTTCTGGCCATGGCAATAAGGGAAGAAAAAGAAATAAAAGGCATCCGAATTGGAGAGGAAGAAGTAATATTCTCCCTATTTGCAGGTGGCATGTTCCTACATATATAGAAGATCCTGAAAAACCACAACAAAGCTATTAGAGCTAATAAACAAATCCCACAATGTGGTGGGGGTACAAGATCAACAAGCAAAAATGAGTAGTGTTTCTATATACTAACAGTGAATAATCTAAGAGGAAATGAAGGGGGAAAATCCACTTACAACAGCAATTAAAAGAATCAAATATCTAGGAATAAATTTAACCAAGGATGTAAAGGACTTGTGCATAGAAAACTGCAAAACGTTGCTCAAAGAAATTAAAGAAGACCTAAGTGGCCCTAAATGGCTAAAACCACCATGAAAAAGAAGAATGAAGTTAGAGAATTCACACTTCATGATTTTAAAATTTATTACAAAACTGCAACAATTAAAACACTGCGATACTGGTACAGGGACAGGCATACACACCAATGGAATCAAACTATGAGTTCAGAAATCAACCCTCACATCTATAGCCAATTGATTTTTGACAATAGTGCTAAGAACCCTCAAGGGGGAAAGAGTAGTCTCTTCAACAAATGGTGCTGAGAAATTGAATACAAACATGCAAAAGAATGAAGGTGGACCTCGACCTCATGCAATAAACAAATGTACCTCAAAATGGATCAAAGACCTAAACATAAGAGCCCAAACCATACAATTCCTAGAGGAAAACATAGGGAAACATTTTTAGGACTTTGAATTAAACAGTGACTTTACACTAAAATATGAGCAACAAAAGAAAAAATAGATAAGACTTCATCAAAATTTAAAAATTTTGTGCATTAAACAACTTTATCATGAAAGTAATAAGACTTTCTGAATGGGGGAAAATATTTGGAAAACACATGTCTAATGATCCATATATAAAGAAACCCTACAACTCAACAGCAAAAAGATAAATATTCCAACTAAAAAATGGGTAAATGACTTGAATAGACATTTCTCCAAAGAACACATTCAAAATGGCAAAAAGCACACACAAAGATGCTCGACATCATGAGCTGTTAGGGAAATCCACATGAAAACCATGAAATACCATTTCTTACCCATTAGAATGGTTACTATTAAAAAATGGAAAATAATAAATGTAAAAGAGGTGGAAAAATAGGAAAATACAATCATTGTTAGTGGGAACCCCATGAAAAACAGTCCTGTCATTTCTCTGAAAGTTAAATATAGAACAACCATATGACCTAGCATTCCCACCTCTAGGTATATACCCAACAGAATTGAAAGCAGGAATCGAACAGTTATTTGCACATTGATGTTCATAGTGGCATTATTCACAATTTTCAAAATATGGAAGCAACCCAAGTGTGCATCAAAGGATAAATGGTTAAACAACAAGTTTTATATACAAGCAATGAGACATATTAGTCAGTCATAAAAGGGAAGGAAATTGTAATACATGCTGCAACAAGGACAGATTTTATAAGATTTAACTGATATAAAATAATTTGAATATGAAAATTCATAGTCAGAATACATGTTATCCAGGGCCCAGGCTGGGGTAGGGAATAGGGTGTTAGTGCTAAATTGGTATAGAATTTCTATTTAGGGTGATAGAAAATTTTGTTAATGGATGGTGGCGATGATAGCACAGCACTGTGAATGTAATTAATACCAATGTATTGTACATCTGAAAGTGGTTAAAATGGGAAATTTTAGATTGTATACATGTCATCAGAATAAAAATTTTTAATGAAAACAGAGACCTGAACAACACAATGAGTGAACCCTAATGTAAACTGTGGATTATAATTTTAGTATAATTACACTAATGTTTTTTCATCATTGTAACAAAGGTACCACGCTAAAGCAAAAGTGTTAATAATAGGGAAAGCTGTGTGCATGGGGGTTGGAGTCTATACAGGAAATCTGTACCTTCTGCTAGATTTCTTGTAAACCTACCACTGTTATAATAAAAAAAATGAAAACAAAAATCATGCCCAGAATTCTCTTTCATCAGAAAAACACCTCTGAGATCTAAAAAGCAAAAGCTCACCAAAGATACAGAATATATAAGGACCTCTTATTGTCTGGCAGATTTGACCACTGGCAAGGAGGACGATGCAGATTCCCAGTACAGACCTGAAAGAAGATGTGAGGATGTTCTTGGTTAGAGGGCCACATTTGGAACCCTGTGTTTATATGACAGAGTGACCCCTAAGCAGAGGTCAGCTGGAGAGTGATTAAAGGGCTGAGCTTCAAACCAGATTATACAGGTTCAAATCCCATTCCTTTACTGGGGACCTAAGTAATCTTTGACAATTTATTAGTCTCTTTGGGTCTTGATTTCCTTATGTGTAAGATGGGAATAATTACATGTAACTGATTCATAAGGTGGTTCTGAGGTTAAAATGAAATAATATGCACAAAGTACTGCCAAGATTCTTTGACACAAAATAAGAATTCAGTTTTGATGAAGAGGAAACATGTAGGATAGCAGTTTAGAGCAAGGGCTATGGAGGCAAAGTGGTTGGGGCATTAAGATCTTGGTTCTGTTGATCTGCCAGTGCAGAATACTCATGTGCAGTGTGTATGAGGCAAGGACTAGCATGATCATTACCTGCTGAAGCAATGAGGATGAGTTGACTCCTTTCCATCGTGGAGCCCATTTGACCCAAGTTGAATAATGGCCTGTAATTACAATAACATAGAACCTGTATTTCACTCAAAACACTTTGCTACTTTGACTATGCTTTGAACAGTCAGAATGACAACAAGCAAGGCCACTCCAGAATCAGTTGCCAGTGGAACCAGGAAGGTCACGATGGAGGAAATGAACAAGTCAACACCAACCACACACCTGACTCCAAATATTCCAGCCACAAAGCCACTAGGGATTGGAACCAAGAGTGAGCCATAAATGGCAGAGCTGAGGATGATTTCCTGGATTTCAAGGCTCCAGTCATACACAGGGGCCATACAAGAAAGAGAATCTCACTGTTCATTTTTCCCTGGTTAGAGAGTTGACAGTCTTTATTGTGAGGACTTGAGAAGTGAAAAAAATAATAGGCAATTCTCTTCCCTTTTCTCTATAACTCCTCTATTCTACCAATTTCATTTTAAAAAGCTAAATATATGCCCAATATGCTCTTTCCCCTCACCCTAACACAACTGACCAAATAAAATACATATAAGGAAGCCTATAAAAAAATAAAACATCATATACAAGGTAAAAAACTGTGGAAGGTTGGAAATTAAAGTAGACATAATCTGTAAAACTTATTTTGTGGTTATTTCCACCATTGTAGAGAAAGATTTATGTGTATCTGTCCATTAAAGAGCAAAATCTCCATCCTTCATTCTAACTTAGATCCTGGTTACACTCATAGGTAGTAAGTAGGGATATAATATTCTTAGATATACATACGTTCCTTGTGTTGTTCATGGCACCACATAGCAGATGCTCAGTAAATGTTTACTGGGTAAATGAATCACATCCTTTTATAAGATAACTTCTTAAGTGGTGAAACCATTTGAGTCAAAGAAAGAGTCCAGAGTTCACTCCTTAAATCTCTCTAGAGTTTCATTCCAGTAGGCCTGGGAGTCAGTGGGGGCCTTCCTTGGACTGGCCAGTGAGGGGGTGTGGGGGGGCTGTGTTGTTCACCATTGTTGGGGCGGCAAGGCTCAAGTCCACTTGTTGGGAGAAAATCATAAGATTAGAGCGCTGCAGGATGAAGGCCACTCCATGTCGAACTGAACAAAAGCCAGGGACAAGAAGCACAGAAAGCCTTATACCTGGAAAGCTTTTCTCTCACCTTTCCTAAGTCAGGAAGAGAGAGAGAAGACTTGAGTCTTTCTGGGAGGTTGCAATACAGTTGTCTGCTGGATTACCGGATGCTGGTTCCTTGGAAATGATGGGGGGGGGGGTGCGGGGAAGCTCCTTCAGAAGCATTGCTCAAGGGGAGATCTGGAAGAGCAAAACTTAGGCAAGAGTTTTCCAGGCTGGACTCTGGGGTGACCTGATGAGATGAGAATGGAAATAAGTGGATTTAGAGAAAGAATTGGCTGGAAGTAGTGACTGATTGGATATAGGGAGTGAGAGAGAATAGGTTGTGGGGATGCCCCCTTGGGTAGCTGGGATTGTTGGTAAACTGGAAGATTAACATGTTTGTGGGTTGGGAGAGATGAGGCTTGAGGCACAGTGTAGGGTTAAATTATAGGAGTACTTAAACTTCATCTTGATGCTGCAATTTAGGCTTGCACAAAATTTGTCTGGTTCCATGGGAGCCCTGGGGTTGAGTCCAAGCACTTTAGTTTGACAATGACTGGAAGCATTTGAAAGACTGTAGAGGAAGTCCAGAGGTGCTATGTGATCCCTTGTCCTCTGAGGCTGTGGGTGCATTGCTCCCTGGCTCCTGCAAAGGACTGGCCAACACTGTGTTCTGTTGTGTAGTATATTCTTGCTAAGTTCCTGGAATTAACAGTCAGCTTCACCTTTGGTTTAACCAGGGAAGCATCTAGTGAAGCCCCATCCACAAAACTTTACATTTGAATTTTCATCAACATCACACTGATAGGGCAGAGTACACTAAGGAGATGCCACATTTCTAGTATTGCCTGTTCCTAGCCAATGATCAAGAAGTCTTCTCATGTGTTCAAGTCTTTTTCTGTGTTCCAAGGTGGAGTTAAGTCCCAGACAATTTTTAAAGCACTTTTTATTACTTCTGTAACTGACATCTTTTTCCTATCATTATCCTCAGTTTTTCCTTGGGTTTTTTGACTTAAAAAAAAAAAAAGGGATTACATACAAAAAATGAAAGAATAATTGATTTTTGCCATTTGTAACATTTCATCCTCTTGGGTAATATTCACTGGCATTTTTGAAACAATGTTCAATAAGAGCAGTAAGACTGGGCACCCCTGTCGTATCTGGTTCACTGGAAACACTTCTCACTTTACACCACTAGTTAATTCACAGTCATTAGATTTGTTGGTGTGACATGTACTTTTATTATAGTAAGCAATCTTAGTCCTATTTTTAAATATCCTATGGGAATATGTGAGTTTTAGCAAATGTATTTTAATGCTGGAATCAGACCCCGGATTCCAATCCCAGCAGCTGGGTGGCATTTTTTCCCATTGGTGGGTTTGTTTTTGATAGCCAGGGAGAGAGAACCCTGTGCATGGCATTGTGTTTTAATTTAATTTAATTTAAAGTGCTGTCCTGCACTTTAAATTACTCAGCTACTGGCCTCCACAGTAACCGAGGGGCGACTACAACCCTCAGACATCACACAAACAGGGTTCCCAGCAGATTCTAGAACCGGGAGTGTTCTGGCAACGTTTGAAAGGTTGAGAGGATGAGAAGTCATTCTGCTCCAGGGGTGGCTGCGGCAGGGATGGGTTGCATCACCAATGGTTGACGTGGGGGGTTGCTGGCGGCTTTTTTATGTTCCCCTAAAGATCACCCACTTTGTGCTACATGGAGTGGGAATGTTAGTGCTGTTGCATCCTGCACTTGTGGATTTCCTGAAAGTGGCCAACCAGACCTTTGCTCCCTCCTGTCTTCCAAAGTCTGTGGAAGCTTCTAGACCCCTCTGAAATGCCCACAGTAGCTTCTGGTGTTCTGATTGATCCCAGACAGACACAGAAGCTCATGGACTTGTGGAGGGAAAGGGGGTAGGAAGGAAAGCCAGTGCTGTGCTCCCTCTATCCCAGTCCCATGGACCCTTAACTGAGCCTGAGAAAGAGAGAGTGAGCGCTAGGGACGCTGGAGCCTAAGCAGCTCCTTTGTTGACTGGGTGGCCAGATATGACATGCAGTGGGGGAGGGGCGACTCCCTGGAACCCCTTGATCTAGTCCTGTGAGTGCTGCAGAAGCACAGCTGTCCACACCTAGAGGAAGCGCCAGCAGTGCCTGGAGACTGTGGGGCAGAGGACCCGGCAGTGCCAGTGATTTGGACCAGAGAGAGAGGGATTTAAGGAGGGCTAATGTTGGGCCTCAGCTGATAGAGCAGTCAACAGGGTTTATTCATAAGCATCTGTGAGAAATATTTGGAGGCACAACAAAATAACCAGGTGCAACACTAAAGAGTAGTTGGGGCTCTACCTTAGCAGGCTTATGGATTTTAGGCAAAAGAGGATTAATACTGTTAGCTCGATGCCATTTGTAACTGCAGGCTGGGACAAAGTGGTGACAAAAGTGTTGTCTGACAGAGCTGTCGCTGATGTGGTGGGTCACCAGAGGATCAACTAACATGGCAGGACAGAAGCTGTAGAAAACTGTAGGAAACCAGAAAATCTGGTGTTTTCAAAGACCTCTCAGGAGTCCCACTTTTTGGACATATCATAACCAAGAGTTCCAATGACTGCCGAAAAGCAGGCTAAGGAGGGGGCACCGTGGGAGGCTAATGGTAACGGCTGATGTTTATGGAGTGTTTGCTGTGTGCTAGGCATTGTTCTAAGTGGTTTACAGGTTTTAACTAACTTGATCCTCATGCAAATCCTATGAGATAAGTATTGTTATTATCATTCTAAGTTTGCAAGTTGAGAAAACAGGACGCAGGAAGTTTAAATAACTTTCTAAGGTTGTAGAGCTCATGGGTGGCAGAATTAGGATTGCAAATGCAGGCAGTCTTCTGGTTTCTATACTGCTCCCCATGGTAAATTTTTATATGTAAGTTCTCCATAGATCTGATATTGATAGAGTTAGGATGGAAGTATCTGGCCAATGATATATTTCAATAGACTCCAAAATATTTATAGATGGGTAATATCTTAGAGAATTCTTCCATTTTACACGTGAGGAAACTGATACCAATGGAACAGTATTCATTCCATGTCCAATGGCGGTTAGTTGTCGAATCAGTATTAGAATGCACATCTCCAGATTTCTTCTTTTGTGGATGAGACTAAGAGAAACTTCTGTTCCTGAAGACCTGCTCACTTCCCAGCAGACATATTAGCTAACATGTTGAGGATTATAAAAGTGTTTCATCTTGGTTAGTGTTTTACTTCTTGAAGCCATTATCTTATAAAAGGCTTGTACTCTTAGAGAGTTATTGAATAGTTTTTCTGTCAATAAGTGTTTAAGGTATAACAGGTTTTCCACAGCTTTTCTTGTGGCATGTTATAGAAAAGCATTAAGTTGTCACAGTGCTGAAAGGATGAAGGTAACTTCTGTGACATGGGGTAAAGGAGAAGCCAGTTCTCTTTGAGGCAGGTCTGGTTCTGATGTAAGCAATGAGATCAAATGGAAGTCATGGGCTCAGAATCAGAAAGGCTACTCTTGGTTTCCGTCTTTCCTACTCAGTGTCTACTCTGATTTTTTTCCCTTCATCTGTGAGTAATGTGTTACTACCCAGCTGTCCTGTATGCTTTCAAGGTGGCTTGTGAAATAACTCTCAGGAAAAATGCTTTACAATGCTACAGAATTCATGACCTCAGGTGGGAGCCGAGCCTGTGGTGTAGCACCAAAGGGAAGTCAAGGCGATGTGGATCCCGGGGTTAGTCTGGATGGGACACCCGGTCAGGAATTTACCTTTCCTAGAGGTTTGCACTTGAGCCATGTGTGAAGTACTGAGGCTGGAAACGCCTCCTGTTGCAGCCTGGGCATCTGCTGGTTCTCTACTCCCAGGGACTGGTGCTCACCTACTGACATGAAAGAAGGCAAAGGAAGCAAATACAGCGCTAAGTGCCCTGAATCACACGTGACACTGCCCCGGTTCTTCCCCCTAAAAATTAGGAGGAAGTGTCGCTTGGTGGGAAAAGTGCTGGATGAGCGCTCATGATGCCTGGCTTGTCATCTTCCTCACTCTATCACTAACCAGTGGTGTTACTCTAGTCTCTGCCATGCTAACATGAGGGATCTGCTGCTTCTGTGAACTAGAAGGATCCCGCAGATCCCTGGTATCAGCACCAACTGGATGATAAAACTTGAACATTCATTTGCAAGCTTTCGGTGGATTAAATTACTTGAAAAACTATTATAAACACTTGATATAATGAACATATTTGTAAATGCTTAGCTCTAAGACTAGTAAGAGCTATCTCTTTGGATGGAGTGAAAAGTCAGAGGCAAGACCTAGAACCCTTCGGTGGCCCTTGGATTGGGGGTGGGGAAGGCATCAATTCTGGTCAATAAAGGCTTGAGTTCAAGAGCCCTGTGGTGATGGGGGATGATGCCCATTCCAGGCAGGGAATTACAGCTGAGATCCTGCTACGGAGCCCGAAGCCTCGAAGGGCTTCACACTTAGCTGAAGGGGCGACAGAGAGACAGTGAGACGACGATGGCTCTCATCTACTTTGTCCAGAGCTCTGGTTTGAAAATTAAGATTTTCCCCCGAAAATTCTGAAAATTCCTAATTATACTAGGGGGAGTTGGGGGCTAGAATTCACACTGTGCGCGTTGTCTGAGAACTCCTCCCCAGCTGAGAAACTGCCCTAAGAATGGGCCAGGCTGGTTGGTTCAGTCCAGACCACACAGAATTACCGCAGGTGAAGCTCTACTTCACATGAGCTCAAAATCTAAAAGTATAAACATTCAGGAAAGATCCACCCAAAGGAAGTCATCAGTAGGATTAGACTGCTGCAGGATTCCACATTGTAGAAGTACAGTAAGATAATAGTATAGTTATCCTACATGGTTGAGAACTTCCAGAAATAGATCAAACAGATAAAGACATTCCATAATATAAACACAGTTAAAATGATTGAGGAAATAAAAGACTCAAACATTAGACGAGATCAAGACATAGATCAGGCAGATTTAAGAAAGATACTACTTGAAATGCAAAAGGAAAATGTAGGTATTGACACTTGAAACTAAGGGACTACACTGAGCTAATGAGAGAATTAATGAACTAGAAGGTAGAGTTAAGTAAATTACACAAAATAAAGCTTAGGGGGATAACAAACTAAGACAGCAAACAGAGAGAGATAGAATATGGAGCAAAAAGGACCAAAAGATATTGAACAGGACTTCTACAAGGAGAAAATAAAGAGAACGAGGTACAAGCCACACTTTAATTCATGGAAATATTCCAGAATAGATGAAACACAAGATTTCTCAGATTTGGGAATCACAATGGGTCACAAGCCAGAAAATGGAAATTAACTTTATACCTAGACATATCATAAAGATCCCAAAGGATATGAAAAGCACAAAGCTTATTTATGATAACAGATACCATAGAAAGTCACTGATAGAATGGGAGAAACATTTACAGTGTGATATCAGATGAGGGAGTGGCATTTTCTAAACCTCTTCAAAATAATACAGAAAAAGAAGAAAACAGGAAAATGGGCAAAAAGTAGGTAGCAACCAGAACAATTTATAAACACAGGTGATGAACAAATGTGAGCAAATATGCTCCACCTTACTAACAAGGATATGGAAATTCAAAGAACCAGAGCTTGTCCTGTCTTAGCTATCAGTGTCACAAACACTTCACAGAATGTCTCACCATGTTTGTGCAAAAGGGTGGAAAACAGACAGTTTTATGTGGGAATCAAATTGCATCCTTCTACTCAGTACTGCCACTTCATGGTATCTGCCAGAGAAAGATATGCACAGGCACACAAAATAATACCTTCCAAGATACTCATTGTAGCACTATTTGTAACAATAAAAAAAAAAAAAAAGTCAGGAACTAATAATCATTCATATTTGAATAATTAATAAAGTGCATATGTTTTCTGTAATACTATGCAACCATCTAAAATAAGTAGTTGGATCTTTATGGGAAAACATATAAAGACATAAAAGACATATGAGGTGAAAAAAGCAAGTTATAGAACAGTAAGTACAAGATAAAATAAGTAAAACCTGAAGACACATCATCTAGCTTTATGCACTTTATGTGCACATGTCTGTGAGCGCATAGAAAACTAGGAAAGGTCGTCACCTGAGTGGGTTCCCCAGAAGAGGGGCCACAGCACCCCGTCATCTTTTCTGACAGCTCTCTCCTTTTGCTACTGCCTTGTTTTTTTACTATCTGTTTTTTCGTATTCTACACTTCAAACTATATTTTGTGTTAATCTTGCTTCTCTTTTTTTTTTTTCATATTGAAAATATGACGTTGCCCCAAGAGCCAAAAATAATAAACAGGAATTGAAAAAAAAAAAAAAAAAAAAAGAAAACTAGGAAAGGATGTGTTGATCTGATAACAGTGTCCATCTAGAAGGGAACGAGGAGGACTGGAACGGCCATGGGGGGATTTAACTGGACCTGTCGTGTTTAAGTGTGCCACAACATGCTGGGGATGGAATTGTGTCCCCCACGGGCAATACGTTTGTCTTATTTGGGTTCCTGTGAGTGAGAAGAATTTGTACGTAGGACCTTTGACGACGTCATTATCTGTTAAGATGTGAACACATTTTTGAATAGGATTTTTGAAGAGCCTATTTAGATGAGACCAGATGGAATCAGGGTGGGCCTTAATACCTGTGGCTGAAGTCAGTCTAAGGCGGGGGTTCTTAACTAGAGGTAGATCCATGGAAAGATTTCAGGAGGTCTGTGAGCTTGAATTGGGGGAAAAAAATCAACTCATTATCTTTATTTTCTCTGACATTTCCTTCACTTCTGAATGTATGCAATAAATTACAGTAGTATTCATTTTATGTTGCATTACAGTTGTTGCATATCTAGAAAAATCACTTAGCTCATCCATACCTCAAAATTAGGTATTTGTTAGACCTGATGCTAATTGAGGGTCATAAAACTATCTGCTGCTGCATTCTGAGAAGGGGTCCGAGGTTTTCACCTGACTGGCAAAGGCATCTGTGGAACAAAAAAGATTAGGAGCCCCTGGACTAAGGTGAAGAAATCTGGACCGAGACAGAGGACTGAGCAGAGGAGACACCACAAGAAGCGTGTGGTGGAGGCAGGGGGCAAGCCCGGGACCCCCAAGGACTGCGGCACCAGAAGGCAGCGGACATCGGAAGAAACCCTGATTTCGGACTTCTGGCTTCCGAAAGCGAGAGACAATACCTTCCAATTGTTTAACCCAGCACCTTCCATGGTATTTGTCAGAGCAGCCGAGAAACTAATGATCTTGTGAGCTATTAGCATGATTAAAAAATAAATATGAAATAACTAAATAGTCGCAAAGGCCATGGTCACCACGTGGGCAGGGGGGGAACGCGTGGTCCTGACTGGCACCATTAGAAATCGTGAGTGGGTGGGAGGAGAGAGGGCAGAGGGAGGGACCGGGTGTTAAAATGGACTCTTCCGACTCTAGTTTGCCTGAAAGTGTACCATTTTGAGAATAAAATAAGTGTCCACCTCAGAAGTGCTAGGGAAGACCACGGCGGGGGACTTGGGAGGGAGGAGGCTGCGGAGCCCACCTCGAGGGCACAGGACGCCAAGAGGAACTCTTCAGAGAGTGCCGCTTCTTTGATGTCATCTTCTCACCCTGCCTTCATGAAAGAAGGTGCTAGGTGTTGCCTACAGGGGGTCCTTAAGTGGCCGTGTGTGGTGGGAGGGGGCTGGTGAGTGGCACCTGGCCCAGGATCTCAGGGCAGGGGGCTGGGCAACTGCAGAGTAGGGCAAGGGCCCAAGCCACACTGGGAGGGCCTGACGCCTCCCGCAGTGATGAGTACAAAGACGCATGGACGGAGAATTGAGGGCTCCCTGTGGACCAGATATGAACCCCTCAGGAGATCCAATTTACAGCAGACCTTTGAAGGCTTGCCCAAGAGACTTGCTTTCTGTGGGAGACACGACTCAATCCTCAGCTTGCTGTGGCACACGTCAACACTACGGAGACTGTTAAATCTCCCCTTGGCCATTCCTGTTCTCCTCCTTCTCTTCCAAAGATGACCACTGTTTAATGCAACTTTTCATAATTTTCCATGTACTTACAAACACATACATACACATGAAATGCATGGTGCTCTATTTCTTAGGGATTCTTGAAATTACTGCACGAGAAGGAATCAACATTGGACATCTATCCAACCCAGATAGCATCAAAGTCAAATCATAGGACTTCCAGCCAAACAGGATACTTCCTGCCTCTCATCTCCTCTGTCTCCCCTGCCACCAGCGCTAGAAGTGTCAGGAGCCTCAACTAGCAAGAAGGCTGAGGAATAAGGAGCCAAATGAAGCCCCCTCCCTCTCCAGGCCCAAGGTGAGGAATGGAGAAGCTTTAATTTTAGATGATGTTTGGGGGCTTTGTGTATTTGGTTGCACTGGATCTGTTAATTATAAGATGATATTATTTGGAGACTGAAAAATAACCATAAGATTTGACTATGAAAAAATGATTAGGGAAGCAAACTTGGCCCAGTGGTTAGGGCATCCGTCTACCACGTGGGAGGTCCACGGGTCAAACCCCGGGCCTCCTTGACCCGTGTGGAGCTGGCCCATGCGCAGTGCTGATGCCCGCAAGGAGGCCCGTGCCATGCAGGGGGGTCCCCCGCATAGGGGAGCCCCATGCGCGAGGAGTGCGCCTCATAAGGAGAGCCACCCAGTGCAAAAGGAAGTGCAGCCTGCCCAAGAATGGCACCACACACACAGAGAACTGATGCAGCAAGATGACGCAACAAAAGGAAACTCAGATTCTGGTGCCACTGACAATAGCAGAAGCGGACAAAAGAAGAACACACAGCAAATGGACACAGAGAACAGGCAACTGGGGTGGGGAGGGTAGGTGGGAATGGTGGGAGAAATAAATTTTTTTTAAAAACTTAAAAAAATTAGTATCTTTATCAATGAGTTATTGAGAGGATTAAATAAATCAAAATATGTTTAAAAAATGATTAGACAGGCTATAGGGTGAGTAGATACAAAGGGAAATGAGGATGGGGCAAGGGTGGTTGGTGAAATGAACTGGTTTTCCACTTGCTTCCTATCGCTACAGCTTCTATTAATATAAAAGCAAATATATATCTGATTCTTTGGTGATACTGCTTTCCACTATGAGTGGAAGCATTGTGCAATGACTGTGTATGCTGTTCCGTGGCTTTCTAACAGTCAAGCTCCCTCATTCATACCATGTGAAAATACACATTAGACCTAGGTCACATCAGAACTCAGAAATGAACTGAAAGGTGGACTGAAATCACAACCAGTGCTCCCTGGAGAAATAGAGAGCTTCTGAAAAGAAATTGATAAAAAAAAAAAAAAAAACAGAAGAAAAAAAAAAACAACAACAAACAGAAAACAAAAACAAAAAAACACTTTACCAGAAACTGGACCAGGGAAGTGGACGTGGCTCAAGCAATTGGGCTCCCGTCTACCATATAGAAGGTCCAGGGTTCAAAACCCAGGGCCTCCTGGTGAAGGTAAGCTGGCCCATGAGGTGAGCTGGCCTGGGTGGCAAGCTAGCCCATGTGGAGTGCCAGCCCATGCAGGATGCCAGCCCACACAGGAGTGCCACCCCACGCAGTAGTGCCGCCCTGCGCAGGAGTGCCTGCCAGTGCAGAGAACTAGTGCGGCAAGATGTCACAACAAGAGACACAGAGGAGAGACAATAAGAGAAACAGCAGAACAAGGAGCTGAGGTGGCGCAGGAGAATGATCGTCTCTCTCCCACTCCAGAAGGGCCCAAGATCAGTTCCCAAAGCTGCCTAATGAAAATACAAGCAGATGCAGAGGAACATACAGTGAATGGACACAGAGAGGAGACAAGGGAGTGGGGGGAGAAGTAAATAAATAAATCTTAAAAAAAAAAAAAAGAATCTGGACTGAATATTCTGCCACCAAAAAAATCATTTGCTTATCTTTTCTGTTGACACCTTAGGATAATTAACGTAATTGAAAAGATTCTATCAGTCATAGGAATTGAAGACATACTTTTCAGAGCAAAATATCTCCCCAGGGATTTTTCCTACATGATTTTTTTGTAGTATGCCAGCACCAAAGAGTGCCCTATCAGTTCTATCATTGATTCAGTAAATATCTGTCGAATTAGTGAATGGAAATTTCTGCATCCTTAGCTCTTTTCTCTTGTGTCTGTGACAGAAGGACCAAGTTCTCTTTAAACTGCCCCCTCCCTGTTTTACTGATTACAATGGAAGCAGTGTCCAGTTTTTTTGATAAAAAGCAGTAGTGGTTTTGCTTCAGCTAACAAGGGCAGCGGAAACTGGCAGTAGGGGAGGAGGTGGGATGCAACATGGGTGTGTCCTCATGAGAGTCATACCCGAGGTGGGGCAGAACATCAAAGAAATAACTAAGGATGGCATGTGCTATGAAGAAAACAAAGGAGTACCAGTGGCAGCGACTAGGTAATGAGTGCACTAGGGGGGCTGATGGGAGCCGGGCTGGTCGTGGTAGAAAAGACCAGGAGCAGGGATCTGCTCTGGACACTGAGCCGGTAGGACTTGAGTACGTTGATGACAGAAAGAGGGAATCGCCGGAGACTTCTGGTTCTGTGACTTGAGCAAATGCAGGGGTGTGCTGCCCACAGTGGAGATGAGAAAATGAGCAGCGGGGGAGCAGGTTTCCAGAGGGAAAGCAAGAGTTCTGTTTTGGACATGTTGGGTTTGAGATGTCTGTTCGACCCAGAAGGGAAGATGGCAAGTAGACCTTGTACCTGTGAGTCTATGGCCTGGGACAGAGTCCTAGTGCACACGGAGAAGTCACTGACCTGATCTACTTATTTAGAACCTGCGTAAATGCTGAAAAACCAGCACAGGAATCAGGACGGTCAATCTGATACCAGTTTCTCATCAGTTTCTCTTGTCAAGACACTTGGTGCCTCTACCCTTAGGATTGGCATGTATCCTATCCCACTGCTGGTCTCCAGTTCATGTACAGTGAGCCTTTTCCTTCAGGTACTGTGCAGAGCTTTGGCTCCTCAAATTCATACTAGCTGTTCTCCAAACTGAACATCTCTTCCATATAAGAAACAGCATTGTTGTTGAATCACAGTCACACCACGATTCAACAAAACATTCATAATTCTCAAATAAAAGTCCTCTGACTCAAACTCTCCATTGTATTAACTATTTCCCAAAGTCATGTGGGATTTCATTTTGTTTTATCCCACCCACACACACACACACACACACAAATTGGAAAGGTCTGGACTGTTTCGATTGATTTGATCTTGGTCCTGATGAAAATCTTCCTCTGCTTTTACATTTATGGTTTCATTGTTGATTCGATCAGCACTTTTACAAATTAATGAATCCAACAAAAGCAAGTCCAATAAATGAATCTTAAGCTGCAGATAATCTAGTCTAGTTCCAAAATTTGGAGGATATCAACCCTTAAAATTACATTGTTAACTGGCTGATTGGCTTCTAGAGCCTTCATTTTATTTAGACTCTCTGCAGCTATCCTGTTGGAGGCATTATATTTCCTAGAGTTTGGAGGCTCCTCTTTCTTTTAGGAAAAGAACTCTTCTGTCATTTTCTACAATTATCTCAGGACAGAGATCTCTTTCCTAACTTCATAATCTCAACCCCATAACAGGCAATAAGCTACTCTGTAAGGGAAAAATAAAGCCACTTCACCATTTCAAAAGCAGAATATTAAGGCCAAAGATTGAAAGTTAACCTGAGGGAGGTAGGCTGTAGGATCTTCATTCCTTTTAAGTGAGTTTTTTTTCAGTTTTTTACTATTTTCTAATTTCTGGAAGATAAATGATTGCCTAAAACCGTTAGCCTTTTTGTTTACAAATGGTTTAATTTTTACCTTTACTTTTAATATCTCACTTATAAATGGATAAAGCTTATTAAAATCTTCAACCTTCAAGATCAGCTTAAGATCACTTACTTCTTCCCTGAGCTGAACATCAGAATCAATGTCCCTTCTTATAAGAGCCTGACACCACATGCTCCTCAGTGATAGCACTGGTCATTTTCCCAGGGTTATTGTAATCTTATGGGGATGAGGTTCTATCTTGTCCCTTTAGCATTCTCCCTCCACCAGCCCACTGTTAAACAGAACTGAGACTTCCACAGACAGGAGACTTAATATATTTTGTTTGAACTGAATAATTTTTGTGGTTTTCTGATTACAATTATTTGCCCAAAGGCCACTGGGTTTTTTGTGGTTTTCTGATTACAATTATTTGCACAAAGGCCTTTGGGTTTCCTGCGATGGGCAGAACATTTCAGAAGACTTGGGCATTCTTCCGCATTCTTGCAGTCTCTTTCCTCAACTCCAGGTCTTATTGGAACCCACTCCTGACAGACTCATGTCCCCACAGCATGAGTAAGGCAGCACTCACCAACACCATCACTGGCCTCTTGGCTGACCAGTCCAGTGGTCGCCCCCCAGGCCTTTCCTGTCCACTCCTGGCAGCTTTAGTCGCTCACTCCTTTATGCCTTGCTTCAACCTGACTGAGCCCAATTGGTCTTCTTGTTTTTGCTGGAACCTCGTCTTCTCCCTGACTTCTAAATGTTGGTACCGCAGGACTCTGTCCTTGAACTTCTCTATTTAAACTCAACTCCAATGTAACCTTGGCTGGTTCCCTCCCCTTATATGCCTTCTAACTGACTGTGGACCTTCTTGACATCTTCCCTGAGCTCCAGACTTACCTCTTCAGCTGCCCTCCCATCTCCTCCTGAGTGTCCGTTAAGTTTCTCAGCTTTAACATGGCCACAAGCAAACTCCTGAATCCTCCTCCAGCTCTGCCCCTGTCCCAGGCTTCCCCTTCTCCATTATGGTACCACCAGTTGATCTGGCCAAAGACCTCGGAGTCCTCCTTGATGCTCTGCTTTCCCTCAGTACTCAGCATTCATTCTGTCAAAATGTTCTGTCAATTCTACCTTCAAGCCTTTTTCCAAATACCATGATTTTTCATTTCCTCCATTCCTAAAACAACCATGGTTTGCCTCAGTTAATGAAATAGCTTTTACCTGACCCCACTGTTTCTTCTCTCTCTCTCTTTCAGTCCATCTCCAAATGGCAGGCAGAAGTTTTTAAATGTAAATATGATTATGTTACTTCCGGGTTGAAAAATCTTACAAAGTCCTTGTGTTAGGCAATGGTTTCTTAGACCTTACACCAAAAGCACAAGCAACAAAAGAAAACAAAAATAGATAAGAGGCTTCATCAAAAGTTAAAAATTTTGTGCATCAAAGTACTTCATTAACAAAGTAAAAAAGAAAACCTACAGAATGGAAGAAAATATTTAGAAACGACATATTTGATAAGGGTTTAGGTGCCGGTATTTATAAAGAAATCCTACAATTCAACAACTAAAAGACAAACAATCAAAAAATGGTGAAAACACTTGAATAGACATATCACTAAAGAAGATAAACACATGGTCAAACAGCACATGAAAAGATGCTCAATATTGTTAGCCATCAGAGAAATGCAAATCAAAACCACAATGAGATACCACCTCACACCCAATAGAATGGTTACTATAAAAAAAAACAAAAAATAACAAGTGTTGGAGAGGATGTGGAGAAACAGGAACACTCATTCATTGTTGTTAGGAATGTAAAATGATGCGTCCATTGTGGAAAACATTTTGGCAGTTCCTCAGAAAGTTAAAAATTAGAATTACTGTATGAACTAGCAATCCCACTTCTAGATATATATGCAAAAGAATGGAAAGCAGTGACTCCAAAAGACATTTGCATACCAATGTTCATAGTGGCATTATTTACAATTGCCAAAAGATGGAAGCAACCCAAATGTCCATCGATGGATAGATGAATAGATAAACAAAATGTGGTATAGCCATATGATGGAATATTATGCTGCTGTGAAAAGAACAAAATTTTGATACATGATGAACTTTGAAGATATGATATTGAGTGAAGCAAGACAGACAGGAAAGGACAAATATTGTATGATCTCACTGATGTGAAATAATTAAAAGAAGCACATTCATACCATCAGAAACTAGAATACAGGTTACCAGGGTCTGGGGAAGGCAAGGCAAGGGGAAGTTAAAGCTTCACTGGTACAGAATTCCTGTTGAGGTGACAGAAAAGAAGGATAATGGATGATGGTGATGGTAATACAGCATTGTGATTGTAATTAATACCACTGAATTATTTACCTGAATGTGGTTAAAGAGGGAAATTTTAGATTATATATATGTTGCTAAAATTAAAATCTTCCAAAGCCTTCCCAATGAACTTATAACAAATAGACATGTTCTGGCCCTCATGACTTATTATGACTTTGTCTTGGGCCATGCCAGCCTTGCTGGCCTTGACTCCTATTGCTCTCCCCTTGCCCCACCAAGTTCCAGCCAGTTCTGCCTTCCCTGTGACACTCATTCCTGCCTTGGGGTCTTTACACTGGCAGTTCCTTCTGCCACTAATGCCCACCTTCCCAGTGCCCACCCACCACCAGATAATCTCGTGGCTTGTTCCCATCACCACTGTTCAAATCTCAGCTCAAATGCCAACTGCTCCAAGAGGCTTTCCTCGATCATCTCCCTAATCACCTCCCTTCCTTATTATGATCACTCTGCCTCTAGAATGTAAGCTCCCTGAGGTCAGGGGCTTTTCTTTGCCTTCAGTGCCTGGAATAACGCTTAATGTACAAGAAGGGTTCATTAAATATTTATCAAATGAATCCATCAGTGAACGCATGAAGTCTCCATATGGTTTATTTCCTTAGTCACACCTCTTATCATCTTCTAATGTGCCTGTGTCATGTGTTCACACCTCCTCTTGAAGGTTCTGTAGGTAAGAGCAGTGACTCACTTGAACCTTGCTAAGTAGACACATGAGGTGTGGCATGGACAGTGGACAGAACCCTGGTCCAGGAATTGTCATAGTAAATTCTAGCCCTGCCTCCAGTACTCACTACTGGGTATGACTCAGAAGATGGCAATCACTCCCACTTCAGTTCTGCCCGTTAAAGGGGACAATAGGGCCTGCACTATTAAATCAGTGGAATGTTATGATGCTTTGTAAGTATAACTTGAAAACATGAGAATCCATAGCAAAAAAATTTAGCAGCAGTGCACTTAACTGACTCAGAATTTACCTGCCACTGTTCACCCTCTCACCATTAAAGCGTGCTCATGGGCCGGCGGCAGTGTTTGTGAGGAAACCTTACGGAACAGTACAGAGCTTGCCTTCAGTGTGCTCCATGGAGAGCTTTGTTTAGCATTCTGTTTAGTTTCCATAGCTCTAGGGTATGCTCTTTTATCTCTTTCAGGAGAAAGATATTTGAAGAATGTGGAAATAATTACTCCTTATACAGCCCCAAACCTTTAGTGTCAATAATTTATTTTGTTAGATGTTTTGTTCTTTGCCCTAGGATCACCCTTAGAATATTTAGACTGGGTAGAGACAGTTTATTCACTAGGAGGAAAAATTTACAGGCTTTGGGGACACCTTATCTGGTAAAAGGCAACTAGAGAATTTACATATTTGCCCCATCCTCCCTATCTCACTACATCCCTCCTTCTTCTATTTCTTCCTTTCTCTACACTTCCCTCTTCCTTCTTTCCTTTTTTTCCTTCTGTCCTCCCTTCCTCCATCCCTTCCTCCATTCCTTCATGGCAGGGGCTTCTACATTCCCGCAAACTCTTATGTTCCCTTCTTGCAGGCCTGGGTGGGTCAGATTTCCCAGCCACACTTGCAGTTCGACATGGACTTGTGATTGCATTATGACCAAGACTTCCCACATCAATTCTGCCTCTTTCCTTCTCTGTAGGTTTCATAGAGAGTAATCTAGAGGAGGATGGAGCCACAAGACAGAAGGAGTGCTTAGAGCAAAACCCACAAACACACACTCAGACCCACTGAAAACACACACACATAATACATATTCCAGAACTACAATATAGTGAGTTATAAAGGTGAATTATGCTGTATGCTTGTGAATTCTTTTTTTTACCGTGGCCCTCTTTCCCTCTTCCCTTCTTTCTTCCCTTTTTCTCCCCTTCCCTGATTAATCACTTTAGAGATCATGTTTTGTTGGCAGGAGAATCCATTTTTGCCCACTCTTCAAGTTTATACTTGGCCTGTTGATACAGGAATTCCACTCTTTTGTAAGAATTGGAATAGAGCTTCTTCCCTTCTTTGCTAAGATTGGTGAAGTTCGAGGAGGGCCAGAAAAAGGGGTGTTCTCATCTTGTGCCTGCATCTATGGGGTCTATGGGGGCTAACCCTAGAGATGAGTCTGGAGACCCATTTCTCTCAGCCCTGGTGCCCCAGGCGCTGCAGGTAGGAGGAGCTATGTAAATATACCTGCAGGTGTAAACGATATCCAAGGAGGATCCTGAGGCTCCAGGCCAGGAGCAGGTCCCAGGTTCACCTGAGTAGATAAGCAGAAAGTCAGTTTGACTCTACATCCAAGCCACACTCTCTGATTTGGCTCTCCCAGCAATAAGCTGACACATGATTTTTTTACCTGTTTCTCAATTTCAGAATTGGAGGAGGAGAGTTCTGCTACCCTATGAAATTATATACCACACAGGTAGTATTGACTTGCCTGGGACAACCAAGACCCTACCTACATAAGATGCTGCTCGATCAAGTTCTAGAAGCAGGGGAGCATGGCCAGAATTAGAAAATCTACCATCCATCATTTTAGCTCGGTCTAGACTTCAGGGCAACAACAGTCCAGCCATAAATTCCTTGGGGATTCTAAGACCTTTATGGACTCTGATTTTCTTAGATACAAGAATCATCTCCATGCATGTCATCATTTACTTGTTAATAATCAAGTGGTAAATCGTGATCCCTGAAAAACATTTGGAAATAATACATAGGGTTCTCCTGCCCTCTTTCCCAATCTACCTTCCCTATGTTCTCAAACATTTATTGAGCACCTGTTCTGCACCAAATTGTATCAAATTCCACCATGGCCTGCTCCCACCTGCTCATCCTCTAGTATGAGCTGGGCTGTCTTCCACCTGAAAGGCCTGTCCAAGCCTAAGGAAGATTATATAGGAAGAATCTATACTTCATCAAATCTGCTGCAGCTGTGAGCACTGTGTTGTTCTTGCATTCTTCCAGAGCAAAATCCACATGACTGGAACACATTGCAGCAGATCACAAAGCATATGACTTCCATCAAAGTAGGTTGCCAAGAATTTCATGTCCTGAAAGACCACTGTGTGCATATTATAATCTTTACAACAGGTTTTATGGTAGAAATTTAGTATGCTTATATAGTAGTGAGTAATACATATATGTACAAATTTAATGAAGAGTTGCAAAGTGGAATTCATTGTAATATCTTTCAGGTCAATAAATAAGATGTTGATTGCATCTCAAAAATCCTCTAGGTGTCACCTCCTGATTGCAACTGCCTACTGTCCCCAAAGGTAACCACTATCCTGATTTCTATGATTTTCATTTCTTTGCTTTATTTTATAGCATGGCAACCTATGTGTATGCCTCCAAAATAGGTTCGTTTTGCCAGTTGTTTTTTTTTTTTATTTGGTTTGGTTTCTTTGCTCAGTACTCTTTAAGATATTTATGTTGTTGCATGTAGCTTTAGTTCATTCACTTTTCTTGGCCATATAATTTTCCACAGAACAAATACAACACTATCCATTCTACTACTGGACATTTGTGTTTTTTTGTGGGGATTTTTTTTTCAGGTTTTTGCTGTTAAAATACTATCTAAGAATATTTGTGTAACTGAATCCTGCTGCACACATATACACATTTCACACGGTCATGTACATAGAAGTGGAATTGCTGGGTCATAGGGTACACATATGCTTCGTTTCAGTTGATTGATGCTGCCTAACTGTTCTCAAAATTTGCACCAGTTTATACTCACACCAAATAACCTTTAGAATCAGCTTATTAAGTTCTATTCAAATATTGTTATATTGTGATTGGTATTCAATCAAAACTATAACTCAAATTGGGAAGAATTAAACAGCTTCTCAATATGGTATATCCCACATTTATTTAAATTTTGCCTAATGTTCTTCTTACTGCTTTATAATTCTCCCCGTAGAAAGCTTATATTTTTGTGTATTTAGATTTATCTTTACATAAGTCATAACTTTTATGCTACTATCATGATATATTTTTAGATTGTATCTTCTACATGTATGTTGCTATATATATATGTGTGTGTGTCTCTCTATCTGTATATCCATTCACTTAGTATCTTAGATGTAAGGGAGATATATCATACATCTCATCTACAAATAATGAGAGATTTTATTTGGCTCTTTTTAAGAATTTTAAGTTTTTCATTTCCTTTCCTTACCTAACTTGAGCACAGTCTTGGATAGCAATGGTGAAAGAAGACTTCCTTGACTTATTCTCTATATCAAAAAACAAAAAACAAAAAAGCCAACTTCCAATGATTTATCAAGGAGTAGGAAATTCACTGTAATTTTTGTGGGTCCTCTTTTACCAGATTAAGGAAATCACCTTATATTTCTAGTTTGCTAAGAAATTTCCTTTTATCAGAAATGGGTGTTCAATTTTATCAAATGTATTTTTCATCTATGATTTACTTCCTTTAATCTCTTAAAATGATAAATGACATAGATTGAGTTTTTCCTAATGTTAAATAAATCTTACTCTCCTAGGATAAAACCTCACTTGGTCACATTATATTTTTCTTTAGATATACTACTTGATTCAATTTGATGAGCAAATTTTATTTAGAATTTTTGAATCTATAGCTGTGAGCAAGCTACAAAAATTTCAGTCCATTATCATCTGTTCTTATCAGGTTTTGATATCAAGATTCTGTTTTCAGGGTGATAACAGGGAAAGTGGTGACATGTGGGTGGATTCTGGATAAATATATATATAAAAATATATTTAACAAATCAATTGTATTGATACATATTAATAAAGCATACATCTATCCAACATGTACAATCAATGGTATATAGCATAATCACATACTAGTGCATTCATCACTTCAATCATTTTTAGAACATTTTCATTATTCCAATAATAGTAATAATAAAAAAGAAAAAACAAAGCTCATCACCCCTCAATCCCTCTATGCTTCCCCTGCCAGACATGCTATTCTGTTTTCTTCTCTCTAGTATATTTGTATTTATATATAAACATGTATATTACAATATATAATATAAGTCTTATATATGCAATATCACCCATATTCATATTTTACATGAGGTTTCACTGTTATATAGTTCCATGCTACAGTTTTTAGCTTTCCTTCTAGTAATATATGTGATCTTAGACACCTTTTCAACTACTGTCATACCCATATAATAGCTTTGCTAGTTACAAATATGATGTGCTTTCACCATTTCTATTCATTTCTCGATATATTTTGAAGGTAGAACCAACACGTATTCTTTTTTTTTTTTTTTTTTTAAGTTTTTCAATTCTTTTTTTTTTTTTTGAAATAGATGATTTTTTTTTTATTGACTTTGTAATAATATTACATTAAAAATATATATGTGAGGTCCCATTCAACCCCACCCCCCCACCCCCCCCTCTCCCCCCCCAACAACACTCGTTCCCATCATCATGACACATCCATTGGATTTGGTAAGTACATCTTTGGGCACCTCTGCACCTCATAGACAATGGTCCACATCATGGCCCATACTCTCCTCCATTCCATCCAGTGGGCCCTGTGAGGATCCACGATGTCCGGTGATCACCCCCGAGGCGCCATCCAGGGCAGCTCCACGTCCCAAATACGCGCCCACCTCTCATCTCTTCCTGCCCTTCCCCATACCCATCGTATTCTGATGGATTTGCTGTGCAGTGTAAGAGTATATCCCGCCATGACCCACTGGATGGACTGGGAGAGGGTGTAGACTGCCGCATGGGCTATGGCCCGTGCTGTGTGGCAGTGCCCCAGGGTGTACTCATCAAGAGCGGCGAATGTGCCACACTGATAGGAGTTGTCAGTGTGGGAGGAGAGGGGGTTGTGGGGGTGTATGGGAGCCTCTTACATTTTTTAGTGTAATATTTTGTGTGATCCATGTACCTTTTTTTAAAAAGGAGATATCATTTTAAAATTTTTTTAATTAAAAAAAAATAATTGTAAGGTTCGATTTAAGCAACTGGAAGAACTGAGTTGCTGTCTATGGAGATGGGGAAGACTATTAAGAGGAGAATCTTGGCAGAGGGATGAGGAGCTGAATTTTTGGTCATATAGGTAGACCTGATAGATATCCATTAGATTTTCTTAACTTAAAAATTATTTTAAAATTTATAACCATCATAGCATTCAGAAATTTTTATAGAAAATACTGAGAAAAAAGACAATAATTTTTCTTCCAGTCATCTCAGAACCAGAGCCATAATCTATTGTTTTAAATATGAACTATATCCTAACTAATTATACAGTCAATGTGAGCATTAGTAAGGTTAACCAGATTTATTTAATTCGTTCTGAAAATGTGATTCTAAGTGTTTTATTGATTTTATTTTTAAAAGATTAAAAATATTTTCTAAGAAATCTCTAATTTGGTAAATATTGGTGATATTTGGATGTAATACAAAAACATTATAAACATGGTTATGGAAAAAATATTCAAACTCCAAACATAAATCTAATGTAATAGGTACAAAAAAGATAAACGAATGGGTCATATTTCTTCCTTTTTTGTACACATTTTCTATTCAAAACTGGGTGCTTTGAGTATTGAGACTTTAGAATTCAGATTCTCCTCCATCCAGTTTGCTCTTTGTTCTGTTAAGGAAGATTAACAATAATGGAAGCTTAATGCCTAATGAATCCTGCTGACTATGCCAAAAGGTTCTGCTAAGGAAGAGGCAGAAACTCTAAATGCTATGCAAAGGCAGTTTCATTCAATCAAATGAATTTCAGGTTATATCAAATGATTATAACAATTGAGCAATCACAAAAAAGAAAAGTAATTAATTAAAGACATAGGAAAGAATGAAAGTATATGCAACCACTCCCCAAATCAGGAAAACTCAACATCTGCTCTCTCACATGACTAGGGAACCCCTTTGCAGTAGATCAGAGTCCTGATTGGAAAAACAGCCCAGGCAGAGCATCCCTTCCTAGGTGAGGCTCCAACTGGCAGCTTGGGGACCATTCTTTTCAGGGGTTTCAAAGCTCAGAACTCCAGTGACTTTGCAACTCCTGAGGAATCACCTCATCAAACGTAACCCAATCCATCCCACAAGGGGTGGCCAACCCTCCACAGGAGAGATGTGGTGTCTCGAGGAGTCTTTGTTCTAGTCTCTTCATGGTACACTGAACAGGAACATAAAAGTTTTCAGCTTTTAGTTTTACAGAGGATATAAACAGGATGTGCAAATGCCACATCTGGTAACTCGTTCCTTTTAAACATTTGTTTTTTTGGTTATTAGGTGAGGGGGTTGCCTGCATAGCAGCATTACATTCCAAAGGACAACGGCCCAGTTAATCATTCACAATACTAGGCTAAAACAGCAGACACTATTGATTAGAAAGCTTATGAATTCACAATTCTTAGTAATTCTTAAAGTATGTCATTCTTGTTGACTGATGAAAATTGCAGTCATCCACATTTAGTGAATTTCCCAAACTACTTTTGGAAAGACTTTAATACTTACTCCATGTGTTCACTAAAGTCTCTTGTTGTTTTCTCAGTGGTAAGTCAGGGACCTAAGCAAGAATTCCTGAAATTCCTGAAGCTAAAATGAAGACGAAAAAAAAAAAGGGGGGGGGGCCTTAATCTTTTTAAATTGGCTCCGAAACAGGGAACTCCTTCAACACTAAGCCCTGTCACATACAACTCTGCCTCAGCCTTCACCTCCTGCTTGCATTTTTGCAGCTCAAAGATCATCCTGGGGTGCAAGCCGAGGGTCCTCTCAGGTCTTTTCTGAGCATGCATCCATCCCCAGGCGTGCACACTGAACTCCATGTTCCCCAGTATATGTGGTAGCCCTTCAAGCTCACCACTACCCCAAGAATCTTGCACCGTGGCCTCCTTTTAGGGTCTTTGGTCTGCTGCTTGCCTCTGCTGCCATTCCTTGCCCCAAGTACCAACAGGTGGCATATGTTATTAAATAATTTTATGGACCCTGCCAAGAAAGTTGCTCCAGTCCAAGGAGAACAAAACAAATGTCAGTCTCTGTGTTGCTCCCTCAGGAAACCACCAGTGGTCAAAATGCACAGCCACTATTTATTTAGAACAGGTCGCTATATCCACCCCAACGACCCCACTTGGTCCCTCCAAATGCCAGCAAGCTGCACCAGGATCACAGGCTGTCTTGCTCACCCCTGCCGCCGAGCTGAGTAATAGGGAACAGAAGACAAGTCAACAAAACTCCACCATGCTTTCTTACCAAAATGTAGTAGCCTTTTTCTTCGTTAAGCACTCTCCTCATTGGTGTAAGGTTTTTTTTTTTTTAGAAAAAGTTGATTCTGTCAGTTTTTGCCAACTTAATGTTTGCTTAAGCGGGGGGACCAATTCTCGGAGCTCCCTAATCACCATTTCCTTGACACCACTCCTTGATTTCACAACTTGTGAAACAGATGGAAAATTAGAACATCTCAGCAAGTAAATAAAAGATATAAAGAAGAAGCAAATAAAAATTTTTTAATTGAATAATATAATGACCAGAAGAAACTCACTGGCTGGGATCAATAGCAGAATAGAGATGACAGAGGAAAAAGTCAGTGGACTTGAAAATAGATCAATAAAAGTTATCGAATCTGAACAACCAAGAGGAAAGTGATTTAAAAGAATGAACATAGCCTCAGAGACATGTGGAAAGATAACATGAGGTCTAATATTACTGTCACCTAAGTCCCGAAGGGGAGGAGAAAAGTGTAATGCTGAAAAAGAAGAGTAATCAAGGAAAATTAACGGTACCCAGTAGTCAGATGTTTTTTAAAGGTACAATAATTCTAGGAATATGGTACAGATGCCAGAATAGATTGGTGGGGCATTAGAGAGAGTTTTCCCAAGCTAAACTGAAATACATATAATAAGCAATGCATTAATAAGCTAGCATTATATGTCAGTGGGAAAAAAGGTGGTTCTGTAGCATTCAAAATGACCTCAACTTAACTTCAGAAATTTCAGAGTTCATTATCCTTTAAAATCAATAAATCCTACTGAATTGAAATTGAAAAATATATGGGCAATTGAAAAATACAAAAGAAAAAATGAGAATGTAAGTCTTTGCTCTGTTAATCCACTAAGATATGAGGGTTTGTTTTCATCTCATAGTCTAAATTCTCCAATACAGAAATTAGTACCAGAAGCGAAATGTTACCCTATGAAAAATATAAACTCTTCCCCATTGCTGTACACAAAAGTCAGAGGCAACAAAAACAGAATGTATTCATGCATGGTGAATATTTATGTGACTATAGAGCCCAGTCTCCATGTGGAGAAGAAACAATAGATTAGTTTAGTCGGATTATGTGGCAGGCTTCATAAATTGGCTAAACCAACCTGCATTTTCAAATCCCTATGTCCTAGCTTGTCTCTATTACATGGTCTAGAAAAACTAATACCTCAATTTTAAGCCTCCCTTGGAACTAGTGTACCTTTCTGGCTATTGATGCATAGAAAGAACTTGGCCTGTGCCTCGTCTTCTTTTTTTCTTTTTTTTCTTTTTTTTATATCTTGACTGGGAATATGAGCTCTGGAGGTATAGCAGTTATCTTATAACCATGAGACAACAAGAATGTGAATGAAAGCCAATAAGCTAATAGTGGCAGTATCAATCAGGATAAGCTAAGTTAGAGGAGGACAACAAATGACCTCGCTGCTTTTAACATAAAGAGCAACAGGTTTATGTGATCTTCACAGTCCATGGTATTGTGGGTTGGCTATAGATCTACACCATGTAATCCTCACTCCAGAACCCAGTTTGATGAATTAGGCTTTATCTGAAACATAGATAGTCTCAGGGCAGAAGTAAAACAGAAATCTTATTCAACCAGGGGCTGGCACTTAAAGGTTTTGGTGGAATTGTTACTTTCACTCATATTCCATTGGTCAAAGCAAGTCACATGACCAAGTCCAAAGGAACCAAGATTGAAAGGTATAACCCTTTCCTAGGGAAGGCCAGGGAATATTTCTGAGCAATAATATAATCAGTCATAGCCCACCCTTCTGTGTAAAAAAATATATAATTCATTCTCCTTTCTTCACATAAAATACACTTACCTCCTTCCCAAGAGCAAAACCAGAAGTCCATTTATTCGTAGCACCAGGCCTGATGTCCAGAATATGATGATATTATCTCATCATCTCTTGCCCCAGAAACCCATGCGCTAACAAGACAAGATGTTTTTTCTCCTACGTACACCCACAGCGTGATGCTGGAACACAGAGGAGATAACTGCAGAGGACATACCCAGAAGCTGCTAATTCAAGGAGATCTAAAATCGTGTGGACAGTCGTTCAAGGGCTCCCTGTCCTAGGGTGAGGAATAGTCCCTGATTCATCTTGGCTCTGTATCCTCTGAGTAGTTCCCCAGACCATCTTTCTCCATGACTCTTGGCTCTGCTCTCCAGGAGGTCCTTCCTTCTAGATTATCCTCTTTGGTCACATCTGAAGTCCTCTTGGAGAATTATCTCCCTGCAGACTGAGCAGCTTTCTAGGTCCATCCCTACCAATCAAAAAAAAAAAAGTTGCTCTAGTGACAGTTTAGCCCATGAATAGTTTAGCCTCCTTTAAAAATCTTAATCTGTTTATCTATGTGATTACATGCTCCAATAGCCACTAACACAATTCTTTTTGAGACTTGATCCTATTTATCTCTCACCCTCTTCTCTCTTCTCTCTCTCTCCTTGGTTTCAGTTAATTTGAGCCTGCCAGGCTTCAATGGGAAAGCCAGCACCTTGGTTTCATTTTCATGGGCATCTTGCCACCTAGTTATTGATAAGACATTACCTTAGTACATTTAGAGATTTTTAACTGTTGGTGCAATGGTCACTGCTTTGATTTGGTACTTTGTGCTTAAATCATTTCTCAATTTAATCTTTAACTGTTTGGAGTTCCAAAGAAACAATGTCTTTTTTTTTTTTTTTTTTTGTCTTTTGTGTGTGTGTGTGTGGAGCCTTGTCAAATGTAGTCAAGAGTAAATCACACAATTTGCATTATTTTGCCAAACTCCACCTAAGATAAGTTTTTAAATTGTGGTAGACAACCATTTACTAGGCATTTCATTAGTGCAAAATGGAGATTCCAATGGATATTTTTAATTTGGTTTTTTATTCCAAAGGATACTAATGCGTCAGAGAACTACACTCCTTCCCCCAAGAAAGGTAACAAATAACTTTGAACAATAACATTCTACCACATGGGTGGAATAGAAAAATCCTGGATCCCCATGTCTTCACTTAACTATTTTTGTACCAGTTTTGGACTGCCTATAAATTGGGAAAAATAGAAGTCTATACAGTTTGAGAACTGATCAGTGTCTAGTAAGGTACTAAACTCATTTACAGTTTTTGTTTTCAATGATTCTATTTTTGTTGTTGTTTCATGTTTCCCCTTCCCCCTCCTTTTTTCTCATTTCTGTCAGTTTTTTAAAATAAATAGTTTAATAGTATTTTCTTAGGTTTCTATTTAATTTCTCTTATTTCTTATTTGGGTCTATGATCAAGTTCTGGGGAAGAATGTCTAATCTTGTTTGTGTTCTCCTGACTTTTGCTCATAGTGAATTGTATCACACGTATTGTGTAATTTCAGATTGTGAGTTCATGGTTAATGAATTTTATATCAGGAAACCCTGAACGACCTGTAGCTGAGAGATTGCTTACCCAGAAATTTCATGTTTGCTTGTGCTAAGTAAGAGCACCTTTATGTGCCTTCCTGAACTACAGAAAGAGTGTAAATTTGAATCAAAAAATAAAATATGCACAAGCCATTAGTTATTAATTTTACTGGGGGAAGCGCCCAGTGGATAGGGTGTCCACCTACCACGGGGGAGGTACGCGGTTCAAACCCCAGGCCACCTTGACCCATGTGCAGCTGGCTCACGTGCAATGTGATGCACGCAAGGAGTGCTATGCCACTCAGGGGTGTCCCCCGCGTAGGAGAGCCCCATGTGCCAAAAGTGCACCCCATATAGAGCCGCCCAGTACGAAAGAAAGTGCAGCCTGCCAAAGAATAGCGCCACACACATGGAGAGCTGACACAACAAGATGACATAACAAAAAGAAACAGATTCCCCATAGAAGCGGTCACAGAAGAACACACAGCGAATGGACACAGAGAGCAGACAAATGGGGGGGGGGGAGGGTAAGGGAAGAGAAATAAATAAATAATTTTTTTTTTTTCCTGGGAGGTGTTTTTGTTATTGTTGTTTGTTTGTTACCACCTAGAATATGGGCCAAGAGAGAAAAGCTGTCTTGTTTTCTTCCTGAGCTGGTAGAAAAATTGTTTTTGCTTACCTGTTACTGCATCTGTGGCTTTTTTCAATAAGGAGCAAACATTCCATTGTAGGAACCTTACCTTTTATGTCAGTAAAAAATAATTGAGAGTTACAGACTCTCTCAGTTGGACTGGTAAACACAAAAAAAGACCTCTGTAGCCTCTTATTGTTGGCATCATCTATTTTCAATTGTGTGACTCTTGGATAGAATTCTGGTGATTTTGGCTTGGCAGTGTGAGTGTAGTTTCCTGTGGGTATATGTTAGGCCATTGCTTCTATTTCTGCTTTGTAGAATGGCCTTGGAAGTGAACTTGGTGGAATTAAAGTTTAGTCCTGACCAACTTTAGAAAAATGACAGGACAGTAGTAAGGAATCCGTGCCAGGCAGAACTGCCCATCTCATTCTCAGACTCTTGGCCACAGAGCAAGCCCTGCAGAGGTGAGCCCATGCAGTCGGCAATGAGAGCGATGCTTCTCTACATCTGTCCTTAGAGGGGCCAGCTCTTAGTCTGCCCACCGTGTCAGTTACTGATAGTACTGCTGATCAGCTCCAAACGCACCCTTAGCCTTGCGGCCTGCTCTGTGAAAACGTTTGCGGGCTTTCAGGCTTGCCTTCCACCAGCTGGGTCCGAAGCAGCCCAGGCAGTAGAGGACGTTGGAGCCCCACTGAGGGGGGGGGAAGGGTTTCGCTGCACTGGGCAGTGCTGGCTGCGCAGCGTCCACAGCGTCCGCCCCGGGGCAGCAGTTGGCCCGCTTGCTTGGTAGCCAGCAGCACCTAGTGGCCAGCGGCTTCCCACAGCTCCACCTCCCCTCAGGCAGTGGTGTTTTTGAGCGCTTTCAGCAAGGAGCCTCGCTGTGGACAGCTCGCCCTCACTCCCGAGAGCGCGGGTTTCCAGCGCCTTCCATCCGTGCCCGCCTGGGCCGCTGCAGCGTCCCCTCCCACCAGCCCGGACCAACGTCCTCGGTGTTCGTTGTCAGCCGAGAGAGGCTCCTCGTCCCTGTTAGTTCTGCACTCTCTGGAATTCTTTTTACTTCTAGCTACCGAATAGAGGGTGGATTGTGTCCCTGCAAAATTCACGTGTTGTGGTCCCAACCCCAGGGCCTTAGGATGGGAAGTAGGGTCACTGCAAATAGAATTGGTTCCATTAAAATCAGGTCGTACTGGAGCAGGGTGGGCCCTTAATCCAGTACGACCCACGGTGTCCTTGGAAGAGGAGGAAATTTGGATCTGGAGGCAGACAGAAGGGAGAACGCCATGTGAGAGCTGAGGCAGAGGACACGGTGGACTGGGGGGCAACTGCCACCAGAAACCAGGGGAAAGGGCTGGAACGCAACGTTCCCTGCGCACGTCGGAGGAAGCACGACCCTGCTGACACCCTGAGTTTGGGCTTCTAGCCTCCAGAACGAGAGCGAATAAATGTCTGTTGTTGTAAACCACAATTTATGGATACATTGTTAAGGCAGCACAGGAAACGAAGATGTTACCAATCTCTACTCTTAACTCTTAACCTCTTAACCTCTGTTAAAGAGTTAGTAAATCTTTATACTGAACTTACCCTGCTCAAAGTACTAGGTTGTTCCTCTGTTGATTGACTGATGCAGCCATAGGCCTGTCTTTTCATTTTCTTCATGCCTTCAGAAACACAACAAACAGCACAAATCCTGTCGTGGAATTTCAAGATTCCTCTCCGTCGCCGTCTTATTCTCTACTCGCCCCTCAACGGCAGGCTAGAATTAAGAGCATGACCATTTTGTTACATCCCAAAAAGCGAAAGTGTGATGGAACACATTTTAGTAACTATTTTACTGGCCATTAAATAATGGTTGTGTGTTGTGTTTGCCAGGAACAGGACTTATGAGTAAAAGACACAAACGTGGATGCAGGTGACGGAAAAAGACGGGGTTGGTGGACCTAAGGGCACTGCACTGAGGTAGTATTAATACTTAAAACTGGGAGAAGGGCTGCGGGCACCAGGACAGTCCTCGGGCATGGAACCCAAGGTCACAGTGGCCATTTTCCCTCTGTCTCTGTCCCTTCTCCTTCCCTCCACAAACTTTGTCTTCTGCACTCACCGCTATTCTTTTAAGTTGCTTTGAAGGAAAAAAAAAAGCGGAAGACAGGATCGCTCACTGCAGTCCTCTATTCCTATTCTTAGACCTGTAATAAGCAGAAACACACGGTCCAGGGCTAAAATACCCTGTAAGTGTTCTTATTGGCTCGCTGTTCCTCTCTTTGGACCAATCACTGTGGCCCGGGCAGGGTGCAGCACCTTTATTGGCTGAAGGGGATGAGAGGAGCTCTGATTGGCTGCTTTTATCATCCTAGCATTCTTCCCCAAGTAGCCACCCACAGGTGGGTCCCAAACAGCGTGTTTTTCCGAAAGATTTTTAAAGTAACAGTCTATGTTAGAAAAAGAAAGAAGAGAAAACCCTGAATGAATTAGAATAGTAATCTCAGTCCATTACTGATGATAATGATAATGCTATTGATTATTTTCTTTAGCTATGTATGCGAGAGGTTTCATCTGTTGCCCACAGTCCGGGTATTTTAATTCTGTATTAGTTTCGTTTTACCAGATATGATGCTTATTCTTTGTAATTCACAACTGTAAAGTAATGTTTCCTTGTTGGGTTTTTTTCATTACAAACTTCATTAGAGCTCACTTGACTCCTGCTCCTCATTAAACCATGGAGTTAACAATCGGACCTGCTCATTTCCACTTCCTTCCAGCTTAATTTTTTTATATATCTCTGCTCTTGGTCTGTTTGACAACTCAATTAACACAGAATGTTAAATTTCTTGTACTAGTTCTTTCCATTTGCTTTTCAGATTTATAAATTACAGCAACCCGAACTCAGTAAAAATATCTTGATGTATTTAATACACTAAAATGCCTTGCATAACAGCTTGTATGAAATTGTGACGATAGATTTGCTTTGATAAAATGCTTCAATGGCAAATTAAAAAGCAGAGCATTTTGAAGCGGCAGAAATTAGTTTGCTGGTAATTAAGTGACATAATAAATTGTTTTTTGGAAGCTGTCCAAATTCTTTTTCTGAAAGTATGGATGGTCAGAGCTTTTGGTTTCTAACAAATATTTTTCTGGCCACATAAGTCAATCGTGGAATGTTACCCTGTGGCTTTTCTTGCACCTGATTTCTGGGTAGATGATCAAGGTCATTTGGGCAAAGGATCTTTTCAATTCTATCAAGCAGATTTGACTGTTTGTTCCAAAATATTACTAATAGTAGTAATAAGCATTCTTTTTGAGGGAAGGGATCTGAACTCTAATTCTAATGACCAGAATATTAGTGTTTCATCATGAAATAAAAATTATCCAGAAAAGCAAGAATTAGCAAATGCTTTGAGTATAATGTCATTAGATTTCATAATACAAGTATATATTCTACATAAATAGAAAGAAATGTGTATTTATTTACAGTATCTGTGGTTCAATTTTCTTTCCATAGTTTTTAGAATAGTTTTGTCTCTTTTTGTAAAAACAAAACAAAATGAAAACTGCTGCTGCTTTATATTTATATGCTTAATTCAAGGAACATTTGATATTTTTAAAAACTTGATTATTCTTAGCTAATCAAATTGTTACTTTTTATAAACTTGTTAGTCCTCTTAGCTTTATACTTTTCCTCACAACATTACTAGACATGTTTTTAACTATGTTTGTCCCAAATAAGTGGGTATATGAATTACATCATTTAACCCCATAGTTAAAACGAGCTCTTATTTTTTTTTAACAATAATGTTGTGTTTGGCTGCTTTGCTAAATGGTCATTTCTGTTTTCAATTTTTTCTTTAGATATTTCTCTATATACAGCAGAGTAGATCATTGCTTGAAAAATTGACTAATACTCATGAATATATCTCAAAATGTCATCAAATAATAGTGATGGTATAAAGATTTCTTGTCACATTCCTGAATCTCATGGGAATAATACTGATATTTCACTATCAAACATGATTGGGCTTTCAGTTGAGATCTATCAGGCCCATATGTTAAGAATCCTATTTTTCTTGTTTTATTAAGCATTATTTTCATGTAAAACAAGCAACAAATACAAACATATGTCTTTTTAGGAAATTTTTAATTTACGTGTTATTTTAATCTTTCGGCTTGATATTATAAGTCCCATTTTATAGATTTCCCAGAGTTCATATATCCTAGGGTTCTTGGAAAGGTATTCTGTCTAAAAGACATTTGAGAATTTATGCAGCCTTGGCAGTATGCTGTTATTTGCTTGCTGATTTGCAAAAGTTTGCTTCATCTTTCCCCAAGCTGCCATCCCGTGGAATCCCCCCCCCCCCCGCCACCTTCCCCTGCCCTCTAGCTATATTGGGTTACTCTTTATTCCTCAAAGAAGCCAGGCCTCTGCACCTTTGATGCTGCTGCTTACTCTCCCTGGAAGGCGTTTGCTTTCTCTTTTCATTGCAGATGCTGCCTCCTTTCTTCAGGCCGGGTTCATACATCCCTCTCCTTGGAAAACTTTTCCTCTCCCCCTCCTTCTATTCCAAACCAGATCCTTAGCCCAGTAGCTCTGGTGAACCTGGGCTCAAGGTTCAGGTATGTGTTGTTTTGTTAGGCTTTACCAAATTCTCCAGCGTACATGCTGTACCATTTCATGTCTCACCAGCAATGTCTAAGTATTCCTCTTTCTCCTCGGCAGGCAGCAGGGTGGGTTGTGAGACTTTTTTTTTTTAACTTAATTAATTTTCCTTTTGTTTTGGGTTGTGGGATTTTTTATCACTGTAGTTTTCATCTGCCCTTCATTTTAGAAATGAACATCTCCTCACGTGTTTAAGGACCATTACCATTTTTCCTGCAAATTTTCATTATTTTTATCACTTATCTTGTTTTTTCACTGATTCTTTTTGGTTTTCCCAAAGAAATGTCTAATGTTTTTGGCTTATAGACATAGTGTGACCTTACCCTTTCTGAATCGTGGGCTTCTATTTTCTCCTTTTCTGGGGCTCCTTTTGAGAGCATTTATAGGATATTTTCTATGTGTCAGTCAATGCTTGAAGCATTTTTACTTCTTTTCTCACAACAAATCTCCATTATCCTTTTTTTTTTTAGGAGATGGGGAGTTGAACCCGGGACCTTGTACATGTGAAGCAGGTGTTCGACCGCTGAGCTACAACCACTCCCCCACTGTCCTTGTTTCCCAGAGAGGTTAACTAACTTGCTAGGGGTGGAGTCAGTATGCCAGCCCACGAGCCTGGCCATTGGTTCTGTCCATTTACCCTCAACCTATAAGAAAATAAAACAGTCTCCTTTAGAGTTTCTCTATTTTCCTCCTTCCTACAACCACTTTTGAATTCTAATCTTAGCTTGGAGACAAAAGCAAGAAGGAGTTTCTTTGTTTTCGCTTTTACTTTTCTTTTTTTATTAGCAAAAACTTTTATTGTCTTTTTTAAAAAAGATACATAGATCACACAAAATGTTATAGTAAAAAATATATGAGGTTCCCATATACCCCACCCCCCACACACACTCCTCCCACAACATCTTTCATCAGTGTGGCATGCTCATTGCATTTGGTGAATACATTTTGAAGCAGCTGCTATACCACGTGGATTATAGTTTATGTTGTAGTTTACACTCTTCCCCAGTCCATTCAGTGGGTTATGGCAGGACATATAATGTCCTGCGTCTGTCCCTGCAATATCATTGAGGACAACTCCAAGTCCCGAATATGCCCCTATATCACACCTCTTCTTCCATCTCCCTGCCTCAGCAACTCCTGTGGTCACTGTCACCACAACAATGATACGATTTCTTCCATTGATAGAGTCACAATAGTTCTATACTAGAATACCAATAAATCCACTCTAATCCATATTTTATTCCTTCATCTTGTGGACCCTGGGATGGTGATGTCCACTGCACAGTCTAAAATGTAAAACATAATGTAAACCATAATGGAGCCATGATTAATAGCTATGTTTCAATATCTGTACATCAGCTGTAACAAATATAACATCCACATGTGAAAAGATCATTGCTGGGGAAGGGGGAAAATGGTTTGATGTTGGGTATATGGGAGTCCCTGATATTGTATATGTGACTTTACTGTGATCTAAAACTTTTTTGAAGACAAAATTAAAAATTAAAAAAAAAAAGGATGTAGACGCTGAGGAAGGAATGAAAGAGATTGCCTTGCCACTGTACCTACAGGGCAACACCTATTACAGTGATGAAAGGCAAAACAAAAACAAAGTTTTATGATGTTTTTCATTTTTCAATATCCCAATTTATTTTTTACTTTTAGTTTTCCTAGATTATTATGTTTCTATTTCTAATCTTTAAACCTATCCTTACTGTTTCATTTTCCTACTAATTGAATTTGGCAATGTATTAGGCTTCATTTTTAAGAAGCTTTGAATCACAGAGGGGCTCAACTATGGCAGGGTAGGAGCACCGGTGTGGGGAGTCATTGATGGGGACACATAGTTGGGAGGGAGTTCTCCAGGGCATCTATATAAGGTGTATAAATATGTTCTTTTTTTTAATGCCCTCTGCTGCCTTGAGGAACTTGAGGTGTAGCTTCAGATTCTGCTCAACTTCTTTCAGCTTCCACCACTTACATGAAAGCTCTTGAATCCGTTCGGTCTCTTCAAATTCTTCCCTCCCCCGCTCTGATGTTCATTTCTCCCTCAGTGAAAGATGAGGTTTAATAGCAAAGACATCAGTATTGCTGATACAAATAGGAAGGTCAGAATTAAAGTCGTAATACATTTATCTGTTCACTGTGCTTGGGGGCGGGGGGGCGTAGATGACGTTTTCAGGTGCCAAGTTTGTTTTCGCCTACATTTATCAGACATTCTCTTGCAAGTAACAGAAGTCAAACTCAAATAGCATAACAACAGTAACAATAACAACAAAATAGAGACAAAAATGGAGCGGGGGATTTCGCGTTAGGTGGAATGGGCAGCACACGCAAATGCCCATCTCCATCTTCCCCGCCCCCAAGCCTCCAAACTTTCACTTTTGTTGCTCCCTTTCATTTCACCTTTTTTCTCTTCACCTCCTAGAGGTAGGAAGGCAGCATTTCTGATTCGCTCGAGACCGTTTCTTACTACATCCTTACAAATGAAAGAAAAAGTGTGTTTAGGTTGAAGAAAGGAAAATTTCAGAAGGGGCCCTTTTTGGCTCAGCTCAGGCGCTTTCCTACCTCTGCGCCCACTGGGGCGCAGTTCTGCGGCTTTAAAACTCAGCGCCGGGCCGTGGGGTGCGGTGGGCTGGGAAGTTGGGCAGTTCTGCTCGGGTGCAAATTATCCCTGCAGTTTCCCACTTCACTTTCCACCCGGCAGCGAAGTCGCCTTAATGGGGAGCCAAGAACATGGTTTTTAAGAAGTGAAAAAGGCTAAAATAAAATGGCATTAAAATCCAATGACCTTAAAAGTCAAGGTAGCCTCGTTTTTCACAGCGGAATTGTAAAACTGAACTTAAATGGATGCCAAGATAACATTTTGAAATGACCGATTTCTTGAAAGACTGTCTATTGTTCTCTGGACCCTGTCCACGGCTCTCTCTCCTAAATCGCGCACGCCTCTGAAAAGGACCTGCGCGTTTGCTCCGCTCGCCCGGAAGGGCCTGCTTCTCGCAGGCTTCTGCCCGAGCCCTCTCCCTGCACCCAGCGCCGGGGCGGCGGCTCTCGGGGATCCTGGCGCTTGGGCAGGACGCGGTGCCGCGCGCCCCTGCGGCGACGTGGGGAACTACACGGTGTCTTGCCACTTTGTGACCAGCCCAGAATCCCCTGCCTGGGACGGCCGGCTCAGGGGCCCACGCGCTCGGGCAGACCTTTGTGTGAGCCTGGGCTGCCTCCTCCCCACCTTCCAAGGCCGAGAAAAGAGGAAAGAGAAAAAATAATGCTGGGACGGCGACGCCCAGCGCCCGCAGCCGGCGGCGCCCTTTAGCCTAGGGGAGGTGTGGCTAGCGCTCTGATTGGCTGATGTCTGGCAGGCAGCTAGCCAACCAGAGTTGCTCGTTTACGTACAGTCTACCGGTATCACTTGCCCAATCAGACAAGGTTATTCCAAAATCTTATTTGAATACACATCGTCTTTTTCTTGATGGGAAACTGTGTTCTACCAGAGGATCCCTTAAAGGTGAGTTCTAGGACGGGCGGTGAGAAGGACAAGGGCCACCCAACGTTGGCACTGCAACAGGAGGCTTGTTTGTTTGGGGAGATCCCGAGGAATGTTTGTTCCAAAGTTCAGCCACCACAGTGGGAACTGCCTTTTGCTGAACCCCGGAAGTTCTGGAATGCAGCACCTTTGCAGTTTCCCAGGGAATTGCGAGGCCATCGGGATGTTTCCCTGGAAGTGAGCAGCTCTTTACAGAGGGATGTTTCCTGTGTATTGACCGCGTAGGACAGAGGTGAGTGAGCTGTGAACCTGGACCCAAAGGTTGTTTTCACCTTCTTTCCCCAAAGAAGAGCCGTGATCATTTGGCTTAGTGATTTCTTAATGCAAAAATCTGTGCAGGTAAACGTTTCTTTATCTGAGCTACATAGTTTCCTGCATTTTATGGCTAGAACTTCAGTGAGTCTGCATTTTTTTTAAGTGCTAGAATTGAGATTTATTTTTGGAACCATACAGTTTGCTGTAGCATTATCTCTCTCTAACAGTCTGAAAATAAATCCACTTGAAAGCCTGTTTTTTGTTTGTTTGTTTTCTCTGGGAAGGAATCCCATCCTGGATATCATCTTCCATTAAAAATAGTCCTTAAGTACTTTCCCTTGTAATTTAAAAGCATTCTGTGTTTATTTACCCATCCTTTTTCTAATAATTTAGTTTTAGTCTAATGATTTTTCCCCCAACAAATAGCTCTTATATTAATAGTTTCTGATATTTGATGAACTCAAATTCTAAGAAAAATTTTAACTTGGCATATATTTAAGGTTGTACCTTGCTATAAATACCCAAGGTTTTGTTTGTTTCTTTGGAGAATGGGGCTCCTACGCTGCCTTGGTTTTCCAATTTACTGAGGTTTAGGGTTATTCTCTCCCTTCATGTCAGTCCCATAGTTCCTGCTCCAGGGTGAGTTTACATTTTTCTTCATAGTTTCTATATACTTTTTATGATCTAATTTAACCTCAAATCTCTCTAGATCTGGCTTTATTTTTTTCAGAAATTAATGGATATGTATTTTTAGCCTTTTACTCCAAAATAAATTACAGGTCCACAGCAAGATGTGCTCTGTATCCTTCACCAAGTTTCCCCCAATTGTTTTATCTTAAATAACTCTAGTAAAATATCAAAAACAGCATTCAAAGTTAATGTGCAAAATTAATCATTTGATATGCTAACAATGGGGAGTTAGAAATCAAAATTTAAATAAACAAATATACCATTTATAATAGCTCCTAAAAATGAAATATTTAGGTGTAAACCTTACAACACGTACAGGATCTATATGCTGAAAATTACAAATGCTAATGAAAAAAAAAAAGAAGACCTAAAGTGTAGACATGGATTTGAAAATTTAACACAGGGAAGATTGCATTTTTCCAAATTTATCTACAGATTTAATGCAATTCCAGTCAAAAACTCTGAAGGCTTATTTTGTAGCTATAGACTTGCTGATTCTAAAATTTGTATGGAATGGCAAAGGAACAAAAATATCCAAAATAATTATAAAAAAAGAAGGAAGGTGGAGGAATTACTTCTTTTTTAAGGCTTATTCTAAAGCTTCTTTAACTAAGGTAAAGAAATAGAAAGCATTTATTGTTCATAAATCAATAGAACAGAAGAGACCAGAAATAGATTGGCAAAAATGTAGCCATTTGATTTTTTACACAGATACAAAACAAATTTTAATGAAGAAAGGATAGTCTTTTTAGTAAATAGTGTTAGGAACAATTTGACATCCATAGTCAGAAAACAAAACAAAACAAAAAACCCTGACCTAAATCTCACTCTTTGGATCACAGATTTAAATGTAAAAAGACTGTATAAAACTTTGAGACTACATGGGTCATACATGTAGGTGTAAAATGTAAACTTATAAAAATTTTAGAAGAAAACAAAGGAGAATATGTTTGTGACTGGAGTTAGGCAGGGTTCTTAGACAAGACACCAAAATACAAGGCAGAAAAGAAAAACTTGATACATCTAGCCACGGTAAAATAAAAAACTTTTGCTCTGCAAAACACACTGTTAAGGGAATGAAAAGACTGGAAGAAAAAGATTCACAAATAACATATCCTAAATAAGACCTATATCCAGTATATATATATATTTTTAAAACCCTCACAAATCAATTGGAAGATAATAAACAACCTAGGTAAAAAGTAGACCAAAGACTTTAACAGATTATTTACCAGTGAAGGCACGGTTGGCATAGAAGCCTCTGAGAAGATTCTCAAAGCCTTTAGATGTTCAGGGAATGCAGTAAAGCCATGGCCAGGTGCCACCATGTGCTTATTAGAATGAATAAACTAAAACCAAAGCACCCCAGACAGTACCCAAAGCTTTCAAGGATGCTGAATCACGGGAACTCTCATACGTTGCTGATGGGTATGCAAAATGGTGCATCCACTCTGGAAAACAGGGTTAGTTTCTTACAACTTTCTTAGATTTCTTATAGGCAAAATAGACTTACCATATGACCAAGCAACCCCTCTCCTGGTTAATTACCCTAGAGAAATGAAAACTTCCAGTCACATGCATAAAAAACTGCACACAAAAGTTTATAACAGCTTTATTCATGTTTGCCCAAATTGGAAACAACTCATTTTTCCTTCAATAGCTGTATGAATAACTTTGGCTCATTCACACAATACAATAAAAAGGAAAAACTTATTATTAAGTGATACTACAGATGAAGGATTGATCAGCAGTTCCCAGGGGTTAGGGTTTGGAGAAAGTGGGACTATAATGGGGTGATTAGCCAAGTTTCCTTGGGCTATGGGACAGTGCTGTATCCTGATAGTGGTTGGGGTTATGACTATGTGACATGAATCTATACATGCAATTTCATAAAACTACACACACATCAAGTCATGCAAGAACTGGTGAAATCTGAATTAGATGTGTAAAGTACTTAATAATATTGTAGCAATGTCAGTCTCCTGGTTTTGATATTTATACTATATTTAAGTAGATCTCTCTGGGGGAAGTTAGGTGAGAGAGAAAGGGGAACTCTTTAATCATTTTTGCAACTACTTTGTGAGTTTAAATAAAGAATAAGAAAAAGAAGGAAAAACGTTTTCTCCCTCATTTTTCATTAGTAGTTCTGAGCACTGAATATTAGATACTCCCATTCAATCACCAGGAAATTTTGAGACTAAACTTTTATCATATTTTCAGTGTGGGTATGCATATTTCCCAGCCTTGATTAAGAACAAGACTATTTAATTTGATCAAAAAAGAGCAGTGTGATGAGGCGCCAGGGTTAAACACCAAACAGTTCGTTGACAATTGTGTGGTGAAGGGGTGTTCATTGTGACAAACTGAAAGGTGTAGCTTGAATTTGTCAGACAAATTTGCTTGCACATGAAGGGAAATAATCAACGAAATAGAATAAGGAGAAAGGGAGGGGGCAGTGCTGTTAAAGATACTCTAAAAAGAGGTGCTGGGACTGAGTCTTTAGCGACTAGAATCGGAGGTACTCAGTCTCCCTTCCCCCGTCCTTTTAACAGCGGTAAAATTTGATACTTACGAAGTCACACTTGATTTTCTTAATTTGCTTCAAGCGCAGGGAGCAAATGAAGACTGGCAGCTCTGGAGTCACTTTTTAAAATCTCTAGATTACCCTGCACCCTCTAAATGTTTTCCCTTCAACCTCCGAGACTGAAAATCCCGGGAAGGATTCTTATTGGTGAAGCTCTTTCGCATTCTCACTCTTTGGGCCAATCACTGTAGCCCAGAAGGTACAGTTTCTTTCGTTGGCCAAAATGTGTGCTGCATGGGCTGCTCTGATTGGCCATTCCCATCATCCAATGCTTTTCCATACAACGAGTCGTGAACCATTTGTAAAATAGAATAGGAAAGAAAAGAATAGCATGAAATGGAATCATTTCGAATGGTAATTTCAAAATCCCTCAACAATAGTATGTTATTGTTTTTGAAAATGTTCATTTTAGCTGTTGGTGTGTGCATGCATATTTAAGTGTTAACTGAATTGTATGGTAAACTGTTTCTTAATGTGAAGTAAACTGTGTAGTAAGAAGAAAAGAAAAGAAAATCCACTTTGCTGCACATAGTTTGTGTATTTTAATGCTGTTTTTCCCAGAGTGTTTATCTGTTACAGCAGAAAGACCCTTTGGTCCTTTGCAGAACTCTGCAATTGAGCATGGTTAGCCACTCTCTCCTTATTCAGCCTCTTGGATAATAATCAGATGTACTCATTTTTCCTTCTGGGCTTCAGCATCAAGCCTTATTTGTCCTTGCTCCTTCCCAATGTCGTTTGTCTTTATTCCACCCAGACTCTCCTTTCCACAGACCAATTACAGTAGAATATTGAAATTCTGTTACTAAATCATTGCTGTGCAGCTTTCTGGCAAAGACCTGCCAAAAAGTTTTATTAAAATGCCTTATCAGATACTACAATTTGCAGGAACCAAGGATGATAGATTAACACTAGAAATTTGAAGTAGCTACAGTTAGTATTATACAAAATATTAGTGACCTACTGAAATGCTGTTTTTTTGGTAAGTTGACCCTGACAGCTTTTCCTCTGAAAGTGTGGATGGTTTTGAAAAGAACCTTTGGTTTCCAATATAATTATTTCCCGGTGTGTAAATTAACTGTGGGGCATCACCCTGCAAGTGGCACTTGCACCGGATTTTGTTATTCTTTTTCTGATGCAGCAGAATCATTTTCATATCCTTTAAAAAGATTTCAGATATTCCAAAGTAATATTAAATAATGACCAGAAAAGTCCTCTAATGATAAAAATACTATTAATCCACTAAGAAAGAAATTTATTCAATTGAACATATTAGCAAATGCCTTTTCTTTTTCCTTTAACTTTGTAAAGTGAGTTGTTTGCCTTTTGCTCATCATTCAAACCATCTTACATTCTTAGATGGATCCCACTTTGTCACTGTTACTTTTTTAATGGACTACAGAGTTGATTGCTCAGTGGAAGATTTGTGGATTCTTATATTATAAATAAGGGACTGTGCTACACTTACTCGCGTGCTTTCTTCATTAAGTTTTATCATATTGTATTTTCTTCAAGAATGGTCTTTTTTCATAATCTGGAGCCATTTCATGAGCTGTACATTTATCTTTTCCTTAAAGGTAAGACAGAAAACACCCTTGGAAACCTGGTCTTTGAGAACAGAAGAGCTTATTGGTGACCTCTGGGTTTTGTGCAGTTTTTCCCATTTCCTGCAGTCCTCCCCACTTTCTAGGGTCAATTTAAGCAATTTATAGTTTTCCAAAACTCATATTTTATCAGTATTTCCAAATAGGTTAATAGATTTTCATAAACTTTATCATTATAATTTTCAAAAAGCCCCTGGGTTTGTTTTTCCTTTTCTTGCTAAGAAAGGTTCCCAAGAGATTTGATTTCATAATTGCTTTCAACAATAGCTCTTATATTTATTCAATGCTATAGGTTTGGTAAAATTTCATGGATATGTGGCTGCTTTACCATTTTTCCATTGTTTCTATGGGTGCTTACTCGAATGCAGCGTGGAAGAATCAAGATATTTTGCCTCATGTACAGTGGTATTAAATTTCATGAAGAATTATTTGCACAATATGCAGAATAATTTGATATAAAGCTATTTTGTCAATTACCAACTCTAATATTAACACTAATATTTCAACGGAATGGTTTTAAGTTTTTGTTTGAAATATATCCTACATGTATTATTTATATCTACTGTTTTTTCTCTAATAGGTACCACTATTTGTATGCCTTTTATCTAATATACCAAACTGACAGATTTCAGGATATTGAACCCAGAACTCTTGGAATGAAATCCCTCGTAAGAAGGTACTAGAGAACTCATATAGCCTAGAACTCATGCAACCTAGAAGTATGTTGCGGACAATTACGGGACATTATAGATCCCCTCAGGGCCCACTGGATGGAACGTGAGTCTGGGCTATGATGTGGACCATTGACTATGGGGTGCAGTGATGCTCAGAGATGAACTTACCAGGTGCAATGGATGTGTCATGATGATGGGAGAGAGTGTTGCTGTGGGGGGAGTGGGGGGCGGGGGCGGTGGGGTTGAATGGGACCTCATATTTTTCATAATGTAATTTTAAAAATAAATAAATAATTAAAAAAAAAAAAAGAAGTATGTTGTGATTTCCTTGCTGCTTAACTGATGTCCTATAGGTGTGCTTTCAAAACAAAGTTGGGCTGAAAGCTGCAGGTTTATAAATCCTAGCTTCTAATCCAATTATTTTGGGTAAACTCTACTCATTAAAACATAGCCATAAAATATTGTGTAGGTTATCACAATTACCATTATCCAAGTGAGTTCCTTCTCCCCAGGATGACTCCAAGACTGCCTTAGGAAGAGATTTCTACTACTTAAGAGTCGGCTAGGATAGCTTTACCTACTGCTGAAATAGTTACACTTAAGTATTGGCATTTTCCCCAAAGTCAGAGTTCTGCAAATCTTATTTTAAACTACCTCATTTACCAAACAAGACTTTTTTTAAAAGAGCTGTATTTTTTACACGTTCTTTGCTTATTACACAACCTGCCCCAAAACTCTTTCTTTGAAATTGTGGGTGGCTCTGAAAAGAGCCTTTGGTTTCAATTTGCATTTTACTTCTTCGGACGTCCAGCTCATCCCCTGAACTATGTAACTTGAAGCGTTACTTGCACTGGACTTTATGGTGGTGGCTCTCGGTCTTCTTGGGCAGCAGCACGGCCTGGATGTTGGGCAGCACGCCGCCCTGCGCGATGGTCACGCCACCCAGCAGCTTGTTGAGCTCCTCGTCGTTGCGGATGGCCAGCTGCAGGTGGCGCGGGATGATGCGCGTCTTCTTGTTGTCGCGGGCCGCGTTGCCCGCCAGCTCGAGGATCTCGGCCGTGAGGTACTCCAGCACCGCCGCCAGGTAGACCGGGGCGCCGGCCCCAATGCGTTCTGCATAGTTGCCCTTGCGGAGCAGTCGGTGCACCCGGCCCACGGGGAACTGCAGGCCGGCCCTCGATGAGCGAGACTTGGCCTTGGCGCGGGCCTTGCCGCCCTGCTTGCCTCTCCCTGACATGACTCCAGTGAGTATCTGTTATAACGGTAAGAAATGTCGTTAAAAGGAGCTGGGGGGCGGGGCCTATTTATAGGCTAACGGTAGCCTGTGCTTCGCTCCCTGATAGGCTGTTAGCTATCTATCCAATCACAGAGCCTTACTGAAATCACTTCATTTACATAACGCAACTCCTCATTGTCCAATCAGATGCTAGCTGTGCAAGACGTCATTTGGGCGCTGTGCCTATAAATACCACTCTTCGCGGCATCGAAGCCTGCCTAGTCTTTGGCAGATCTGAGCGCGTAGCAGCCATGCCGGAGCTGTCCTCAAAGGGCACTACCATTTCCAAGAAAGGCTTTAAGAAAGCTGTGACTAAAACTCAGAAGAAAGAAGGAAAGAAGCGCAAGAGATGCCGAAAAGAGAGCTACTCCATCTATATTTATAAAGTGCTGAAGCAGGTGCACCCGGACACCGGCATCTCGTCCAAGGCCATGAGTATCATGAATTCCTTCGTAACTGACATCTTTGAGCGCATCGCCGGCGAGGCGTCGCGCCTGGCGCATTACAACAAGCGCTCGACCATCACGTCGCGGGAGATCCAGACGGCCGTGCGCCTGCTGCTGCCCGGGGAGCTGGCCAAGCACGCCGTGTCCGAGGGCACCAAGGCCGTCACCAAGTACACCAGCTCCAAGTAAAACGATCAGCCACCAGCCAAGCGTCAACCCAAAGGCTCTTTTCAGAGCCACCCATAAATTCTAAGAAAGAGTTGTGGGCTCTTCATGACTTTCAGGTTGTGTACATCTCCTTAACAAGAGTCAGTGATAGCTTTAGGATATGACCTTGAGGGTTTAAGGAGATACAGGAACCTCTTGGTTTATATGCCCAAGTTTGTTTTCATTTTGCACCTTTTAAATGTAAGAGCTTAATATCCAGGCTATATGAACTGGACATGCCTAACTACAAAAAAGAACCCAACTTTTAAAATGGGCAAAGAACATGAGTAGATGTTTTTCCAAAGAAGGTATATCCAAGTTACCATTTCAAAAAATGCTCAAAATCATTAGCCATTAGACTAATAAATACCCCTTCACCCCCACAAAGATAGATGGCTTAAAGAAAAAAACTGGTTCACACCAATCACATGGTTTCCTCTTCTGTGACTCAGCACCTGAGAGCAGGGTCAGTTCTAGAAAGTGTGAAGTCCCCTGGTCTGCCTCTCCTTCCTTTCAAAGGTACAGAGGAACAGTCTATCTCTTGTGTCTATATGAAGATTTGGAACTGACAGAATAAGACCCAGGGAGTGGAGGAGGCTACAGGCAGGGGAGCAAGGGTTGCTTATTCCCACCTGGAGCTTCTCAGCCTTCAGACATCCAGTTTTACATAAACCAGTTCAAATTGGCACTTTCTAGTACTTGCAGACAAAATATATTGGCTGTAAAAGCTACATCAGGTTTGGTCTGAATAGAAATTTACCTGCGTTTCTAGTTACCTTTAGCCCATATCCTCAATAAGTCCTTAGGTCATTAGGCCCATTTGAAAGCCGTAGCACAACTGGCAGGGACTTGGGAATTATACAGGTATCTGCTGTTCCCCCATGGGTTTCGTCGGGGTAGCTGGGACCCTAGATTAGAGATGTCCACCAATAAAATGTGGATGCAGATATCCCATCAGCTACTTGAGGACACCCAGCTAGGGTATGCAGGGCTCTGCAGGGGATGATGCAAGGAACATAGAAATGTGGGACACTTTTTATGGATTTTTACTCTACATTCAGATGTTTTATCAAAGGGTACTAAAGTTGGTTTTTTAATGTAAAAGCAAATGTGTGCACTGTAAATCATTTTAATTATAAAGTTGAAATGCTTTCCTGGAAAGTAGCAAAAGCTGAAAGCAATTTAAACTAAATATACCACTTGTTTACATGATTAGCTATTTACAGAATTTTTTCATTTTTTACATTATTTAACTTGCCTGCTAAAAGTCAAAATGATCCTGACAGTGGATCTTGAACCCAAAATTCCCCGGCCTCAAATTTTGGCATCCTACTTTGCTTTCTATGTACCCAATGGTCAAATTGCAACCTCCCAGGACTTTAGTCTCCTACTATGTAGACCAGAAGCCCCATTTTTAATGCTATCACACAAAGTAAAGGAGATTCTGCTAAAGCCACACTTAGGTGGCAGTCAATTATGACTAGCTCGATTGTTGGGTTCCATACGAAATTCCGTTTTCAGCAACCTAGTGCAAATACAAAGATGTACAAGAGGCTTCTGTGGGCCAGCGTAGCTACCTTCAAACTGCTGGAGCTTTAGGGTTGCAGAGACGGTATTTCTTCAAAGCCCTCCCATTCTCCTGCCAAAACCCATGAACCCACCAAAGAAAGGCTTGAAGCTAATGCTGCTGCTTATCGTATGAGCCGAGGAATACTCAGTAATTTTGAGAAACCCACCTAGTAATTAAAGGACTGCACTAATTACTTTCAACAACTTAGATATTACAGCTCCCTGCAAAAAACGTAGGTGGCTCTGAAAAGAGCCTTTGGTTTAAGTATAAAGGTCTTAGTTTTCCAATTCTGCTCTTGCGCAGTTTAACAACCTCGGTACCGCCGGGAACCGTGTTTAAGCAGCTCTATGGTTATTAGCGGGCGGAGAGCCCTCCGCATCCGCCTAACGAGTAAGCTCCAAAGCTTGCTGTGCTGCGCCAGCCTTAGCCCGGACCTCCTCGAAGGTGCCATGCCGCAGACGCGGGGCGCGCAGTGGCTCATTTGCGACATCCAACGCTGGTGCCTAGATAGGCCTCTTGCCACCTGCCACAGGGAAGCTGAACCGCTGCCGCTGTTCCGTCGGCCGCTTATCTTCTCGCTCTCTTCTTCCAAGTCTTCACTACAACCTGCCGGCAACCTTCCTTCTAGCAGACAGCACCGCCGTCCAAGAGAGCCGCCCGCTGGTGCACAGCTCTGAGGCTTCTTAGGCTCAGAACACGGGTATTTATAGGCACAGAGCGCAAATGACGTCATGCTCGCCCAACATCTGATTGGGTAATGGGTAGTGACGTCTATGTAAATCAGGCGATTCCAGTAAGGTTCTATGATTGGATAGCGCTGTCAGCCAATCAGATAGCAAATCAGAGCCATCCTCAGACTATAAATAGGCCCCCCGACGTGTTTTCTCCAGTCTGGAGGCAGCAAGCAGGGCAGCGGGATCTGCACCGGCCTGCAGTTTCCCGTGGGCCTCGTGCCCCGCCTGACCAAATTGGAGCGATTTGTCAAAGTACGTTCTAGAAAGAAATGTTCCATCCAAATATGCTAGGATGATCCAATATCATGGAATATTTAGATCTGATATATAATTAAGCCAAAAGGTAGACAGCAAGTTAATCTCAATTTAGTAAAAGGGCATATGTAGATATTTGATATCTGTTCTTTTACACAGAAAAGTGGTATTTCCAATATTTGCATAAAATAAAAATGTAAAAAAATAGAATTGTTCCTTAAAATGTAGCATGAGCAGTATCTCAAAAAGAGCAGTACTGTGTGTACTGGTGAATTTTCTAGTCTCGGTCACATTATAATGAGTCAGGAATGTGAGAATAAAGGCCTTCCATCATCATAATTATTTGAAATTATTCAGGAAATTTGGTCAAAGAATTTTTCAAAAGTCTCAGCTACAAAAAAGAGACAAAATAGTTTCTGTTGATCTGTCTGTCCTTTGAACAACAAGGATTGAAAAACAAATGATCATTTAGTAAGACTGTCAAATACAAAGTAATTGTGCAATATTTAACAGCTTACCTTATTCGAAGTTAGGAAATTTATTTCATATATCCATTGGTTACCTCAAAAATAGATAATAAAAGTCATTACTAGACACTTGAGATCTACACATAATGTAGATGTGTAGAAGCAGGTATGAAGAAAAGTGTCAAGTTCTACAAGAAGATTAAAGACAGAAATAAATGACATAATATGTTGAACAGGAACAATCAAGTTTATGAAAACACCAGTCATCCCTTGAGTTAATCTAATAAATATCAAGTAAGGGATAAAAGGGGGAGAGGGGTAGCAGCACAAAGAAAAATTTAGGAAAACTGGAGAGGAAATTGCATAGATGTATTAAACAAAAATTTTAAATCACAGAAGAATACTAATTAAGTAAATGATTGAATAAATAAATGAATGAGGCAAATCTCCCTTACTGAGGTATTCCCCCCAAAAAAATAAATTTATGTAGTTATTCCTCCAACAAGGAGGTGGAGCTTAATTCCTCAGACGTATCTTCTATCAGATAGGGACATTCTACTTTATACTTTTCTGAGTGTTCTTTTCTTTCAAGGGCACTTCATAATACTTTTTTTGAAAAGTTCTGTCAAATACCCTATCAGAATTGTGTTTAAGTTTCTATAGAATAAAATAAGATAATTTCAAACATTTGTGAGCACATTTTTTAAGGAGACATGTTTCTCCTTATGTCCCTCTTTAGAATGATTTATTTTCTTTATAGAGCTATTACATGTTTCATGGAGTTGAACTCTAGGAGTTCTTATTTATTAATTTATTTTGGAGAAATATTAAAAGAGATTCTTCTTCTGATCACTTTTTATAGATAGAATTGTCATTGATTTTTGTATTGTAATTTTGTAATTATTGCCCTATTGAAGTATATCATTTCCATTTTCTAGCTTTATTTTTCCTCTGGGATTTCCAGGTAAGTAAGCAAATCATATGATTTTACCTTGTTGTTTTCAGCAGTTAACCCTCTTATCCAAATACAGAGTCTAATAATTAGGAACGATGATTTAAAAAAATGGTGACATTAGGCTTTTTCATCTTATTGCTAATTATAATCAATATTGATGCAGGGTTTCATTTGATGTGGTTTATTCCCAGATTACTAAGGGTTGCTAATTATAAATAAATATTGGCAATTGCCAATTATACTTTAGCAGCAACTAAAAGAAATCTATACTACTTTTCCCTTTTACTTATTACAGTAAATCACATTGTGGATTTCTCATCAGCAATCACAGAATTTATAGGACAATGGAATAATATCCTAAAGTTCTGAAGAACAGAACTGTTCCCAGATAAATTATTATTTTTTAAGTATGAGAGTGAAGCAAACATTTTTTGAATGATGCCTGAAAAGTATGACCACTCTCAGATGCATCTTAAGAGAATTACTATTCAAAGATATACTGAAATAGAGAGGCGAAACTCAGAAGAGGAAGCTGGAAGGCAAGAGGCAGTGCCCTCTGTCTTTCTTTGTCTGTCTGTCTCCCTGAGTCTCTCTCAGTCAGGGGCTCTGTTTACCTCTGGCCCTTACCTGTCTTTCTTTGTCTCTCTGTCTGCCACTGACTCTGTCTGTCTCCTCCCCCTCCCCTCCCCCTCCCTCCTTCCTCCCCTCCTCCCCTCCCCCTCCCCCCAGTCTCCATCTCTCCATCTCGGTCTGTCTCTGTCGCTGTGTGTCTCTAACTCTGTCTCTGCCTCTGTATCTCCATCCATTTTCTCTGTCAATTTCTCTGTCTCTTTCCCTTCCAGTCTTTTTTGCATTTCTCTTGACTGTCCTGTCTGGTCCTCTGTCTGTCTGGCCCTGCTTTGGAGCTGTCGTTCTCGTGTCTGTCCCTGGTCTTTCTCTCTCTCTAGGTGGGCTCCTCTATCTCTGTATGTTTTTCTGTGCACTTCCCCCTCTCTCTGTAGCTTTCTATGTCTCTTTTTTCCTTCACCTCTCTGAAATCCAGTACTGCACATGTCCACTACATGTTGCATGAGCTGTTGGGGCCAGACTAATGAAAACAGGGTTTTATAACTCTGTGGTGTTTGCATCTAGGATAATTTAAAAGAGAAAAACAAAAGACCTCTTTGTAATGCTGTGAAATGACGCCCCATGGTCCCTTTGCACAAATGTATTTCACTCAACAAATTGGATAAAATATGGTCTCTGCCTGGCATAGATCTTGGCACTTCTTGCTAGAGTCAGTAATGCAAGAAGGAAGAGGGGGGGAATGGGTGGAGGGAGGGGAATGGATGATAATCTAATAGTAGACACACATGAAAACAATAACCTTCAAAACTGAAATTAAATAGGTTCTTTACATGTTCATTTGTCTGGTGAATTCCTAGGAATAACTAATTGGAGGAGACTGCATATATTGCCACTTCAACTGATCCCTTAACCTTGCATTCTGTCTTTTGCATCAATTGCTCTACTGAAACCACTTTCACAAAGGTCAACCATTGCGAGTCAATGGCCTCTTTCATATCCTCATTTTATATGACACTTTTGACTGCTTTCTGATGCTCAGAATTTCTTCTAACACCACTATTTATAGTTTTCCTGGTACTTTTCAGCCCCAATCTTTCATTCTTTACTGAGTTTCTCTTTCTCTACTCACCCTTTAATGGTTGATTTTACTCCATAGAGTTTCCCTGGGCCACCATATGCAAACAATATTAAATGCCATCTGATTGCTTACGAGTGCTCAAGAGACTTCCTAAATTCCAGACCGTAGATTTATGCATGCCTTCCATAGTATTAAATGAGAGTTTATTGGGCACCTATCTTAAATCATGCTGGCACAAACCTCCATGTGCTTACAGCGCCCCCTTCTGCGCCCATGCTTCCTTAATAATTGGCATTTCAGACACTGGAGGTATGATGGGCAATAGAAGAGATGAGGTGTTGAACCCCTCATGTCCCCATCCCACCTGCCAGCAGGTTTTACACACAGCATGCCTTCTCTCCCGTGGCCAGTCCTCTGATGGCAGTTTCTCCACCACTCCCCACAGTTCTGGGGGCCCAGCTGGGATTCCACAGCTTGGTTGTGGGTGCCAGCCCCTGCCCAGCCCACAGGGCGCTTTTCTCCCCCCATGCTTCCCTGTGCCCTGGTCAGATCAGCCGATTGCAGGTTGTTGAACCCACTGTGCTCGAACTCCTTTCTGTCTTTCTTAGGTGTATTCCCTCCCTGGAATGATTTTCTGGTCCTTCTTCATTGAATTCATTTCTGGAGATCACTCAAGGTTATGCCCCATCTTAGGGCCATCTGGATGCCCCTCCTTTGTGAGCCTGTTGCACCCTGAACGAACTTGAATCTCAGTATTCCGCATGCTCCAGTAGACGTTGGAGCTGCCTCTCTCTTCTATTAAACTATAAATCTTGACATACTGTCTTAACTATTTAGCCTAAATAGTGCTTGTAAGGTAAAAAGGTATTAACTGCTGGTTGAGTGCATTAGGAAATATGTTTTTATTCTGGACTCCACCTGTTTACTTTTTGATATTTTAATAACAATAGATATATAGATGATCAAAGGGGGGAAAAGTCATCTATGAGTCCACCATTTTCACAGAATTATTTTCACTTTCGAGTGTTTTCCTAGCTTTTATGCATAAGTAGTATTTTAAATGTTAATATCCGGTTTTTAAAACATCGTATCAAGGAAGCGGCTATGGCTCAATCAGCTGGGCTCCCGTCTACCATATGGGAGGCCCTGGGTTCGCGACCCGGGGCCTCCTTGTGAAGGCAGGCTTGCTGCCCACATGCTGCAGAGAGCCACATCATGGAGAGCCAACTCAGCAAGTGATGCAGCAAAAAGGGAGACAAGTAAAAGCACAGAAGAACGCACAGCTAATGGACACAGCATGCAAAAAAAAAGCCATGGGGGGGATAAAAAAAATTACATTTTTTCTAAGCAGTTACATCAGTTTTATAATTCTTATTTTCAATAGCTGTGTAATTGTCTCTTTGAGCACTTTGTGCAACACACTGTTCTAAGTGCTTTATGCATGTGCTCTTGTTTAATCCTCAGAGAAACCCTGTAGGTGGGTGCTCTTGTTATACCAATTTTATAGATAAAGAGCTTGAACAGAGTTGAGATTACAGAGCTAGCATGAGAGCCAATATCCCAATTCAGATAGGCTAATTCTAGCACTTATCGTATCCTCTACTGTGCTAGAGTGATGGACCAGAATTTAGTTAGACACACCATTTTCTCATTGTTGGCTACTGAGGCTGCTTCCAGTATTTCACTCTTTACAGACATTGCTGTAACGAATATCTATGCACAGGTAACTTTTTCATTCTTCTACAGCATTTGCTTAAACAATCCTACATTAGGGACGACTGAGTCAAAGACAATGCAATGTTTTTTGGCTTTTACTGTCTATTTTTAAATTACTCTTCCACACGGTTGCCTCCAAAGGTCAACAGCATGAATGGATAAACAAAATGTGGTGTATACATACAAGGGACTATTACTCTGCTGTAAGAAGGAATGAATGTGACAACATGTAAGAACCCTGACGACATTATGTTGAGCAAAATAAGTCAGCCACAAAAGGACAAACACTGTATGATCTCATGAAATGAACCAATCACAGCACGCAAACTCATAGAGTCAAAACAGACTATAGATTACCAAGGGAGAGAACTGGGGTAGAAAATGAGGAGTTGATACTTAGTTTACGTAGAATTTCTATTTAGGTTGATTATAAAGGTTTGGAAATGAGTGGTGGTGATGGTAGCACGTTATTGTGAGTATAATTAACAGCACTGAATTATAAATGTGAATGTGGTTGAAAGGGAAGTTTTGGGTCATGTATGCTACTTGAATGAAAGAAGATAAAACATGGGGCTGTATATCACAGTGAACCCTCTTGGGGACAATGGACTGGGGTTAATAGTACAAGTATAGGAATGTTCTTCCATGGATTATAACAAACTCTAACGCTAATACAAGGTGTTAATAATAGGGTGGTATATGGGAAAAATACCTAATGTAAACTATGAACTATAGTTAATAATACTTTATTATTCTTTCATCATTTGTAACAAAGTTACCACACTAATGCAAAGTGTCAACACCAGCACATGTATATGGGAATGCTGTATTTTTTTCACTTGACTTTTCTGTAAATCTGTAAACCTACAACTACTCTAATTAAAATATAATAATAATTTCCTAAAACAAAAAAAGAAGGGACTGATTACCTGCTTAGATGTGATCATGGTACTCTGGTTAGGTTTATATAAAGTGCTTACCTTTCAGAGGAGACACACTGAAATATTTATGATGAAATATTGGGATGTCTGGAATTTGCTTCCATGAGATTGAGGAAAGAGGGGGAGAGATGAAATTGGAGCCACATGAGTTGATGTTGGCTATGATTGGGTGATGGGAACAAGGAAGTTCATTAGTCTATTCTGTCTCCGTTTGTGTATGCTTGAAATTTTCCATCATAAGTTTTAAAAAAGAGGTCATCAGCAAAACATGAGAGTGTCTGTTTTATTTTGCCCTCACAGAATTAGGTATTATTTAAATAAAGATTTTCTAAGTCAGTAGGGTAAAGCACTGCCACCTTCTGTTAATTTGCATTTCTTTTTATCAAAGTGAGACTGAACATTTTCATATATATATATATACACACATAAATATGTATATAGAAAGGTAGGATATGAATAAGAATTGATATTTATGGCCTGTTAGTCCCATCTTGGTAAATGTCTCTTTGGGGCCATTAAAAAATAATTTAAATAGCAAATTCTTATTCATTGTTTTCTATGATTATAAAGCTAATGTTATATTAGACCTTTAATAGAATAGTCACAAAATCTGTATAAAACAGTTTTACAGTGTAATCCATGAGAACCAGCTGGATTTTGTAAACCTCCCACCTGGTAAAGAACAAATTCCTCATTAATTTGAAATGTGCTCACACATGAGCTCCTTTAAAGTCAAACGCAATCGCGGCTGACACCAGAGGGAACCCAGCAGGCACTGCATGTGAAAGCAGCTCCAGTTTTTAATGCATTTCTGAAATGATGTTGGAGAAAATGTACAGTGAGATTAGGAACACTTCACTGAGTAGTCCCGGGAAGAAAAACAGAAATCAGTGGTTAACATGCACGTGCAGACCTCAGCCTTTCTGTGAATTAAGAAAGCTATGAAATACGACTGGCGATTAAATAACAAGTAGAGAAGACCCCCAGACATATGTTCAGGTCTTGTACCAGTTGTAACTTCTTCCACCGGGAAGCGTGGGAATTGAACAGACCGGCTTCAAAGCCCGACTCTGCTACTTCTGAGCCGAGGGTTCTTGACCTAGCGTCAGGAGCGCTCCGTGTCCCAGGGTCCTCGCCTCCCGTGCATAGTAAGCCCTTCCTCCCGCGGTTGTGAAGATCACGTTGAGAGCTGATCAGCAGAGCAGCTGGCGGCAGCTGGTGCCCACACGTGCTCGTTATTTTCTTCTCTCGGGTGCTCCACCAGGGGTGGTTTTGCGCTCGGGACGTTTGGCCACGTGTCTGGAGACACCTCGGGCTGCCACGAGAGGATGGCGTCTAGAGGGTGGAGGGCAGGCATGCTGCTGCCCATCTTCCAATGCTCAGAACTGCCCCTCACAGCGAAGCACGCCAGGCTGCCGACGCCGTGGTCTAGAGAAATCCAACATCATCGTGCACACCCCTTCGTCCGCAGCCCCTTCTGCGCTGGAGTCTATGTGGGCTCCTGAAAAGAGCAGATGTAAGGGCCTTCCCATTCCAGGGATTGCAATCTACTAGTGAAGCCACGCCGGGAGGAGCCTGCAGGTTTGCAGGGCGGAAGGGTGAGGGACGCGCAGTTTAGAGCAAGACCCTTGGGCCCCCTGCTCCGGGGCACAAGGAGGCAGCGCCGGGTGGGACTGTCATTCCTGAAGCTACAGTGCCCTTGGCCGAGTCCAGCCTGTGCCCGAGGCGGGGCCCGGGGCTCCTGCCCGTTCCTGGAGCGCAGCTCCGTCCTCCCCGCCCTCCCCAGCCCTGGGGGCGCGCTTCTGCCCACCCCCACGTGCCTTGAGGACGAAGCCCCAGGCTTGAGACCCTCTCTGCCCCTCTCTCCCGGGGAGTGCCCGGCAAAGTGTCTCCACTTCAGCCTCCCTTTCCTCCGCATAGCCTGGAGGGAAGAATCCGGGTGAGTTACCCGGGCTTGGAGGTTCTGTGCCCAAGCCCGGACTTGACCCCGGAATTCCTCTTGTGTGGCTGCCGGTTGCCAGCTAGGGAGAGGTGCATTTCCCTTTTTGGAGCGCCGACGAGGCATCGACTCTGAGGCCCAGCCTTGAAAGGGGCTGAGCGGGAGGCCCCGTGTTTCGCTCCTGCCCATTTCTGGTTCACCCCGAGCCTGCTCAGTCTCACAGCAGGCTGCCTCGGGGTCCGCTGAAGTGGGATCACTTCATAAGTCAGACACTTAGACACCCAGGAGGTATGAATTTAGAGAACCTTTATTTACAGCTGGGCACCCTTCACCATAAGTAGGTGAGGGGGCCCTGAATTCAGGGGAATTTGGGTTTTATAGGGGTCTATCCAGAGGGGAGGGGTAGTTTTCACTTGCTTAGAAGGAATTTTATTGGTTAATTTTTGCTTTCTAATGCTGAACAAACAAGTCAAGCAAGTTACAGAAATGAAACATTAGCAGTTAGCCGAGCTATAGGGGGTTAGGGTGTTTACAATCTAGCAAGTTACAAACGCAATCAAGTTACAAAAGTGGAACACTGGCAGTTAGCCCAGCTATAGGGGGTTAGGGTGTTTGCCCCAAGGGGGGTGGTGAGTCCATATGTATGTCTGGCTTTCAGATTGCAGGAATAGGCTCAGTTTTTTGTATACTCTACTTTTTCTGCTTCATCCACGTTGTCTGAACAGACGGAAAACACCCACGCCACCGGGAACTGCTGCGTAAAATAGGAGTCGTGACTCTTCGGTCAAATCAGAAAGTTTTGTGAATCTGAAACTGGGAAGCCCAGAGGGCCTGAGCCTTGGCACCCATGCCTGGAGATATTCTGCCTGCATGGCACGGCAGGGAAGCCGAAGAGAGCTGGCAGGATGCACGGTGACTGTCCCTGGGGAGAGGACATGACTGTCCACCTGTCCCCAGGCCCTCCGGAAAGGGGATCCTTGGACCCGACCCCGCGCTCCTCCGCCTTGTTCCTCTAAGGGGAAACATTCAGGCCTAAAAGAAAAAGGGAGTGCAATCAGCACCGGCTGCCAGAGCACCCCGGGCTCCCAGTGGACTCGCCCCAGGGACATGGGGTGCCCCAGGCAGCAGCTGAAAAGCGAGGGCAAAGCCCCTGCACCTGTCTACGTGTATCCTCATGCAGGTGGGGAGTGGGGAGGGGGCTCTGCCTGATCCATCTGAGTGGGAAACGAAAACACTTTAAAAGCCCTTTCCACTCTTCTCTCCCCCCAGAGGGGTCCAAGCCAAGGGCCGTGTGAGACACCCCTGTCCCTGTGTTTTCTCTGAGACCCCTCCTCTGCACCACACGGGGCCACAGCCCGGGGATCAGAGCCAAGGGAGAATTCCTCTTACCCTTGAACTCGTTGAGGAAGCAGCTTTGGGTCTAGAGGCGGCTTTGGAAGCTCAAAGCACATTCAAGCCCAGATTATGGTTTCCCCTATCACAAGGGGTGTGGTCGGGTGTTATATCAGGAAAGGCACGTGCCTGTCATGCGGGGCATAGCAGGACCCTGCCTCTGAGATTTGAGGCACGACTGCAGGTCGCTGTGGGGCAGGTGTGCAGAGGCAGGTGATGCCACAGCCAGCCTCTGCGCCTCTCTGGGCTGCTGCCCTCCCCAGCCAGTCAGAAGAGTTCTGGGATTTGGAAGGGGGGACCTGGGGACCACCAAGCCTCAGATCAGGGCTGAGTCCTCAAGGCAGATGTCAGAGAGGGAGGAAGTCAGGGTGGGCAGCATGTTTGCAGTTTCTCTGGGACCCGGTGGGAACACCCGTCATCTCCCTTGCCCACACACGGGACCCCTTATCGCACCACTTTCCCCCATGCTCACTCTTAAAAGGAGCTGCTCTGGGGTCTGCAGGGGAGAACTAAGTGGTACCACCTGGGCTAGGATCCCTCCTCCAGTGCTGCTGCTTGCCCATATAGTGCCCTTGTGAGAATCAGAAAAGTGTCCCCGTCCCTTGGGTCAGACACAGTCTTGTACCGCAGTCCATGGCTGGGCAATTGGAGCGTGGCTGGATATCAGTGCCCCGGGCAGATGCCCAAATCAGGGCACACTACGGCTTACCAAAGAGCTCTCCGAGGCTCATAAGAGCTCAGGAACTTGCCTTCCCCTAAGGCCATACAGTGTATTGGTTATCTTTTACTGCACAACAATTCACCCCCAAAACTTCATAACTCAGACAGCAAGCATCTGTTTATTATCTCAGGAATTTGGGGACATTTTAGTTGGCTGATTTTAGGTCAGGGACTCTCTTGAGGCTGTTTTCAAATTGTTGGCCCATGCTGCAGTCAGCTGAAGGCTTCGTTAGAGCTGGAAATCTATTTCCAAACAAACACACAGGGCTGTTGGCAGGAGGCCGCCGTCCCTTGCCACATGGGCCTCTAGGGCTGCTCAAGACAGTAGCCGGCTTTCCCAGAGCAGGTGACCCAAGAGAGTGAGAATGTGTTGCCAGACTGCTCGAGATTTCTAGGTTCTTGGCTACATCACATAAAGGAATTCAAGGACGCGCCGTAAGATAGGCAAGTGAGTAGAGTTTATTAAGAAACAAGAAGAGAGAGAGTACACACCCAAGACCTGGGTGCAGCATGGTGCAGGGTGAGGGCAGGGGCCCTGGGCAGGCCTCTGAGGACCTTTTCCCTCCACACACACCAAGGAGGGAGCTCAGCTCTCTGCTGTCCCGACTGGCTGCCTTTCTAGCCCACCTGTCAGCTTCCCGGGCGAATAGGGGGGCCTTTCCATTTGGAGTTATCCAGGGCTTCTTTTGAGCCCCAGAGTTTCAAATGGGACCTCAGTGGCACTGATCTAGATGGTTACAGCATTGTTCACAAGCAGCTGCCTCCCCTCGGGGGGCTTCTGGCGGGGTGTCACAGGGCCCAGGTGCGAGGGTAAGGGCTCTGTCCTGACCAGCCACCTTCCCTGTTTTCTATACTAACCTGCCTCACCTGGTGTATGTCTGGGAAAACAGATTGAATTTGAATGTGAGAACACGGCTGGAAGTTGAAATGTTTCCATAACAGAGATTAAAAGTGCGGGTTTAGAAATACCAGGGCTTGACTAGACAGAACACTGTCTGGTCAGCACAAAAATTGTTTGTGTGAGGAGGCATTTGAACTTTGTATGACCTGTTCCCATTATTGTAAATGTTGCACCCGTTCCCTATTATGTAGATGTTGATCCTTTCTCTATTATCATAAATGTTGCAGTTCTGATGATGAAGAGCTGCTTGGCAGTTTCCAATAAATACTAGGGTCAAGGCTCTCAGTTCCAGACGCTGAGCCCCTCGTCCCATCTGTATTTCCTCTCTTATGTCTTTATTTCTTTAGTTCTGCGTCGCCTTCCCTTCGAGCCAACCTGTTGCTGAGCTGGTCTCAGAATGTGTGTGTCAATTCTAGTAAATACCAATGAAACAGCCAGACTCACTCCCTTCACAAAGGTTCTGATCGCTTCCTGGGAAACTGTTGCCCCTTAGGCCACCTTCAGCCCCAGGGCACCTGGCTCTCACCCGCTCCGGCTCCCCCCCCCCCCTTCCCTCTCCCTTTCTGGGTGGCTTTCCCCTCCCACTGTCCACAGAGCACCCGGCACCCTAGGACAGTGGGTTTGCTCTGTCACCGATGAAGGGAATGTGACTAGAGGACAACTAAAGCCTCTCCGGCTCTTAGAATGGGAGCGTTTATTTAGTTCCTTTTTTCTGGCTCACCTCAAAACTTGCATAAAGAGAAGGGCCAGGGCTGAATCAACAGAAGGACAAGAAAGCTGAGGTGGGGGAGGGTCGAGGGAAGGGGGCCCGGGGGTGGGGGTGGGGGGCTCCTGAACAGCAGGGGCCCCAGGGCTGCGCCTGCCTGCTCTGTCCACGCACCTCCCTCCCTGCGGAGGGACCTCTGCCTGGCTGAAGCTTATCATAGTGGCTGGTAGTGGGGAGGGCTGAAAGGGAGCCCCCGAAAGAAACGCAGGGGAGGTGGGTTGGAGAAGAAGGGGCAGGCCCTTGGCGGCCCTTCCTGCTCTTTGATCAGCTTCCGGCCACCCAGGAGGGTTCACAAAGCCGCAAGAAGTCGTCGCTCATTTAGAACCTCGAGGTCAGACTGAGTCGGTTCCCTTGAATGTCGGGGAGAAAACTTTCCAAAGCTTTATTCATTTTCAAGGCGGAGAGGGACCTGTAATTCCTCACCTGGACTGGAGCCAAGCTCGCCTCTTCACCTCTTCAAGTGGGGGACGAGACCCTAAGTTCTTTGCGCTTTTGAAGTCTGGGAGGGAGGACAGCGGATGTCTGCAGCTGGCACTTGTCGCCGCACACCAAGGAGCCCCTGCCTTGTCCCCCAGAAGAATGTTAACTGTGATTCCACGAGGAAGTGCCTGTGGGAGGCAAAGCGACCCAGGAGAGAAAATCACCTCTCTTAGAGGAATGCGTTTGCAGCAGAGACCGCCCCAGCCCTGCCTCTGTGACCTGAATTTTACCACGTTCTGAGAAAAGAAGAGGGAAACTTCCACTAACGAGCATATGTGGGTTGGGCTAAGCATGGCCCTGATCCAGAGTTTATCTCCAAACACATAGTAAAATAAAGTATACCCGAAGGTCGCTTGAAGTGAGGAAAAATAAAATCACTAAATCGGCCATATTTGGCATAGAAGGGACCATTTTTTTTTACCCTGTGTTCATGTCACTTAAAGCCATTCATCTTTTATAGGCGCACTGAAAGACACTTTTCCAAAGTTTTTACAAGAAGCAGCATCACATGGGGCAGGAAATGTACCTTTTGTAAATAAACCAATGATTTTGTGAAATACGATAAAATATTAGAAAAATGCAATAGAAATAAAATCACATATAACAATATACTGTGTATAGTATATATAGTAATATAATGTAACATAACATTGGCATAATAATATGTAATACATAGAATACTCAGGGATGGTCAATCTATGGCCCACAGGCCATTCTGGCTCCCTGCCTATTCTGTAAATAAAGTTTTAACAGAACAGCTACACCCATTCACTTACATATTGTCTGTGCTGCTTTTGTACTACAATGATAGAGTTGTATTGTTGCCAAATTTTCTCTAGGTTCTTGGCTAAGCTACAAGAAATGAATGTTAAGTGCAAGCCAGTTTCGTTAGGCTAGTAATTTATTAAGAAATTGAGAGAAGAGAAATGGGAGAAAATAACAGATTAAGGGTCCCAGGGAGAGATGAAGGGACTTAAAAGAGGTAAAGAGGCTGGTTTACAGACTGTATGTCCCCATTACAGATTACAAATTCCCAGGTTTACTGGCATGCTGACCCAGGCAGGGGGAAAAGGCAAGAACAGGGCCATTTGAACTTAATGCTGGTGCTTTCAAACCATTAATTATTCCTCCCCTTTGCTAATGGCAGGGGAAGAGTTCCAGCTGTTTCCTGTTTTAATTGGTTACCCCACCCATCAATCCCCTGGGAGGGCCCAATGATAAGGCCCCTGGAGAATATCCGGGGCTTCTCCAGCCTATCGGAGTAAATCTTCTTCCCAAAGGGGGAAATCTCACAGGTTCTTCCAGCAGCCATCTCGTGGGGCATCCATGGCCACGTGGGCTTCCTGCCAGGTTCCACATCTTTCTATTGATCCCCTAACTAGCCTGCCTCAGTATGGCTGACAGAGCTGAAAATTTTTGAGACCTTACCCTTTACAGACAATGTTTGCCAAGCCATGTAATGTAACAATATATATGATATGAGTAATATAAAATTTTTCTGAACCATTTCTGAATACAGTGCATACAGCATGACCTTTTCCTTCTAAATACTTGAATGTGTATTTCCTAAGAAAAAGCATACTCTTATATAACGATAGTACAATGATCAACTTTAGCAAATTTAATATTGAAGCAGTGCTTCTGTATAATCCAGGGTTTCTCAGTCTCTACTCTATGGACATTTCAAGCCAGGTGATTCTGTGTGGCCGTGGGCTGGCCTGTGCAGTGCGTCATCCCCGGCCTCTACCCCTTAGACGCCAGCGGTACCTCCCACCCCAAGGGGGACGGAACTGCCTCCACACTTCACCAAACACCCTCTGGGGACTCAAAATTGCCCCCTGTTGAAAACTACTGATCTGATTTTCCCTGCCTACTCCAATTTTATTAATAGACCCTTTGGAATCATTTATAGCAGGTTTTTCCCCCGTAATAGAATCTAGTCTGTGATCATATAATGAATTTATCTGATTAAGTCTCTTTAGTCTCCCAATCTGGGCCATTTCCTCAGCTTCTGTCTTTTATGGCATTTTTCAAGAAAAGCATCTTTTTCTTCCTTAAAACGATCCTTGCTCGGGGTTTGTATTCTATTTGCTCAACACTGGCTACGCATTCTCAGCCAGAATACTGCCTGGGTGGTGCTGGGTACTTCTCAGGGCATGTTACATCTGGGGCGCACACTGTCCATCTGCCCTTGCTGGTGATTTCGATCCCTCAAGTGTTCACTTTCTGTAAAGTTACTAGTTTTTTATTTGCAACTAACAGGCCTCTGTGGGGAGACACTTTAAGACCATACAGATTTCCTGCTTCTCATCAGATTTCCCCCTGGATTTAGAATCCGTTCATGATTCTTGCCTGAACCAATCTTTGCCATGATGGTTACAAAACCACGATTTTCCAACACTCCTTGCACTTCCTGTCTGCTGTGCTGAAGTCAGGGGAGGCTGATTCTTCTAGGTTCTCGCTGTGTTCCCTAAAAGAACTTACAAGCAGGCCGTTTTAGGACTGTAAAAAGAGTTCATTGAGAAATGGAAGAAAAGACCAGTTTTACAGAGTTTATTGAGAAATGGGAGAAAAGATGAGAGTTCTGCCCGAGGCGTAGACGCAGCTCCTCCGCGCAGACGGCGTTGGGGCCACTGGTTACCTTTCCGCCGTTTTTCACTCCTCCCGTTCCAGTGTTGGAGGAGGGGCCTTAGCTGTTTGCTGTTCTGATTGGTTGCCCCACCTGTCAGTTCTAGGGGGCCAATGGGGAGGCCTTTTGAGGGTAGCGGGGGAGTTTCCTTGGTCCCTAACGGGATCTCGTTCCAAATGGAACTGTATGGCCGGGTGTTCGGGCTTTATTCTTGGCCGCAGCCTTTCCCTCAAGGGTTTTATAGCTAAGTGTCTCGAGGCCATGTTTTCCGCCAGGTCTTGCTGACTCAGTTTCCCTTTCCTTAAACTAACCCCCTCACTGCCGTTATTGATGCTGGCTTCGCCCTCTGGCTGAGGCAGGTGGCTACAGCAGTTCCAGGGAAAGTATCCAGGGAGAAGAGTGAAGAAATTCTCATAGTCTGGCTGTCACTTAGGACAGAGAAAACCTTCCCAGCCCCCACGCCCACAGAATTCCCTGGAGTTTCATTGGCCAGCATTGGGCACCGTGTCCATTCACAAGCCCATCACGTTCTCTGCCTAGGGGAACTGAATTGCCGTGCCTGACATAGGCGGGCAACACCAGGAGAGGTGGATGCTGGAGATCAGCCACCATGCCCATCAGAGAAAGTAGGTCACCCGGAAAGCCAGTGGGCAAGGAATGGATCCTGCAGAGGACGGAGATTTAAGGGGCAAGTGAGGAATATTCAGAGAGATTAGAGGAAAACCAAGAGAGTCTGGTACCTTGAAAATCAAAGGAACCAAAAATCAAAGTTTAGCAGAGCCAAATGCAGCAGAGGGGCCCAGTGGGATGAAGGTAACAAGAGTTCATTGGGTCTGTCAGTTAGGTGCTTAATGCTGATCTCGGAGAGTCCCTTTCAAAAGAATAGTGGTCATAGAATCCAACCCACAATGGTCTGAGGAGCCCGTGGGAGGTGAAGAAGTGAAGGAAACATGAAGATGGGAAGGAAAGGAGAGAGATGGGGTGTAACTGCAAAGAGAAAGCTGAAGTTGGCATCCAGGAGCCCTTGTAATGCCTCACCTAGCTTAACCTTCAATTTTCTCTTAATTCTATTTATTCTGACTCTTTGGGTCTGAAAACTACCTTGGGAAAAAAAAAAGATAAAGTTGTGCTGAGATGAGAAGTTTCTACTTTCTGCTCTTGCTGACATCACTGCACCCACTCGTTGCCCCCTTAAATCCTCTCTTTGTTCTGAACTCCACCTCTCAGAACTCGGAAACACCTTGAATATGATTTGTAAGCCTCACCCATCTTATTTAGGGCTGTAGTTTGTTTTTTGTGATGTGATTTTATGCCTTTACAAAACTACTTTTCTTATTGCTTTTTATAAGACCCGTTTAGGCATGAATTAATTAGACCTCCCACCACACTTACCTCTTTAAAAACCGTTCTCCCCCTTCCTTCTTCATCAGGACCATTTGCTCTTTTTTTTTTTTTTAAGATTTATTTATTTCTCCCTCCATTCCACCTGTTGTCTGCTCTCTTTGTCCATTTGCTTGTGTGTTCTTCTGTGTCTGCTTGTATTCTTATTAGGCAGCTCCAGGAACTGATCCTGGTATCTTCCAGAGTGAGAGAGAGGCAATTACTCTCTTGCGCCACCTCGGCTCCCCTGTTCTGCTGTGTCTTATTTTCTCTCCTCTGTGTTTCATGTTGCATCATCCTGCTGTGCTAGCTCTCTGTGTCAGCCGGCACTCCTGCGCAGGGCGGCTTTCCCACATGAAGTGGCATTCCCATGCAGGGAGGCTCTCCTGCACGGGGCCGCATTCTTGCATGTGCTGGCACTCCACATGGGTCAGCTTGCTGTGTGGGCCAGCTTGCCCTCACCAAGAGGCCCTGGGCATCAAACCCTGGACCTCCTATATGGTAGATGGGAGTCCAGTTGTTTGAGCCACATCGATTTTCCCCATTAGCTCTTTTCATATCATTCTGTATTTTTGTATCAAGCTCCCTCACAAAACAATGAAGAGTTTATAGTAGGCCTTTTATCCACAAACTCTATATAATTCAGAAGAAAAATATTGTTGCCATGACACAAAATATACCCAAGATTAAGATAACATCTTTCTAAGTTTTTGGATTGCACACTTCTGAGTAATAATTTACCCAAGCTGACCTCTACTTGTTTTGGGGAGGAGTGGTGTTTGCTCCTCTGCTCTCCAAACATTTGCTCATCTGCCTGCTGGGGCTCCTGGCACTGGTCTCTCTCCACTGGACTTTAAGCTCTTTGCTAGCAGCTTGTCTCTTTTACTAACTGGGTGCCAGGCCAGAGGAATGAAGCAGTTTTGGGGTTCCTACTTCTCCTAAAGAGAATTCATCAGTAATGTTTGGTTCGTGCCTCCACCACTTTTTCCCCCTTCCTCTCTGACTCTCTTCACACTGAGATGTAGAAAGAATAAGGCAGCAGAAAAGAGAAATGAAAGCGGACAATATCCAACATGCACACATATCCAATGGGCACAGATCTTGGCAGTCACATGCATTAATCCTTCCAACAATTCTCTGAGTAGTCATTTCTTTTCTATCTCCATTTACAAATGGGGAAACTAAGAGGTTGGGTGATTTGCCCAAGGTCCCCCTGTGAGTTCTTAGGAGAGCTAGGATTTAGGTCCAGCCCTTCTGACTCTTGGGCTAGGGCTTTCTCCCACATGCCAGCTGTCTCCTTCTCTGAGTCAAAGGGGCCACTTCTAACTGGGTAGTCAAAGACCACCTCCTAAAAGACATGGGCTTCGAGCTGTGCCTAAAGATGAAGAGCATTCTGATATGTGGAAAGGAGAGTTGGGGATGGGGATGGCACAAACAAGAGCTGGGAAGGCTCCTGACCAATCTGGGAGGAACAAGGCTCATACAAGGCAGCTTCTGGTTAAAATGTTTGCATACCCTGAGTGCCACAAATACGATCTTGTAGCAGGTTGTGATTCTGCTGTAGATAAACATGGGAGTCAACCGGGAGCCATCTCACACTTCTGTGAATGAGCATGGCAGCTATCAAAGGTCAGGCTTCCACGGAAACAAGTTCTCTCTTTGTCTTCAGAGCAGATTTGGGCTGCGGGAGAGGAGGTAAAAGGTGGAGATTGTAAATATGGTATATTGAGCACCCAGTCATGTAAGTGAACTCCTCTGTCCTGAGTAGATTACCTGAAACTTCAGGTATTAGGAGTGATCATCTGTGTTTGGAAGACAACTCAATGTACCCAGTTAAAATGAAAATATAAGGCAAAACATTTGGAGATGAGTTTCCTTGGCAGGAACAGCTGATGGTTACAACATCATGGAGTGGGGGGAAAGAGGGGCAAGAAGTGAAGAGGAAAATATCCAGAAAAGTTCAAGGAAGTTACAAGAGTGATTTGGATTGAATTGACCCCTGCATTATCTAAGCCTAAGGTCACTGATGGGGCTGGCTTCTTGGTTCCTTAAGTGATCTCAGTAATGACCTCTGTAAACCGAGAAAATGGTTATCTAAGGAGAGATGGGAGGATGAAGCAGCCAGCTAAAATTTAGTGCATTTATCTGCTCTGGATGCAAGGACTTTTATATTAGGAATCTACATCTGCTAAAGGTCATCACCAACCCTAGAGCATGTGAGCCAGGCCTGCCAGCCCCTGGTGACAGCATGCTTGATCTAATTGCTGGCTGCCATTTCCTCCACAGCTCTTTTGACTGAACAAGGGCCACCTTTTCCACCATTGGCTTAATTTGGAGTTATACGAATGCTGTAATCCTGATACAACAGCTGAGAATGGATCCCAGATAATCGCTCTGCAGAGTGATATCATTAACATTGTTACCACTTGCCTGCAGATTACTATAATTGTGCATGTAGTAATCAACACTGACTCAGAAAGGCACAGATTTGTAAAAAAGACACAAAGAGAGTTTGCCAAGCAAGGGTTACCACTCAAACCATTCCCCACCCCACCCCCATTACAACAATGTTCTCTCTCTCAACTCTTCTATAACCTGTACATAAATAACTAAGTGTATACAATTTTACTCCAATGTCTAGGGGAAAATGTGTGTTATATTTTGATAGATAAAGGAGATATGCCTGATTATTTAAGCTAAAACTGTAGATCTCAAGGCAATACAACAGGGGGAATTTGTGGGAAGATGATGGAGTAGGAAGTTCCAGGAATCAATCCTTCCATCAGAACAACTACTAAGCAGGCAAAACTGCATGTCTTAAAATTTCAGAATCCAGTAGAACACTGAACAACATCCAGAGAAGAACAGGAAAAAGAGGCTGATAAATTATGGTAAATACCAGTAAATTGCCCCCTCCAGAAGGCATTTACCTTTGCCCATCCCTCACTTTCATGGTAGACAGCAGTGGGGTTCAGCCCCTGGTGTAGTTGCTGGTGGCAGAGAGGGACATAAAAATCTGGCTCACCAAGATGGGGGTGGAGGACATGGTCCAATTGCTGATCACTTCGTTTGATTAGCTACTTTAGATCACCCCAGGCCTGGCTTTGAGAATAAGTATTGTTCCACCCCACCCCAAACAAAGGCAGGGAGGAGACTTAAAGACACTATGGTTCTTCAAAGTTGCAGAGGAGAATTGAAGGACTGCATTTGCTGGGCAGGTGCCAGGTCAAGAAAGCACAGTTTTGGGGACCCTCAGAAGCTCCTGGCACCCTTCTGGGCTCCCCTCTCAACCCTCCCCAGGGAAGACTGGAGGCAGCCAGAACTCCCTTTGTGGGTCCCTGGCCTTGTTCTGTCTAGGAAAGACTGACTTGGGAAACTCCTCTCCAGGATACCCCCTTCACAGAGTTTGCCCTCCAGGTAAAAAGAGTTTGAGACAATGAAAGCAGTGTAAGAAAATTGAGGTGAGAAGCTTGGGGAAAGACTTACCAGCTTTAATTCCTGCAGTGGAACAACCTGGAGAGGGAAGTGGAAGGGACTTTCAAACTTCTGTAAACAGGAGAACTCCTAAGGTCACTAGCAAACACAAGCCTAAGACATGGCACAAGCCCAGAAAAGATGGGGGACCCTGCACTTTGCCTTTTTCTTGGGCTGACCTTCCTGATAGGAGGGCTGAACTCTGATGGAAAGCACCAAACAATGCAAAGCCAGTTTGTTAAAATGTGAAAGACGCTTCTTGCTTAGGTTTGCTTGGTTTTAGCTAGTGACGCACCTGAGAAAATCTCAGGCATATCATTAGTTATACACAAGAAACAGACATCTCAAGGAATAAACCCCAGAGTTAGTATTTAAAAATTTTTAAATACACAGTGTGCAGCAAATGATTACAAGACAAAAAAAAAAAAAAAGGAAATGATGGCCAATCCAAAGGAAGAGGATAAAAATCTAGAAAACATCAACAAAGAATAACAGACTATGAAGATACTAGACAAAGGTTTTTTAAAAAAAAAGATCTTCAGTATGCTCAAGGAGATGAAGGAAAATACAGAGAAAGAACTAATGGATATCATGAAAACAATGGATGAACAATATGAGAATCTAAATAATGAGAAATTTTAAAAAGGAACCAAACAGAATGACTGGAATTGAAGACCACAATAACTGAAATGAAGAATTTCCAGGAGAGTTTCAACAGCAGGTTGGAGCTGGCAGAAGAAGTAATCAATGAACATGAAAATAAGACAATTGAAATGATTCAGGCTTGGAGCAAAAAGAACAAAGAATTATAAAAAGTGGAAATACCCTAAGATACCACTGATATACACATTTTGCAAGTCCCAGAAGGAGAAGAAAGAAAGAAGCAGAAGGAACATTCAAAGAAATAGTGACATAAAACTTCCCAAACTTAGCAAAAGAAATGAAAATGCATATTCAAGAAGTCCAGAGAACACCAATCAGGATTAACTTGAAGGAAAATAAGCCTCATTACATACTGATCAAATTGTTGAATGCAAAGGACAAGGGGAGAGTTCTGAAAGCTTCAAAGGAGTCCCAACTAGATTAAGTGCCAGTTTCTTATAAAGGCCATGAAGGCAAGAATGCAGTGGGTTGAAATACTTCAAGTGCTGAGAGAAAACAACTGCCAACCAAGAATTATATATCCAGCATGACTATCTTTCAAATATCAGGAAAAGATGAAGCTATTCCCAGGTAAACAAAAGCTGAGGGAGTTAGTTCATCACCACTAGAACTTCCACACAAGCAATGCATGCATAAACTGAAAGGAAAGGACACTACGCAGTGGTTCAAAGTGGCATAAAGAAATAAAGACATTCAGTAAAGGTAACCATTTGGATATTGTGTTTTTTGTTATGTAACTCCATTTCTTATTTTCTACAGGTACTAAAATGCAAATACATGAAAAGTAATGATAAATCTATGATTTGAGATGTACAATGTACAAGATACAATTTGTAACAGGTACATAAAAAGATGGGGGGACAGAAGGGTATAGGAACAGTGTATTATATGCTATTGAAGTCAAGTTGATATCAAATATGACGTATAGATTTAGATTGTTAAATTTTTTTAAGATTTATTTTATTTCTTTCTCCCCACCCCCTCATTGTTTGCACTTGCTATGTGCTGTGCTTTAAGAGGCACTGAGAACTGCACCTGGGACCTCCAAAGTGGGAAGAGGACACTTAATCACTTCAGCTACCTCTGTTCCCTGCTTTGTTGTGTCTCTCATTATGTTGTACCAGCTTGCTGCACCTGCTCTTGCATCAGCTTGCTGTCTTGCTCATTTTCTTTAGCAGGCACTAAGAACCTCTGCTCCCTGCTTTGTTGGGTCTCTCATTATGTTTTTCATCTTAGGTCTTTTGTTGAGTCATCTTGTTTGTCAACTTGCCATGCCTGCCCATCACACCAGCTTGCTGTCTTCTTTAGGAGGCACTGGGAACCAAACCACAGACCTCCCATGTGGTAGGCAGGAACTTGGATTGTTAAATTTTAACCCCATGATAACCACAAGAGAAATAGATGAAAAAATATATCAATATAGAAATAAGAAGGGACTCGATATGATACAATACAAAAAAATCAGATATGAAAGTAGACATTAACAGAAGAATTCAGGGACCAAAAAAATGTATAAGACTTACAAAGACTAAATAGCAAAACAACAAAAGAAAGTCCTGCATAGTCAGTAGTGACTTTAAATATAAATGGATTAAACTCTCTAGTCAAAAGGTAGAGATTGGCAGAATGGATAAAAAAGCATGACCCAATTATATGCTGTATACATAAATTCAAAGGCATAAGTAGGTTGAAAGTGAAAGGATGGAAAAAATATATATACCATGCAATTAATAACCAAAAGAGAACTGGGGTAGCTATACTAATATTGGATAAAACGGACTTTAAGTCAAAAACTGTTATGAGGGGGAAATTGGTCTTTACTGATAAGGGGTCTATTCAACAAAAATACAACAATTATAAATAAATGTGCACCTTATGACAGAGCCCCCAAAATATATAAGTAAATACTAACAGATTTGGAGGGAGAGATAGATGCTTCCATATTAATAGTAGGAGACCTTAATATGCCCTTTTCAATAATGGATAGAAAGAACATCTAGACAGAAGATCAATAAGGAAATAGAAGATTTGAATAATACTCTAAACCAACTAGAGCCTACATATAGTTATAGAATACTTGAGCCAACAGCAACAGAATACATTTTCTTCTTAAGTACACAAGGACCATTCCCCAGAATAAACCAGATATATCTTAGGTCACAAAATATCTCAATAATTAAAAATATTGAAATCACACAATGTACTTTATTCAACCATAATGGAATGAAGGTAGAAATCAATAACAGAGGGAGAAATGGAAAATTAACAAATATGGAGAAATTAAACAACTAACTCTTAAACAACCATTGGGTTAAAGAGGAAGTCATGTGGAAAATTAGGAAATATCTTGAGGTACCAAAACTTATGGGATGCAGGAACAGCAGTGCTGAGAGGGAAATTCACAGTTCTAAATGCTTACATTAAAAAAGAAGAAAGATCTCATTTCAGAGACCTTATCTCAAAGGTGGAATAACTAGAAAAGAGAAGAGCAAACTAAACCCAAATTGAGCAGAAGGAAATAACAAAGATTAGAGTGAAGATAAAATAGAGACTGAAAAAAAAAAAATAGAATCAACAAAACCAAAAGTTGCTTCTTTGAAGAGGTCAAGTTGGCAAAACTTTAACTAGCCTGACAAAATAAAAAAGAGACGGGACAGAAATAGCTAAAATCAGAAATGAAAAGGGGAACATTACTACTGACCCTACTGAAATAAAAGGACTGAAAAGGAATACTATGAACAACTGTGGGTCAACAAATTAGATAATCTAGATGACATGGACCAATTCCTAGAAACACACAAACCAACTACACTATTTTGAGAAAAAAATAAAGGATCTCAACAGATCAATAACTAGTAAAGAGATTGAATCAATAATCAAAACCTCCTGCTGAAAATTAGCTCAGGACCAAATGACTTCACAGGGTAATTTTACCAAATATTTCATGAAGAATTAACACCAACCTGTTCAAACTCTTGCAGAAATTTGAAGAGAAGGTTATACTCCCTAAACCTATTTCAAACTCTTGCAGAAATTTGAAGAGAAGGGCATACTCCCTAATTCATTTTATGAGGCCAATATCGCCCTCATTTCAAAGCAATATAGATAACACAAGAAAAGAAAATTACAGACTAATACCTCTTATAAATATAGATGCGAAATCCTCAGCAAAATACTAGCAAACAAAATCTAAAAGCATACTAAAAGAATTACACAACATGATCAAGTAGGGCTTATCCCAGTTATGCGAGGGTGGTTTAACATAAGAAAATCAATTAATGTAATTCAGCACATTAATAGCATGAAGGGAAAAAACATAATTATCTTAATTGATGCAGAAAAAGCATTTGAATAAGTCCAGTATCCCTTCTTGGTAAAAACACATATACAGCTAGGAATATAAGGAAACTTCCCCAACATGATAAAGGGCATATATGAAAAATGACAGCTAACCATCATACTTAATGATAAAAGAATAAAAAATTTTCCTCTAAGATCAAGAACAAGAAAAGGATGCTGTCACCACTGTTATTCACCATTGCACTGGATGTTCTAGCAAGAGCAATTAGGCAAGAAAAGAAATAAAAGGCATCCAAATTAGGAAGGAAGACCTAAAACTTCCCTATTTGCAAATGACATGATCCTATATACAAAATATCCTGAAAATTCCTTAACAAACCTCCTAGAACTAATAAATGAATTCAGTGAAGTGGTGGGTACAAGAACAATACCCAAATATCAGTCATTTTTCTATGCACTATCAATGAACAACCAGAAGAAGAAATCAAGAAAAAATTCCAGTTATTGTAAGCACTAAAAGAGCCAAATATTGAGGGGAAACGTCAAATACAAAAGAGTTTTTATGATTAAGAGAGTTCAAAATGAGTTGGGAAGTCATTCCAGAGGTTACATTTCTTCAGGTCTCAGGCAGATCTCGCTGACTGCCACAGTTAACAGTGCCTCAGCTAGAGGTGCTCCTGAGGGCTCTAGAGACATCCAGACACTATAGGCAGGGCAGACAACCCCAGGAAATCAGCACCCCATCGGTGGGCCTGACCTTGGACTAAATGATAACCTATCTCCCCAGTGTATCAGAGTTAGGCTCATTTATAACTTTCCTACTCATGGTTCTTCCGCCCCTTTTATTTGAACCTATAATTAGCACCTATTAAATATGTCCCAGAGACTTAAATCTTCTGGCTGTTCATACACCAGTTGAGCCCTGAATCTCAGCAGAATTGCAGCCAACACCTACTCTCCAGTTCATCAGAGTCACCCAGGAAAACTAACAAAAGGATGATGGTTGACAACACACATCCCCAAAACCAGAAAGTATCTATGACTGAAAGGAAAACTGTTCAATCCATCTGCCCCATCTAATCTAAGCTCCCTCTCAATTTGAAGCAAAGTAGGCATCACCATCCCAAAATCCTCAATACTGAGAAAAACGTAAGGGGGGAATGCAACTATGGACTAAAGTAGACTTATTATTCTAGCGATGGAAGAACTTGTAACATTGGTGTAAAGACAGTGACCACCAGAGGTTCTAAGGGGAGGGAGAGGGAAGACTAAGAGTAACATTGGGCATTTTTAGGGCATTGGAATTGTTCTGCATGATATAGCAATGACAGATACAAGCCATTGTACATTTTGTCAAAACCTATAAAATTGTGCAGTGCAAAGTGTAAACCATAATGTAAGCTATAGACAATGGGTAATAGCAATGCTTCAGTAAGTGTTCATCAATTGTAACAAGTGTACCATATTAATGAAAGATGTTGTTAATGGGGGAAAGTGTGGAAGGGGGAGAGGAAAGGGCATATGGTAATTCCCTTTATTTTCAATGTAATCTAAGGCTTCTTTAAAAATAAAGAAAAAAGGAAGCAGACTTGGCCCAGTGGTTAGGGCGTCCGTCTACCACATGGGAGGTCCATGGTTCAAACCCCGGGCCTCCTCGACCCGTGTGGAGCTGGCCCATGTGCAGTGCTGATGCGCGCAAGGAGTGCCCTGCCATGCAGGGGGTGTCCCCCGCGTAGGGGAGCCCCACACGCAAGGAGTGCACCCCATAAGGAGAGCCGCCCAGCGTGAAAGAAAGTGCAGCCTGCCCAGGAATGGTGCCGCACACATGGAGAGCTGACACACCAAGATGACGCAACAAAAACAAAAAAAGAAACACAGATTCCCGTGCCTCTGACAACAACAAAAAGCGTGCAAAGAAGAACATGCAGCAAATAGACACAGAGAAAGACAACCAGGGTGGAAGGGGGAAGGGGGGAGAGAGAGAGAGAGAGAGAGACAGACAGACAGACAGACAGACAGAAAACCACAGTGTAAACTCTAGACCTTGGTTAGTAGCAATGTTTCAATTTTTATTCATCAAATGTAACAAATGCACCACACTATTATAAGATGTTATTAATAGGGGAAGATGTGGGAGGGAGAGGAAGTGGGATATGTGTTAATCCCTTACTCTTTCTATGTAACTTTTCTGTAATCTAAAACCTCTTTAAAAATAAAGTTTATTATGTTTAAAAAAAAAAAAAAAAGAACCAAATATCTAGGAATAAATCTAGCCAAGGATGTAAAGGACATGTAAACAGAAAACTACAAAACATTGCTAAAAGAAATATAGGAAGCCTAAATAAATAGAAGGACATTCCATGTTCATGGATTGGGAGACTAAATACTGTTAAGATGTCAATCCTACCCAAAGCAACTTACAGATTCAATGAAATTTGCAATAAAAATTCCAAAAAACTTCTTTTTCTTTACAGATATGGAAAAGTCAATCACCAAATTCATGTGGAAGGAGAAGGAACCCTAAATAGCCAAAACCATCTCGGAAAAGGAAAATGAAGTTGGAGGATTCACACTTTCTGATCTTAAAACTTATTACAAAGCCACAGTAATCAAAGCAGCATGGTGGTTGGTGCCCACACGTGCCTAAGTGTGCTTCCGGGGGGGGGTAGATCGGGACTCCCACTGATCACTCGCTGGTCCAGAGCTGCTACTGGCACCCACAGCATCCCACCTTCAGCCACCAAGCTGGCGTGTGCTGCAACAACACGTCAGCCCCACTGCCCACCATCATGCCTGCTGCCCACAAGGCCAATACAGCGGCATGGATGAGCAGAAGCCTTTGCGGGTATCAGAAGTTCACACATCAACTACACCTGCCTGCATGCACCTGCTATGCCTGTTACATCCAATATCAACATGAGTATGCCTTCTTGGTTTGAGATTGGGCTTTCACCTGATTCACAGGAGGACAAACCTGGAGTCTAGCAGGCAGCAGAAAATGTCAAAACTTTGGTAGACAAAGAGGTGAAGGATGGAATTCCTTCTAACAGGATTTTGGGGGGAGGATTTTCTCAGGGAGGAGTTTTATCTTTATATACTGCTCCTAACACAGAGCAGAAACTGGCGATGTGGTTGCACTCAGCTGCTGGCTTCCACTTCAGGATTCGTTTGCACTGGGTCCTATCAGTGGCGCTAATAAAGGTATTTCTATTCTTCAGCGCCATGGATACTGTGACCCTTTAGTTCCCCTAATATTTGGTTCTCTTACTGCTGAAAGTCTTTTAAAAAATCAGTAAATCTAGCTAATGTAGCCTTCAAAACCTATGAGGGAATGATTCACAGTTAATGTCACCAGGAAATGATGGCTATCAGACAATTCCTTGATAAAGTTCTACCAGCAGCTGATTGGCATCACTAAAAGGTCTGGTGTAGACGTACACCAGCATCACTGTAGTAGAGCAGAAACCGTTCAACATGCTCAGTCCTGAGGCTCAAGTCCATACCAATGACACAGTCTAAATAATGGGAAATGGATGTTCTTCTAAGTTTCTATACATGTATTTGTATGAGATCCCAGAGTATACTAATATTAAATAGGTGAAGCAGCTAGCTTCTTTATTTCAACTATAACTCAGAAAAATAATAAAATACTGCAATCAGAATTTTTATTACATCATTTGAAAATGATTTGTATGCTTAACAAAAATTTGTTCAGGACAAAGAAGAGATAAAAGGGGGGCAAGGGGGTGCCTTTGGTTGGGGCTTTGCGGGTTTGAGGGTGGCTGGGGAGGGACGGATGGGTAACGTTGCCCAAAAGTGGGGGGAGGGAGGGGTAGCATACGAACACAGGAGAGGGTCAGGTGTTGGTGGAGAGTAAAATGCCGAGAAAATCATATCAAAATATAATAAAGAGGGTTACCTGTTTAGAATGCTCGGAGGCGAGGGTCTGATGCAGGACAGGCTCCTAGGGAAAGTCTAAATGCTCATTCTGCCAGAGTGGGTGACACCATGGGGTAGAAACCCAAGTAGTGAGAGTGGGGGTGGACCCACATCCTGGGGAGGACTAATGCCATCAAATAGAGGGAACTGTATCCCTCGAGAGAAAGGGTGGCTCCCAGGGCATTGGGGCAGTTGAGCAGGTTAGGCCCTGAACACTATTCCATCTATCTCTGGAAGTGGCTCCTCAGGAAACGGAGGTTGGCTGTCACTGTGGGCACCAAGGTGGAAGGGAAAATGGACGTTAAATGTGTGGAACCAAAGTAAATGGGGGGTAAGAGAGGAGCTTCTTGAGAGTACACAAGGATGGATATAAAACATGCAATATTACACCATAACATATAGGAGATGACAGACTGATAATGTAAACCAGAATGTAAAACATAGGATAACTAAAAATGTAAAGAACTGTGTATCGTAAAGTATGCACCATAATGTAAGCACAGATGTCACCTTGTTAGAAAGCTAATGTCTCAGACTCTGTACATCACTTTAAGTAAATATGATATGAATAGGGCGTAAGAGTATCACTGTGGAAGGGAAAAGGTTTTCTGGTGGATGTGTGGGAGTGCTGTATATTATATATATACATTGCTGTGGTCTAGGACTCCTGTAAAGAAAAGCTGAATAATTAGGGGGGGGGAAAAAAAAAAAAAAAGAAAAAGATAGGATGTGGAATTTTTTCAAGTCAACATTCTTTATCTAAGCTCTTTATCTAACTTTATCCAAGTTCTTTATCTATCCTTTAAACCCATCACTATATGCCATTCCCTAGTAAGGGACCATGACATTATATTGGGCTTCAAATTTCGGGGAGTTCTGGATCACAGAGTGTTTCAACAATGGCAATGGAGGGATACTGGTATGGGATACCAATGACAGGTGATATATGGCTGTACAGAACATATGTCCAGGGTGCATGGTAATGTTTGGATATACTCATAGTGGCAACAATTAAAAACCACAGCAGGGGGGGTACTGGGTTCCTGGCCAGTGGTGCTCTGTCGTGGTCCCTAGGGGAGCAGCGACAGTCTCCCAGGTACAGTGGTGGGGACCGGGAGGGAGTGAGGGTTCAACAGTGAGCCCCTGATGCTAATGACTATGCTTGTGAGCTGATAAACCTAAAATAAGAACAAGGCCTAGAGCAACATTGTGCCTGGGAATTTCCTCCTGTCAGCCTTCATGTTACTCAAATGTGGCCAGTCTCGAAGCCAAACTCAGCATGTAAATGCAATGCCTTCCCCCCAGCGTGGGACATGACACCCGGGGATGAGCCTCCCTGGCAACGAGGGACCACTATCAACTACCAACTGATGATGCAACTGGAAAATGACCTTATATGGAAGGTTCAATGCGGATCAGCAGAATATCCATGTCTACATAAAATACCATGACTTTAAAATGCTGTTTGACCTAAAGTAAGGGGGAAATGGAAAGGAGAAATGAGTTTATATGGCTACGAGTTTCTAAAAAAGAGTCTGGAGGCTGGCAGAAGGATTGCCCTCATGCACAACTGAGCAGAGTCAGAGAGACAGATAAAGCAGATACAACCCCCAGATATTGGTTCCTTTGAGGGCTAAAGAGACCCATGGGAGTATGGTCATGGCCGATGGGGTTAACTACCAGGGCAGATGGCCCCTCTTGGAAATGGTGTTTATGTGTGATGAATCTGGACTCAAATGGGATCTCCCTTCATAAGACTTTCATGCTAATGTGCTGGAGGTGCAGTTAATGTTGGGGTTTAAGATATATTTAGGGGATTTGAATCTCTGGACTGACAATGTGATAGCCAGGTCCTGAGCCTCAACAGACTCCAGCACCTACAATCTGATCTATTGGACTTACCACACTCAGCTAAGATGGAGTTGAAGAAGGACAACCACCACACCATGGAGCCTAGAGTGATTACAACTGAAAATGGGAGGATTGCATCCAGCATCCAGGTGGAATCTGAGCCTCCTCTTGACATAGAGGTGCAATGGACACAACCAATCCAATGTCCACATAGAAGAGGTGGCATTGGATTGGGAAAAGTGGACATGGTGGACGATGGGTATGGGGAAAGGCAGGAAGAGATGAGAGGTGGAGGCGTCTTTGGGACATGGAGCTGCCCTGGATGGTGCTTCAGAGGTAATCACCGGACATTGTAAATCCTCACAGGGCCCACTGGATGGAATGGAGGAGAGTATGGGCCATGATGTGAACCATTGTCTATGAGGTGCAGAGGTGCCCAAAGATGTACTTACCAAATCCAATGGATGTGTCATGATGATGGGAACGAGTGTTGTTGGGGGGGGGGAGAGGGGGGGTGGGGGGGTGGGGTTGAATGGGACCTCACATATATATTTTTAATGTAATATTATTACAAAGTCAATTAAAAAAATTATATAAAAAAAAGTAGAAGTACTGATATCAGTGAGTAAAAAAAAAAAAGAAAAAAAATACCCACAAAACTGAGTGAAAATAAAAAATATTAGAGGAACAGAAAAAAAAAAAATTTGTTCAGGTATAAATGAGCAATCGTGATATAAATGATTAAAGTGTGCTGTGACTTAGATTATGGATTGTTGGCCTCCGCTGCGGCACTGCAGGCGGGTCACTGCAGGCGAGTCGCTGCCGGGGATCGGGCCTACGCCACGGCTGACCGGGGCGGCAGCGGGCGTCTCAAGGCTTGGGGGACGCGCGGTTCGATGGAGGAAAAACCACGGAGACGAGGTCTATGCGCAGGTCTGATTTTATTCGGGAAGTACATGGGGTTTTATAGTGTCATGGAGGCGGGGAGGTTGTGGGAGGGGCATGTCCGCGGGGCAGCTGAGGATTGGCTGCAGAGGCAAGGGTGGACCTGCGGTTTATGACGTAAGCCATTGATGGCAGAGGGGGTTGTTTCCGAGGTTGTGCCGGGGCGGATACGGGATGAGGGCGGTTGAAATGAGGCGGGGAGAACAGCGGTCGGCTGGGAGGGGGAAGATAACAGTGGCTGGGAGGAGGGGCGGAGGGAGGCAGCAGCACAAACTGCTGCTGAGAAGGGCCATAATACAGGGAGGTTACGAGGAACAGGCGGGCAAAGTATAAGGAAGCGAAAGGCAGGGTGGGAGCAGGGGACAATGGATTTGTTCCAAAATTGCCTAGTCACCATACAATGGCTGTATTTTAATATAGGTATTCATATATACATAATAATTGTAGTGCAAAATAAGAATGAGATGATATTATATTATTCTTAATAATAATACTTTTAGTGGAAGGGTAATATTGCTCTCCTCAATTAATGGTCTGTCTTAGTCAGTCAAAGGGGTGCTGATGCAAAGTAACAGAAGTCTTTTGGCTTTTATAAAGGGTATTTATTTGGGGTAGAAGTTTACAGTCATAAGGCCATAAAGAAAAAGTTACTTCCCTCATCAAAGTCTCTTGCTACATGTTGAGGCAAGATGGCTGCCAGCCTCTGCGAGGGTTCAGCCTTCCTCTTCCTGTTAAGACTCCATGGTCCCAGCTTCTTCCAATGTCAGCTAAAGGCTGGCATAAGGCTCCCCTCTCTTCCCAGAGCTAGTTTCTCTCCAGGCTCACCTGCTGTGCTCTCGCCACAAGTCCAGCTATAAACTATCAGGTGGACGGCTGGGCTCTCTCCCTGGGGCGCCAGAGTCAAAACTAAGATCTCTCCTCTGCCTTGTTTTCTGTGTGAGTGTCCACCACCAAGGGGGCAGGGACTCAATGTCCTACTAATGCTGTCAACTCAAAGCCTCAATCTTAATTTAATCAGGTAAAAGTGAAACCTCTGAATTTAACAACCAGAGGATATCATGCCCAGAGGAACAGATCTGTCTACAAACAATCAATATTTCCTTTTGGAATTTCTCAATAATATCAAACTGCCACATGGCCCTTTTATTTTTATTTTTTTAAACTATCATTTCCATTTAACGTTCTTTTCTCCTTTTTAGAAAAGACATGTTCTTCCTGTATTATCCTTCACAGAAGACCAAATACTGCTTCCCTGCATAGACATCTGGTGTTAATAAATGCTATAATTTGATATTCTGAATCACAGACATTTGGTATTCATGATGTATTTTATGTATAATGAAATCATACATGACTTAAAACTTATGTATGACTTATTTCTTCAATGGTATCTTAGTCCAGATTTAGAACTTATTTAGTTATTAGAATCTTTAGTTCAGTAACAAGAATAATTCTGTTCTTTCAATTTTCTGTAATCAAGTGGAAGAATAATTAGATCATATTCAAGTATGTTCTGAAATATTTGACTTGATCTTAAAAATTGTAATTTCTAAGATGATTTGGTCTAAGATGAATATCCTTGTAAAATAGTTTACTTATTCTATACATGTTTGAAACTAACTACTGTGGAAAATTAGATTCATCAAAAATGTTTGCTTTATTTTCATCTGCCAATGAATTTCTTTGAAAATTTTACTTTATTCAGATGATTTTTAACTAGATTTTGTGCAAACATAAAAATAGCAATCTTTTTATTTTATATAGTCAAAATTTTCAGATTACTGGCAAAAAATTATTTAAAAATTTCTGAGTAATAAAGCTTAGTCAGAACTTGATGTGTATGGTATAATTACCATTAAATATGGTTTAATATTTAATGGAAATGTGTGCTAGGTATTTTTGAACTATTAACTTTTTGGCTGTATTCCAACTAATCTAAACAATGGTGGGATTCCATCTTTATAAATGGGTGCTAATTGATCACGGAAATAATTTGGCAGTGTACAATATAGAATGTTAATAATTAAGCCATATGTTTATGTCTGGACTTAAAAAATTTAATTATTTACAAATGCATTGTCCTTTACTTTGAGGAATATAAATGGTTATATTCAGTTATACAAATCAGCAACATCTTATTTGTGGTAAGATATCTTATTCCATTGAAAAGTTTTGCTATAGTGTGGGAATAAATCTTTTTCACAGTTTCTATCAATATAAAATAAAATTTGATTCTGAAAAAAAATAATAACTCAGTACTGGCACAAGAACAGACATGTAGACCAATGGAATTTAATCTAGAATTCAGAAATGAAATTCCACATATGACCAAATGATTTATGACAAGGTGGCAAAGACCATTTAATAGGAAAAAATGGTCTCTTCATAAAATAATGCTGAGAAAATTGGATCTTCATTGGCAAAATAATTAAGGTGTATCCCTACTTAACACCATATACACAAATGAACCTAAATGGATCAAAGATCTAAATAACAGAGCCAGAACTATAAATCTCCTGGAAGAAAACATAGGGAAACATCTTGTGTTAGACAATGGTTTCTTAGACTTTACACACAAAACACAAGCAACAAAAGAAAAAAACAAACAGATAAATATGACCTCATCAAAAGCAACAACTTTTGTTCCTCAAAGGACTGTATCGAGTCAGAGAGACAGATAAAGCAGATACAACCCCCAGATATTGGTTCCTTTGAGGGCTAAAGAGACCCATGGGAGTTATGGTCATGGCCGATGGGGTTAACTACCAGGGCAGATGGCCCCTCTTTGGAAATGGTGTTTATGTGTGATGAATCTGGACTCAGATGGGATCTCCCTTCATAAGACTTTCATGCTAATGTGCTGGAGGTGCAGTTAATGTTGGGGTTTAAGATATATTTAGGGGATTTGAATCTCTGGACTGACAATGTGATAGCCAGATCCTGAGCCTCAACAGACTCCAGCACCTACAATCTGATTTATTGGACTTACCACACTCAGCTAAGATGGAGGTGAAGAAGGACAACCACCACACCATGGAGCCTAGAGTGATTACAACTGAAAATGGGAGGATTGCATCCAGCATCCAGGTGGAATCTGAGCCTCCTCTTGACATAAAGGTGCAATGGACACAACCAATCCAGTGTCCACATAGAAGAGGTGGCATTGGATTGGGAAAAGTGGACATAATGGACAAAGGGTATGGGGAAAGGCAGGAAGAGATGAGAGGTGGAGGCGTCTTCGGGACATGGAGCTGCCCTGGATGGTGCTTCAGAGGTAATCACCGGACATTGTAAATCCTCACAGGGCCTACATGATGGAATAGAGGAGAGTATGGGCCATGATGTGAACCAATGTATATGAGGTGCAGAGGTGCCCAAAGATGTACTTACCAAATCCAATGGATGTGTCATGATGATGGGAACGAGTGTTGTTGGGGGGGGGGAGAGGGGGGGTGGGGGGGTGGGGTTGAATGGGACCTCACATATATATTTTTAATGTAATATTATTACAAAGTCAATAAAAAATTAAAAAATTAAAAAAAAAAAAAAAAAAAAAAAGGACTGTATCATGAAAGTAAAATGGCAATCTACACAAACGGAGAAAATATTTGGAAACCTCATGTCTGATGAGAGTTTAATATCCAGAATATATAAAGAAATCCTTCAACTCAACAATAAAAAAACAGCAATCCAATTAAAAATGAGCAAAAAACTTGAAGAGATCTCCAGAGAAGATATACAAATGCCCAAAAAGCACATGAAAAGATGCTCAACATCATTAGCCATTAGGGAAATGGAAATCAAAACCACAGTGAAATACTATTTCATATGCAGTAGAATGGCTTGTATTAAAAAATGGAAAATAACAAGTGTTGGAGAAGATGTGGAGAAATAGGAACACTCATTCGTTGCTAGTGGGGATATAAAATGTTGTAGCCACTGTGGAAGACATTTTGGCAGTTCCTAAGAAAATTAAACATAAAATTACCATATGACCTGGTAATCCCACGATTAGGTATATACACAAAAGAATTGAAAGCAGAGATTCAAACAGACATTGCAAATTGATGTTCATAGAGGCATTACTTACAATTGCCAAAATATGGAAGCAACCCAAGTGTCCACTGACCAATAACTATTTAAACAGAATATGGTATATGCACATCATAGGATATTTACTCAGTTGTAAAAAAGAATGAAATTCTGATACATGCAACAACATGGATTTAACCTTGAAGACATCATGTTGAGCGAAATAAGGCAGGCACAAGCAGACAAATAAATGATCTCAATGATATGAAATAACTAGAGTAAGCAAACTCAGAGTCGGAATCTGGAATTTAGGTTACCAGGGGATGGGTTAGGCAATAGAGAGTTAAGGTTTAAAATGACAGAGTTCTATTTGGGATGATGGAAAAGTTTTGGTAATGATGGTGGTACAACATTGTGAATATAATTAATAGTGCTGAATTATATATTTGAATGTGATTAAAATAAGACATTTTAGGTCATATATATTAAGAGAATAAAAATTAAAATTAAAAAATCCATGGCAGTGCAAAAACACAAAGAGTGAACTGTAAATCAAACCATAGGTATAGTTAACAGTACAATTCCAAAAATATGCTTTCAGCACAACAAACACAAGGTGGTAATAATATGGTGATATATGGGAACCTTGCATTTTATGCATAGATTTTTCTGTAAACCCACAACTTATAAATAAAAAAAAAAGTTAATGCAACATAGCAGGTCAGTCCAAGGAGTTAAGAGTCTCAACTAGCCATGTCATGAGATAGAAGAGAAGACCACTGCTCACTTCTGGGAGCTTGATAACATGAGAATTTTCCAAAATTCTTCTTTCAGCTGTTCACAGAGGTCTGCAATCTGTTTAATCAGAGAAAGAACCTCACCTATCAGCAAATAGAAATGAAGTTGGCTCTAACACATTGTCTCCTTTAAACCTTAAAATTACCATGAGGTAATTGTCATTGTTCCTGTTAAGGGTTGAATTGTGTCCCTCAAAAAGATATATTCATTCTCTGGTCCCATAAACATGACTTTATTGGAAAGAAAGTCTTTGAAGACGTTATTAGTTAAGATGACTGGTGTCCTTACAAGAATAAGGACATATGGAGACAAACAGATGAAGGGGAGACGACCAGGTAAAGATGGAGGCAGAACTTGCAGTGCATGATCTGTAAGCCAAGGAACGCCAAGCTTGGCAGGCTCACCGTTGAAGCTGGGAAGAGGCAAGGCAGGAGTCACACATACCCCCCACCCTGGTTTCAGAGGTGTGGTGGCTCTACTGACACCTCCAGTCCCGCAACTGTGAGACAGTAAGTGTCTGTTACTTTAAGGCACCAAGTTTGAAGGGCCATGTTACGGCAGCCCTAGAGAACTAAGACAATTCCCATTTGGAAGAAGAGGTTTAATGAAGTTACATCCCACAGCTGATTGTGCGGTAGAAGACCCAGGATAAGCCCAGGACGTTCTGACATCCCTCTTTTATACTGGTAACAGAAACGACTAGCATCTGATTCTTTCTCGAGAATGGGAGACAGGGAGGAGAGAATATGAGGAAGAACTTTCCTTCCTCCCAACTGCCCCCATCCCAACTTTCAATATGGCAGAAGCCCCGGGAGATTGGTGTCCAGCTGCAAAAGCCCTGGGCAGATTTGTTCCAAGGTTCTAACTACATTGTCATACTTTTCCCCTTTCTATTTTCCTCAAATATCTGTCTTACACTTTTAACTGACTGGTTGTCAGTAGAGAAGAGAAGGTATGTTGGGTACTGGCTATTTATAGAAATTTTATTCTTGTCAAAAAGGAAAGCACACTCTTCTTACCTTCTTGTCATTTCTTGAGGGAAATTTTTGGCCCTCAATTATAATACCTGCCTGGTCCTGTCCTGACTCACTCAACAAAATTTTTGTTACATAACTATATGTTACGCATTTTATTCCCTGTGTCTTGACTCATCACAGGACTCAATGTGGAGGACAACCACGTGTCTTGCCAGGCCAGCAATCCCTCTTCCATTTCCTCATAATAGAATGTTCTGTTGGGAAAGATTTGGGATCTTTTAGGAAGGTCAGCCCCAGCAAGAGAAGTGGCTGGATGAGTTAAACTAAGGGTCAACAAACCTGGTTTGGTAAAGGGCGACAGCAAATATTTTTGGCTTTGTGAGTCATACAGTTTCTGTCACAATTACCCTGCTCTACTATTGTAGCACACAAACAGATGCAGACAACCCATACATGAATGGGTGGGGCAGGGGTAGCAGTGGACCTTGCCTTGGAAATCAAAGTGTCCTGCCCTTCTGCTATTGTGATTGGTCCAGGAATGGGTGTATAGTGGAAGCTAAGTCATCAGAAGTTTCTCTGGGACTTTTCCCCTGTTATAAAGGAACAAATTGGTCTTGCAGTTAGGTAGCTGGGAAGATGTGCATCTGGGTCTTTCAGGGGCCATCTTCTCTCCATGTTAGAAGGGTCCTAGTGGGGTGGGGAGTATATGGGGACCTCATATTTTTCTTAATGTAACATTTAAAAGAAAATAAAGGAAAAAAAAAAAGAAAACTACAAATAAATGCACAGCCCAGAAAAAAAAAAAAAGAGTCCTGACTGGGAGTGGAGGAGAGGGGTGAGAAGAGAAAGAGAGAAATGCTGGCATTTAATGAGTCCTTTGATCACAGCCCAGCATCCAAAGTTTTATGCCAAAATTTTGTTTTTATTATGCTAGTATAAATTTAGTTTTGCTCCTGCAACCAAAAATTTCTGACTAATACATTCTACGTGGGCAATATTATCCCTGTTTTATAGCTGACAGTATACCTGGTTCTATCACTTACTGGCTGGGAGACCTTGGACAGGTTAACTAATCTTTTTTTTTCCTTTTTAACTGTATGTTTAAACAAGTTTTAGATGACGGAAAAGTTACATCAAAAATACCCCACTCCCTCCGCCATTCACATTTTCCCCCAGCAGTAACATCTTACATGAGTGTGGCACATTTGTTACAACTCATGAACAAATATTGAAGCATTGCTATTAATCATGGTCTATAGTTTACATTATAGTTTACATTTTGTACCATGTAACTTTATAGGTTTGACAAAATGTATAATGGCCTGTATCCATCATTGCAATGTCAAGTAGGATGATTCCAATACCCTAAAAATGCCCCGAATTACACCTATTCTTCCCTCTCCCTCCCCTGAGAACCTCTGGTGACCACTATTTTTATATCAGTGTTACAGTTCTTCCATTACTACAGTAATACTTTGGTCCATGTTTGCATTCCCCCTTTACGTTTGTTCATTCCCCAATCCTGAGGTCTTTAGGATGGCAATGCCCATTGTGCTTCAGATTCAGGGGGGGCTTAGATCTTCTGGGGCTAATTAAATTTTATGAGCCCAAATTTTCTAAGTTGTAAAATAGGGATAATAATAATATATTTATGGCACGATTAACTGTGATAGTTTATGTGTGGCAGATAGGAATCTCAGTTCACAAAATACAGGTGAGCTAGAAATACCACTTTTTTTTAAATTTGGAGGCCCAATTGTTCCTGGTTAAAAATTTAACCTGTTCTTAAGGTTTCCTGCTTCATCCCAAAATTGTATCACTCCCAGGATTTGTGGAGTATCAGAATCTCTGGACGGGTTTTGTAGGGTATTTGCCGTTTGGTCCTGATCTCTCTGTCCACTCTGTTCTTGCTGGGAATACTCCTCAGCTCTGCTGAGTCCCAGATTCTTCCTTCCCTGCTGGGGACACGGGGCGCCTTCGCGTACCATGTGGCCAGCCCCCTGCAGGATCTTGCTGCTTGTCTGGGGTTTGGTCCAAATGCCTGCTGATACTGTTTCTGTTTTCAACCACAAAGCAAGCCCCTTTGAGGCATATTAGTTCATAAACCCGCCTCTGGGACAACAGCTGTCAGCAGGTAACGTTAAACAATAACATCTGTAAGTAAGGCACAAAATGAAAATATTGACTTACTCTTCCATGATAGTAGATGTTTCCAGAATATTGATGCTGGTAACTCTGCTAACTTACAAGCTATTGTTTGCATTAATAATGGCATTTTCTTGTTCTACAGACAACCATAAGGAAAAAGAGAGAGAGAAAGATTAAGCAACACAATCTGTTCATATATTCTCAACTACTTTTTTATTTCCCTAAAAAAAAAAAACATTTTTCTTTGGCAACTGAAGGGAACTAGAAAGTTGTTAAGCTAATTCTGTCTTAGCAGGAATCGAAACTGGAAGGGGTTTCTCCAGACATGCCCTTCGTAAGGATATTTACCCACCTCTTTTCCTTTACAATATTGGAACATGAGAAGCATTTCATGGGATTGTTTGTCCTTAAAAATATACCCATCTGGTTCATTTTGAGCAATAGTTCCACTTACATATCCTCTTATCTGAAAGTGCGATGGACGATCGACCATGCCATAGAGGAGGAGAGAGTGGTGGTCTGTGTCCTGGTCCACATGTCCACCAGCCCCCTTCCTAATCAATAATTAGTTGAGGGTTCCTGACCAAGACACAGCTTTTCCAGACTTCAGTACTCGTATCAATATAATGAGTGTAAAACGACCTAACCAGCATATACGCAAGGACAGTGGAAGAGAAGACAAGAAACCAGTCCTCCTTTCCATCCAGTGGGAAAACTTAATATGTGTTCCTAAATCTTATTTAGGACAAATAGAGGAACTAGTGGCACTAATTATATTAGATTTTTCAACCTACTCTGATTTTTCTTTATATATTAAAATAACACACTAAATTCTCTAGCTCTCTTTGTCTCAGGCTATTATTTTTAAAAATTAAATGGCAACCTTAAAACCACTGTGGCTGACAGTGGACAAGAACACAGTACAAATTACTAGAGCCTGGTGATATGAAGGGAGACTTCTGGGGCAAGTCTTGCTTCAAGGGTTTTAGCTTGACCTCCCTTACTTGGGTGGCTATAGGGGGTAAATCACAGAAATGGCGCCAGCTCTTCAGCTCTCCCTGTGTCCTTGCCTTTGGCATCTACTTTGGACGTGCCTTCCTTGTCCTTGTCCTACTCTTTGACTCTGGTCTTCCCTTTGGTCAGTGGGATGTTAGCAAACGTGGCGCAAGGAGAAGTTCAACGGTGCCTGCCCACTCTTGTTTTCCTCCATCTCCATGAAAACATTCTCAGGCTCGCCTCCTGGTGATAGGTGGCACCAAGTGGCAGGCGATGCATTGGCCATTGGCCTCTCTTTACCATGGATATGAGAAGAAATGTTTCGTCCTTCTTTTTTGGAGGGAACAGGAGAAATGGGGTTGGCCACTTCATGCTCTAACAAATTAATAAACAGTTTATCAAAGAAAGAATGCAAAGTATAGGTTGTAATTCCAGGATTTGAAACATTTCTTTAAAAAGCCCAGGGTTTTAATAAAAACAAGGTACTATAAAACATGGAATAGTAGGTGTCAAAAGTTTTGAATAAACTTATGTTAATGTATAAAACTTATTTTTCCAATCAATTGATCAATTACTATAATTATAGCATTAGAATTAAATCAAAGCAAGAAGACTTAGAGACCATCAAATAAAACATCTTAGTTTTTTTCTTTGAAAACATTATTTTCAACATTGCATAATAGGAAACCATTCTATAAGACAAATGCAGCATAAGTTAGTTGTTTCCTTGTTGTTGGGCCTTTGGGATGTTTCCAACATTTTTCACTATAACTAACACTACAGTGAATATCTTTGTATATTAAATTTTGATCATATTTCTAACAATTTCTAAGATTTAGATTTTCTAAATCAATTTCTGTGCTCATTATTGTTTGTGAATTCCACACTTTTTTTCGAATTTACTTTTCTCCTGCTCAAGTACATCCTTTACAAGTTCTTTCAGTAAGGGTCTATGGGAGAGGGGAGTAAAGCATCTTAGTCTTTGCACATGTGAAAATATTACTTCACCCTAATTTTTGAATGATAGTTTAGCTAAATAATATATCTTATGTTGACTGTTATTTTTCTTTCATACTTTGAAATACTCCATTGTCTTCTGGGATCTGGCTTTGCAAATGAAAAGTTCCCTGACAGTATATTTTGTAGGTAAATCTCTCATTTCATTCTGGTAGTTTCAGAGATTTTTCTCCTTAAGCTTTATTTTCTATTTTCTACACTTTGCATATGAAGTGTCTGATGAGTTTATTTTATTTTATTTTATTTTTAGGAGGTACAGGGGATTGAACCTGGGACCTTGTACGTGGAAATCAGGGGTTCAACCACTGAGCTACGTTTGCTCCCCTGTAGGTTTATTTGTACTTATCGTGTTGAACACTCATTGTGTAGCCACATTCTGAGAACTCATATCTCTTTTTCATTTCTGGAAATTCTCAACCACTTTCTCTTCAAGTTCTGCTTACCCACCATCCCTCTGTGTGTTGGGTTTGGAATTGCTGTAGATATACGTGTGGCTCTTAGTACAGCTACCATCTCTTTTAGCTTCTTTTTTCATATGTGGTATTCTCACTCTCTCTATGTAGTTTTCTGTGTGGGTTACTCTTACCTGTGTTCCTGTCAATATTTTTTTAAGCTGTGACCAGTCCAAAGCAGGAGATGAATTAGGAAGAGGAATTGATAATCTACAGAGCAATGTGATGACTTGAAGGTCCCTTTTTATGGGTATAAACTGTAGGAACCTGAAAGTGAGCATTTGTCCTTTGAAGGGTGTGAGTGTGAGAGCATGTGTGTGAGTACACAGCTCAACATTTGGACGATGAGGGAAGGCAGCCAGCACGCTCACCCTGCCCTGTGCCACTTCCTGGGCTGTCTTTGAGCTCCCTGAAGAGTCACCCAAGTTTGAACAACTCAGACTTGGAGAAATTTCTTGCAGAGAACAAGGTGAGACCAAACGCTGTGGCAGGGGCTGTTTCCTGAAAAGCACATGAAAACTGGCTGTTTCAGGTGGTGATTAGAAGTACGGGCCTGGAGGCCAAACTGATTCCCCACTTCTCTGAAGTCCTTAGCTTCTATCTGCCTCAGTTTCTCCTTCTAAAAGATGGGGATCCTAATAGTATCTGCCCAGTGGAGTTTGGTGAGGATTAAATTACTGCAGGTATGGAAAACACCTCGACCGGGCACACAGGAAGCACTGAATAAGTGGTCATTGTTAGCATTGTTTGTCTGTATGCTGGAGGTGAGAGGAAGAGAACCAGGTTAGAACCAGAAGCCAGTGAGGGGACAAACAGCTTTCAGTATACCATTGGGACTGTCATTTTGATGGATTACCTATAATCCTTCATTAAACCTGAAGGTTTTATGCCATCTGGCATAAGGTAGGGATGTCATAGAGAAGAGAGTGGCAGGACAGTAAAGGAAAACGGGACCTGCCCGACATCAGTCTCTTTGCCCCTGCCCAGGAAAAAGCGACCTGTCCTCCCGGGGCCGTGTCAGAGCTCCAGGAATGAAGAGAGCGGGCCTTGGTGGCCCCGGAGGCACCCAAGATGCTGAGGGGTGCGGCCCTGCTGAGGCCCCAGCACCCTTGGACTCGCCAGGGAAAGCTTCTGGAAGAGGAGGAGATGGGGAAGATGCAGGTGCCTGCGGTGCCCGGGAAACGTTTCCTCAGATTTCCTTGGCATCCCGAAGCCTGCCTGGCACGTGAGCTCACGCAGCGAGAGTCCTGCACTTGACCCTGCGGCGAATGTCCATCGGTGGGTGAGCAGCGATTCCACTTTCCTGCCAGCTCACGGGGACCCCGCCCCGGTGAGGGCCTGTGAGGGCCACCTAAGCGTTTATGCGTGGGTTTTGTTAGGATATTGCCCTTCACTCTCCCTGGTAACCCCCGTCCCCCCAGGAGAACACACAAAAACAATGCCCGGCGCCTCTTTGTTTCCAGCTGCAGGTTTATTTTCACATCAAAATCTACTTGTAGATGTCAATGGATAGGACACAGCGTTCAGCATAAAGCCCACAAGAGGACACAGACGAGGTCCCTGCCTCCCGCTGGCTGGGGGGGACAAGCAGAGCCCATCCAGCAGGCTGGCGGGGGCTTCAGTGGGTGGGGAAGGCCAGGGAGGAGGGGAAAGAGCAGGCTCTGCGCGGGGGTTTCATGAGGTGGGATACACCATCCACCATCCCCCGGAAGGGAGGCCCTAGGCTCCCCCACCCACCCACCCAAGAATACCCTTTTATTGGAAGGCTTGCCCACTGTCTCCCCCCCAGCAGAGCATGGACACAATTCTACCAGCAGGCGCCCAGGAACACAAGAAGAGCAAATGGCAAAGTCGCCTGGGGACTAGGCGTTGATTTTCAGCCCAAGACACAAAGCCAACTCGGACTTCTGAATTTTTCCATCTTTGTTTACATCGCAGTGACGCAAGAGAATCTCCCGGAACTTATCAAGGTCCACCCCGCTGATGCTGGGCTGGGGACAACAAAAATAAAATTAAAATGTCAATAGGAAAGCCCTTGATGACCCGATGCTCGCCTAGCCTCCCAGAAGAGCGACCACGGGTGAGCAAACCTACCCCCTCACCCCACCGCGGGCAAAGCTAAGCTCCCCAGGCAGGTTTCTCCGCAGGACTTTTCAGGCTCGAGCCCTGCTATTTGCACATCACTTCCTGTGGCTCTTGCAGAAAGCTGCCCTGTTCCCAAGGAAGGAGTTTTCATTCCCAGGAGAGGATCCTGGACACAAATTCTGTCTCACGGATGAGAGAGGAGACTCACTTTACCATCTCCCCACTGGAGGACTTTGTGCCTCTAGCTTAGAAGAGGCTTACCACGAATGAAAATGTAAGGAAAGCAGGTTGGTGCGTAGGGAAGTAGGATTTCTTTCATGGGACTATTTTAGGGATCCGGGAGGAATTGGGCTGCAGGTTACTATTTTAATCTCAGTGGCCTGCCAAAATGAGCAATGCTTGAACCATGTGCTTCTCCACAGGTTATTTCACTCACGCCTCACGATTTACCCCCTTCTACAGACTGGGGCGCTGAGAGCTGAAACGTCTGGTCAGGCTGGAAAGCTGCCCACGGCTTTTTCTGACTCCAAGTCTTCTGACTCCACTTAAGTGCTCATTCCACCATTTCATGCAGTTTCCGTGGAGAAAAGACTAGTCTAATGAAGCTGTATGTAATTAACTTAAGAAGGCAAAGTCTAGAGAGAAAGGAAAACTCAACTAATCAGATTTCCCGAGGCCCTTGGCTGCCAGCCTGGGGTTTCTGTGGGCACAGCAGAAGCGGCTGGCGACAAGTTCTGATTTCAGGACCCCTGGAAGTTTTGGCCCTCACTCGACACGACCCCAAGATTCCCTTACTGCCAGAGAAATCTCTAAACGAACACCTGCAGCACAGAACCTTTCAGCCCCCAACGAGACCAAATGAAGGCAGCCAGCTGATTGGCATTATCCTGGGAGCAGGTTACAGGAGGAAGAGAGGAAAAGGGCAGAGCAAAAAGAAGCAGCCCCAGAGTGGGGCAGGACTTGGAGGGCACGAGCCGGGAGTCTGGGATCAGGAGGCGTCCTGCTTTATGGGACTTGTGAGGCCAAGATGGAGCACATTGGCAACACGAGTGTCCACGGGGAGCAGAGGCGTGCTTGTGGCCCAGAGGTTCTGAAATCGGCAAGCTGCACGCTGGGGTCCTTTGTAACCGGGAGCTCATTTTCAGTACAATTGCAAAACAGGAATGTGTGGTTTTTGGTATCCTCAACCACTTGTTCTATCTCCTTTCTCCAATAAGTAGCACCCTACCCCAGGAGCCTCTTGACAAATAGCACTCTTAGAAAAGACTCAGCTGGTAGTCATTTGCACATTAGTCTGAATTAACTTACCAATGTATTTACTCCGTTCAAGCTATTCTAAGCTTTTATTTCGCAATTGAAGAACAAAAGATTTTGTTTTCTGACGAAGGAATTATTTCCTTCAAGTATGTGGGAAATATTATGTGTGTGTAGGAGAAGTTTCTTTAGTTCTTTAAGGCTCTTTCTTTTAATGCTTGGCAACTCAAAGTCAGGAGCCCTGAATGCTACAGTTCAAAAATGCCTAGATCACTGAAGATAAGTCACTTGGAAACCCTCAGAGCCTCCGTTTTAATAACAGGTCACTAAGGTAAGTGTAGTTTTCCAGTCTAAGGGCTTTATATATGAATTCTAATCTTCAGAACAACCCTGGTAGTAGGTTGTATCTACTATCCTGATGAATTCACAGATCAGAAAACTGAGACATAGAGAGGTTAATTAACCTGTCCATGGTCACACAGTTGATAAATGTCAGAACCAAGATTCAAACTCAGACAGAATGGGCCCCAGGGCACATCTCTTTATTGTATTGTAGCTGCTCATGTAAAAAAAAAAAAAGTCTTTTTTTCTCACCCATCTCCTGTGAAAGTGTGCAAGTGAATGCTGCATAAGTGGCTGAAAACTACTTAGTTGGCCCCTCTGAATCTAGGACTAGGGGGCCTCTAAGGCTGGCTAAGGCTGGCAGTTTCCCCAGTAGATGCCCAGACTAGTTGCTAAGTTATATCTGTGGAATTAATGAGTGACCGTCCACAAACGCAGCGTCGTGCTTTTGTCACATGCCCACCCTTTTCTGGACATTCCAACTCTCCTGTAGGAATGAAAGCCGGCGCCAAGCCCTCTACTGGCCAGGAGCCCCCAGATCTCTATCCTCGGGGCCCTGCCCCGTCTAAAAGCGCTTCTGTCCACCGGAGCGAATGAATGATAATTTTCACGGTGGCACGTGCACTTTACTGTAATCCACTTACGATAACTCTCTACTAATCATAATATTTAATTAACCAGCACGTCATTCTCTAACTGTGCAAAATGACAATGTGTTCTCTGTCTCCACATTGATATTCGTTCGCCCACGTAAGTGTCTGAAAGCCCCTTGGGCACAGGCAGATTGCTTAAGACGTCAGCCGAGTCCCTGCCAGCTAGCCCGGGGTCTCTGCTTGCCTGGAGATAAATTCCACCTCCAGGGTCAAGCCTGGCCCTCGTTTCTTCTGATTTTTACCTATACTGCATATTTTAAAATGGAAAGGAGGGCTTATGTTGGTGCTCTATGAGGATAAGTTGCTAGGCCAATGGAAATACCTGATTGGCTATTGGAAGTTTACTAGAGAGAGGCCGACGCAGGTGGCTGCACTGCCATTGAGCTCCGGGTAGAGTCTCCTCAGGCTTCTCCAGCCCCTCGGTGCTTCCCATTCTTTTGGGTATTCATTCTTGGGATAAAATGTCACCTTTCCCTTGCCATCTATACACTTTTGACAAGTTATCACCCAGGGCCCATTGAGGCAGCCCGTTAAGTCACTAACATCATAGTAAGTGACAGATAGATAGATGTGCCAGGTTGCATTTTCCCTTGAGAGACAAGCCTGAGTCACGATGAAGTCATCTGCTGTCTTTTGGCAAGAGGGGAGGAAAAGTTGGGAAGGGAGAAAGGCCATGGAGGAAGAAAATGGGAAGCACATACACTTCTCTTTCTTCGAAACTTTGCTAAGATTTGGCAAGGGGTGCCAGGAATTTAATAATTCTATCCTGGGGCAAGGCTAAATACAGGGAAAGATTTATGCACAAAGATACTCATTATAGCATTATTTTGAATCACAAACATGGAAAACAATCTGAATTACTCACAATTGGGGAAGGTGTAGGGGAAATTATTATCTGGCCAGAGATGGAATATGATGCATTCACTAAAACAGGTTGGGTATTGCCCCTCTAGCCAACCATCTTCTTTTCAAAAGCAGGGAAAAGCCGCTAGGGAGCCCAGCTCAGGAAAGAGGGAACGTTCTCATAGCCCGGGGTGGCATCTCCGTCATCTCTTAACATCGGTCATCGCTGGTGACCTGTTGTTTGGCTTCCAGCATCACTGTTCACATTTCTGAGTCCCCTCAGTGGGGAAGGGAAACTCAATTTTCTTGCCTTTGCACTTTCTATTTTAAGCTTGAGGTTCTTGCATTGGTTTTCATGCATAATGAGCTATAGGCTCTGCCAAACCTCGTGTAGAAATCGTGTTTGCTCATTCAGCCTCTTGGTGTCTCGTTTCGCCAACAGAGGACAGACTCAGAGGTCAGGAAATGGGGCTATTCTGGTAACCGCTAGTTAACACAGAGTCGACATGTGTATCATACGCACTTTCCAAGAAGTAAAAGGCACCAGGGATCCTGACCCAGGACTTTAAACTTAGAAACAGGGCCAGGTCCCTGCTGATCCTACGACAAGCTCTGATAGCTGGCTGCAAACATAAATTCCAGCTATTAGTCTGTTTACTTGTACCATGGCGCTTTCTTACAGAAGGAAAATAAAGAAAAATTCACAGGAAACAACTGTGTTAATGAAGCCAAGAAATGTCAGCGTCAACCCAGGCTCATCCCTTGACTATAGCCTTCAAATTATACGCAGAACATTTTTAAGCAAACTGGAAGACTAGGAGAGCGCCGTAAAGCTGTGCACCCTCAGTTACCTGGCTTCAGATGGTACATCGATAATTGACTACTGCATACCTGCTCTTAGCTCAGCAGGTCATCTGGGGAGCCCCTCCAAACTGCTTTTGTATTACTGACCGTAGGTGACTCAGCCCCTTAAAAACCAGCTGTGTCTCACGGTGACTGGCATTTACCCAGAGAGGTGACTTTTTGCTGCCTCCGCAGCCCCACAGACATTTGGAGGCCAGGACATGAGTGGCAGGGAGTCCTCAGGTTGCTGATGGGACAATGAGTCCATCGAAGAGAAAGGCCAAATCCTGCTTCCAACGAATCATTTGCATAGAACCATAACCAGCAGTACTTAGGTCTAGAATTTTCCCCTTCCCTTTGATTTTCTCTGGACAAATGTTTCACCTACTACGTTGATGTTTTAGGTTTTATATCCATCTTCTCCCTTAGATCTTTGAAAGCCACCGTCAAACTCAGTGACACGTGAACGACAGAGTCACTGAAAATTATCAAGGTTATCCAGATGCCAAAGTGATACTTTTAAAGAGGGAATCCAGCAAAATCATGGTGGCTATAGCCATCTAGGCTCTTTCTCTTAGAAAAGTCATATGGAAATAAAGATCATGATAACTGAGGTTATAAGGAGCGATATTAATTTCAGCATTGATTTGTGAGTCACGACAACAGCTGATTTTTGTTGAGCTCTCCATGATAATTCAGCATCATTATAGGAAATGATTACTGAGTTAGCACAACGTGAATTGCTTCTCACAGAGCAGCTCCTGTCATCTTCATGACAGCTTTTTGGGGGCAGGACCCTCCGTGAGGATGGATTCTCACCATCCAGAGGAGGGAGGTTAGGTTCAAAGAGACTGTGAGGACCTGCCCAGTGAGATAAGGCCCCAAGGACCCCTGCCAGTGACCGGTAAAGCCTGGCCCGGGACCCAGGCTGGTCAACCTAGAACCCAGATTCTCGGCCTGACTGCTCACCTGCTTTGTAACTTTTACTTTCCTTAATTTCTAACTTTCTCTAAAATAGGCAGAGATGATTTTATAGTCAGATAAACAAGCAAAACTTTGAAACTGAGTTCTAAAAAAGTTTCTGTCTGACACGATTATGCCTATTTTCAGAAACTCTTTTGCACTGGCTTCTTTAATAATTATTATTTCAGACAGGATTATCCACTAGAATGGCAAGGCCGTGTATGGAGCTGCTGATTCCTTTTATGAAATTCCCTTTCTAAATGTTAAATATTTTCATGCTCAGAACTTATTCTAAAGATGGCAGCCGCTTTGTTCTAATAAAATAATAAAGACAACTATTTTGGGAGCTCCACTAGATTCCCAGGGGTTTGTGCTATCCCTAGTGATTACACAACCATGGAAAATAGGTGCAATTGTGCCCATTTTAAGGATCAGGAGACAGATCAGAGAGGTTGTATAACTTGCCCACAGCCCCACAGCAAGTAAATGGACGATCTGAGTAAGCTGAGATCTATTAGATTCCCAAGCACTTTCAACCATCCTGTGCTGCCTAATGGGCAAAAAGTGTCCATTAGTCTGTTCTTTTCATGGAAAAGGAAAAGAGGAAGAGGAGAAGAGATAAAAAACGAGAGACAAAGGCGGAGGAGCAGCAGCTGTTGGCAGCTCTGGGGTGGGCCCTCTTGAAACCACTGTCCCCAACTCCACGTCTGGAGGCTTCCGTTCGTTCCTAGCACAGCCCAGTCCCATCTGCTGGCTCCCAAAACCTGGCCAAGACGTGGGGAAGCCTTCTGGCAACAGATGAGGCCTCGGACCCAGGAATGACACGAGCGTGGGGTAAACTACAGCAAAAGCTAGCTGCAGGATGAAGAAGGAAGATGCGTTTGGTTAAGGACTCTGCCAGCTCACCCCTGTGGGGTGGCCTCACGTGCTGCCCCACTGTGTGTGCCCACCATGGGGTGTAGGCCCTGGGAGGGGCAGGAGGCCTCTGGCTGAGGGGCCTCTGAAACACCAGGGCTCCCCACTAAGGCAGTCAGGGGGCTCCACTCCACAAAGGAGGCCACCAGCTCTGAACACCCGGCTCCCAATCCCATTCACTGTATCAAAACCAAACTAAATCTCCTGTTTGGCAAACCCTTCTGCTGTGCAAATGTAACGTCCCGTAGACAGTTGCTCAGCTTCTATTACAGAATTCATTCTGGCATTAAACATAATGAGTAACATGAGATTTCCTGTGGGCAGTCAATGTCAAAGGCAATGCCACATGGACACCCATCAATTATTCTGGCTGTGCAAATGCCTATGAAATCTCCAACACAAGCAACACATGAAGGGAGAAAAGAAGAGATGAGGAACCGGTTTGGGTGAGAAGAACCAAAGTTAGAAATCAAAGAAGATATTTCAGTCATCCTCATTAGAGGCCAGAAAAAAATCTCATCCATGCTTGTACAATCACAGCCTGTGAACCCCGCGGACACTTGTGCAAAAACTGGTATCTGGGCATTTTTCTGCTTCAAGGCTCTCGAGTTTTAATCAGATTTGCAAAGGGGCCAGTTATTCCAAAATCATTCGTATCCTGGTCGTGGACTTGGCCCAGTGGCTGGGGTGTCCGTCTACCACATGGGAGGTCCGTGGTTCAAACCCCAGGCCTCCTTGACTCGTGTGGAGCTGGCCCATGGGCAGTGCTGATGCGCACAAGGAGTGCCCTGCCACGCAGGGGTGTCCCCTGTGTAGGGGAGTCCCACACGCAAGGAGTGCGCCCCCCCCCGGAAGGAGAGCCGCCCAGCAGGAAAGAAAGTGCAGCCTGCCCAGGAATGGCACTGCACACACGGAGAGATGACGCAACAACAAGAAACACAGATTCCCGTGCCGCTGACAACAACAGAAGTGGACAAAGACGACGCAGCAAATAGACACAGAGAACAGACAACCAGGGTGGGTGGGCGGGGGGGGGGGGTGAGGAAAGAGAGAAATAAATAAATAAATAAATCTTTTTAAAAAATCGTTTGTATCCCTGACGAAACCTCAAAAACAATCTAAGGATATGACACTACTAGATTCAGTGTCTACACAGCCCTATAGAAAAGAAGTTGGAAATTATATGGTTAACTGGGTAATGCAGCCAGTCAGTTCAGTTCACGAGGATTTCAAAGGGGATTTCTCTTTTTATAATCATTGTCTCCCCTACGTTAAATGTTCCCATGATATAGACATATCTAAATTGTATCAGCCCCTACCACAGCAAGGTCTTGACAGATAAGTTGTCAGCTTAAGGCAAATGTTAGAGAAGCCCCTAGGTAAAAAATACTAGAAGACCAAATCTGGAATTTATCCATGAAAGTAAATTAAAAGTGTTTGTTGTCCTCATAACCAAGTCTTGGGATAAAAGGACTTTCTGAAATCTAAAAACAAAACAGTAATATACAATGGCACTGGGCTGCATTATAAAATAGACGACCTTTAAATGAGAGTAAAGAGATTCTCCTATGGAGCCTCATTTAATTTAAGCTACAAACGATCTTAAGAGAGCAAGGGAGATTTTTTGGCTTTTAGAGAATCTCAAAGGTCGGTAAATAGACTACAACCCTGGGTTTTCTCTCCAGCATCTTCAGCTCCACTGATTAAACAAAATTAAACAAAGGGATCAATCAAAATGGCAGCCCTAATCCATGGTGGAAGTGCCCCACTCAACCTCATGAAGTCACCTTGACAAGTTCCATCATGTCTTTGACAAACCCGTCCACTTCTGGACCTTCCAGGGCTCCAGTTTTACTCTGAAAGATAAAAAATACAATGAAGCAAGCATGATTTTCTTAAATCAAAAAGCCAAGGAATAAATTCAGCAAATAGACCAAATCAGTATTCCTTGCTGAGGGCAAGCATGTTCGAACTTAAGTTCTTCCAGTAGGAGTGAATGGGCCACGTGAGTTAAGGAATTCATTCTAGATAACGTCCCTATGTAACCAATAGGAAGCAGAGTTCTAAGCTCCTTGACTCCAGCGAATAGCATTTACATGAAATATACTGACTTTATTTGCTTTCTAAATACCAAGCTTCACTTCAGCAAAGTGTAATTGCATATCATAATGATCCTTTGAAGAACAGGCTGACTTTTTAAAAATTTTGCTTTATGATTCAGCAATGACTAAGTGTGTATTAACATATAGATTTTTAAATCAGGAGAGATGAGATTGCATGAGCATATTAGAACTACCATTTGGTCTGAACATAAGACCCTTTATTATTTTCTACCCATTTCATAACCCTGCAAATATGAATGTCTATAAATTAAAATACATATTAAAATATTTTAAGTTACTTCCCTAAAAACATTTGCATTATGACAACTCATCCATTTTCTTTAAGTTTCCTTAATGCACAAAGGGAAATTTCCATTCCCTTTGCATATTTACCAAAAACGTATTTACTACATGCCAGGCACTGTTCTAAAAGCTTCACAAACATGAATTCATTTAATTTTCATAAGAGCCCCACAGGTAGGTATTATTATGATCCTCATCCATGCCCAATTCTGCAGATAAGGAAACTGAGGCACAGGGTGGTAATTGACTCTGCCTAAGATGTTGTATGGAAGGAAGCTGAAGGTGCCTTAATATACCAACACACGTGGGATTGCTATTTCCCGTATAAATTTAGGCCATAGGTGGGGCAGCCCCACAGGTAGGGCTAGACAAGCTTCCCACCTAAACATGGCCAGTACTCTATGAAGATAGACACACACTTACAACATCGTAGTAAGCAAAGATTTTCTCGAAGTCCCTCTTTCTTTCCTCAGTGGAACAAGCCTGTGTGTGGAGAAAGCACCATGTCAGCTCAGCAACGTGAATTTCAGTTGTACTGTTCTTTGAGAGCACTGGATGATTTTTAAAAACTTTGAGTCAATGACCCTTATCTCCTTGAACCCACTCAGAGCTGTGTCAGTCTCTAGATAAGTTTAAGGCAAGGCAAAAATTACCTTCCTTGTTTCTTTCTCTCTCAAATCTGTAGAGAAACAGGATAACCAAAAGCCCCTCTAGAGAAATGTCGCTACTTACGTCCATTTTAAATTGGAGAAGGAAGTTTTCCTGAAGAGCCAAAATCCTAAAAGGGGAGGAAAAAAAAGCACATTATGATCTGTCAGGTCTCACGAGCAAATCACAGCTCTAGTATGAGGAAAGGACAGGAAATTTTCATAATAGAATAGGTGCTTAAAAAATAAGAGTTTGTACACTATAAAGAGAAACAAAGAAATTAATTGAGAAGGAATTTCATAGAAATTAGTTGTCATCAAAGAAACTTTTAAAATTTCATCTTGGGGAGTCAATGTGGGCTCGAGTGGTTGAGCACTTGCTTCCCACGTGGCAGTTCCCAGGTTTAGTTCCTCTTGCCTCCTAAAAACAAACAAACCAAAAAAAAACCAAAAGCAAGCAAAACAAATGAGAAAAAACCAACTCAGGGGAGCCAATGTGGCTCAGTGGTTGAGTGCCAGCTTCCTACATACAAGGTCCAGGGTTCAATCTGCAACCCCAGTACCTAAAAATAAACACATAAAGAAATAAAAAATTCATCTTGGTGGAAAATGACAGAGTAAAGATCTCTGAAAACTTCCTACTCCATAAGAACAATGAGAAAAATGCAAAAATGTCTGGAATCAAAATTTTCAGAATTCTGGAAGTGCATCAAAGGCTCGTAGCAATCTGGGGAGTGTTTATTCAGGAAAAACAGCTGAAATTTGGTAAGAACTGTGAGCTCAGTGATGTTTTAACTTTCATAAAGACAGGATGCCCTATTCCCATTCACCCTCTCCCCAGCTCCATGGTGACCTCGAAAGCCAGTATCCCACAGCCGCAGAGAAAGCCAGCAGCCTAGCAGCCACTGCAGAAGGGAGAATGGGGTTGGAACCTCTGAAAAGTCTAATTCCCAGAAAATTGCCACTATTTGATGTTCTGATGGTTCCTTGGGCGACTCCACTTATAAGACGTTCTTTATTTGACTTGATTCAGAGTTCACTCAATGTGAACTTTTTTTCTGAGGACATTTGTCAAAAGCAACTAGAAACCATTGTTTTAGATCATGGCTGGCTGAAGCAGTAGGTAACAAAGCTTAACAGGGAAATCTGAGGAATGAGATGTCTGCAGAGGCTTTATAAGCTCTAGCACACATGAGAAGTCTACACACATGAGCAGGGAGCTGCCCATGCCAGGGATGTCACGTGCTCCAATAGAACTGAAGGAAGAAATTGAAAAGTTAGCAATAATCGTTGGAGACTCCGATACCTCACTTTCAGTATTGGATAGAACACCTAGACAGATAACAAGTAAGGAGATGGACAGCTTGAAGGACACTGTAAAACATCTAGACTCAACAGACATACAAAGAACACTGCTTACAATAAACACATTCTTCTCAAGCACACATGGAAATCTCCCAGGACAGATCACATGTTAGACCACAAAACAACTCTCAATAAATATGAAAAGACAAAAATCATATGAAGTAATCTTCTCCAACCAGAATGGAGTGAAACTCATAAAATCAATAACAAGGAAAACTGGAAAACTCACAAATATGTGGAAATTAAACAGCATCCTCTTAAACAACTAATAGGTCAAAAAAGGCATCAAAAGGAAAATTGGGAAATTATTTGAGATGAATGAAATTGAAAACACAACATACAAAAACTTATGTGCTGCAGTGAAGGCAGTGTTTGGAGGGAAATTTATTACTGTAAACTACCATATTAAAAAAGATGATAGATATCAAATTAAAAACCTTCCACCTAAAGAAATTAGAAAAAGAGCAAACTAAATACAAAGCAAGCAGAAAGAAGGAAATAATAGATTAGAGCAGAAATAAATGAAATAGAAAAGAGAATATTTTTAAAAGTTGATTCTTTGAAAAGATTGACAAATTTGACAAACTTTAACCAGACTGACAAAAAAAAAGTGAAATGAAAATAAAATAAAAATGAAAGATGGAACATCGCTACTGACCTTACAGAAATGAAAAATATTATGCAACTACTACGAATAATGGAATGCCAAAAATTAGATAACCTGCATCAAATAAACAAACTCCTTGAAAGACACAAACTACTAAAAATGACTTGAGAATAAATAGAAAATTTGAACAAGTAGAGATTAAATTAGTAATCAAAAAGTTTCCCACAAAGAAAGCCCAAGACCAGATGACTTCACAGGTAATTTCTAACTGTTCACAGAATGATTAACACCAATCCTTCATAAACTCTTCCAAAAACAGAAGAAGAGGAACACTTCCCAACGTATTCTATGAGACTAATTTTACCCAGATACCAAAACCAAAGACATAACTACAGAAAACTACATACTAATATCCTGTACAACTATTGATACAAAAATCTTTAAATGAATACTACCCAACCAAATCCAGCAACTTATAAAAAGGATTATACTCCAAGAATGAAGTGAAATTTATGCCAAGAATGTGAAAGTGGTTCAACATTTAAAAATCAGTCAATGTAATACACCATATAAATGGAAAAAGGGATAAAACCACAAAAGCATCTCAATAGATGGAATAAAACTATTTGACAAAATCCAGCATCTATCCCCAATAAAAACTGTTAGCAAACTAAGTATAGAGGGAACTTCCTCAATCTGATAAAGCTTCTAGAAAAAACCTACAGCTAACATCATATATAATAAGGAAAATCTGAAAACTTTCCCCATAAGATCAGGAAGAAGACAACTTGTCTTCTCTCAACATTGTGCCGGAGAGTCTAGTCATGGCAATTAGGCAAGAAAAAGAGATAAGACATACAAACTGGAAAAGAATAAGTAAAACTATCTCTACGTGCAGATGACATGGTCTTGTATATAGAAAATCCTATGAGCCCACAAAAAAAAGTTATTCCAGCTGATAAACACATTCAACAAGTCTGCAGGACACAAGATCAATATACAAAAGTCAACTGTATTTCTATACATTAGCAATGAACAACCCAAAGGTGGAATTAAAAATACAATTGTATCAAAAATAATAAAAATACTGAGAATAGAGAAGCAGCTGTGGCTCAATCGATTGGGCTCCTGTCTACCACATGGGAGGCCCTGGGATGCGAGCTCTCGTTGTGAAGGCAAGCTGGCCCGTACCTGCAGAGAACTGACAGCCTGTGCCTGTGGAGAGCTGGTGCAACAAGATGCACGACAAAGGGAGACAAGCAGACACAGAAGAATCCACAACAAATGGACACAGAGAGCAGACAGCAAGCAAGCAGCAAGGGGGGGGGGGGAGATAAATAAATAAAATAGATCTTTAAAAAGTATATACTGAGAATAAACTTAACAAAAGAGGTATAAGACTCGTACACTGAAAATTACAAAATATTGTTGAAAGATATGATAGAAGACCTAACTAAATGGACAGACATCCCATGTTCATGGATTGAAAGATTTAACATTCAGATGGCAGTATTCTCCAAATCAATCTACAGATTCGACACCATCTCTATCAAAATCCCAGTTAGCTTTTTTATTCAGAAATTGACAAGTTTATTCTAAAATTCATGTATAGATGCAAGGGACCAAGAACAGCCAAAATAATCTTGAAAAATACTAAAAAATGTCTAGAACTCACATTTCCTGATTTTAGAAATTACTACAAAGCTATAGTAATTGAGACAGTGTGATACTGATATAAAATACAGAACTAAGAATCCAGAAATAAACTTATACATTTAGTCAATTGATTTTCAACAAGGGTGGGTGCTAAACCATTAAATGAGGAAAGAGTAGTTTTTTCATAGAATGATACTGGAACAAGTGGATAGCCAAATGTGAAAGAAGGAAATTGTACCCCTGACTCACACCACATACAAAAATTAAAATAAACAGGATTAAAGATCTAAATATAAAAGATTAAACTCTTAGAATAAAATACAGGAATAAATCTTTATAACCTTGGATTAGACGATGATTTCCTGGATATGACACTTAAAGCACAACCAAACAAAAATAAACAAAAAAGATAATTTAGAGTTCATCAAAATTTAAAACTTTTGTATGTTAAAGGACATGATCAGGAAAGTGAAAAGGCAATCTACAGAATGGGAGAAAGCAATTGCAAATCATATATCAGATAAAGGTTTAGCATCCAGAATATATGAAGAATTCCTGCAACTCAACAACAAAAAGACGAACAACCCAATTTAAAAATGGGCAAAAGACCTTCTTTCTCCAAAGAAGATATACAACTGGCCAGTAAACACATGAAAAGATGTTCAACATCATTAGCCATCAGGGAAATGCAAATCAAGACCATAATGAGCTACCACTTCATACCCATTAGGACGGCTATTATCAAAAAGATAGACAATAACAAGTGTTGATGAGGATGGGGAGAAACTGGAACCCTAACACCTGGCTGGGAAATGTTAAGTAGTGAAGGCACTTTGGAAAACAGTTTGGAAAACAGTTCCTCAAAAAAAATTAAACATAGATTTACTATATGAACAAAAAATTACATTCTTGCTATATATCCAAGAGAACTAAAATGTATGCTTGCCTAAACTTATACACAAATCAGTGGCAGACTTGGCCCAGTGGTTAGGGCGTCTGTCTACCACATGGGAGGTCCGCGGTTCAAACCCAGGCCTCCTTGACCTGTGTGGAGCTGGCCATGCACAGTGCTGATGCACGCAATGAGTGCCTCCCCCGCGTAGGGGAGCCCTATGCACAAGGAGTGCGCCCTGTAAGGAAAGCCGCCCAGCTCAGAAGAAAGTGCAGCCTGCCCAGGAACAGTGCCGCACACACGGAGAACTGACACAACAAATTGACGCAACAAAATGAAACACAGATTCCCGTGCCACTGACAACAACAGAAGTGGACAAAGAAGATGCAGCAAATAGACACAGAGAACAGACAACCGGGGTGGGGGGGAAGGGGAGAGAAATAAATAAATAAATAAATAAATCTTTAAAAAAAAAGAAAGAAAGAAAAAACTTATACGCAAATGGCTGATAGCATTTTTCATGATAGCCAAAAAGTGGAAAAAACCCCTGAAAGCCCAGGGTAGAGGGAATTAATTTGAGCCAAGGTTGAATATCGGCAGTCTTCACAGGCACTGTGTAGAGGAGGCAAATCCTAGGTATTCCAGTGGTGCTTGGACAGTCCCTCAGGGTGAATTAGCCTGTGCCTCATCTGACTTTCGAAAATGCGGATGGACTCATCATGTAGTATAAACAACAACAACAACAAAAAGCCCTGCTTATAATTATTTGAGCCTAAAACTGAATATCCAATTCCATAAACACCCAAGGTGATTTGCATGGTATGTAATTATGTGGATATTCCATATGGTCTACTGAATTGTGTAAATTGAGGGATGATTTACTTTGTTTTGTTTGGAACTCTACCAACACTTGTTTATTAGCCAAGCTCCTGAACCATGAGTGGGCAAGGGCCACATTAGTCATCGGTCACACGTATGAGCTGCTATGGTCCTGGTGGTTCTATTGGAAGCTGCAAGCATCTGACCGCTTCACTATGTCCTCTCTGTGGTTTTGCATCCAAGCACTGATACACTGAAATATACATCGTTGTATTAACTATGTTCCTTTTATCTCTCCTTCATCTTATAGTTTGAGTATTGAGTATTATGTTAACATAATATTCTAGTAATATGGGTGTAGGTGGGTTACATTGCCTGTGGCCCTGGGACCTCACTGATAGTGGCGTGTTCCAGCCAGAAGAGGGCGCTTTGGGCTCCTTGCCTCGGGTTCTACCGTTGCACCAGGGTACTAGTAGGTGGGCTGCTTGGAGGAGGGAGAGAAGAGCTTGAAGGCCCTTGTTTTCTCCAGCTTGCCATCGTTTGAGGGGCTCTTCCCAGGATGGCCTCTCTCGCACCACTCTGTGGCGCTAGAACTGACATCTACTTGAGAGGACCCCTGCCTCGATGGTCCACGTAAACCATGGTGGGATCAAGGGGGCAGCGGTAAGACCGGGGCGCTGGGAAGCCGGGATTCCTTCTGCCCAAGGCCTCTGGGAGAAGCACTCTCTTCCCCTTGGCATGGCCGTTGGGTGCCTCCTCTCCATCCAAGTGAGCCTGGGCTGTTTTCTGTCCTGAACTAACTGCTCCGCATTCCCCGAGCCAGTGAATGGAATCCCGGATTCTTTATGTCGTGGGATCCTGACGTGGGACCCAAATGGCGTTTGTGGCCTTTGGTGAGGGTCAGCCTGTGACCCACCTGTAGCATCTTATGAACCTATTGTGTGTTATGCACTTTGAGGGGAAGAACTTTCATTAGTTTCACAGGGGGAACAGTTACTCCCCCAATGATTCAGAATCGCAATTTATTGGGTAAAAAGCATATATTCTTTTGGACTCCAGTTGAGATTTGATCTCGGCCTTTCCAAGATCAGTCCTTTTAGGGCAGGTGCCTCTAAGTCTTCCGCATTCCCATGATACTCACCTTGCCAGGTCGTTAAGATCCAGACGCCCATCTTTATTTTTGTCAAAGATCTTCATCTGGAATGCAAAAGGCGAAGTGTTTATAAGAAATGCTTCTGATAGAAATTCATTTTAAAAGTGCTTTTTTCTATTTTGCCTTTCTAGTGACATCTCTGCTGAAACTGGCTGAGGAATCCATCTGCCCGGGGGGGAATTAGTATTTGCTAGAGAAGGAATGGCACATCAGCGTCTGTGTGACAATAGGTGACAAACTAAACCTCCCAAATCCCAGTCACTTAGCATGACAGAGGCTTATTTCTTGCTTGTGTTAGATGAGTATCAGGGGTTGGCTAGGAGCCAGTGCTGTCTGCATTCTGGAACAAAGTAACCACTTCTGGAACATTCCTGGTTGACATGGAAGAAAGAAAAGAGAGTGTGTGGCAAATCACAGGCTGATTGAAGTTTCATTGGCCAACAAGTCCCTGGCCACAGCTGACTTCAGCGGGGCAGAGCAATGCTACAGTCTGCCTGCTGGGAGGACGGGCTGGTTTGGGGCACAGCAGTGATGACTACCACAGTTTCTGACAGGCAAAACAGGATTTCACATAACCGCAATAAGCTTGAAAGCTGGGCTCTTGCTTTGAGACAGGTTTTTCTGAATTTTTTTATCTCCCCCATTAGCATTTCAACAAACAAGCCTGGAGGACTCACACCACAGACCGCTCCCCATAATGTAGAGAAGAAGTTTTGCCGTAAAGGCAGAGGGAGTTGAAAGGGAAATGATATAGGGGAAAACCTTCTCTAGGTCCCAACAGATTACTGGAAGGAGAAGAGGGAGAAGGAGCGGAAGCGGACTCTGCTGGCAAGGGGACCCTGAAGGGAGAAGAACAAAACCGAGGGAGTCGCTGTGGATTAGCTTTCCCAAGATTCTCCTGGTGCCCATGGGGTGTGGTGCTGAGCCGAGGGCCAGCAGCCTTCCATGAGGTTAGCTGGAGCGGTGTGAGATGAAGCTGGAGCAGCAGCTGCAGGGAGGGTGCAGCAGAGCGTTAGTGGTCCACAGGCTGGGAGAGCTGAGGGACGGCTGGATTTGCAAGCTCTTGGCCTGCACTTACCAGTGGAGCTCCAGGAGCCAAGAGCATGGACATGCGTTGGCCACCAACTCCAGCCACGAATGCCAGCAAGGTAGTGGTGCCCGAGAGGCCAGAGGGCATCGCCCTGGAGACCAGAGGAGTCGGGCACTGTCCCCAGGGGCCTCAACTCCTCCCCTGCCCCGTGAGGCCACACCGGGCACCTTACCCACCTGGAGGCCATTGTTGGAGATGAATCTGGGTTGGATGAAGATGACTGAGGAATCTAAGGGGCTGAGCTTCTCCTTTCCTAGAGACTTGGCATTGCCCAAAGGGGATGTTTAATTATTAGGTCAGACTAACCTTTAAATAAGAAAGGACTAGCACTTAAAAATATCACCAGTAACCACTCATCTGCAAGACCACAGTGGGGAAAAAGAGGAGATAGACTTTCTTTGCATATCTGAGCTGTAGCATGAGTGAATTTTGTGGCTTCTAACATTTTCATGCTGCTGAATATCTCTAAATGTAGCTATAAGAGGAGGCTGTACAGGGGAAAAGACTCAGTGAGATAATCTGAGAATATATGCAACATATTTTGGCATTAAAAACACAGCAGTCCCTCAACTCTCCACTGTTTCCAAATCCATTCTATTTTTAATATTTGAAATGAATTGGAAAGCCCATTCTCCCCAAACTTGGGCTTCAAAATGCATATCGCAGAATCTATTAAAACACAGGATGTATTTTTATACTCTGAGATATACTACACATCCCATTGTTAAGCTCAGAAACTCCCACCCTGCCTCCCCTCCTCTCCCACTCTTCCTGCAGCTGCACATTCCTATTGCTACAAACCCAGAGCTCCTGCCTCCCCTCCCTTCCCTGAGCATTCTTGTTGATTGGAGAGCAAAATCCCACATCGGAGGGATAACACCTAGGACACAGGTGGAACTACTAGGTCAACATAAGTTGTCACATCCTGACCCTAAAACTACAAAGCTAGCCTAAATTATCACAACCTAAACCCTTCTAGTCTAGCCCTAGAAAGAGTTATACAAACTCTCTTGCCCCCTTCTCTTGCTGCTGCTGTCTATTCAGTCTCAGCTCACATGCTAAATTATCTCCCTTATTAAAGGCTTTCCTTAAACTGACTCAGCTCCCTGTTTAATTTCTAAGATGCCTCCCTTCCTCGGCTTCCCCTCAAACCTAACATTTTGGTGCCGAAACCCGGGACCAAGTTCAAGCGAGCCCACTTGCCTGGTGGCTTTCCATCCATACCTGCAACTGTTCAGGCTGACGCCCTCCTCAGTCTTCTTTGTTCTCCATTCAGAAAACCAGGTAAGGAGCTTCACCCTTTCCCTGCACATCCAGCACCCTCTTCCGTTCCATTCTCCGCTGTCCAGGACAACTCTCCCTCCAAAACCCTGGCACCGGGTAGAGGGCTGCCCCGGGTCTTAGACTCTCTCTTCTGTGGAGTGACTAGACCGAGGCACGCCTCCCTCTGACCCTCTGCTCCGCATCCAACCCGACAGACTCAGGGTGGGAATGTCCTTGTGATCTGTTGGCATCTTGGGAACTGGTGAAATCTCCTTAAACCCACAGGCAACGGCCAAGCCCCCCCTAAAAACAGCCCCTTGTGGTGCCTCTATCAAAGTCTGAAAGACCTCAGTCTTGAATCTGATCTCCAACCAAAAAAACTCATCTTTTACTGTAAAATGCCTGCCTCATTACCAACTCGACAATAAATCCATCTGGACAGAAAATGGCCTTAAACCCCCAAGTTGTTACAGACCTCCACAATTATTGTCAGTGCTTGAACAAGTAGAGTGAAATCCCATATGCCCAAGCCTTTTCTGAGCTGCACAGGTGCCCCTCCTTCTGTCAGTCCTGTCCCACTTGTCAAATTCTTCTCCATTCCCCTCTCCAAAAAACCTTCTCCCCCTCCTGATACCTCTTCGAGAACATCCTTCAATCCAGTGGAAAAATACATCCCCTCCGCCTGCTGCTCCAAGTCCCACTGCCCCTCCACTTTTCTCCCTCACCCAGAAACTCCCCCAGCTGTGACTCCACTTCCAGGTCAGATTCACCAAACCCCATATATGTCCACCTCCCTTTTCCTTCTCTGATCTCTCCCAGATCAAACTCTGTCTTGGGTCCTTTTCCTCTAATCCTTCTCATTTTATCCAAAAATTTCAATACCTAACTATCTCTTATAACCTTACTTGGCAAGACCTCCACATGATTCTTTCCACCTGTCTATCCCCAGAGGAGAAAAAAACATTCCCAGACCCATGCAAATATCTTAAACCTACAAAACACTGCCAACAGCCCTGTTAGAACCACAGCAGCTCCCAGAAAAAAAAAAAAAAAACTAACTGTAAATCATCCACCCTCCAAACTCCCCACCAGTCATCCCAGTTCAGGCAGATTTAGAAAACTACCAGGGCCTTGCTTCCAATGTAAAAAGCCTGGATGCTGGCCAAGCAGTGCCCAAACCCACAGCCTTCTCTGGGACTGTGTCTGCTGTGCAAGCAAGGAATCCACTGGAAGTCTGATTGTCCCCAGGCCTCTCAAGATAAGAGGGCGTCAGTTACCCAGTCAGACTCAAGCCCTGGCTTTAACCACCTAGATATCCTGGGACTGGCAACGGATGATTGAAAGTGCCCAGGGGGACGTGGATTTGGCTCAACTGACAGAGCGTCCGCCTACCACATGGGAGGCCCAAGGTTCAAACCCAGGACCTCCTGACCTGTGTGGTGAGCTGGCCCACGTGCAGTGCTGATGTGCACAAGGAGTGCCATGCCACACAGGAGTGTCCCCCGTGTAGGGGGACACTCTTTGCATGCGAGCCCCACATGCAAAGAGTGTGCCCCTCATGGAGAACCACCCTATGCGAAAAAAGCACAGCCTGCCCAGGAGTGGCACCGCACACATGGAGAACTGACACAGCAAGATGATGCAGCAAAAAGAGACACAGATTCCCAGTGCCGCCGACAAGAATGCAAGCGGACAAAGAACATGCAGGACAAAGAATGCACACAGAGAGCAGACAATGGGGAGGGGAGCAGAGATAAATAAATAAATAAATAAAATAGTAAAATCTATAAAAAAGAAAGTGCCCAGGAACCGCACAGGCCCCCACGCCCATCTCTGGAGCAGAATCTCAGGTAACTCTGATGGTGACAGGTAAGCCAACTGCATTTCTTATTGATACGGGGGCCACTTACTCTGCCTTCTCGAATTCCCCAGACCCTTAACTCACTCCTTGGTCTCAATAGTGGGGGCCAATAGAATAGCTTCACAGCCCCTCACAACCCCTCTTTTGCTGTGCTCAATGGAAAGCCGCTTGTTCATCCACTCATTTTTAGTGCCCCCCCCACACTGTGCAACTTCAATCCTTGGAAGAGACATTTTAAGTAGGTCTCTTAAATCACTCCTCAGCCTCAGTAGTGGGTGTCAACCGAATAGATGCGAATTTTTATCAAGGTGTTAAAAGGAACTTTCAGTTTTAAGTCAATAGCTCACTCTGAACTTCGAATCTGTCTAAATGTACTCCTAAAGCAACCCGAAATACATGTGTTAAATATCTGTCTAAACTGCTAAATTAGTGCTTAACTGTATTTATACTGCTCAAGTATTCCGAAGTGGTTGCTGGTAACTAACATTTTTTCCAAGAGCAAGCTTGCATTTTAGAGGCAACACAGATTCCATAGGAAATCTTAAAAACAGTAAAAATCAGATATGTAAAATGACAGAGAGCTTAAAAACAACCATAACAAAGAAGTAAAAATTATGAGTCAAATTAATAAGCTTTATGTTTCCGTTGATAGATCTTAACTTTTTTTTGTATTTGTCTGTTTGTTCAGGGTCAGTGTATATTTTGATACCTCCTGATGGCAATCTTAAATTCCAAGTATGGAATGAGAGATGTAAAACTTAAACAAATATAAAATGAAGTAAAAAGTTTGTGGAAGTGCTGACTAAAATTTGATAAGCTTGTTTAAAAAGTGTGTTTTGTCCTGAGATAAAATGGCTGGCTTTCATAAAAGCTGAATGGAAGTAGGTAATACAAAACTTATAAAAAGTACTCTAAGAAGTAGCATTAAGTAAGAGAATGTGTCTGTAAAGGTAAAATGTGTCTTAAGTTGAAATAATTACAGTCTATATGGTTATAAATAGTTATAAGGAGCTTGTAAAAGCGTTGTTTAAACTGAAATATTTAAATGGCTAATTCCAAGAAATCATTAGTAAACAGAAACTGAATTGATAATAACAAAAAGTAACTTCATAACAGGAAAACCTTTCAGAAGCCACCTCAATCTTCATTTTTGTGTTATAAATTAAATGAAAAATTTTTGCAAACTGTTACAAAATTAAAAGGGATTCTTTAACCCTCTGTTAATCAAAATTATATGAGTAACATATTCATATAAATACTTAGAGATTGTATAAAATTCCCAGAAATTTAACAATGTTTCAGTATAATATTAGATAAAAGCATAATGTTGCTAATCATGGTTTTAATTATTTTTTTTAAATGGTATGTGTCACAGAAACAACCTTTTCACCTGGAATCAAGAGGCAGACGCTTTGGCTCGTATGCATCCAATTTGCCCCACCTCTGCTAAAAAAGCAGCTCTACAGCTGGAGAGAGTGGCCTTTGGGTGCTGCCAGGGTGCACCTAATAGTACATTTTTGTAGACTAAACGAACACCACAACTGTAAGCAGCAATCCCAAATATTGCTAGTTTGTTGCAAAAAAATTAAAATCCAGTTATGTCACTATCATTTTGTTTTAAACCTTGCTAAAGCTTTCTTTAGTATCTCCTTAGGCAAGTCAAGCCAGCCTGCATTCGCCTTCAGGTGAGAAGGCCAACAGTGCTTCCCCAAAGCAATGTGCATCGTCCAACTATCTGTCCTTTCCTGGTGGCAAAAATCTGGCTGCATGAAAAAAACCTGTGGTTGTAACCTCATTTGGTTATATCAACGATATTACGTTAACTGGTCATTGTTTTTTACAGGATAAAAAGAAACCTCAGAAATGATGGTAAATTATCTTAAGAGCCTGGGATGGGCAAACAATTGGGACAAGCTGCAAGGTCCCTGCTGCTCTGCCAAACTCTTAAGTGTTGTTAAAGTATAATATTTTCCCACACCACAAACTCCAAAGGAGTTAATAACCTTTCTGGAGTTGTTGGGGCACTGAAAACCCTTCATCCCTCATTTAGTTCAGATATTGAAATCATTGTACGTGTTAATCAGAAAGAAAATGTGTATGGAAATGAGAACCCACCCCCCACCCCCAGCAGGCTGCTTACAAAAAGTGAAGAGGGCAATAACACAGGCTCAAGCAGTAAGGGCAGTGAACTTGAACTTACCTTGATAATTAAATGTAACAGGCATCAGTACTAGCTTTGGGTGAAGTCTGTGGCAGAGGCAACATTTTTTTTCTTCTTTATTTTCTTTTAAATGTTATATTTAAAAAGCATGAGATCCCCATATACCCCCCACCCCCTCACCCCACCCCTCCCACATCAACAATCTCTTCCATCATCGCGGCACATCCACTGCACCTGGCGAATACATTCTGGAGCCCTGCTGCAGCACATGGACAGTGGTCCACATTGTAGTCTACACTCTCCCCCAGGCCACCCAGTGGGCCATGGCAGGACACACAATGTCCAGAGGCAACATTTTAAACAAATACCCCTCAGGTTTTAGTCACAGTTTCAGGAAAGGGCCAAAATACAATATAGCCCCTTAAAAAAAAAAAAAGTTAGCTATGTGCAGCATACCGCTTCCTATTCTTAGAGAAGGATTTAACCCAAAAATCTCCAGTCACTCTGAAGACTGCCATTCCTATCCGGTAGTGGACAGCAAATAGTCAATTGAGACAGGAACAATGAACTGTCATGGGCTGCCCTCCATGGGGGAAAAAATCTGTGAAAAAACACCTGAAACACCTGCCAGCAGGTAACTGTCAGGTGACAGGTAACTATCATGCCCCCACTCACTCCTCTAAGACCCCTCTGTTAAAGCAGGTACCCTTGCAAAAATCCAGAACCTAACCATTGAAACCCAAGGAGCAAGAGTGGCTCCACAGGAAAAACAAAATCGTGGCTCCTGAGCCCCGAGGCAGCACTTCCAGCTGCCTGTTGCCCGCCAACAGCTCATGGACATCACCTACGAGCATCCATCGTGCTCACTCCAACCACTGTGATGATTGCCTCACCTGATGGGACGCGTTAGCTGAACACAAACTCCAGTAACACAACAGAAAGTAGAGAACATCAGTCCCCTCCTGCCCTCCAAAGGGGCAAAGTGTAAATTCACTGCTGCAAACACCACCACAGGACTCTTCAAACCAGCCAGCTACTACTTGCCACCAAAAAATGGAAGTACCCTACATGAGATGCCAGTGCAAATTAACAGTTACCAGGGATCTCTATTGACCAGTCACCTCATGCAGTCTTAAACTCTAAACCAGAATATTGATTAAACTTTTTATTACAAAAATAAATGGCCTCTTAAAAGCTAAAAGGCAATAAAATCTTTACAATAAACTAAATTTAAATTCAGCGCTGTGGGCTGTAGCTGCAGCTCCATTTAAAATGCAGACACCACAACCAATGCAGACTAACATTACAAATTAAAGTGCCAGCTGCCCTGCAGCCCCAAAGGGGACATTATAATGATTTGTTGTTGACCATGCCTCAAACTACACAAACTGAAGAAAAATGAGGTCATTTTAGCCATAATACTGGCCTGTGCAGCCTCACTGGTTGAGAATCTTAAGTCCATAAAAATTGTCACCCATAACTTTGTTATGAAACCACAGTTAATAATCTAAAATCTCCTGTTCCCACTGAAACTATGTGTGTCTGTGTAAACCCTTCTTGTGCCTACACTGATTTTTAATGCCACTAAAGGAAATGCAAAAATTTACAAAGAACAAAAATGTATTACAAACCTCATCATTAAAAAAAACCCTACCTGGTACCTTGTAATCTACTAAGGAAAATATTCCTTGTATGCTGTTAAACCAACATAATCTGCCCCTGTCTGTATAACACAACAAAAGGAAATCTGTAATATGAATAATTACCCACCAAATTATGTAATTTCACTGTCAAACATTAATGTTCAATGTTTTATATATGTTACCCGTATTGTTCTGTTGTCTTTTATATTGTTGTTGTATAACTTACATGCAATATTCCAATGTCCTAATGCCCAGGTGATATCTCAAAATATTTACCCATAAAATGAAAATTGAAAGGGGTAATGGAGTAGAGGGTAACAACATAAAATGCCCACATCCCCCTCTGTAGAATATATTTTAAAATGCTTTTTCCCTAACTCACAGGGGAAAAGGCTGGGCAAGTCATATCAGCCAATGGCCCATTTCTCCTCACAGGGAAGAAACTGACACCAAGAAAACAGTCTACCTCAAAGAAACGTTAAGTGCTCAGACCCTTAATCTACTATTTTGAAAACCCACATGATCCCCCTCACCCCAGTAAACAAAACGTCACCTAACAAGCCTAAAAAACGCACTCAGCAGCGCCTCCTGACATAGGACCCCTCTCATGTTAATCTTGTCAGTCCTTCTTGTTTCATCCGCACAACCGTTCATGCTATAACCAATCGGGCTGCCAGCAACATGCCTCTCAGACAACAAACCCACCACTACCAGTGCCTGACACCAGATAACTGTTAAGGACAGCTCTGCATCCTGGCCAGCAGGAAATATAGCTACAGAAGACAGATGACCGTCCTCTACCCCAGCACAAAGAAATGTTAAAAGTCTGGAATGTTAAGCCCAGAAGCTCCTGCCCTGCCTCCCCTCTTCACGGCCCCCTTCCTGCAGCTGCACATTCCTATTGATAGGAAATCCGAGCTCTCCCGTCGATAGGAAAGTAACAACCCATGTCAGAATAACACCTAGGATATAGGTGGGCCTACAAAGTCAACATATATTGTCACGTCCTGGACCTAAAACTAGAAAGCTAGCCTAAATTATCTCAACCTAAACCTTTGTAGTCTAGCTCCAGAACAAGTTATAAAAACTCTCCCCCTCCCAACACCCCCCCCCCCCACCATTGCTGTTGTCTGTTCAGATTCGGCCCACCTGCTAAACTCTCTCATTAAAGTCTGTACTTAAACTGACCTCAGCTCCTGGTCTAATTTCTAAGACACCTCCCTTCCTCGGGCTTCGGCTCAGACCTAATACCCGTCATGTCCCTTAAACATAAAGGCTACATCCAGTGAAAGTCTGGTAATGATATACTTCGCTAGATGGGCCATGAGCTATTTTCTGTGACATCATTATAAGAGCTTATCTCTTAAAAGATAGCCAGATCTTGATCTTTAAGTACATAGTAATTTACCTTGAAAGACATGTGTCCTTCTCCATTGCTGTTTTAGTTTACTCAAAGAAAAAATAAAAGTCCTTTATTCAGAATTGTCTTGGGTGGGTAGCAGATGTGGCTCAATCAGTTGGGTGCCCACCTACTACATGGGAGGTCCCAGGTTCAGATCCCGGGGCCCTCTAAAGAAGATGGGCTGATGCAATGAGCTGATGCAATGAGCAGACACAAGAAGCAGGGAGCGGACATGGCTCAAGCAGTTGGGCACCCACCTCCCACATGGCAGGTCCTGGGTTTGGTTCCCAGTGCCTCCTAAAGAAGATGAGGACACAATGAGCAGAGACAATGAGCAAACAGATGAGAGAGCCATCTGGGGGTTGGGGGAAATTGTTTTGGGGAAAACCTGAACACTAATGTGATAAAGTATGCTTCTGCCCACCAGAAAACTGGTTCTGCAGCAGCTTAATCAGCATCAGAAAGACAAAAAAAAAAAAAAAGTTGGCCAATTTTCCCCCACCTGTGTGCACACGTTTGAGTACATGTACCTCCCTGCAGCTGCACTTCTAGTTTACTAGGACCTAGAAATACTCAGAATGAGGGGAGCCCAGAACATGCCCTGTGCACCAGAAGTCAGACCTGTGTCGATCTGGGTTCTGCCTCTTCCGTTATGACTATGTCCATGATGTTAAAAGTTGTAACATCTTTCCTGGTACCTAGTGTATCAAACACAGAGGTGGAGCCATGCTCCTAGCAGGTGGGAGAGGACCAGCTGCTCATCTTCGAGGCTCGCTCGCCCTCCTTAAGCATCACTCCCGAGCCCTGGAGTTCCTTGGATCTCTACAGCTTGACAACCAGGACTAAATGAGAGCCTAGGTCCCTTCCAGCTGTGAACGTTAAATAATGAGTTTGTGACTTTGTCAAAGCAGTTGAAAGGGAGTGTTTTCGTGTCCTAAGCTGCTCCAGCAAATTCAATGAAATGGATCAGCTTACACAATGGGAATTTATTCGCTCATAGTTTGAGGCTGGGAAAAAGTCCAAATCAAGGCACCTTTAAGGTGATGCTTTCTTCCTAAAGACCCGCTGCTGGCGATCCTTGCTCCTCTGTCCTATGACAAGGCACACGGGGCCTCTCCCAGCCTCTCCCTTCTTGTCTGGGTCTCCTTGATTTCAGCTTCTTGCTTCTGTGGCTTTCTCCACCTCTAAATTTCATTTTCTTAAAAAGGGCTCTAGTGAGAGGATTAAGATCTGTCCTGACTGAGGTATGTCACACCTTAACTGAAGTAAGGTCATCGAAAGGTCCTACTTACAACGGGCTCACACCCACAGGAATGGGTTAGAGTTAAGAACATATTTTTCTGGGGTACACACACCTCCAAACCACCACAGGGAGTAAGTGCTATTCTGAGCACCTTGCCTGATATCATCAGCAAAAAGAGTCCATCAGGGCAGGCTCCAGTACGGCTGTTGGGAGAGCTGCATCATCGTAGGTGACCCTACTGCATCCATGCTGCAGTTAGGGACATGGACCTCTGTCCCAGACACAGCAGCTTACACTTTTAAAAATAAATATTACCTAACAATTCCTTATTCCAGACAGCTAACCTTATCCCTGCCTGCTGTGGCACCACCTCTCAATTCAGTGTCATAATTGGATCTTGTTAATGAGTTGTTTCCTTCCTTGTCCAGAACATTAATTAGGAATCTGGATAAGACCCAGTCTACAGACCATGACTTTTCTCTCTGATTATACATTCTACCTTGTCTCATTCATTACTCAGGCTTCAGCCAGTTTTCAATTGTGCCTCCCCTTATTCAGTTTGAATGCATTTAGTAGGTTACATCTTTTAAGTAGATCATTTGACACTAAACCTCAGGAACCAGATCTTTAGTGAAGAATCACCTACACTGCATCCAGTGTTCAATAAAAAGTCATTAAAGCAGCATTAAAGTGATTTCACGATTGATGTACCTCTTAAGAGTTCAGGATGTAGAAGTCTTCTGTGGGAATGTTGACTTTCTAAAGGTGAGTACACCCACAAGTCTCTAGGCAGACTTAAAATGTCTTTAAAAATTCATAGTCCAATATTCAAATCAGTTTTATTGGAAGAGTATAACACTTCTGTAATTTAGGGAAGAAAAAAATGAAATAGATTGATCAACATCTCATTAAAACTCATCCAGTCTTCTGATAAAACTCAGATCTTTGGATGGAAACTTTTTTACCAGATACCTCAACCCTTACCCATGACCTCAGTGTATAAGGGACTATGGGTCTATGTCCATGAAACAACTTAGAACAAAAGGAGTCTAACAACACACATGAGCCAAAGAGCCACACGTGTTTAGCAATGAAGCAGACACAATATACCAGGACGATCTTGGCCAATGGGAAATTCTCATCCTAGGTATCTCCCTTGGGTAAGACCAGTGTGATTTCCCTCAGCTACTTCAGTTGACTTGACTTATGGCTCTAACCCCAAAGCTATAAAAACTTACACATTGCTGGATTTTCTTCAGCTCAGGACACTCAACTGTCAGATGTTAGTCCTGAGATTTCTTAAATCTGACATAAAGGCTGTAAAGAGAAGAGCTCTGGGCAACGAGGGCTGCTGGGCTAATGTGTGGTGTGCCTCACATCTTTTTAATCAAGAACTGACTTTCTGAACCATCTGTCCTTTCCTACCCCTTATAATGGGTTGTTGGATTGAAAAGATCCCTGGGGCTTTATGCATACAACTCACTCTTCTCCCTTCCCCTCTTTTCCAGAACAAACTGTGGGTATCTTTCTTGTTTCCTGGTACCTTTCATCAATGTGTCTCCTAGTTGGTGTTTAAGAAGATGTTTATTTTTAGGATTATTTAGAGATTTAATGAGAAGAACACTCAGTTTTTCTGGATAACAAATCCTGTTGTGGTTGTCAGAAATCCAATATTTTTTTTATCTTTGAAAATATTAAGAGAATCCAAACTTCCTAGATGGCTTTGTTCTTGCCTTGCTCTTCTTAAGGTATTCTCTTCTTGGTTTGACCTCTCAGCTGATCTTAACTCTTCCACTTTTGTGAGTTATTTTTTGAATAATTTAACTTTTAGGCATTCAGACATGAGTACTAAGATTGAAAACTCAGGCTTTGGAGACAGACTTGGGTCTGAATTGCCACTCATCCCAATTAACTATAATTGAACAGTTAAAGTCAATAATACTTGTTTATTTGTTTTTAATTTTTTTAATGGGGATGAAAATTACTTATTTCATAAAGTTGTGTGAGAATCAAATTCAAGAAGAAAAGCTGAGAATTTTTCAGTGAAAATAAATAGATTTCTCCAGAGAAGATATAAATGGCCAATAAGCACATGAAAAGATGCTCAACATTATTAGCCATTAGGGAAATGGAAATCAAAATCACATGAGCTATCACATCATACCCACTAGGATGGCTATTATTTTAAAAAGTAAGAAAAAGGAAAGTGTTGGAGAGGAAGCAGAAAAATTGGAACCCTCGGGAAGCAGACTTGGCCCAATGGATAGGGCATCCATCTACCACATGGGAGGTCTGCGGTTCAAACCCTGGGCCTCCTTGACCCATGTGGAGCTGGCCCATGTGCAGTGCTGATGTGTACAAGGGGTGCCGTGCCACACAGGGGTGTCCCCTGCGTAGGGAAGCCCCATGCACAAGGAGTGTGCCCCGTAAGGAGAGCCACCCAGCACGAAAGAAAGTGCAGCCTGCCCAGGAATGGTGCCACACACACACAGAGCTGATGTAGCAAGATGATGCAACAACAACAACAAAAAGAAACACAGATTCCCGTGCCGCTGACAACAGAAGTGGACAAAGAAGAACACATAGCAAATGGACATTGGACCTGCCAATCCCACTTCTAGGTATATACCCAAAATATTTGAAAGCAGGGACTGGGACAGATATTCAAACACCAACCTAAATAATAGCATGATTCACAATAGCCAAAAGGTGTCAATCAACATTTAGATGAATGGATAAACAAAATATGGTATATCCATACAATGGAATATTCAGGCATCAAAAGGAATGAAGCTCTGATACATGCTACAACATGAATGGCCCTTGAAAATATTATGTTGAGTAAAATGAGCCAGACACAAAAAGGACAAATATTGTATGACTCCGTGTCTATGAAAGCTCTAGAATAAGCAAATTCATAGAGGCAGCAAGTAGATTCGAGGTTACCAAGGGCCCGTGGGGAGGGGGATTGGGGGTGTTGATAAATGGGTGCAGAGCTTCTGTTTGAGGTGTTGAAGAAGTTTTGGTAATGGAGGGTGGAGATGATAGCAAAACATTGGGAAAGTAATTGATACCACTGAAGAGAACAGTTAAAAATGGTTGAAAGGGGAAATTTTGTGCCACATGTATGTTACCACGAAAAAATAAAATGTAAAGATAGTGATATGCACAATGTACAGAGCAGGGGTACTTGGAATACTATGAAGGAAGACTGGGGAGGATTTTATTTAGGGCAAGTTGATGTCTGACTGAACGTTGAAAGATTATCCAGAGTCAAGTGAAGGAAAATAAGGAGGGAAAAACTAGGCAAGCTCTGTTAAAAAGCCAGAAAGCACTGGTTTAGTATTGTTAGGTGGATAGGGGGTTCAAGGAAATACTGGAAACATTGACTATAAATACTTTAATTTGCTGACATGTTTTATAAGTCAACAAAATCATAATGACCACAGCCAGTGTTAAGAGCATGCTAAATCAATATTTAAAAAGATGTTCTGCTGGAAAAAAAATCTTTCATTTTTATTCTCTTCCTCAGGCAGAGTCTCAATCATATTTCCTGTTCATGTTATTTTTTTTATTATAGGGTTTCACTGTTTCTTAAGTCAAAAGGAACTTGAGATTTTCCTGTAGCTGGGAAACTGTTTCCAGCTTCCAGGGGAGTCTCCCTCTTTGCCTTTTAGTGCTGAGCACATATTTACTCAGGATTTCAAACCTCATTTTGCATGTGGTGGAAACAGAGCCACATAATAAGAAGTCAAATTATTTTTTTATTGAGATCCTGTCTTGGGAGCTGATTGTGTCCTTGGCATCTGCTTGCCTCCAGTACCACCATTTACAAGTAATCATGGTTCAGAGACCTTCTTCCTTTGGGCGACAGAATTTCTTTGACTGGTGGGGCGGGGGCAGCAGTCCTAGTGGTCAGAATCCAGAGCGAGCACCAGAAAGAGACCAAGTGACTCAGCCTCAGGTGACTAACTGGTACCTTTGGCGAGGTAACTTGGTGGTTCTCAGCTAGTGACTCTTCACAAAGAGTTTCAGAATTCAACTTGGTGGTGTCCTTGCCTGACTCACTTACCTTTTCTAAGCCTCAGTCATCAGGTGTATAAAATAGCATGGACAACACCAACACAATGGGGAATTTACTAGAAGCAACCCAGTATTTGGAAAACACCTATTAAAGGCCAACTAGACCGTGCTAGCATACATATTTAACCAGGAACCCACAAATCCTACTTGAAGATAGGTATCCCCATTTATTCACCAGAAGGGGCAATGAGTCTATTAACAATTATTCCATTTATTAACAATCTTCCAGGTAATGAAGACAAATTCTTTGCTTATTAATTAAGAAACCTGCGGAGCTTGATGGGAATGGGGATGAGAAGGGGCTGGGAGTGGGGGAGGGGGAGGGAGGCAAAGGGAGAAGAGCCTGATTCAACTCGGTCCACATTATCACCTAATATTGAGATGAATGCAGCAAGTTAGGTTCTGAAACATAACACGAGAATGTGTTCATTAAAGACAACTTCCTGGGACCTATGACACTGACATAGTGTCAGGGTCATTTAGGGCATGGAAGCCACAAGGGGATAATGAAAATAGGTCAACAAGGACCCCAACAACCACTGCAGTAAAAGCTCATATGTATTGGCCACTCATTATATTCTAGAATCTATGTACAGCGCTTCAGAGGCATCAACTCACTTTGTCCTCACAGTAATGAGGGACAGTTAATTTCAATTTTATGGATGAAGCAAATAAATCTGAGCAGCTTCATAGGAAGTGGCAGAGGTGAGGCAGGCTCCCCATCTGCCTAGCTCTAAATCACCACGCCAAAAGAATAAAGTTGCCCACCATGGCAAGAGGCGACGCCCAGATGTTGGATAACTGCCTGGTCCATATTTACTTGCTTCTCCGGAACTCTGATTACCATCGAGACTTTGGACCTCGGGCTTATTAGCCTAATGTTGACCAGACTTTCTGGTCTCCCCAGTGGCAGCGAACAGCTTTCTCCCTCAAATGCATGGAGTCTGCTTCCAAGAGACAGGCTAAAGCACTTAGATTTCTGCCAAATTTTCCAGAGTTGAGTCTTCCTCGTGCATTTACTAAGTTTGCAAACATTTCTTGAGCACATACTCAGTGCCAGACAATGGGCTGCGGGGAGAGAGCGGGAGGCCCCCTCCTGGAGCTGACGCTCCCCTTTACTCACCATGGTGCCCGTATATTCTTCCAGCTTGGCCTCCGAGACGGCCTTTTTGTGGTGGAGGAAGAGGTCCCGGAGGAAGTTCTGTGCACCAGGAGAGAAGTCACATTTCATACGGCGAGCAAATAAGCTGCAAAGCTCTCCCAAGGCCTTATTTTAGGGATTGGTTGGTTTGTTTTAAGGAGGAACCAAAACGTTTTTAGCAGCAATAAATCCAAGAATGGAGCTGTCACTGTTTGAGGGGAGCTAATGGAACCCAGAGAATGGTTCCAGGCATGAAAGATGTATCATAAATCCTCAGTTACATGTGTACCCCAGAGGGAGCAGTGCCATTGGCACTTTCAGAACCTTCAGAAACAAGAAGAGTCTTTTTAAAAAGTAACGATTTCAAATGCATGTTTCTTGGGCTCACAGATATCACACTCAGTCCTGGTACACACGTATCAAATGCCCAGTGGTGAACAGACCCCCATTCCCTCCAGTCACTGTTCACAGCGACACTTACTCGGAGCTCAGCAGCTGATAGGAAGCCGCTGCGGTCAGCGTCATATTTGCGCCAGATCTGAAATACAAAGGAACAATTCATCCGTTCCTCCTCAGTCACTCTGGGACGGATTTATGCTGATGTCTACTCTGATTCAGCATCTGAAAAGCGTGTTCAACTGGACACAAGCAAGACTTTTTAAAGGGAATTTTAGGATCTCTTGGGCAACCAACAGCAGTCATTGGGGCAGAACTCACAAAAACAAGCCACTGCATTTGTTTGGAACCACTTAGAAAGACCGCAATGCATTTACATTCAAAAAGGCTGCAGGGAGGTGAAGATGGTCAAACACCACACCAGGGGATCAAGAGTGCCAACAACTGCAAGCAGAGGAATTGCATCCATCATCCATGTGGAATCTAAGCCCCGTCTTGATCTAGAGGTGGAGTGGACGTCACGATCCCAGGGTCCACGGATGGAGGAATAAAATATGGATTAGAGTGGACTTACTGATATTTTACTGTAAAACTATTGTGACTAGTAATGGAAGAAATTGTAGCATTGAGGAGGAGAAAGTGACCACAGTAGTTGCTGAGGGCAGGGAGAGGGAAGTAGAGATGTGATGTGGGGGCATTTTGGGGACTTTGAGTTGTCCTAAATGATATTGCAGGGTCAGATGATGGACTTTTTATATCCTGCCTTAACCCACTGAATGGACTGGGGGAGAGTGTGAACTACAGGGTAAACTATCATCCATGTGGGGCAGCAGTGCTCCAGAATGTGTTCACCGAGTGCGATGAGTGTGCCACAGTGATGGAGGAGTGGGGCGAAGGTGTAGGGGTATACGGGAACCTCTTATATTTTTTAATGCAACATTATTTTGCATGTGATGTATATATCTTTAAAAAGAAATACAATTTACAAAAATGACGGGGTGGGGGGGTAGGGAGCGGGGTATATGGGAACCTTTTATGGTTTTTTTAATGTTTTTTCTTGTAACCTTCTTTGTGATCTATTAACTTTAATATAAAAAGTGTAAATAAATAAATAAACTTCTTTTAAAAGGCTGCAGGTAGGAAGGATGGGCTTCAATTTCAGGCAATGTGGCAGACTGAGACATCTTCCCTGTACAGAATACCTAAAGCACCGAAGGCTATAAAAACAACTCCTGAAACCTATGGCTGAGCTGGCAAGAAAGTGAGAGGAACTCTGAGAGGCTCAACAGGATCGGAAAGCACAAACCCAGAGCCTGTCCCGGGCTCGGATGTGATCCGCGGCAGCCAGGTCTTCAACTCCATCGGGATACGGCATGCGTGGGGGGCAGAAGGCAAAGCCTGGGCCCATGCCAAGTGAGCAGTCAGATGGAGGCGGCTGCATAAAGCTAAAACTCCAAGTAGCAAGGATTTTAACGTAAAGGTGAACAACAAAAACATGGCCCCTAAGGAAACTTGCCTGTGTGGCCTTGGCTCTGGGTGGAGGGTCTGAAATCTCTCTGACAATTCCTGGCGACAGGCCATCCCCTTACAAAATGAACCAGAGCACTAAGTGTGCTTGAAATGGACAGGTTCTTCCTGAGCTCTGTAACGGGGTACCCGTGTCACCACCTGCAGGCACCCTAATTCTAGACCAAGCCAGGACCCTACGGGACGCGTTGGTACTGAGGCTGCTATTCAGTGAAAGAGCTCAGCCCTGTCCATCCCTGCCACCGCCCCGGTCTTAAATAGACCGACTTACAGAATCAGCCAGTTCAAGGTGAGGTGTATTCTAACTTTAATTGTGTGAATATAGCAAAATAAGAACGAGAGTTTTAAATAGCAAATACTGTTTTGGTATACATTTTTCATGCTATTCTCCAGACATTTTCCATCTAAATTATCTTATAATTTTACTCTCCTGAGCTACTGGAGAGTCAAAGATTTTTATGTAAATAGTCACCAGGCCTACCTTTAAAGAATGAAGGCAAAAGAAATACATTTCCAGACAAACACAAGCAGAGTTCCTTCCCAACAGACTCTCACTACAGGATAAGCTCTCGGAAGAAGGGGCAGCAGGAAGAAGGGAAATCCGGGACCCTGGAAGGAATGGCGAACAAGACAACTGTACCCATGGACAAAGGGGAACAAATCCTGGCTGCATAAAATTTGTGGAATTCAAGAAAAGATAGAACTAATATTCTGGGCAATAATTGCACATGATCTGGGATGTGCGTTTTAGGCGTTAAAGTGCTTTATGGTCTTACGGTTCAGAGGGAAAGTAAGGACATTCATTTTGACTTTAAGGTGTAAAGGACAGTAACGCAGTAAAACAAATTTAACTAAAAAATTCAAGAACCAATACTGATGTTAAAGAAAAAATACATTGGTCAGGGAAAGGGGAAGCTCTGTTCTTTACAGAAGAAATTGACAAACTAGACGGGAGAATAAAAACAAAATTGGTTTAAAAAAAGATAGGAAGGCTCTATAGTGCTGTTTCCTTTTCCCATTTCTGAAAATTTTTCAAGACTACACAAAACCTAACATTTTAATGCGGTTTTTTTTGTTTCTAAAGCAAATCATATTTATTGTGCAAAATGAGTAAAATGCAAAAGAGAAGAAAATTGTGATCTCCAGAAATGCTTCCCTCAGAGATAATCACATTTCCATGTGTTTCTGTCATTTTTCTATTACGTAGATGACAAAACTGAATTAGGGGCCATATTGTCTAAACGTTTGGAGGGGGGGGTGTGTTTTTCTTTTTCCAATTTTATAAACTACTAGACTTATTCTAGATTTTTCATATAAGTGAATTCATACAACATTTGTCCTTTTTTTTCAGGCTTATTTCATTCAATATAATGCTTTCAAGATTCTTCCTTATGGTAGCATGCAACAAAATTTCATTTCTTTTTAGGCCTGAACTATGTTCTACCATATGTATATAACATAGAGACAGAAATTAGATTAGAGATTTCAGGGGCCAGGGGGAGGGAGTGATGGTTCATTATTGATTAACGAGTACAGAGTTTCTTTTAGAGGTGATGAAATTTTGATCCTAGTTGGTAGAGATGTGGATGTAATTAATACATCTGAACTGTAAATTTTAAAAAATGATTGAAATGGGAAATTTTGTGTTATACATTAATTTAATCAATAATTTTAAAAATCTATTAGAACTAAGAAGTGGGTTTAGCAATATTGCATCAAACAAGATCAACATAAAAATCAATGGTATTTCTACCAACTGGCAATAAACAACTGTAAACTGAAATTTGGAGATTGTTATTATTAATAATAGCACTGAAACACATCCCCAGCACTTAGCACAAGGACTAGCATATGGTGGGTGTCAGTCTGAATGAGACCAGAGAGGAATACAATGGTCAAGAAATTCTTGCAGATTTTGAGAACAAGTTTAGACTTCACCATAAAATTAAGGGGTTGGTCTGTTTATTTTCTTTTATTTTTCATTTAAAATCTCTTGTGAGAATTTTCAAACCTCTAAATTGCTTTGGAAATAGTATTTTAAATAAGTTTAAATAGCAATCCACAGGAAGCAGACGTGGCTCAACTGATAGGGCATCGGCCTACCACATGGGAGGTCCACGGTTCAAACCCTGGGCCTCCTTGACCTGTGTGGAGGTGGCTCATGCACAGTGCTGATGCACGCAAGGAGTGCCATGCTACCAGGGGTGTCCCCGCGTAGGGGAGCCCCACGCACAAGGAGTGCACCCCGCATTGAGCTGCCCTGAACGAAAAAAGCACAGGCATGGCACTGCACACAGAGAGCTGACGCAGCAAGATGACAGAACAAAAAGAGACACAAATTCCTGGTGCCGTCAAGAATTCAAGCAGACCCAGAAGAACACATAGTGAATGGACACAGAGAGTAGACAACTGGGGGGGTGGGGGGAGAGGGAAGAGAGAAATAAATAAAATAAATCTTAAAAAAAAAAATAGCAATCCTATGCACAATTGGAAACTATGAAAAATACAAAGAAAATAAACATCACTTAAAATCCTACCACTTAAAAACAACCAACATTTTTCTTGTGTGTTTTTAACTACGGCCTTATTTATTGGGGGGAAAAAGGGGGAGGTGGGCAAGATCTTAAACAAAGTTAAGATCATGTTGTTACTTCTTAACTTTATACTGCATTTCCTCTGTGGCATTAAATATTCTTTAAAAACTTGAACTTTAGTGATGCATAGTGTTCCAAGACAGGGTTTTCTCTGATGAAATCCCCAATTTCTGGAACAGTATCCATCATGCAAGGAGTCATGTGAATGTATCATAATTTACTGAACTTTTCCTTCATTGTCAGAATTGATATTATTTTCATTTTTAATTTTAAGTAGCATTGCAACATTTAATGAACATCATTGTGCAGAAAAATGTTGTCTACTTCTCTGTATCCTTAAAAAGGTAGATATCTGGTAAACAGAATTATTAAGTCAGAGGGTAATGATGTATTTAAAATAACTTTTTGGATAATGAAATTTTAAAGGATTTTGGTCCATTTTTATAAAATTGCTTTCCAAAAACACTGTTCCAATGTACATGCCCATGGACAGAGCACAAGCAGCAATCTGCCATTGCTTCCCTGCCAGTGCAGCTTTCTTTTTTTTAATATTTTGTTAGTAGTAATTTTTTTTTAGATTTATTTCTCCCCCCTCCCCACTGGCTAAAGTTATTTTTAACTTTAGCATATATGTACAGCCCATTCAGATTTCTGTGCCTGTGTTTTGCCCAGTTTTATATGACCTCCACTTGGGCAGGAGCATAAGCAGTGCAGAAGGATGCCCAGTTCTTGGCTCTACACGGGGACTTGTACCTGTGTGCGGGGAGGGTCGGGAAGCAGCGGCTGCCCTGGAGCCGCTCTCTGGGCCTTGGAAAAAGCCCTGCTCTGCCCTGTCCATCTTCCTTCCACTTCGGGCATTAACACTGGAGAGAAATGGGCCAGTGGGGCCACTGGTTCTCTCTTTAGCTTGTCTTCAGGCACAGGGGCTGCAAACACAAGGGCTGCGGGCCGGATAGGCACTCTCAAAAGTTATCTTCTGACTGCACCATGCTTTCAAAAATGGGATCGGTTGCCAATATTCACAAATAGGCAGTTTCACATAAAGTCTAGATGCCTTGTGTTTCTTGTGTCAGAGGATCCGGTAGCACTTGGGCAGCATTCCCAAGAGGCAGCAGAGCCACCGTGGGCTGTCAACGGTGCACGTGTCCTCCAGCCTCCATGGGGCCCCATCTCGCCCACCTCGCTGCCTGCCCTGCCTAAGCCGGGGACCTTCCTCCAGCTCAGGCGAAAAGAGCCGGCAGCTCAGGGGCAGGGGCTGAGGGAGTGCCCTGGGGTTGGGGCTGACGTCCTGACCCTGCACAAAGAACTTCTTGGCCTGGTCTTGTCCTCTGAACACAGCTGTCCCCTAGCGACAGGGCAGGGGTGGTGGCCGGCCCAGGAGGTGGCTGGGACCCTGGCCTCCCCCCAGAGTCACCACCCAGCACTCACCTGCATAAACTCCACACTGCTGTCCAAGGGGGTTTCCCAGCGGAAGAGCAGAAGAAAGTTTTCATCCTCGGGCAAGAACATGCTGGCAAGCTAAAGGAATGAAGAGAACCCAGCGGTCAGTGTCTACAGCTGGGGCCTGTTTAAAGAGCATTCCCTGGGGAGAAGGCACAGTGGCCCTGCCCACAGGACAGAAGGGCTCAGTGTGGAGAGGCCAGCCTGCAGCTCTCTGTCCTTTACTGCCATTCCTTCATAAGCTGATTCTTTCAAACATTATCGCACCCACCACTAAGTATGAGGCATTATGGGAATCTGCTTTCCACAAGCTCACAACCCAAAATAATAACAGCAATAACAATAAAGCATTTAAAATGTTCCAGGCACTACTCTAAGCACCTCCAATATTCAATTAATTTACCTCTATAATAATATTAGCAACTATATATGCATGTCTGCTCTGATAATAATAATACAAATATACATAATCACTCTTATAAAAGCAATTACGTATATTAGAATATATGTTGCGTCTCTGTATCATGCATTTTCTGAATGCTTTCTATATGTTAACTCATTTAATCCTAACAACTTAGAGAGTACACACCATTTTTGTTATTTCAAAGTTCAAGAAACTGAGCTACATAAGAGGTGAGGAATTTGCCCCCACTTATCTAGTTAGAAAGTGGTGGAGTCAGGTGTTACCCTTGGCAATCTGAGTCAAGCCCACGCTTTGGAACCCCTGTGTCATGCTAGTGAGTTGCCGTCTCTACAGGTTACGTCGTGCCATGTGGAGCCGCAGGAAGAACTGCTGTCTGGTTTGACTCTTGAGTCTTGACCGTGCTTTCTACTCCTTTACATTATTTGTGACTGTGTGATGCTAGTCATTGATCCATGAGAGATCAATTCAATCAACCTGCTTTCTAAGTGCTCACCAATTTCATGGATTTATTTCACTCATACCCATGAACAAAGCTAAAACGTTCACCCTCTATGGGACTGCAGCATGTATTTCAGAGTGTAGCAGCTTTGGCTGGGTTCACTGACCTAGGGTATGGAGAAACCTCAGGTCATTGTCTTCTCCCTGAGTTGTCCTCATAAACAATGACCATTTCTTCTTTAACGGGGTAGTTCTCTTTTACAGGGCCACAGAGTGAGTCCAGATCTTCTATGGGGTTTAGGCAGGACAAGCCTGTGCTCCTGTGCATGTTTTCTAGTTGGATGTGGGCCATCCCAAGGACACAGCATGTTAATAATGGCACTCAGGTATTGACAGACACCAGCAAGGTGTTTTGCATTTATCATCTCATTAAATTTTCACACCAACCCTGCAGAGTAAGTATACAAATGCCCAATTTTCCAACAGGAGGTAACACAATGCAATGTGTGACGGGCTTTGGAGTGGGTTCAAATTCTTCCTCCATTATTCATCACTTATTTGATCTTGGGCAAGTTAATAAACATCTTTGAGCCTCAGTGCCTCAGTTTCCCCCATTCATAAAATGGAGAAAAAATATTTATATCATGGGGTTTATGTGAAGATTAAAAGTAAAATGAGGAGCAGGTATAGTTGAGTAGTTGAGTGCCTGCTCCCATACCCTGGTACCTCAAAAGAAGAAAGTAGGGAAACGGACTTGGCCCAGTGGTTAGGGCGTCCGTCTACCATATGGGAGGTCCGCGGTTCAAACCCCGGGCCTCCTTGACCCCTGTGGAGCTGGCCATGCGCAGTGCTGATGCGCGCAAGGAGTGCCGTGCCACGCAAGGGTGTCCCCCGCGTGGGGAAGCCCCACGCACAAGGAGTGCGCCCGTGAGGAATGCCGCCCAGCGTGAAAAGAAAGTGCAGCCTGCCCAGGAATGGCGCCGCCCACACTTCCCGTGCCGCTGACGACAACAGAAGCGGACAAAGAAACAAGACGCAGCAAATAGACACAGAGAACAGACAACCAGGGGAGGGGGGGGAAATTAAATAAATAAATAAATAAATCTTTAAAAAAAAAAAAGAAGAAAGTAAAACAATCCAATGTTTACAAACTGTTTAGCAAGGAAATTGTTACATATTAAGTATCCAAGAAACAGTAGCTACCATGTTGATGAAGATGATGGAATCAAACCTGAGAGAGGTTAAGTAATTTGCATTATACTATATTATATTCTGCTGTGTTCATATTAGGCTTTTCCCACCAGCCCACACAAGGCCTGTTGGATTAAAGCTAAGATGGAGTTGAAGAAGGACAACCACCACACCATGGAGCCTAGAGTGATTACAACTGAAAGTGGGAGGATTGCATCCAGCATCCATGTGGAATCTGAGCCTCCTCTTGACATAGAGGTGCAATGGACACAACCAATCCAATGTCCACATAGAAAAGGTGGCATTGGATTGGGAAAAGTGGACATGGTGACTGATGGGTATGGGGAAAGGCAGGAAGAGATGAGAGGTGGAGGCGTCTTTGGGACATGGAGCTGCCCTGGATGGTGCTTCAGGGGCAATCACCGGACATTGTAAATCCTCACAGGGCCCACTGGATGGAACGTGGGAGAGTATGGGCCATGATGTGGACCATTGACCATGAGGTGCAGAGGTGCCCAAAGATGTACTTACCAAATGCAATGGATGTGTCATGATGATGGGAATGAGTGTTGCTGGGGGGGGAGAGGTGGGGTGGGGGTGGTGGGGTTGAATGGGACCTCATATATATATATATTTTTTAATGTAATATTATTACAAAGTCAATTAAAAAATAAAAAAATAAAATAAAAAAAAAGAATTGCTCTTTGGGATGAAGCTGTGTAGTTTCTTTTGCATTAGGATGGCACACGAACAAACCCAATTAAAATGTAACCTGCTGACCTGGGGGCTTTGGAACCCACTCTCTTCAATTTTGATTGAAGTAGCAAAGAGGGGCCCTGGACAAATCAAATCCACAGATAATCCCCAAGAGCCTCCCTTTGGCTGTCAGTTGCGATCTGTTCCCCATCTTACTTTGTGCTAGAGCTTCTAGAATGTGTAAGGATAGGCTAATTTTTACATCACAGCTACCTGTAATCAGAGTAAGCTAAATTATCAGTGTTTCAGCTGAAGAAGGTAAAAGCAGAAGACCTTGTTGCACCTTAGACTCACAGACTGGCAGGACTTCAAGAGACCCTGGGGACCAAAATCCTGCATAATCAGCTTCTCTGTGAGCAACAACCTTAACTACATTTGTTTGTGGGACTCCAAAACGGTGGACACGGAAGCCAAGATGGCTGCCAAGTTCCCAGTTGCTTCTACCATTTATTGGTGAGACAATGACATAGTTTTCAGTTATTTGACGTGATTTCTTCATTCATTTGTTCAGTTGACAAATATTTATTGAGCACCACTATGTGCCATGCTCTATTCCGAGGGCTGGAGAATAGAACAGTGAACACGTGGCCACAAACACTTTATTTGGTACTGCTAGCTGGAGGCTTGCCCTTGCTTTTGCAATAAGAAGTACACTGGTATTTCTATATCAGTTATAATGAAAACTGTTGGTTCCATATACAATTTTACCTCTGAATAAAAATTTTAGAAACCATTACTCCCATTAATATAGGATTTAATTGATTAGTTTCCTGGGGGAAAAGAACAGCCTCCTTTTGAACATGCCTACTTTTTATAAAGAAATATTATTTTGTCATATTATCACAGTTGAGTACTATTTTCATCAATAATAATTACTGTCCAAATACAGTGACATGATCATATATATGGCAGGCAATTTTGACTATGAAATGCATATCTGATTTTCAGATTGGGTCATCTGGTATAGAATCACACTTAAAATGGGCTGAACTTAAAGCATTGCCATCATCATGGCTATATGATGCCTGCAGAGTTAGCTCCCTCATCAGTAAAATGAGAATAACAGTCCATGCCTGTCTTCTGTAGCTACTGAGGGTATAGAGTAACACAATATGTATTGAAATCATTTCTAAACTGCAAATAGTTTGTGAGTAGAAGGAGAAATGGTCAGGTAAGAAGTCAACCATCCCAGCTGTGGTATGCTTGACACAGTTCCTTGCTTTGGTAGGAACTCGGTAAAAGTGAGCCGACTTAGGGTGCAGACAGCTGCTGTCTGGTTTATTTTTAATGATCTTTGGGGATAGGTCTTTAGAGCCCCCACTGAGAGCTGATGCTGAAGTTTAAACTCATTCACTGTCAGTAAGTTCTTCCTTATTTCCAGGTTTAATTTGAAGAAAACTGTGCAAAGAGACAAACAGGGGATCGAGTAACTGAAAGACCTCGAATTTCTCACTTCCTTGATTGTAAAATGGGTATAAATATTGACTGAGCTAAATGAAATAATAGAAGATTTTCACACTCTTTGCTACTAAGCAGATTAAAAAGGAGAGGTGATTGCTTAAAAAGTGTTTTCAAGGCTGACTTCCTTGAAGAAGGGTCTAATTTTCCAATTGAATGTAAGATTTTTATTGTCTTTGTGAGGATGTTACAGTCCAAGAAGGTAAAGTGAAAGAAAGTATAGCCGAGAAGTATAGTTATAAAAGGTACCTCTTTGATCTGGGCATGGCCATCTTTAGAGACTTCATGGGAAGCCATAAACTGCTCTTTCACTTTCTGCAAGTTTTCATCCATGACTGTATCCTGTAATGGGCCAAATAAAACTACATTAAAGTCCCTGGGAGTCCCAAAAATGTAGTTAGGATAGCAGCACAGGCTGATAATTCTATTATTCTAACCTGGAAATCAGATCCCCTGGCCATTTATATTGATCCTCCCTGTTGCAGAAGAAGGAGTAGCAATGGAAATTTCTTGAGTAACCAACCATTAACCAAAATCCTGACGAGTAAGAGTTATAGCTAGTGAGTTCCTAAAATATTAAGAGAAACGTAGAGACTAGAGGGTCTCTAATTTGAATTTGAACATTATCATACATTTGGTTGGGGCAAAACACTATATTGCAATTGGCATATAGACTTTCTTTCTAAGAACTCAGAGCTTTTGTTTTATTTCTAAATAAGTCCAGGTCTCCTAGCTGCCCAGGTTGCCATAGGCTCATTCTCTTAATCTTCTCTTTGTACTTTCTTTAAAAAATATTAGAAGGGAAAAATAATAAAAACGAAGCCAAGGTAATAAAGTAGTTGTTGAGTTACCAAAGATGTCACATCTGCCTGCTATGTAAATCTTTTCTACACCTTGAATTGTTCTGCATCAGTGGCCTTCAAGGTTATTACAAAGAACTGTGACACATATCAGCAATGAAGAATGAATTCTTGGTGTGGGGGTAGAGAGACACAGAAGATCCCAAACACTGCCCGAAGCCGAGATTCCTGACTTGACCAGTCACGCTACATTCATTCTCCCTAATGTTACCCCCCCATCCCTTGTCCAAGACCCTCCAGCTGTGAGTAAGAGGTGATCCCATTGGCCGACTACAGTCCCTGCCAATGTTAGTGGCTAACTCTGGGCTTCTGGGGGGGTCTAGATGAGTCATCCTTGCACACACATTGCAAGGCTGATGGGTAGAGGCTTTCACAAACCTCTACTCCTGAGAGCCCCCAGGGAAAACCTCAAATGCTAAAAAAAAAAACCAGCACAAGGAAAGGACTGTGGTTTCCTAACTGCTACAACAAATACCGTCCAACAGGTTGCCTCCACAACAGGAATTTATTGGCTCACAGCTTGAGGCTAGAAGGTGTGCCTCCTGCTGGAGCTGGTGTCTTCTGGCTGGCCAGCAACCATTGGCAATGCCCACGGCAAGTCTTACCCTTTCTCTTCCGGTTGGACTTGTAGCTTCTGGCTGCTCCCTACAATTTCTCCATCTAACTTCTCCTCTGCTTGGAAAGGACTCCAGGAATCCAGATTAGAGCCCAACCCGACTCAGGGGGCCACACCTTAACTCAGGGAGTGTCCTGAAGAGCCCTTATTTACAATGAGTCCACACCCACCGGAATGTGGAAACTGGCTCCAGATTTCAATCCACCCCAGAAGGCGTGAACTTAAATCAGTTGCAAGTGAACGCACTTCAAGGCTTCCTTCCCAGGATGTCTTGTTTCTCCAGTAGGAATCACATCACTCTGCTTGAAGCCCTTCGGCCCTGCGCCTCTCTGAGAACAGGGACATGGAGGTCATCCCTCTGCCATCGTCAGGGGCGTGTGACGGTGAGTGGCAGGGTCTGTGCAGCAGGCGGGCTCCCTGGGGGTGGGGCAGGGATGGAGGTGGGTGCTGTCCAATCTGCTTGACTGCTGGTTCTCACAAGGCAGGCTTTTGAGATGCCGAGCCATTTTCTCCATGTTTGCAACGATTTGTAAAAGTCTACTTTGAAAATCAACTCTTCCGTTCTTTCTCATTCTGCAGGGGCCTTTCTCTGAGGCAACCCCAGCGACAGCTTGTTGCTGCTGAAATGAGGGAAGGGAGCTGCCAAGACAAAATGAATGCCTGTAGAGCGATCAGGATATTGCACAGCTCGCTCTGCCACCGCTTGCTCTGTTTAGGCCATTAGCCTTGCAGGCTGCCCATTTCTTTCCGTGCTGTCCACTGACCACACCGTGGGAATGGCTCTAAGCAGGGAGGCCAGCCCTGGCTCTGGACCTAACCCGGCCACCACCGAGCTGCGAGCTCTTGAGCAGGACCCTTCACCTTTTGGGCTCCGGGGCGCAATCATTTCAGGAGCTCCTCCCTATTCATCCTTCACTTCCTGCAGTTTTCTCCTCTGAAATCCACTTCTCAAATCTGTGTGTAGCACTTACTTCGGTCTCGGATATTAATTCGTTCCACAAGCGTCTACTGTCAACTGTGTGCCAGGCACCATTCTGGGCTCCAGGGATGTGGTACAAGAAAGCCTGGGTCCTTGCCCTCCCTCACAGCTGGTGGAGGACGCCCTTGTCCTGGCTTCCTTTCCACTGGGGCTTGTCCCTGAGGGGCTTCCAAAAAGATGAGGAGATAGTAGGAGGGAGGGGCTGGCCTGGCATTTTGTAACCCAGAACAAGCACATTCTTAATCTTACTCCCTTGCTGTGCATGGGAATCCACTGTGCAGAGGCCCTTTGGAGGAGATTCCTTCTGTTAAGGTGCACCCTCCCAGATCAGCAGGGGTCTTCATCCTACTATGGAAGCATCTGTAGAGAAGGGCACAGAGAGACAAGCCACAGGGAGAAGCCAGAAGCTGGGGTCAACAGAGCCCCAAGGAGAAAGCAGATACTTCCATGTGCATTGCCATATGACGGAAGAGCCAAGAACCAAGGATCGCCCGCAGCCAGCCCCTGAAAGCCAGTCTTTGGAGAGAAACCATCACCCTGCTGACACCCTGATTTTGGACTTCACCTGGCCTCCAAACCACCAGCCAGTAAATTTCCACTGTCTAAACCAACCCGTTGTGGGTTTGGTTTTAGTGGCTGGGAAGAAAAGTGGGGGAAGCGGGTAGATGGACAGCTTCCTACATCTAACTTGCTAGACAAAGAAAGATCGGGAAAATAAACATTTATGGAGTGCCAGCCACAGCGTGGGTACCCACCCAGGCTGTTCCACCAACGTTAGCTCCCGGAATCTCCACGAGGCCCTGGAAAAGCAGGATGATCAGCTGTACTCGTTGGCCCCTGGCTTCCTTGCTGACCTACAACCCTTTTCCTATTTGGAGAATTTTTAAATTTCATGTGTTCAGCCTCTTGCATGGGGATTCTCCTTTTCCACTTCCCATCCCTGGCTGGGGAAGTCTCCGTGGTTCAGAGACCCTCTTTCCTGCAGCTGGGGCTTGAGTCACCCTGGCGTTGAGGGGCTGTCAGCCACACTGTTTTCTCCCTCATAGTCATCTCTTACGATGAGCTCTGCATATGGCCAGTGTTTCCCAGGGAGGAGAAAATCTAGTCGGAAGGTCACACAAACTCTCTACCTCCTAGGTCACAGTGCTTGAAAAGAGAACATTTCAAATCCACGATAATTTTATTACTGCCACACTATACATCAGCATGCACCCTTCCTGCAGAGCCAGAGAACATCAGGCCTTTCCTAAGGAGGAGACGCTGCCCTCTCGTTTTGGCCACAGAGAGGTGAAGTGCCAGGCAGCTGGCTAGTGGCAGAGCAAGAGTGTAATCAGTATTTTTAGTAAATAGAAGCGAGCATTGGTGGTACGGAGGGCGCTTTCCTCTCCTCCTTGCAGTCACTGGAAATAAGGCAGGAAGTAACTAGTAAAGCTGTAGAGCCCAGAGTTTAGTGGCTTATCAATGAGAAGCGGTTCAAACAAAAGGCAAGGAGGACTTACTTTGGAATTTCATCAGGATAGATTCTGGCAATTGGTTAGATAAGAGGATGCTTTAAAAGCCAGGGGGACCTGGGGAGCCTGGGGGACCTTAGCTAACAAGACCAGTTTTCTCCCAGGGCAGCCCTGGGACATGACTGCCCAGCTCTCGGCACCTGGCAGCACCTAACCGCTGCAGGGGATGGGTGCAGCCATGACAGGGAGGTAGAGAAGACACTCTTGCTTAGGGGATTTAAGCCACTGGCTCCTCTACTAGCATCTGGGCTTCCGTGCCTAAGGGTTGGTGTGGATCCTGGGGACAGGGGAACCCCTACATTTCATGTCAAGCAATAGTTACCTCTTCCCAGTCCAACCATAGGAAGCTCTCGCCAGTAAGGATTTAAAAATGGAATGTAACCTCCTCTTTTTAACTCCTAAACTTCTGTTGGAGTGAATTAGAATATGATAAAGGGTGATGGGCGGACAACAGGAAAAGGTGACTCCATGGCTTCTATAGCCCCTAAATGAATCTAGCTACTTAGTAATAAACGTCGTTTGGAATAAATTGTAATAAAAGTGAGTCTCTTTGCAAACGACTGAGAATTCTGTCATTCGTGAGAACTGAAATCAGCTTCTATATGTAGAACTATTATTTTTTACAAAAGCAAACCCACACCACAGGCATTTATGATTGAGATGTTGTACTGATCAAATGGAGTTCAGGTTTCTGTTCTAGACAAACCAAGACCATCTGCTGCACTGATGGTTGGGTCCTGCTTTTAGAAACCCAAATGGCTAAAGAGGACTGGGGCAGATTGAATTTATAATATATCCACCAAACGTACTCACTTGATGATTATAGACGTGGGCCTAGTTAAAAAAAATTAATACCTTTCTGAATGAAAGCATGCCAAATTAAAAAATATGAGAAAAGACGTTTGTGATCTGGAAATAAAATCTCCAGATTTTAAAATCTCCAGTGAAGAAATGGGAAATAATGCCCGGACCATTTGTTGAATCTGAGCACATGTCAAGGAGTCCCTGAGGTGAGAGTTTGTCTGTCTCTTGTCTATCCCTGGGAAGGATCCTCTGTACTCATGAGGGTCAAGAAGATGTGGTGGGGAGGATTTAGGAGGTCCTCCAGAGGTGACTCTGGCCTAGAAAACTTTCTCCCGCAAGCTGGAAACCCCACTGATAGGCATATTTCTTTAGATCTTAAAAGCCTCCCTGGGAGCAGATGTGGCTCGAGCAGTTGGGCACCTGCCTCCCACATGGGAGGTCCTGGGTTTGGTTCCTGGCACCTCCTAAAGAAGGCAAACAACGAGCAGACATTGAGTAGACAATGAGGAGGGAAAAAAAAAAAAAAACAAGCAAAAAATAAGCCAACAGGCAAACAGAAAAGGAGCAAACTCAGGGGAGCAGATGTGGCTCAGTGGTTAAGAAAACCAGAAGACTTCCCCACATTTTAAAGAGTAAGCTTCATTTATCCCTATCTGGGGTAATCCCTTGGAGGCCTTGAGACAAAGAGGGCCCAGAAAAGACACTGGGACAAATAGGGACCCAAGTGGCCACCATAACACCTTAGGCATGTGTATCCAGTGGATGCTTTCGAGACTTAAAAGCAATTTTTACTTGTGTTGTCTCATTGGCCTTCATCATATCCCTGTGAGCTATGCAGGACAAAACACTGTCATTCCCATTTTATGGATAAGAACGTTGAGACTCAGGGAGTTTAAATGGCCCACAGGTCACACGGCTATAGAGGTAGATTCCTCTCCACAAGCACAGGTCCTTCCCTACACTGTGGAGCTTCTCAGGCAAGGAACTTCCGACAAAGTTCAGTTCTTACCTCTGCTGAAGGTAAACAGCTACTCGGGGACCCTAAGATCCCCTTCCTCATGTGAAACGCGACAGAATGAGGCGCGATTAGCCTCTCCAGTCTCTGCGCAAGGGAATGTGTGCATCTGTGTTTGGGGTGCACCATCCAGGAAAAGTGTTGGCAATCACTCCACAGGGTGGCCTCCTCTTTTACTTTCAGGGTGCCCTTCTAGATTAAGAGCTCCTTAGGACAGTAAACATCCCTGGGTCTGTGGAACATACTATCTATGGAGTGAAAACATGTCTCTTGTGGCCTGGGCATTCTCAAAGGAAATTACTTATCATAGGTCACGTTGGTAGAAAATTAGATTTCCGAGTAAGTGCATATGAAAGCAGAGGTGCTGCAGCCAGAGCGCTGGTTAGACTTCTGGCCTCTAACCCCAACGTCCACGTCTGGCTCATGCTCTAAGGTAGAAGAGCCCAGGGCTCCCTGCACTGCCATCCCCCACCAGCACCCACCTGCCCACCCTCATCCGAGACCTAGGCCCCGGCAAGGTACTTACAATCTCTGAGGCCTTGAAAGAGGCGCAGAATGGGGTACAATCTGCTCATGGTCGGTGTGTAGAAACGTTTCCTCTGCATTGGGCTAGCTAGAGCTAGACCTAGTTCAAAATCTAATTCTCAGCATTTGAAAAGAAGAAGGAAAAAAAAAAACCCACAAAGCCTGGAAACAGCACTCGAGCAGCTGATGATTCCATTAAGTTAATCCCCGCAGGGGCCACGAGGAACAGGTGATTGCAAGCAGGCTGCTCCCTCTCCAAGACTGATTAGCAGGCAGCTTGCAGTTAGAAACCCCACAGTCCTTTCTTCCGAGGTCGCTGTCACTAGTCAGTGGAGGACAGGGGAGCTATTGAGCCTCTGGGGAACCCTGGCCACCCGTGGACAGCAGGGTGGGGGGCTGCCTGGCCATGGGGCCACCCTGGCTGCCTGCTTCCTCGCCCTCTGGGGCATCGCAAACGAACGGGAGCGGGCCCTGGGCTGGAGCGGCCTCCCCTTCGGAGGTCCTGCCGGGTTTCTAAGGGCTGGCTCAGCGGGAAATGAGGAATCATTTCCTCTGCCTGTCCAGTGGGCCCCTGAAACCAGGCCCCTGGGCTGAGGCCTCAGCCTTTTAAAAGGAACCATTTCTAACAGTTAAAACATCCCATCACCCTGGGTCCACGCTCTCTCCCTGCCAAGTGCCTGATTAGAATCCACTCCCCCTGGGCAGGCACTCTTCCTAGAAGGGCAAGGGTGCAAGGAGACGCAAACTGACTTAGAGTGCTAAGGACCACGGGCAGACCCCAAAAGTAGTGACGGGAAACACCCCAGGGGATGGGACCCAGGGGTCTGCATTTTGACAAATTCAGACAATGCCGAAGCACACCAAAATCTGAGTTCCGCTGGCTTGAGGACTCTGCCATCTTCCCTGCCCTTGGCCCCTGGCTGCAGAGCTCCCTGCCCGGAACTCAGATGCACAGGACACTGGGGAGTCATTAGCTGTCTCCTTCCCTCCAAGGACCGTGCCTGCCCTGGGGGGAAGGGTTAGTCCAGGGGCCAGACTGAGGGCAGGAGCCAAGTTATAAGGAGGACTCCCCTCTCACTCCTGCCAAGAGCAGCAATCCCTTTAAAGTTAGCGGGAGCCCCAGAGGAAGGCACAGCAGCCTCAGCTTAGAGCAGCCCCTTGTGTTTGAGTAGCTCCCCAAGCAACAAGAAGACTCTTCCAGCAGCCTGACAGCAACTTTTCTCCTGTTTTCCTATAAATCACTAGAGCAAGGAGCTTTCTAAAAGGTGTGAATTTTCTTGGGGGATTAAAAGATGTTGACCATCGAATTTATTCCAAGCCTTCAAATGGTTTTACTTTCATCCTTTTGCTTACCTCCAATATCCTTGTCCACGTTTGACAAAATGGCTTTGGATCCAGGGAATCTTGAGCCTTAGCATTTACAACAAGTGGGAAGCTCTGCAAGTGAGGCCACTGGCGTGTGATGCTGCGCAGCAAAGCTGAAGGGGAATCTCATTTGGGGGTCTCTCTCAGCTCTGCTCACAGCTAGTGTGAGTGCAGAAATGAAGGAGAGGGATGTGTGTAAGTGGTCCGATTCAGAGGAAAGAAGGACATCTATCACCGTCCTTCCACTCCCTTCATTTCACAGGTTGCAGGTGGGGAGGGGAGGAGAGGGTAAAGGCAGACAAAGAAATAAACGACACAGGGGGAGAGAGGACAGAGTCTGAAAAAAAGACAGAGGGACTGAAGGGTAAAAGGAGCTGAGACAGAAAGACACAAGAGATAGGAAGAAGGAAAGAGTAAGAGAAAGGAAACGGGAAACAAAAAACAGAGAAAGGAGGGGCAAAGAGAGAGATTTGAGGATCAGAGACTGGAGCTGAAAGGAAAAACAGAAAGAGAGAAAAGAGACAGAAATGAGAGACAGAGACATGGTGACACAGATGAGAAAGAGAGATTGGAGGGAAACAAGGAAAAGAAGAAAGATGGAGCAGTCAGAGAGAAAGGCAGAGACAAAGAGAGATGAGAGGAGTAAGCACAGAAATAAGAAACAGAGTCAAAGAAATGAGAGAGAAAAAGATTTTTTTAAAGGGGGGGGAGGAGGGAGACAAAGACTTGTAGAGACAGAGACCAAGAGGCCCACGTGACCCGCAGAGGCAGCCGGCAGCTTCTTTTTGTCTGACCACCCCCAACCACCATCCCACCCCCTCATGCTGTACTCAGGGGTGCAGTCCACCGAGCCCCTTACTGAGCTCCTACAGCAGAGTGGGACTCATTTCATTAATCTCCCAGGTAACTAACTGAAGCCTGAGATTAAACCATCTCCTTAATTCACCTTAAATGCTAATGACCCCAGAGCCACTGCCTCCATTCTGCACCCCCTGGTGGAGCCCTCAACTCTCCACCCCCAGGCTGGTCTCTGCCCATTTGCCTCCTTGGTCTGCTTTGGTGCCAGGATCTTCAAGAGTTAATCTACGTCCTACAGGGCTAGATTCACCATCAGGGAGGGGCACAGACACCGGGAAGAGTGGTTCACATTTATACCTGGGTTCTAAGTATGCTCGTTACTTTCTGATTTGTCCATTTGTAAGCAATCTGTAACCTCTTCTAATAAAATGAATAATGGAAAAATAATTTTCAATGGCCAGTTTGTGGTTCACTATCAAAGTAGTATAAGTGTACTCAACACCCAGAACCCTGACGCTTTTAACATCTTTTCCACCTTGGTGAACAAAGTGGGCTACCTTATCTCCAGGTGTAAATCCATTAGCAGAGACATAACCAAATCAGAGTTATGTGAGTCTAGAGTTGTGATCTTCGAATGAATGACAGATGCTATGCTGAAAGTCAGTGACCAGCATGTCTAATGCCATAATTGAACCCTTTATAAAAACCTGCCTAAATCCCTCTGTGTTGCTCCGAGAGGGAGAAAAATAATATGCATGCAAGGAACAAAAAGAGGTCAGATGGAATTAGTAGGTACAAATCAAAAAGACTTGAACTCTTTTTTTTTGCTAAGAGACACACGAATTAAGTGCTTTGTGCCACAAGTACTTACATCAGCACCCAGTTTCATCAAGATATGGTGAAAGAAAGCATCCAGCTCCTTCTCTTCTATATAACCTTTTTCTAAGGATATGAATAAACAAAAAGATATGAATAAACAATAGCCACTTATTTAGATTAACATGTGTCAAATCAGTATCTAAATTTTTTTTTAATTTCACAATTTATAAAATCGCTATGGGCACCATTCTTTGCTATTTCAGTAACTAAGGGCCAATATTTACAAGACATGAATTGAATAATACACATAAGTTCCAGCATTAAATGTTTTACGCTAGGGTTTGTATTAGTATTTGGAAAAGAAAAGCTATTAAATACATGCATTTTAATCAATAAGTAAGCATGAGTTTTAGAATACAATTCAACCCAAGGGTTTTGGATGCTTGGGAAAAATTAGCAGAATGTAACTACTGAATTCTAGTTTGCAGGGTTAAAACACACCTTTTAGATGTTTTCTTTGTGTTTCTTTAAGGGTTAATAATACCAAAGCAAATGCTAGGAAGTTATACTTTCTTTTCAGGTTTTCTGCGTGTTTTTTTGTTTGTTTGTTGTTGTTTGTTTGTTTGTTTTGGAGGGTTTTTTTTTTAAGGTTAATAAAATTCATTCTTCCTTTGAAAGAGTGGGACGTTTACAACAAAGTCACTGAGAGAAAATGGTGAAAATGAGGACATTTAGGGAAGGCTGAGTTCTCATAGCTGAGTCTCAGTCGACAAGACTCGAATATGTTTACACACGCGCGCGCGCGCACACGCACAATCATGCCCGCACCCTGAATTTCAGCCTGGTATCTGGACGTGCAATACCCGCTCACAGGCCTTAGATGCACTGCGTTAACGACGCAACCAGACAAGTTTTCCTGAGGGAGAAGGCGTCCCGAGAGGGGAGACTCTAGGTCCTTTGACGGGTCTACCCGAGAGCGCAGATTCCCGTTTCACTCACCGTCGGCGTCGAAGCGCTGCCACACCTGCCAGAACCCGGCGGCGTCCAGGCGCCCCGGAGCCGCGGCGCGGGCGCTGTCCATGGTGCTGAGCGCAGGGCGCAGGCCCGGCCGGCGAGGACGAGGTCCGAACGCCTAGCGAACTTTGGTGACGACTTTCTCACAAAAGTTCCTGAGTCCCACGCTTGCTTCTTTCTCTCTCTGATTTGCTCTGGGGGATCTGTCGGTGGGGCCGGCGCGAAGGCGACTGAACGGTCCCCGGCCGCGCCGCGGGCTCTTGGAGAAACCCGCGCCGCGAGCCCGCCCAGCTCCTGGCGCGCCCGCCCCTGCCCCGCCCCGCGCGCGGCCTCGCCGGGCACCAGGGAGTTCCTGTCTGTGCCCGCGCCGGGAGGTCTCGGGCAGAAAGGAGCTGTCTCCGGGCGTCCACGGCTCACTGCCTTCCGCCCTTCAACTTGCTTGTCAAACTCAAAGAAAACATCGTCCTGACGTTGACTCGCCTTCCAAGCTTGTGCCTCCAGGGAGGTTTCTGGCGAGAGCTGCCGCTTTTAAAGGGTTGGGAGGGGTGGCCAGCGTCGGGGCCAGTGTTGGAGCTGAGGATGCCGAAATAGAGCGTGTGCGGGAGGGGCAGGGTGATGGTGGTGATCTAAGAAGTTCCCAGTGAGCAAGTAAGAGCATTTATTGAGTCTTGATGGTATGCAACATTCAACATTCTCACTGTTGTACTGTACTGCACTATGAGGACTGGTGACTAAATAGAAACTGGGAGGCGCGGTGGTTTGAAGTGGGATAAGGAGGATGCGGAGGGGAGTGCCTACGGCGCCACGCTCTGCCAGGAGTTAGGATGTAGGGGAAACACGGTGGGCGGCTGCAGAGCGCTTAGGGGACCGTGCTGACGCACGAAGAACAGGACAAAAATCATTTGGAGGCACACAGAGCTCTTCCTAATTATCAGAACTGTCCAAAACTTGACTGGGTGCTTTGTGAGATGGGTAAAAGCTAAGAAAATCTGAATAGACTATGGACTTGTGTTAATAATACTGGGATAAAAAAAGAAGTTAGAGGCATATAACTCTGGATTTAGGACCCCAATTCTGCCTCTTCCTAGGTATGTGAGAGCACACAAATTGCTCAAAATCAGCCTTTTCATCTTCACATATACTTAAATTATTGTTACATAGGTTATACCAAAAAAAAAAAAACAAAACATACAAACCTCTTAGCACAGAGTGAACATTCAATATAAGTTAACTATTAAAATGGCGATGTTTCCATGCATAAACATTTGGAAAAGGGTGAAATAAACTCAGGATATTTGAGGAGTGAAGCTTAGATTAAAAGAGGAGATATATCATCCTTGGTGCGGAAAGTGTTGGATACAAAAGTTGGAGAGGAGCATAGCAGGAGGAGAGGACACAGGGCTCAGTAACTGTCGCCCACATAAGCAGCCTTGGAAAATTACTGGATACAGTGTCAACATCAGCCAGAAGTAATCTGTATGAAATCACAAGGTTGGTGACCAATTCTGTTTTGTGAAAAACTGTGGAAAAAGGAAAAACAAGTAAAACGTTAGAAATAATAATCAAGGCCTAATGCAGGAAGATGGTTAAATAAATGATGGGAAGTCCGTGACAGCCTTCACTGCATAGCAGAAATCTTGGTTTTGAAGTCTAATGACACAGAAAAATGCTCTGAACATACAGTTAACATTAAAAATGAAGCTATATAAGTGTACATTTAGTGTGACCCAATTCTGTAAAATAAAATACATATTTCTATACATAGAAAAAAGGAAGCCTGTATACAAATGATGTCAATGATATTTATCTGTGGAGTGGGAAGAGGGAGCTTCATGGGTGATTTCCATTTGGCTATTTTCAATTCTATTTTAAAACTTTCTACAGTGAATATATAATGTAAACTATTATAATTTTTTAAAAGTTGTAAAAGTGAAACTTAGGGGTAAAAAGAGAGAAGTACAGCTACACAGACTGCTGTTTTTCTGGGGATTGCAGAAAATAAAGGACACTCAGAACAATTGCAGAAGCCTGGCATCTGAAATGATGACTTATTCTCAGATTTCTTTCTATCAAAATATCTAACATTCATGACAGATGCATAACGTCATTAGCCATCAGAGAAATGCAAATCAAAACCACAATGAGATAATATCTCATATGCACTAGAATGGCTACTATTTTTTTTTAATGGAAAATAGCAAGTTTGGAAAGAATATAAAGAAATAAGAACACTTGTACGTTGGTGGTGGGGATGTAAAATTGTTCAGTCACTGTGGAAAACAATTTGGTGGTTCCTCAGGAAGTCAAGTATAGAATTACCGTATGATCTGGCAATCCCACTTCTAGGTATATGCCCAAAAGAATTGCAAGTAAACAGATATTTACACACTGATGTTCATAGTGGCATTACTGACAATTGCCAAAAGGTGGAAACAACCCAACTGTCCATCAACAGGTGAATAGATAAACAAAATGCAGTGTAGCCATACAATGGAATATTATTCAGCCATAAAAAGGAATGAAATTCTGATGCATGCTACAATATGGATGAACCTTGAGGAAATCATATTAATGAAATAAATCAGACTCAAAAAAGACAAACACTATGTGAGTTCACTTACATGAAATAAGCAGATTATGTATATTCAGAAATTCAGAAACTAGAATACAGGTTACTATGGGCTGGATGGGGAGAGGAATGGAGAGTTAATGTTTGGTGTGGAGTTTCTGTTTGGGGTGATGGAAAAGTTTTGGCAGGGGATGATGGTGGTAGAAAAACAATTTTGGGAATGTAATTAACACCACTAAATTGCATACTGGAAAAGGGATAAATAGGGAAATTTTAGGTTGTATATAAGTTACCACACATACACACACAAACAACATAGAATGGTACAACACAATGAGTGAACACTAATGTAAATAGTGAGCAAAAGTTAATAGAGCAGTTATAATAAAAAAATATATCTATCATGGCACTAGGTTGATAATGTCTTGTACTGTACATTCCCTTATACTAAGGGGAGATTTCTGTTTAGGAAAATCATCCAAATCTTAGAGAAGATAACCATGAAAAGGTACGATCTCACTGGAAAGGTTCTTCTACGTGGGAGCAGAGTGGTGGAGGTGGGGCTTAGAACCAGAGGTGATTTACCTGAGACCCTTGCTGTCCAACCAGAAAACTCAGAGAAAAGCAAATACTCATAAAGCAGCCAGAAGCAACTCAAGATAAATTTTGCAGGTTGTGGATGAATTTAGCACCTTCCACAGAGATTCTGATTCAGGTGTCTGGAGCAAAGCATCTGCATCCATATTTTTTAACCCCCCCCCCCCCCCCCCCCCGCAAAGGATTATAATGTTGGAATCACTGCTTAGCCTTTTGTCTGTTTCCTGCTGCTCATATTTTGGCAATTTTATTATTTGGTTATGACTTCACTAAAGGATAATCTATTTGGGAAAGGAAAATATCTCTAAGAAATTAATATTTTTATTAACACCCCATTTCTTTCAAAAAGCTATTAAAATTTATACCTGCATGTTACTTTGCTAAGACTTGACAATTGATGGGAGGCTAAAACAAAAATCTAAAATGAATTTTTTAAAATTTTTCTGCTATATATCATTTCTCCTGTAATCATTTCCTGCTTTCCTCACTAGCATAGCTAATTGATGGTTAGCTGTACAAGGAAAAGCAGTGCTCTATAATTTGAAGCATTGCTAATTAACCCTGATGCATGCAATAGACTCTAAGCTGGAATATCTGCATCATTTTACAAACTCAGGATATTTATAGCTTGAAATATAAATAATGCTTTTTTTTGCATCATCTCGCAATCATTACTGAATGTACAAACATGGTGGACACCACACAGATGATACAATAGTCATAGTGTCTCCTCTCCAGCCTTCACAGGAAATCCTTCAGTTTAATGCCACATCAGCGCCAAAGGGCTCTCTCTCTCCTCTCTCTCTCTCCTCTCTCTTTCTTCAACCCTCTAAAATTCTTCCTCTACTCAGCAGTCTTTTTTTTGAGAACAAGTACTTCTGAGAAGAAACCTGAGGCTGAAGATAAGATCAAAGAGAAAAAATGATTTATAAAATTTGTTTGTATGCATGTTTACAAAAGGTCACCCTTATGCATAATAATGCCTCATCTTAGTCCTTGAATTGCAGGGATCTCATTATTATAACATTTCCTGCAAACCATTGAAGACATGAATACAATCAGCTGAAGACTAAAGTAAAATCAGAATTAAAGTGCATGAAGAAATAAGTATAGGTGACCTGGGAATTTAACAGCTTGACTGTTGATAAGTAACAAAGCCCCTGATAAGAAAGCACTACTTCCAATGAAGCTCCCCTATCCTCTGAATAGGTAAGGGCAAGGGAAGGTTGGACTGGCAGCAACACCTATGCTGAATTCACGTGAACCAGCTGACTCCCATCACCAGATCCAGTCAGCATTTTTAGGAGAATCTAATTCAGTGTTTCCCAAACACTGCCTGATTACAGTCTAACTTGGGTTAGGGGTGTTCATTAAATATAAAGATTTCTGGCTCCTACCCAAGACCAAATAAATTAAAATCCTTAGGAGAGGACTGGAGTCTGTATTTTAAAAAGCTATCCAGGAGGGAAGTGGATGTGACACAGGTGATAGGGCCTCCACCTATCATATGGGAAGACCCGGGTTTGATCCCTGGGGCCTCCTGCTGAAAAAAGGAGAGAAAGCATGCCTGCGCAGTGAGCCAGTGCCTACGTGGTGAGCTGAATGCCCATGTGGTGAGTGGAGTACCCATGCAGTGAGCCAGTGCCTGCGCAAGTGAGTCATGCAGCAAGACGATGACACAACAAAAAGAGAAACGATGGGAAGAGTCAAGATGAGGCGCAGCAGAGACCAGGAACTGAAGTGGCACAATTGACAGGGAACCTCTCTCCGCATCAGAGGTCCCCAGGATCAAAGAGGTCCCCAGGATCAAATCCTAGAGAATCCTAGAGGAGAAAGGTGAGCAGAGAAGACAAAAAAAAAAAGAGAGAGAGAAGTAGAGAAGATCACGCAGTGCATGGACATAGAGCAAAAACAGCAGGGCAGGGGAGGAGGTGGGGAGGAGGTGGGGAAGAAAAACAAAAGCTATCCAGGAGATTCTAATGATCTGGCAAATGGAGAAACACTAGTCACTGTTGAGGAAAATGAAGTCTAGAGAGATGAGGTGGCTGAGGTCACCTAGGATTCCTGATGTGTCCTTCCTTGCCATCTATGGAGGGATAGGGGGAGGGAAAACAAATGACCTGTGTCTTCTGCAACCAGTGGCCCAGGCACTGACCTAGACCCATGGACAGACCCCTTGGGCAACTTAGGGGAGCCAGGAAGAATCATTCTGAAAGATCTGTTTTAGAATTAACCAAAACAAACGACTGCATCATCAAGTTCCAGTGGTAGAGGTGAAGATTAGCAGGGTCTCACTGAGTTGTTTTTCTTCTTCAAGTTTCTGCCTCATTGAAGCTGGGAGCCCTTGGACACCAGCCTTACTTAGCCCGTGGTGTCTTTTCATGCATGGTAAAATGCCAACCTAAGTTCAGGCAACTGAAGCTTTCCATTTGGACAAGTGGCTCAGGGCTTGGGACTGTGTGTTGACGAGCTTGTGTATGCCTAGGTAAGTAACTAGAGCCAGCACTAAGTGCACAGTAGGGGTCCATTTTACCTGCTTGGAATGGATGGGCATGGCTGAGGGGAGGAAGAAGTTAGCTATCTGTACCAGGAAGGCTCTAGACGTCCAATATTTTGCATCTGTCTTATGCTAGCATTTTCCCAAGAATGAATGCATTTGGGAAAAGCATGCTAAGGAGAAAGGTTAATATTTTTCTAGGAGCCTACCCAAATTTCCATGGTAGAGGCAGTCTTTAAAATTCTCCAAATAAACTGCACAAGCAAGGATTCATTTCTTCCCTGGGGTTCTTTCCTCTAAATTGAGCAGAATGCAGTTCATATGCATGCGCTTACCACCTGCTGAGATGCTTGCCTTTCCAGAGAGCTCAGAGATAAATCAATATTTACCTGGATATATTTCAAGTTGTTTAACTGACATCACCTCGACTGATATTTTCCTAGTAGAAAGACGATCTGTATGCCAAATACTTAAAGGCTAGCTATAAGAGGAATCACAGAGTTACCCACAGACACAGTAACTTCTTCATTGCAAGAATAAATTCTGTCTCTAAAGCCCTAACTCCTATGGCTTTATGCCAGACGTAGAAGGAAAGAAAGAATTGCACTCAAAGGGAAGAAGCTTTTAGGAGGAGGTCATGTTTCCAGCTTTCCGCCCTGGTAGGTTTTAGGGATCCATCAAATAATACCACCTTTCTTCTCCAACTGAGAAATAAGAGCCGAAGCCAGGCAGGTGAAGCTATTTTAGCCTTATTGCTGATAACAGCTAGAGCAGAGGACGTGGTTAAGATGTGGGCACAAGAGGCTCCCTAATGTTTTCCAGTTTCCTAATGCAATGCACATACTTGCCCCAGGAGGAGCTGGACTACCCCAGCCTTCCCCCTAATGCCGCAGCTTTTTAAACTGTCCTCACTCACATGTGGATTAGCACAGCACAGGGGACCTGCTGGTGAAGAGCCAAAGGTCCACAGCAATAAGCACTTTTTACTGCCTGCCATTGTTTTATCAGCTCACCGCCCTCTGGGGCTGAGTAAGCAGTGGATTTGAGACCTGCTCGGTCCATCCTCACTGTGTCCACATAACAGCCCTGTGGCCAATTTAATCGGGATTTATTTTGTTGGAAGAAACAGAAACACACCCAAACTGGTTTAGGTAGAAAGGGTTTGTTGGAAGGATGATCACGGAAATGAAGCGCGAGCAAGGCAGGTGTGTCTCAAGGACACTGGGAAGTTGTTAGGCCCCCTGCCCTCCGGGCTGCTTGGCTGGGGTCTGCTTCTCTTGGCAACCTCAGCTTCATTCTCTCCTAACACTCATTTCTCTGAGCACAGTTTTCTCTGCTCTGGATGCACTTGGCCCTCCTGCCCCACAGGGTGGCCTTGGCCGCCATGTCTTTATGAACTGCTCCTTCAGGGATGTAGCAGTTTGATATAATTGGTGAATTCCAAAAACAGATATTGGATTATGCTTGTAATCTGATCTGTACCTGGGCATGATTGAGTTATGATTAGGGCGTTGCGGCCCCACCCCTTGGTGGATGGGGACTCACAGATAAAAGGCATGGCAAAGAACAGAGTTGGGGTTTCTGAAGCTGAAGTTTCGATGTTGAAGTCTGATGCTGAAAAGCCGGGAAGTAAGCTCTCAGAGGAAAGAGAAGCCAGCCCCAGGAAGAAAGGAACCTTGAACTGAGAGGAAAGTAAGCTCCAGGAACGTATGAACCCAGGAAGCCTGAACCCTCGCAGACGTCAGCAGCCATCTTGCTCCAACACGTGAAAATAGACTTTGGTGGAGGGAAGTAACTTATGCTTTATGGCCTGGTATCTGTAAGCTCCTACCCCAAATAAATTCCCTTTATAAAAACCAACCAATTTCTGGTATTTTGCATCAGTACTCCTTTGGCTGACTAACACAAAGGGACAGCAAACCTTGCTGGGAAGGGCCATGTGGTTAGTATTTTAAGCTTTGTAGACCTGTCAGGTCTCCTTCACAACTACTCAACTCTCAGCCACGCTGTTGCTTCCTGAAAGCAGCCGCAGCCATCATGTCATGAGTGGGCCTGGCTGGACTTGGCTCACTGCAACAGTTTGTGGACCCCTGAAACTAGTTCTGGTACACGTCTCCAAATGTTTTGGAGAGAAAATCTGACTGGTCCCCTGTGGGTCATAAGTTCCTCTTGGTTCAGTCACTTGGGAGGGAGGTTTTCTAGAGTTACCCCTGTGGGTCCATGGGCTAGGAAGGGAGGAAAATGGGCCTTTCTATCAGAGAAACTCTATTTTGTCATCTGTGAATTGGGGCTGAGAGAGCTCACACAGTCTAACTTTCAGGCTTAAATAGGATTATGGGGGAGCAGAAGTAGCTCAAATGGTTGAGCACCTGCTTCTCACATGGAAGATCCTGGGTTCAGTCCCTAGTGCCACCTAGAAATAAAACAACAAGCAAACGAACATGAAAAACAACAGTCAGGGGAGCTGATGTGGCTCAGTGGTTGAGTGCCAGCTTCCCACATAACAGTCCCGGGTTCAATCCTTGGCCCTGTTACCTCTCTCTCTATATATGAATATGAATGAGGAAAACTTCCTCATGCTGGATTGATCCATAAATGCTGGGCAGGCTGGCCCACATTAAAATACGTAGGAAAACAGCAGTTCAAATTTTCAAATGCCCGGGTCCCTATGAGAGTCCAAATGCCCACAGATGGGCAATAGAACTACAGAACTGTGAAGACTTGTCATCCTTCAGCTGGCTGCAGAGGCTCTGGGCCCCTTCTGGTTTAAAGGAATGAAGTCTGCTGCAGGAATTGAGCTTTTTGACTGAGTTGTTTTCATGGTTGAGACATTTCAATGTGATCTAAAAACAAACCATTAAATGTTCCATTTAAAATAAAGTCCTATCAGGAGTAAAACGAGCATGCTCGCCACATCTCTGGCCCTTGCTCCATCCAACAGCATCCTTGAGTCAGGGCCAGGGAGGGAGCAAAGCTCAGGAATGGGGTGGGCGCCTGGTGTGCTCCTTTATGGTAATAAAAGGCAGCATTCTTATGGACACATCAAAATGTTCTTTTGTGTACATTGCTGCACTCTAAGACAGATACAGTAGAACCTGGAGTCAGAGAAGAGAATGAAGTGTAGTCTTGGAGGACCGCATTTCTTGAATATGGAGGAGGAACACTAGTTGTCATCTCCAGGTGGACAAATCCTGGCCTGCCTGAGACAATCTCAGGAGAAGGATATGACAACCACTGTGTAGTCACCAAATCCAGGCGTCACTAAGAGGGCCTTTGGAAGAGGTCTTTAGAAGTTGGAAAGGACGTGGATGAATTTTAAGGAAGATTAAAATTTAGTAGTATTTACCCTGAGGAATTGCATTGGTCAGTCGCTTGAGTAGTCCTACTCTCCTCCCCAACTCAAATGTGACAAATGGAATAGTTATTTATTCAGCACCAACTCTGCAAACTCAATGCAAGGCCCTGAGAAGAAGCAAGATCAAGAGACTGGAGGAAGGTGCTACATTTGCAGAGGACCTGCTGCATGCTGGATGCTTCCTCACATTATCTTGAGAATCCTCCCAACAGCTCTGAGGAATGGATAGTGTTATTCCTAGTTTTAGAGATGACTGAGTCAGGACTCAGAGCATTTCAGTAACTTTCCCAAAATCACTGTCAGTGTACAGCAGAGCTGGAGCTCAATGCAGGTCTTTCAGAAGCCAAAGCTTGTTGTCACTCCACTAAGACCGTGGTTCTCAGTCCCATCAGATCCAAGGCCTCTTTTTATAACAAGTATCGAATAAAGGCCCCTTTACCATCCTGGGATGAAGTGCATTGAAAACCAACCTTCACCAACACAGTGCTTAATTTTTGGAAAAACACATTTTGTCTCTGTGGTTTTGCCTACTTTGGGCATGTCATATAAATGGAATCATATACCATTTGGCCTTTTGTGTCTGGCTCATTCGCTTAGCATGTTTTCAAGGTTCATCCACATTTTGGCATGTATCAGTGCTTCTTTTCTTTTATGGCTGAATAATATACCATTGCAGGGGTAGACCCCATTTTATTTACCCGTTCCTCAGTTGATGGGCATTTGGGTTGTTTCCACTTTTTGGCTATTGTCAATAATGCTGCTGTAAACATTCACATACAAATGGTTTTCCAAAACGGTGACCAATCCTTGGGCAGACAGAACTATTTTCTCCAACAGGCATGAAGCTTTCTCTCTCCCACCCTCTTCAGGGTTGTGCCCGAGGTAGCCTGCAATGGGGTGTGACTGTGCAACACTCAGCTCCCTGGGGTCTCGTGGCCCAGCGACAACTTTGATCAGATGGAGCCCTCCTCTCTGATAGTCCACTCTTCCTAGTGGCAGTATAGAGTCGCTGTTGTCCTCATCCTCAAAGGACGATCAACAATGTTTTGAGCACTCACTACATGCCAGGTACGGTAAAGCACTTTTTGTAAATTCTTATTTAACCACAGTAAGAGGCAGGTAATCATTGTCCCCCATTTCCAGGTGAAGAAAATCACCTGTGGATTTAAGTTACTTGAATAGGGTCCAGCAGCCATTAGACTGGGGAGCCCGGCCCGTTCCTAGTAATCTTGCTTTCCGCTCCCTCCTCCTTCCCTCTGGGAGGATAGGGCAGTTGGTGTCACTGTGGTCTCTGCCCAGCAGCCCCACAGATGTCCTGCTCCCTGCCAACTCCCCCCCCCCCCCCCCCGCCCAGCCTCTGTATTCAGGCACCTGTACCATGTCCACTACACCCATCAGCGAGGAGGAGAGTCGACAGTCGCTGACTCTACCAGGCAAAGACGGGCCACCCTCCAACGCCTGCTCCCAGAGCCTGGGATGCAGAGCTGTCTTGACGCTGTCCGCGCTGGAAACTCCCATGTCGTTGGAAGAAAAGCAGTCACTTTTCCCACACCCCACAAGTCAGCCTGCAGCAAGCAGTGCCTGTGCAGGAGAGAGGCAGGAGGCCTGGAGCCCAGCGAGCTGCACCCACACGCCCTCCCCTCCTGCTTTCCTGCTCACGTCACGCTCATCAAATGTGGGTCTGGGAAGTCCGGAGGAGAAACTCCTTACACTGAGCTTTTGGAAAAAGCTAAGAAAGGGGAGACATGGGGAACATTTTCTCCAAGGTCTCCAAAAAAGCACTTTATGAAATAATCTAGGCTTAGCAACCTCAGCTTCCCCAGCTCTCTGCCCTTCATCACAAAGGGAGATGATGCCCAGCCTTGGGGAGTTGGGTACGGAGAAGTACCAGCTGGGCAGGGGCCACTTCGACTGCCACCTGCGTGCGTGAAATAGGCCGGCCCTCTCCCTACACTTTCGTTTGGGGACAGTGTAAGCTAATCAATACCCCTTCTCTGCATGTGATTGATATTATAGCCACCCTCAGTGTTATTAAGCCACACTTTGTCTTTACCATCCTCGGCTGCTCTGGGACCTTGGGGGAAAATAATTACCCTTCTAGGATGGGCCCCTCCTGCCTCCATCTCTCCCCAGTGTGACCGCACTACAGAGGGGGTGCTGGAGGAGCCTGGGTCCTGCTCACTTACAAGTGCAACTGGGGCCAGGACAGGAAATGGCTTTCTTCTAGCAGGAGACGGCGTAGAGGGACAAACTCTGGGACTCTCCTACCTGTGCTTTCCCGCTGCTCCTGATGACTTCAGCCTCTACTCCCCAAAGCTCTGAACTGGGGATCAGGAGAAGAGGCTCTCCCTTTGGCCCGGGAGCATGGCGGTTAGAAGTGAGTGTTGTAGGCAATGCCCTGCCTGGGCCACCAGCTGTGTGACCCTAGGTCAGTTACTCAACTTCTCTGAAGTCCTGAGTCTTCATTTCCTTATCTTAAATGGAGAGGATACTGCTACCTACTTCACAGGCTTGCTCTGAGGATTAGATAAGTAAGGTAAGGCATATAAAGTGCCTGGCATATAAAGCAAATGCTCAAATAATGTTGATCCGTATTATGAACTTATTATATTCTTGTTCTTATTAGCATCTTCACTTTTTCTGGAGGACTTTCAGAAGCCCCTGACTTAATCATTCTCTTTGCTGTTTTCTTTATCTGTAAAGTATGGAGCATCATGCATTTGGAAACATTTCATGAATGGCAGAAACTTTCAAGAACTTTCAGAAAACTAAGGGTTAGAGAGGCCACTGGACGATCCACTGGACAAAGGAGGCAACTGTGGCCAAGAGTGAAAAAAAAAAGAGAACATGGAAAGAAACAAACTGTCAAACTCAAGCTAAAAGGGTATGAGCCCCTCAATTACCTCCAGCAATATTTGAGAGGATCCCGAGAACCTTAAGCTCTTGGGTATCTCCCAGGTTGGAGAGTCTCTGCTGGGCCGGGGTTGATTTCCAGGAAGACTGGAGGTCCCTAGGCCCATTGGGTTTGACATCTCATGGATGCTCCATACATATTTGTTAAAGGTTAATGAAACAATCACAGCCCAGCTCTTCCACAGTAACCAAGACAGATGTCAGCAGCTCTGGGGGAACTCCTGGAGGTTTGCAGCCTCTGCTAATGGATGATCAGTTGCTCTCCTAGTAGGCTGCAGGGGCAGAGCTTCTCCCCAAAGTGCACCACCCCTCAGGCCAGGAAATGGCAAGAGGCTGAAGGAGAAGAGAAAATCCTTCCGGTCTCCCACACTGTCCTGGGAAAAGGAATAGAAAGCAGGTTTGCAGGGGAGATATCCGGGTTTACAGCCCCAGATCACAGGGGAGTTCTCAGAGTCTGCATGCAGCCTACCCAATTAATATTTGCAATGAACTACAGATATGTTCTGTTAAATAATTTCAACACAAATTTTGTTAAATTTGTCCCAGGTTGGGGTCACCAGGAAGCGGACTCTGAGATGGAGATCACGTGCAGCAGGGTTATCAAGGACTGCTCTTGGGGTCTGCCCCTGTGGCTCCAAAGGGAAGAGTTAGTACTGAGTGGAGGGAAAAACTGCCTGCGATGCCATCCCAGGGGTGCCTAGCCTACCCTGGGGAGAGCTCTGAAGGTGGGGCGACCTTACAGAGCTAGCTTTACGTGGACCTTTGTACAAATTCTGCATTGATCAGTCATTGGATGAGCTCCAGGCAAGAGGGCAACTTGGGCAAGTTGGTGCTCTTCAAGGGAGGCAAGTGCCACCGAGAACTGACAGCCGAAGGTGTCTGCCAATGGCAGCTGCAGGGATACACTCAGGATTCCTGCAGGGAGACCTGGACGGTGCATCCCAGCGTCCATCACAATAGGAAGGCAAAATGTTCTAACAATACTATAGGGGAAAAAAGCCTTCCCATATCCAAATAATCACCCATATCCAAATAATCACCCATATCCAATTACCTTGACCTGTTTTATTCTCTTCAGAGCACTTTAGTGAAATTATGCCATTTATCAATTGACTCATTTGCCTTCTTTCTCCTGTTTTAGATCTTCAGGTCCGTGAGCAGGGAGGCTTCCCAGGCCACTTACCTCCTCATGCTAGGTGCTCGACAAAGTTAACAAAATAAGAAAGCGTAACTAGTGGGATGAAGCCTGGTTTGCATTTCAGATGTTCTCAGAAGTCAAAGAAAGAGTGGAGAGAGTGTTCTATGACCCTCAGTTCCATGAACTAATGACTGGAGGGATCAATGAAATAGACTGGGTGGTGGTCACGTGGCGCCCGATGCTGTGGTTGGGGAATGGCAGTCCCTCCAATCTCCAAATGCCTCTTGCATGGCTCTTCATCCAAGCTGAACCTCATCGGGGACAGAAATGAGTCAATAAGGGGAATGTCATTCCTGCCCATAAATCCCAGTGCATCTTGTTCCAGTGACAGTGGCCTCTGTCCCATCAACCATCAAAGTGGAGAACAAGGCACTAGTGGTCACTCAGCCCTGCTCCCTAAATTCTGAATATTTAGAAATTTAAAAGTAGCACGCTGGCGCAAAATTTGCAAGAAATCCACATGGCCTTGGGGTTCTTGCTGCTTTGCTTGTGTCTGTCTTTGCTTCTGTGGCTCCTTGTCTGTTCCTGCTAGCACTGCAGAGGGTGCCAGCTGTGGCTGTGCTGTCCACCCTTCATTCGCCTTGGGGTCTTGCTTTATCTGCCTTTCAGGAATGACTGTAGAGTTAACTTCTGGCCAGTGCTCAATGAGATCAAATTGAATTTCACTAGATGGATGGCTCTTTCTCTTAACCTTTCCAGGAAGAACCAATCTGATTAACATGTCCATGCTCCCGGGACTCTTTATCTCCTCCTCCAAGTTTTAGTTGAAGTCATGAGTGACACAGACTTTTTTATTTAAGTTATTAGACAGTTGGAGTGGTTTGCAAGGCCTGCTCAGGGCAAACCATTTGCCCCTACCATGGGTGCTCCTTTAGCATCCAGATGGAATCGACTGTTTTCCTACATGGACAGGCCCAAGCCAGTCAACCCCAAAGTCTTCTTAGGGCGCGGGCACGTCAGGACCCTGGGATTGCCCTCAGGGCTGCTGCTTTCTGACCTGCTCCTCTGCTCAGGCCTCCAGGATGCCCCTGAGCCCACACAGGCAGGCGTGCTGAGGTGCCAGCCCACCCACTCGGCCCGCGGAGGATCAGGGAAAGGACGCGTGGGTGCTGAGATGACAAAAAGGCAGAGCATTGGGTTCCCTGTGCCCTGCTGTCCCGGTCAGGCCTCAGACCTCTGCTAAGGGGCCATCTGTTCGCTCTCCGAGCTGTAGGGGCTCTCCCAAAGTGCACCACACCTTAGGCCAGGAATCCTCCGGCCTCCCAGCTCAACTCCTGGAAGGAAACCACCTTTCCCCTTGCGTCTGACCACAGAGCAACAAAGAGCTGAGCCCAGTCCACACTCCCTTCTAGCCAGCCTCAGAGACCATGTCTTCCGCTGACATTTGAGAGCCTCTTCCAACTTGGGAAACCATTTTCTCCTTGCAAATAAATATGGACTTGAACATTTTCTGCTTTTCCAGGAGCCAGTGAAATAGATCCCTAGGGGCCTACTGGTGAAGGAGGAGAGGAAGTTGCTTGGAAGACTACGGAAAGGCATCTGTATCTGGAGAACGTCTTTTGCTCTTCATTTCTTGAACCATGCGTGAGAAAGGAACCCATGGCCTGTCCTGCTGGGCTGGGGAGATGGGTTTTAGAGGCAGGCACTGGGCCTTGCTGTGCTATCACCCCTCTTGCAGTCGGATCAAGTCTAGGGGCTCCCTCTCAGAATAAAGCATTTGTATGAAAAAAATAGGACACAGGATTACAAAGGAAATGAGTTCTACTGGAAAATAGTTATTAAAGAGCTTTTAAAGGCAAATTTTGATTTACAAGTATCCGTACGTCTTTATAAATTCATTCAATACCACATCTAGTGGTGGGTCCTCTAACCACCATAATTTTGAAGTAGTGATGAGAGTGAACGATATTTCAAGACACCTGCATGCAGCTGTAAAGTGATATGAAAACATCTGTGATTTCTCTTGGCACAGGTGCTGCTAATACTACTGTGGTTTGTTGCCTATTTTTATCATCGAAGGGAAGGCTAAAGTGCAAGTGGAGGTTAGAGAAAATAAAGATGTACTTTTTTTCACGGCCTAAATGCACAGATTCTTGAATCCTACCTAGCCTGCGGCCTGCAGGTTAGAGCTTCAGAAGCCAGGGGCAGGTGGAGCTGCAGGTCTCCTCTGCCGAGAGCTCCTGGGCCACAGAAGTCAATCTGTTGGGCCCTGACACTCCCCTGGAGCCCAACAGTCCCCTCTTGTCCTCTCCTCCCACGGGAGCCCCACAGGGCGGCTTTCCCGGGTGGACCTTCAAAGAGCCATAGAAACCAGGAGAAACTGGGGGGCAGTTCTGGCCTGCCTGGTGAACTCCCATCAGCCCTGGGGCACCAAGAGCACCTTTTCTGGATAAGAGGCCACCGCCAGCTCCCGCTCCCTCCCTGGACGCTTTGAGCAAGATGTCCCACAGCCTGCCAAGACACAAGTTGCTGGTAGGGCCAGATCCTCCAGCTTCCAGCACGTTTCCTGACCAGCTGGTGCTGGGCGGGAGTCCACTGGGGAGCGGTACACCTTCTGAGGCTGGAAGTCTCTGCTTTTGAAAAAAAAAATGCAGCTCATCTGGAAAACATGGATTTTGAGCTTCACAGCTTGCCAAGCTGTCCAGCTTATGGTCAGTAACCAGCACACGTCACCGCCTCATTGGTCACATAGAGGGGACGACAGCAGGCTCTGGAATAAAACAGACCCAGATTCCACTTTCCAGCTGTGAGATCTTGGGCAGGGTTTGCAACTTCCCTGAGCCTCCATTTCCTCACCTGCAAAATGGTCACAGTAATGGCCCCTACCTCAGAGTTGTAAAGATTAACTGCAATAATATTTTAATATATTGCTTATTTAAGATATTGCTTGGCCCAGTAAATGGTCAATGGCATTCCTGGGCTCTAGGGTTGAGAAAGGATGGTTTCCACCTTCTTTTGAAGCAGCAGAGCACTTTTCAAAGCACAGCGCTCCTAGCGGGCAGGGAGCAGGGGTCTTTTAGGAAGGCCAGTGGGAGTAATTGCTCTAAAACAGAGAGACTTGGTTAAGGGAAAGATGGAACATGGAAAGTCAAAACCCAGATTAATAAAGATTTCTAAAGCAACAGATGTGAGCCACTGAACGATGGTCTCTTAAAGGAGCTAATCACTGCCGCTTAAGAGGTGGCAAAATGAGGGGTCGTCCACTTGGCAGGTTAAATCCAACAGGGGAGCTTGGAAAACTCTTATGGAGACTGTGTTGTACATGGCAGTAGGCATTTCACCAGTTGCCTACCACACAGGAACAAGGCACGCCAGTAAAGTATATTATACGCAGTGGGCAGGACAGATCCGGGGTTTGGGGTTTACGCTCATTGTCAATCATTTAAAAAAACAAAATAACAAACAGAAAGAAATAAGAAACTTCTGGTCTGTTGCCACAGGCCCTCTTCCCTTTCCTGGAGAGTATTTATTTTAGGATTTATGGTTTGGGCAGAGGGAGAGCCACTGGGCTTGATGGCCTCTGCTCTGAAAGCAGCATGGCCCAGGCAGGAGCTGCTTACATCTTGGAAATCGCCCAAGGTCGTATGGGCAGCAGGGCTGCTCCACTCTGGCCAGCAAACTGTGCCCTCATTTTCAAAGGGCCCTCCCGCCCGGAAAGGGAAACGCCAGGCTCTTCCTCTGTGACGGTACCTGGGTACCAGCCTCATCTGGACCCCAGCAGGAGCTGAGTTTGTGAGTCCTGAGGCTCCCTCCAGGTGTCATAGAACTTGGACTTGCCTCATGGTCTCTCCACACCATGAGCAGGGTGGGCACGTGGCTCATCCTGAGGATGCTAAACAGAAGCTGGGCTGAAGCAAGAGATGAGCGAGGTGTTGCCAATGTGGGAACTGTTGCTTGGGAGGGGATTGGATCAGCTGGGGGACGAATTACTTGAGTGAGGAGCTGGCTGCAAGAGGAGCAGCCTCCAAATGACTTGATCACGCAGAGAACACAGCACGCTTCCAGGGTGGCCAGGCCGCACGGAGGATGAAGCTGCCAAAGGGAGAAATGTCTCCCTGGACGCTTTGTGCTCAGTGAGTGGGACGCAGCCTGCCTTTACTCCTCAGAGGAGGAGGACCTGAGGGAGGTGCATGGGAGATCCCTGGATGGGCCTAGGAATGCCCCTAAGGATCAACACTGCCTTCAGCAGGGCCCAGTTCCAGGGCCTCTGGGGAAGAACCCGTAGCTCTGCATTCTCTGCAGGGAGTCAATGTGTAGGAGCTCCCAGCAGCTGCTTTTCTGCATCCAGGTGAACAGCTCGGGTGTATGCCACCCTGGCAATGCTACTTCCGAGATCATCCCTTCCTTCACACCTTCAGGAACAAAGGTGAAATGTATGCTGTGATCAGGTCATCAATGTGAGCATCCTGTGAACGCCATGTGATCACCGGATGTCAAGAGAGGTGCAGAGTGGTACCTAGTCCCCAAAGCACTGGGTTGGGAGTGGATGCATGAAAAAAAAAAAAAAAAATTCCATGGTGTCAAGAGTTTGTACAAAGCATAAAAGGACATTTTGAGTTAAATCTGATTTCAGCTGTAATTGGAAAGCATGGCTGGATTACCTGAGTTTATTCAAATTGGCCACCACCCAACAGCGACATGGATAGTGCCCTTGGAGACTCACAGTCCATCTCTACTGATGTTGAGGAATCTCTGAGCAGAGAGCTAATTCACAAAATGGATTTTTCAAGGGTGGCTTGGGCCTTAGTCTCTACATTGTCCCTAAAAAGAAGCTACACATTCACGTTCTGATTATGAAACAGGGTAAGATCTGACTTGAGCCTAAGAAACCCTGAGATAAAATTGATGGTTTTCAAGCTCATTGTTCCCCATTTTGAGTTTTGAGGATTCTGGTGGCAGTGGCAGATGGTGAAGAACCTTCCAAGCCCCAGGCAAACCACCCTGCTCTGGGCAGGGGAGGGCCTCATCGGAGCCAAAGTCCCCCTCTCTCGTTTTGGTGTCCTAGACATGCTGTTGACGCAAAAGCAAATGCCATAGGGCTTTGCACACCTTAGTCATGGCCCCAGCAGGTTAACTTTGGAGCACGGTTTGTGGAATTGGGTCTCCTGCTCTTGACTTTGTGGCCTGCAGCAGGTGCATCAAGAACTGCCGTGGCGGGGGGAGGGCATTTTCAGGACTTGGAGTTGTCCTGGGTGGTACTGCGGGGACAGATGCTGGACATTGTGTGTCCCGCCATGGCCCACTGGGGAGAGTGTAAACTATAATGTAGATCACTGCCCATGGGGTGCAGCGGTGCCCCAAAATGTATTCACCAGGTGCAGTGGATGTGCCACGATGATCAAAGAGGTTGTTGATGAGGGAGGAGTGGGGTGAGTGGGGTGGCAGGTATATGGGGACCTCATATTTTTTTAATGTAACATTTAAAAGAAAATAAAGGAGGAAAAAAAAAAAGCTGCCAGAGCTGGAAACGTTCAAACTGGAGCCCCCTGAGCAGACGCGGGGCCCACCCCCGGCCTGTGCGCGGGAGGAGGAGGGGCAGGGGCCAGGCGGCCTCGGAGCAGCGCTCTCAGCTACGGCTCTGCTTGGTCCAGTAGAAACTCAGCAGAGGCGAAGGACGGAAAGTCAAAACACAAGAGGCAAAACTGCAGCTTCGTCCTTCGCGGCCCTGAACCACGTTCCCACGAACCCCGGGGCGGGGCTCCCGAGGCTAGGCCGGCTCCGCGGCCCTGCGCATGCGCCGGACTCCGCCAATAACGCGGCTGCCTGCGGTCGCCGGCCCTCTCTGCTCCGCCTCCTGCTCTGCTTTGTAACGTTTGGTCTTTGGCCGACGAATAGGATTCTGGGTTAAGGCGGCTCGTCAGTAACTGGGTGAGAGCTGGACCCCGCCCACAGCTGTGACAAAACCGAGGAGGGCCGTGGAAACGGCTTGCTCGGCGCCCTAGGAGTGGCAGAGCGGGTCGGGGGCTGTCCAGCGGGGGCTGTCGGTGTGCGGGCCGCTATCCTCGCTGTGCGGGAAAGAGCGCAGAGGGACCCGGGCCCGTGAAGGCGGCGCTGCTCTTCCTGCAGGGCCCACACTCCGGCCGTGTTGTAAACGGAGCGAGCAAGGAAAACCGGGGAAGGAAAAGTCCTGTCAAGGCCGCTCGATTGAGGATTTCCACACCGGGGCTCGAGGACAGGTGCGACTTCTCATGAAAAGCGGGGCCATCTGTACTACGGAGAAGTCCTGTTGGGATTCTTTATTTCTCCCTCTTCACCAATGAAATTGTATCACTCTATTTTCCCTTCGAATCTGCAAAATTTTCTCTGGGAATACTGAGTTTTGCAAATAGAATGTGAAAATGGGGGAAAGCTGATTTGGAGCAGGGTCGAAACGTGAGAACGTTTTCCCACCGCGGACGGTCCATCCTGTCTAACGAACCAGGAGTCAGTTACCCTCGGCCTGGATTGTCAGCGTCCATTTTTTCTCTTCCTTTCTAAAAATGTTATTGTGGCGACGTTAAAAAAATTTCCCATTTTTAACCATTTTGAAGTGTACATCAGTGGTATTTACATTGATGGTGTGGTGCTACCTTTACCACAGAGAGTTACCAAAACTTTTTCATCGCCCCAAACAGAAACTCTGATACCTCTTAAGCAAAAACTTCCCACCCCAGTCACTGGTGGTCTCTAATCTACCTTCTGTTTCAATGAACTTCCTTATTCCAGAAGCTTCATATAAGTGGAGTTGGACCTTATCTGTCCTTTTATGTCTTATTTCTTCAGTGCAAATTTTAACTGCAATTTGGTTTCTCTTCAACGAGTGACACCTCCCTAACTGCTGGCCAACTGGCACAGGCTAAATTGACAGGAACAAGGCCACGTTAAACTAAGAAAAACAGAAATCAGGGAAGCTGGCGAACCCAAACCCAGCCGCGCAGTGTACAGGAGTGAGTCCTGGATCACTTGGCCCCTGCTTGGTAACCCCTGAGATGGGTGTGAAATTCTTTACTTCCTCATTCCCAGTTTAAGGTTTTCTCATGGCACAAACAGGGAAAGCACGATGGGCAGTTCAGTATTAAGTGAAGGTTCCCAGGCCCTCCTAACGGTGGTCCTGCTCCCTTCACAGGGGTCTTGGGGGCTTTCTAGAAGCTCCCAACCCCTACTTATCAGCAGGCTCGCTGCCATCTGGCATTTCCACGTGGGCTCTCGGGGACAACAAAGCTCCTGACCTGCTGTTACTGTCACAGCACTTGGCTCCGCTGGGCCCCTGGACACAGGCATGGTTCTCTTTACCTCCACAGGCAGTTTACCGGGTGACAGGAATCAAAGGAGGGGAGCCTGGTTTGTCAAAGTCTTAAAGGGCCTTGAGAAGTCAATCATTCCATTCCCAGCCTTCGGGCATTTTTCTTTCAGAGACCTTTTATAAATCCTAATATATCCACAAAACAAAGAAAAAAAGTCTATACATTTTGAGGCAAGCTCCACTAGCTTCCAGCTCAGCAGACGCAGAGTACTCGATCGACGGTGACAATATATGGAGGGGCATGTCAGCTGAGGTGCTCCTAGAAGCAGATGCTAAGATGGGATCATCCTACCGCAGTTGAAATGTCTGTGAAGGATACAGGTAGTAGGAGCAGTAGGCAGTCTTCAGACCCTGATGCAGAGGGACCACCTGAGACAGGAGAGGGGGGTGGGGGTAGGAGGAAAGAGGCTTGGGTGGGAAAAGCTTCAGATTGAGCTCTGAGAAAGTCTTAGCCAGGCCACTGGGCACCCTAGAGCAAAGCCTGCCTTTGGGAGCCCTGTGTAGGGCAGGAATGGCCTGGCTCCAGTAGCCCCACTGTCCTGTCATTGCCTGAGAGGCATGGGGCAGCGTGGTCTCAGCTGGACCCCTGCAGTGTGGCTGCTGGAGCTCCCCACAGCAGGTTCTCGTGAAGGAGCATCTGAGTGGGCACCTCCTGGTCATCGCATGAGAGAAAACAGAATTCAGAATTCTTGCTTAACCACTTCGTGGGACCTCCTGCCTCCAGCCCATGGAGTTTATCTTTAGAGCTCCTAGATCTGATTGCACTGTTGCTTAACAACATGCAACAAAGGGAGGTTCCAGCTCCCTGATGAAACACCAAGGCTCTTCACTCTTCAATTTTCTCCCTGCTCTCCAAGAAGAGTTCCTCTGCTACTGTCCAGAGCGGTTATAATACCAAATAGGATTTCTACGTCAACATGAACTTGATTACTCTTAGACTGAGCATTCACTTTCTGGATCTCCCCACCACTCCCCATAGTCTGAAATGGGTCATGTCACACATTTCTCGGGGATACAACTGTGAAGACAAAGCCCCTGTACTTACATAATAGTATTTCAAGGATAGCGCAAATGTTCAGGTTTCCTGAACATCACAGACAAAACTCACTCGCTTTTTTCTTTTTCATCCAACTAACTTTATATAAAGAAAAAATCAAAATAGTAAAACTTTGCAGTAATATTGGAGACAATTTTAGAACTGTATTTCCTAACCTCCAGAATATTAGCAATTCTACCTGATGTATTTTTTCTTATTTTCTTTTAAATGTTACATTTAAAAAATGAGGTCCCCATATATCCCCTACCCCCTCCTCCCACGTCAACATCTTCCATCATTGTGGCACATACACTGCACCTGGTGAAGCATTCTGGAGCACCGCTGCACCACATGGACACTGGTCTACATTGTAGTCTACACTCTCCCCCAGTCCACCCAGCAGGCCATGGCAGGTCACACGATGTCCAGCATCTGTCCCAGCAGTACAAGCCAGGACAACTCCAAGTCCTGAAAATGCCCCCACCTCATATCTCTTCTTCCCTCTCCCTACCATCAGCAGCTACTGTGGCTACTTTCTCCAAATCAATGCTACAATTTCTTCCATTACTCACTTTTGTCATCTCGATTACACTGCATCTAACTCATTTGAGTCATGTGCCTGCCTCCCCACACCGTTAGCTCATCGAGGTACCGGCCCATCTTTGTCCTCTTATGCTTCTCCCACTCTGACAGCCTCAGCATTTACAGCAGCAGAGACTACATTTGGAAGATATCTTGCATCTGTCCAGCCTCAGGGAATCAAGCAGTGGCAGCAAACCACTCAGTCTCTAGTTACTGGGTACTCGCTCTGCCCAGCATCAGAGCAGGGAAACGATGTGGGAAATGGTCGTGTCACACATGCCCCACCTTCTGTGATTCTTCTTTCCAAAAGTTCCACACTGCCTGTGACTCTTCAGATCTCACTTGTTTGCTCACACCTCATGTGACACTTTCTTTGTGGCAACAGGAACTAGATCAAATTCATACTTCTATGCCCTTTTTGGTAAACTCTCCCAAAGGTGAGTGTGAGCAATGGAATCAGCAAGTTACATTATTTGCAGTGTAACAGCTTCCAGTTTGATTATGTGGAAACTGATTATTCTGGTTCAGAGAAAGAAAAGGTTCACCGCCACAGTCCTCACTTGAAAAAGTCACAGGAGAAAGACAAAATTCCACTTGTAAAATCATTTTATTGGTATAAATATACATATGAATAAAATCCCTTCATCCTGTAATGTAAGTGAATATTTGTGAAATGTCTTAAAAAGAGTAGTATTTTGATTTTTTTACAGATGTCAAAGTATTCTCTCAAAAATCACATTAAAAGCTAATATGCAGATGGAAATTAAAGGCCTTCAAAAACGATTAATATTCATAAAACCTCATTCCAATCAACTATATACATTACTTTGGGCACATGGTGGAACCAGCCAGGGGCCTCTTCCATTCTGTTCTCAGCTGTGCTTGTTGATAGAGTTGCACCGACCAAGTATTACGTGTACAATTCCACGTCAGGAAGGAAGAAGTGCCCCATGGGAAAATGTAAAAACCATACCCAAGATCTAATATATATAATTTATACAAATTATTTATTAGTGTGCTCTGTTAATATAATTACAATGTGCAATTGCATAAATCAAGAATAAATTGCTCTAGCAGGTCAAATGCAGATTTGATACAGATACATTCAGCCGTACCCCACAGAGTCCACTGGACGGCGTCACGTAGGGGAGTGTGTGTCCAGTGACTTTATCCACCTCCAAAAACGCCTCTCGCAGGGCAATCTGTAGCTGCCTCAGAGAGATTCAAGTAGGGCCCACGGAGTAATCGCTGGCTTAAGTAGAAGGCATGTGAAGAACGCGTAGAAAGCAAAGGCCAAGGGTTGGGGGAAGGACCAAACGAATGAGTGTTGATTCCCTAAGAGATGGATCTGTCTCCAAAGTTGCAGGGAGGGAGGGAGGGGAAGCAAGCAAGCACCAGGAGAAGAGCACCTAGGAGGAGGTGGGGCCCCGGATCCTCTCCAATGGCTGTCAAAAAGCACCCTGCCCAGCAAGCCTTCTGCGTGGGGCCCCTTCACACAAAAATAAACTCTTTTTCGGCTTCTTCCCCGGAGTCACTGGACTTGCCCCCTTGCTGGCCATCTTTGCTGGAGGAGCGCGGTCTCTGCTCTCGACACTCGTGGGGCTGTGGCACCCAGCTTCTCCTCGAGGCTGGAACAGAACGGGAAGGAAGGCAGGCTGCCTGTTAACAAGGCCCCAAAAAGCAGAGGCTGCAGGGGGAGCTTTCTCAGGACCAGCTCACCAGTTCCATTGAGAGACTCTCGACAGACGTGAAAACCCAACCAACGAACACAGACACATGGAAAGGAGAAACCAAACCCACGGTGAAACCGTGAACCTCTCTGAGGTACAGTCGAGCTCTGGGGGCGAGGTCCCCAGAGAGCAAGTACTGGGGGAGCCGAGGGAGCTGCCAGGAAAGAGGGGCGCCCCGAAGCTGCCCTGCGCCAGGTCAGCTCCTCAGTCGTGGCCGCTCCCTCCCTCGCAGAGAGCAGGACAGCCGCGTGGTGCTGGTTGCACAGATGTTCTGTTTGACGCCTTCTGCAGACCATGTAGGCTTTGCGTAGGAGATGTTAGGAAAGGCCCGGGGAATCTTCATCAGACCTTCCTATGGCTTATGGTGCTTCTGTTTCGTTCTTAAAGTCTTGCAGAAATGAATTAAATATTGCCTGTAGTACACTAAGCCCTTTTAGAGCCCTTTGTCCTCTAGACAAAGGAAGTATTATTTTTGCCTGTCCTAATACACATAAATGGAAAGGGGGACCGACCCACTGAGACTTTACAAGGTAAAGATGGAAAATAATTACTCTAACAGGCCTTGTTATGTGCCAGGCACGCGCTATATTATTATTGCAACTCCTTGCCAGTTCCCTTCAAGTTTTGTAAAACCTGGAACCAGCATTTCAACCTAGATCTGTGTCTCCTCAGCCATGTCCTTTCCCGTAAGAGCAAAGCTTCACTGCTACTCTCCTTTAGGGAAAGGTTCAATCATCAAACTTTGGCACAGCTGTTAAAGGCTATTAAATATTACCCACCATGTCTATTGTATACACACCACTTAAGCTAAAATGTCAAATGTACGTACACGTGGTGGGAAAGCGTGCAGCTACCTCATTGCTCTTCAAGGGAAATGTCCCAACCAGGAACAGTGTTTCCTCCTGGGAAAGCCACAGGATTCATTTCATGCTTCTAATCACTTTGATTTTAACATTATGCTGAAAAAAAAAATTAAAATAACAAAAAAAACTCCCCTTGCCAGGAACTGGCTGTTTAAATGTTTACCTCACTAAAGAGCAGTGCAGGAAGGGAACACTCATTAAACCTGAAAGTTAAAATGCAAACATAATAAAGTACTTCCCTTGCCATTAAGACTGTTAGGACCAGATACTGAAGTCTAGACAATAAAAATTTAAATTTTTAGTTAATTACATTAAATTTTCCTCATGGTAAAATTAAATATTCAAAATTATGGGTTCTTTTTACCTGACAGCTTTGAGCAAATTCTTAGGTGGGGGAAGGGGAGAAGCAACAAAAGATATAATAGATCTTTATTTTTAGCTTGTTTTGAGTGAAAAACAGTAAATATATTTTTTGACTGGGCCGTTGGAAGTTGTTAACCCGGGTATTGGGAAAGAGGTAAATAAGTTTCTATGAATATTTTGCCCTTTTTCACAAAATAATTTGATAGCAATACACAAAGAATTCTTTAAGTTATCAACTTCTGCTAACATTAAGAACAGGGTAAAGTAGAAAAGAAGAAAAGATTTAAAATAACTTCACTTTGAAAACAATCTGTAATAAATCTAACCTAAAAATATAATATTACTAGTGGTATCTGCTAGAATACTTTATTCATTCAATTTTAAAGCTAAAATAAGTTGTTCTTTTATATCAGTGACTCAAAATAAATTTCCATCACTAAAGGCTCAAGGGAAGAAATAAATAGGGTGATATATTGCTCATTTGTTTTCAGGGCAAATACATTTGTTCTCATTTTTAAATTAAAAAACAAAACTGTTCATCCTTCCCAGAATTTTCGTTTCCTGGAAATTCCATATCATGTTATATCACATGCTCTCAGAGTACTGTCTAAAAATGGAGAAATTCCTGGCACCGAAAATGTTTATGACACAGATATAAACTGGGCTAACCCTAAGGGCCAACCAAGGTCATCACTGCAAGTCTGAGTGAAATTCAGAGAAATCTAACACGGAATCTTCCAGACTATGCTCCTGGGTTCCTCAGAGGTGAGGGTTGGGAATGGGAAGGATAAAGCAAACCCTAAGTTAACAGGTTGGTTTCTGGGTTGGTAACAGAGATGCAGGGCCAGTTTTAAAGCACAACTGCAATTTCTCCAGCAGAGTTACCCAAGAGGATTACAATACAGCCTATCTAGAGGGCTGATCAAATGTCTTGCAACGCCCTGTGACACTCAAGTTCTTTCTAAGGATTTTCCCCTTCATTGATCAGACTCTACCTACTGGACATGGGACCTTGATGAGTCTTGTACCAGGCTGACATGTCCTGGGCATCGTAGGTAGGCATCACTCACAGAGGCACGGTGAGCCCAAGGAACTAAAGGCACACAATGAATGCCTGCAACCAAAGCACCTGCCTCTCCCAGGCCCCTTATCAGCCTTCTTATTAGTCTATGTCATTAGTATAAACAACTTTGTAGGGGGATGTTCTATGTCAAGTTTGTTTCCCAGGCCTCAGGAAGCATCTATTTGATTGCATTTAATCAGGATGCTAATTACAATGATATTGAAGTAGGTTTGGCCAGGCGTCCATTAATGGATGGCTTAAATACGAATTTTGTCAGCTTGAAAGTTAAAATTCAGGATTTATTTTAAAATCTTTATAAAATTCAGATTTTTCACCAATTCACCTGGACCTCTTCTAAGGTAGCCTGCTATAATGCTTGACTTTGTTAGAAAAAATCAGATATTTAAACTATACTTCTTTAGCACACATGTATACAAAGTGCTAGAGAGTCTCTATGCATGGATTATTTTTTTACCAATGCAAGTGCTATTAAAATTAAGTTATAATAGGTATTCAAGGAAGTGAACGGGTAATTTATTCAATGCAAATATTCCCTTTATATTCACAATAACTGGTGCAGAAAGGCTCAAACATGAAATCTGTAATTCTTGAAGATGATTTGACTTTGCATACACAACACACACACATAATAGAGGCTAATTTTTAAACTTCTGAAAAGTGCACATAAGCTCAGAATTAGATATTCAAATGAAAATTTAAGCTTTTTCCATTTTAAGTTCCAAAGACATCCATATTTCCCAAGAGAAATCGTTATGATGACCTTAAAATAATATTCCATTAGTTGGCCCCGACTTTTTTTTTTTTTTTTAACTTTCCGACAAGAGTCACAGCCAACTGTTAAACTTCTCTTGACGAACTCAGATAGGGGAAGTGGATCTCTGATCTGGTAGAAAAAAGTAAAACAAAGCACTGGCTTATAGACTATGAGCGCCAGCCAAGTATTTATTGGTTGGATTGTGGAAGAGGTAAATGACATATAAAAGGAATCTCAGAATCAGACCCCCAGTAGAAACAGGATACATTACAATGCATACAAAGCCAAAATCAAACTCTTTTCTTCAAGAAAATAGGATAAATTCCAATGACAAATCACAGCTTCTAATTGAATGTAGAGAGGAAGGGATAGGAAATTCAAAAGGTGCAGTTAAAATTATTTCCAGAAAAGAAAGCAAGCATTTTACCTGTCAAATCAATATTAAAATAGCCACACAATCAAAACATAATTATCATGATAAAAATATGCAGCATGCTTTGAAAGCAACAGCTTATGTTTGTTTCATGAATTTACGAAAATAAGAAAGCTGTTTGTGCAAACAAAGCTACTATTCAAAGACAAAAGCGTCCACTAGAATTGCTCTGCTAAATGCTACTTGTTAACCAGAAACTAATCAGAAAGCAGACTGCTATGCAATTCTCAAAGGTGAAGGCAGTCAAGTGCTAGGAATCGGCACTAACAAAACAAAATTTAAATAGTAAAATTAATGTAATTGATGCTCCTGTAAAACGTACTTTTTGGTGTCTGTTGGTATTTCAATCAATCAAAAGGCAGAACAGCAAAAACAAGATGGTGCTATTAAATTCTGTGAAAATTTGACATAGCCCATCACAAAGAGAATTTTAAGACAAAAAGGCCATGGAGTTATGGAAATGTACAAGATAGAATTTCTTCTCCTTGCCTTTCTCTGGTTTGACTCATCTCTGTGCTCATCCTCTGTTGACACAAGGTTAATGCCTTACTGAATGAGTATTAGGGTATTCGGAAGGTGGGCACTCTGAATCTCTTCACTGTATGAAGTCTTTTAGCACTGTCTTGAAGAAACACTGCATTAAGGGTACTTTACTAATAATAAATGTTCCCAGAGTAGTCCAAGTGTCAATTTCCAGAATCTGGAAATATCTATAGCCTGGGAAATCCTTATTGCAAGGGGCAATACAGAGATAGAGCTTCCGATCTAACATACTTTCAAAAATAACCACCTCTCTAGAAAGTGTCTTAGATGTTCATTTACAGAACTTTTTTATAACTTGAAGATAACGGAAATTTTCTTGTGGTATCAGAGAAAATCTCTTGTGCAGAGGAGAGTTGTTTTAACTGTGTGTCTATGAACAAGTTTACCACACAGGAAATTCTTTAAAAGAAAGGGCCAAGTCAGCCTGTTTTCTCTAGGGCAGGTGACCCCTGTCCCAAACAGAAAGTTCTGTCCCTATGTGAGCCACAGAATTTCCTTTACACCACGCATCATGTCCTAACTGCACCGTCATCTAGCTAGTGTGTGCCAGGACACCAGGCAAGCCCGAGCATGTGGCGTACCCAAAGGAATTGGTGTAGAAGGTTGGCTCCAAATGCTGTGGCATGTAGGAGCCAGCAGGTGCTTTTTGGTTGCTGGTGTTTAGTTTTTAAATCTACGTCAAGGAACTTTGTGAAAGGTAGCACTTCTATCAGCAGTTCCTTGAGGAACTGGGCTAGTAAGCTGTGAGGTGGGTCACCAGAAGTTTGTTACCAATAATAAAGAGCAGGAGTTTGAGAATAGCTTCTCCTTTTGCAACAGGTAAGTTATCTCTGTAACAAGGTCTGCTCCCCTTAACTTGTATTTGGAGGTGCTCTTGGAGGGGCAATGAGGGGCATGAGGCACAGCTAAAATGCTGCATCACGCACACAATCCATCGGAGCCTAAATACACACACGTTAAACCCGGGCAAGTCAAAGGTCTACATGAAGCAAAAGGTGTCATTCCAAGGGCAAAGGGCCTTGAAGGAAATCTCACATGTCAAAATACTTGGCATTCTTAGACACAGAAAATTCCCTTCTGAGGCTTATTTGAAAATTTCCCTTTGGAGGGTAGAGCTGATTTGACATCTGCCTCTTTCTGTCTCCTGGGACTGCTCTGACCTGCACAGAATGTTACAGACTTTATTACAGGGCCAAATGGAAGACAGCAGTCATAGACCAACCACTGTAAAATAGACTAATTTGTTCCCAAAGGTTGAGAAGCTAATAAACAGGTGACTTTTCGTATAAAACATCTACTGGGGGGATCAAGTGCATGACAAGGTCTGCTCTCAGACACTGACTTCTTATAGATCCTTTCCGAAAAGAGTGTGAGGTGTCAGGTGAATATTCTCTGAGGGTATAAACCACGTTATTCTAAGAACTTTGGATCTAATTCCAGTTGAAATCTAACTGAAGGGTAAAGCTATAAGGGGAAGGCTTAGGAGGCATGGTGCCCCAAATAAAAATAAAACTACACAACCCCAAAAATGTGAAAGGATGAGTCATCACTACTCCAAAGTAACCTGAAGCTTCTCCTAGAATTTCTAGTTTTATATTTTCAAATTTTCTTGTCAATAGATTTTGCTTCAAATGGAAGGACCATTCTGTTGCCATATGGGGAAAAAAAAATCTGATTTATGAATAATCGCTACCCAGTCCCAAGATAGAAGCTACCCAGTTAAAGTTCGTTTTTGTTAGTGCCAGTTCATAAGCTTTGGGTCAGTGAGGGATGATAATCGAAGCTCTAACCATTTGTTGGCTGTGACTTCCTGTGCCCAATTGTATTCACTTCCTCTTCTGCAATGGTGGAGAACAGTTTTGAAGATCTTTTCCCTCTACTGGAAGGCTTGTCATGATCTGAAACTCTTTTGTAATAATCTCCTCTTTGCACTACCGAGGAAAAGGGATTCATTTTACCCTTTATATTAGCAAATACACCAATGTGTAAACATGAATATTAAAAAATGTTAGTATTAAAATTACATATCATTTTACCCACCCCACTTAGGATTCAAGGAACCTACGATGTTAGTCCTTATCTACAGATTTCAACAGCCAACACGATGGAAATGTTGTGCAAAATAAGGTGAACTTTGAGTCTGCCCCCAAAAAGGTACTAACAAAAAGCCCCTGGGTTACCATTTTGATTCCACAATGGATTAATGAAAATCACATTCACTATGGAACAGTCCAGAAGAATCATAGTGATTTACCTGTTTCAGAAATTAGTTGGGCACGCTAGTCCAAAGGGAGGCACAGAACAAGGAAATGGAGTAACCAGCATGAACAACGAACAAGCAAACAGTTAAGAGTACATCAGGAACATTTTCTAAAGACACAGACAGGGCTAACAAGAGAGCCACCTTAGTGGACCAGCTGATAAGTGAACAGAGGTCAAGGTCTTACCACCTCGGACATTTACAAGCTGCCCTTAACCCTTGTCTGTACTTCCAGTCCAGCTTCAATTCAAAGTGATACCGTGCGTATGACCTCTGGAGTTAGCGTGTTGACCCTTGGACCCTAGATGGGAAATGGTCTCCACAGCTCTACTGTCTCTACCATCCTACTACTGGGGGGAGCGACGGAGGGGATCAAACATCTAGCAACTTAGTCTATTTCTTATATTCTTGGAGAAAGAATATGGGACTTCCCACAGCAGCTAAAGGCATGCTAGTGGCATTCCTCTCCTTTACCTCTCTGTGAACCCACAGAAGGCCTCTGATAGTCATCCTTACTTGTGAGGCCTGTGTTACTCTAGGCTTTCTTTTGGTCATCTATAGGCATCCAGGCAACATCATTTTCCAAAAATGTTAATGATCTTTAATATAACCTGCTGTCTTTTATTTTAACCTTTTAGCATTTCAATTGTTTTAAGACAAGATGGGCATTCCTACTTACCACTGCCACCCCTTCCCTGATTTCCATTCCTCTCTAAAAGGATTCTTTCAAGCCATTTTCAGTTTCCTTGTAAGGAAAGATGCAAAGGAGGGAAATGGAGGGTGGGAATCAAGAGGGGCTATGTGATGACAGCAGGGCTGCCAGGGGCACGTCTCGTTCTCAGGTCACTATGACCTGGAACACCCAAGGGTCCTCCTTCTAAACCAAGACTTCCAAAGGCGGGAGCTACACTATTGAACCCTCTGTTCATTTACTCCCTGTGAAATGCCTAGAGGTGCCAGTATCTTTGAAGATTTTGCTTCCCTGTTTGAGGAAAGTCCTTTTCTAGCTCTGGTCACAACCCTGGTATAGCCAATAGGCAAATAAAGCTTGTACCCAACAAATTAATCTGCAGAATGGGTATGAGAAAGCAGGCAGTGTTATTTTCTTTTTATTAGGATCTCAAGCCATAAAGAGAGTACTCAGAAACACCTTCAATCCAAGACTACTGTTAACAATAAAAGAAAAAAAATAGGCTAATGGAGGAAGATGTGAGAGTCAGAGAGATCAAAATATTCTAAGATAGCAAATAAATCTAAAAACAAAGCAACCCGAAAACATGATGAAAGCCCCCTGCACATGGGTGATGACTTGTGCGGTCCTAGGATTTCTTGATAGGAGGGGCTTAGAGGCAGCATTCACTTTACTTAGGATAGACCCAAAAGTCAATTGTGTAGATAAAAGAATGGAGGAGGTAGGTAAAAGAAACGGCAGGCATGCTGAAGCCACACAGCCCCCATGGAGGACAACCAGATCTGATTGTAGGAAAGGACATTCATGTCATCAGGTTATCTTGCTTTACTCCTGCTCCAGCAAATGAGAAGCATTCATGCAGGTAATGTGCTTCTGAGAATGAGGGAGCAAGCACAACAGGCCACATGGTCTCTGGGGCCTGGGCAGGCTGTTCCTGAGCCATAGCAACCGTCATTTACCACAAGCTTTTCTTAGAAAGAACAGGACCTAGAAACCTACAGGACACATCAAGTGAGCCACAAAACAACTTTTAAGGTGCTCCTAATATACAAGGAGCCAGTTCCGGAGCACCTAGTAATGACTCACAAAGATGTCAGTCAGACCTTTGGGCTGAAAGCCTCAGCTCTGCTTTTCAGCTCTGTATTTGGTGCTTCATGAAGATCCAGCGCTGTCAATAGGCTTGAGCTGAGTTCTGAGCTAAGAAACTACTCTGCCTCCAAGGGCTACTGACTTAGGCCAAAGCTGAGACAACACTGAAGTACAGGGATAATTATTTTTCTTTTGAAATGACCCTCCTTGGGGAGAACCAGCCCAGAGAAGAAATTTCTTACCTTCCTGGGAAAATGTCCTGGGACTGGGCTGAGGGCTGCTCTGGCCATCTCTCTCCTTCTCTGAAGGAACTTTTTTCAGGATAGGTGGAAGAAGAGCAACTTTAGGAGAACTAGGGCCAGATGGAGAATCTGGGATGTCCTCTACGGAGACACAAACATGTGAATCAAACTGTTCGACAGACTGGATTCCAACAGCATAAGCCAGGTTAATTTAAATACAAATCACTAATAAGAAAAAGTCATCACAGAATTTTTCTGGTCGCAAATTAGCATCATGTTTCTGCTTAGTGAAGTAACATCCACAAATAATAGAGAGAGACATAATTAATACTCACTAAAGGGTAAAACAGCACAGATGTGTGTCTATCCTGCAGTCACAGAATTTCAATGAATTAATCTTTGCAAATTAGATCTGTAGGTCAACCAAATTTCCTTCTGCCTCAAACAAAATGGCTTTTTAGTTTAAAAAAAAATAGAATTTAAAACCATTCCCTTTAGGTGCTGTCAAATCTAATACAGTGGTCACAATATATACGTCCATAAAAATGTGCAGGTATGTATGTATGTGTGTATTAACATACATACCATGATCATTAAGAATAACCTGGAATTGTGGTAGACTCTTAGAACCACAAAGGACTTGCGTGATCACTGTGCAAATGAACTGATTAAATGACCTGCTAAGCTAAAAAAAAGATGGTGAAAATAAAGCTAGGGCCAGGACTCTAGTTTTTTCAAATTCCAAAACCAGTGCTTTTTCACTCTAACTAAAAGGATGAACTAAATTATGCTCCTTTAAATAAAAAGTTCATTTTCTCTGCTCTCTTACCAGCAAGTTATTTCTCAGCTCTGTGCATGTGTGTACACATGTATGGGTGTGAGTATATATGTGTGTTGTGTAAAACACAGCCCACAGCCAGGTTCCCTTCAGCCTCACACTTTCACTCCAGGTTTCCCCTTTGCTTCACCACCTAAGCAGGGATGATCAAGACACTGAAGGCACTGGCGCTTCCCACCTTCACTATTGCTGAGAACTGCTGCAGAACTGAGATGGTATATCTGGTAATGCCAGTGAACTCTCAAGTTCTATAAAAATACTAGTTTGTTAACATCATTTTCTATACACTGAGTACTAAGAAATAAATGGACACATTTAGTAAATAAACTAAAATAAAAGCTTCTTATAGCAGAATATTGGAAATCCGACTAGTTTTACATTCAAGACTTACAGTATAGGAGCCAAAATACTCTATAAACTAGGGTAGGTTCATTTTATGAGCTGTTTTCTCTCTTCGTGTTAGAGACATGGCTCACCGACAATGAAAGCAGTGAGCCTCCTTTTGAGTAGTCATTTGCTTTTTCTTTCTTTTTAAAAATTACACTACTGTCTTTGTCAATAGTCTCTCTACCCCTTCCCTTCAGAAGCTATACTGTTTACAACAAGAAATTTTTATACTCCCCATTGTGATAGTTAAGTACAGTCAACTGGGCCAGGTTATGGTATCCAGTTGTTGGGTCAAACCAACACTGGTCTGATTGTTACTGTGAGGCTATTTTGTGGATTTAAATCATTGGCTGATTACATTACAATCAACTGAGGAGACTGCCTTCAGCAATAAAAAAAGTCTCCTCTACTCAGTTGAAAGCCTTAAAAGGCGAAGTGACGACTGCAGCACTCAGAAGGAAGAATTTCCACCCCTACTTCAGCCAGTGGACTTCTCCTGCGGAATTCATCAAAACCTTCATCGCAGTTCCCTGTTTGTGGCCTGCCCTACGGAATTTGGACTTGTCCATCCCCACAGTTAAATGAGCCAATTCCTATAAAAAATATCTCACGGTATTTACTAGATATCTCTTTCCTTTCAGTTCTGCTTCCCTAGAGAACCCTAGTACACCCATCAAGAAGAACTTTCAGCTTGGTTTGTGAAAAAAAGATTAAGTAGAATCACTAAGAATTTGGACCACGTCCTAAGTGATTTGCTTCAGTTTTCTGAGGTGACCCCTCTTTGTGGCCTCTCTCTGGAATCTGTGCACTAATTTCTAGAGCAGCCAATGGGCTATGAGAACTAGGGAATGTCAACCAGCCTGGCTGCTGGGGGAATGAAAGGAACGTATGAGAGAAAATGGGAGAGACCCAGAAGTGGAATAAGCATGGGCACAAGGAATACTACCTTTATTTCTCATCTTACTCAAACTGTCTGCTTACTGGTGGGCATGCCCCGTGCACCCTACCTTATAAATACACGTGCCCGTTGGGGAGAGGTAGGGAAGCAGAGTGGGCACCACAGCTGTGGTGCCTTACTGTCTGGCTGCCACTTGCCAGCTGCCTGAGTTGGTAAACCTAGGACCTCTGACCTTGTTTCCTCATGTGTAAAATGGGGCCATGATGGTGATTTTACTCTGTGCCAAGCTGACTCAGTTAAGACCAGCTAATATTATTAGGTGGTAGATTGAATCACGGCTCCCACAAAAACAGGTTCAAGTTCCAAACCCGTTCTATGGGTGTGGACTCATTTGTAAACACATCTTGGAAGATGTCATCGGTAAACTGAATCAGGGGGTCCTAATCCAATGTGACGGAGACCTTAGAAGCAGAGGAAATTGAACGCCATATTTGTGGAAGCCCAATAAGGAGACTGGAGGAGACCAGCATGAGACAGAGGCACAGACTGACTGCCAGGAAGCAGAATGCAGTAGACTCTGGAGAAGGCATGGCCTGTCAAGACCTCGATTTTGGACATCTAGCCCTCAAAACCATGACAATGAATTCCTGTTGTTTAAACAAACCAGTTCTGTGGTATTTGTCATAGCAGCCCTGGCAAACTAATACACGATGATGATGATGAGCCCAATCTGACTATGTATCTCTACCTCTATTTGCCAAATTCTCATGTCAGAATTAAGCACAGGGATGAAGAACTGATATGGCCATTCACGACTACCCAGTCCACTTTTATATAGACTTATAAAATGTCCTTATAGAAAGTTAAAAAAGCCTTTGCAGGAAATAGGGTCTCTACTGCAACTTCAATTCTGTCTTCCAAGAGCTACAGCTCCCAAAGACAATACATATACAAATGGGTGTGGCCCCATTCCAATCCAACTTTATTTACAAAAAGAGGCCCAAATTTTTCCAAGCCCTGTTCTAAACTGTTGATATTCCAAAAAATACGGGGCAAAAAAAAAAAGAGAAACTTAAGTTTCCTCATCCGTGACCCGATCTTCAAATTGCAGCCTTTCAAAGGACCTGCACACCCTGAAGACAGATTTCAGAGCCCGAATCCAGCACTGAGGCTGGGCCAACATGACCCAAGATCGACTTTCCCACCCTCCCCACCCCCCCACCATGGCCCTGAAAGCAAGGACAGCCTCACAATCCCCACGTTTGCAGACAGTGGGCGCCACGTTGAATAAAGCAAGCTCTCACCCCGTCGCCTTCACAGCTCTGGCAGGGTTCTCACGTCCCCTCCTGCAGAATCCCACCCCCCCACACACATGTCCACCTTGCAACCCTCAGTGGAGTCTCGATCCCCCAGCTCCGGGAAGCCACCTGGTCACCGTGCGACACCCTTACCAGGCCGCGAGGCGGTTCTCGGTTTCTGCGGGATGGTGGGCCGTGCTGCCAGGCTGGGTTTGGGCGACTGAAGGAGGGGCTTTGGGCTGGTGGGTGTGCTGGAAGAGCTCCAAGACCTGGAGCCCGTGTCCGCTTTGGGTTCTGCTTTCGCATTCTTCTCTGGTGTTGCCAAACCAAAGCGGTTCTCTGGAAGACCTGGGTGTGGTTTAGGCACTAAAATAAAAATGGGCAAGACAAGCACACTCAACTTTAAAAATCAGAAGTCAAAGAGACCAACAATTTGGAGTTCGGCAAAGCCTAGTACATGATTTTTTGATCATTTACTGTCATTCCTTAACCTAGCTATTTCAGAGCAGAATCAACATGTGCTGGAGGGAGACAAGTTCTCTGCATAAAAGTGAGGAACTTGACAACAATGCTATCCCGAAAGCCTAACTCTGCCCAGATGACAACACTCACATGTAACCAACCAGCTCCATGACGTTATACAAGGAGAACAGGAGTGCTGAATGCATTTGAAGGTCTTTCTTGGATCAGGAACCAGATCTGGGCAAAACCAACTGCAGCACCCCAATTCTGGACAGTCATCAGATAGGGCTCTGGCTGCAGGTCCCCAGCAGGGGCGAGAATGGCTCTAGAAATGCCATTCCAGCCCCATCTCTCCCTTAAATTCACCAGACCACTGGTAAAAATAAGCTGGCTAAATTTGATTTACAGTCCAATGCTTTCTGCATGAATACACTTAAAGCTAAGGCATGAAAATGTTCAAAGAGCAAAACGAGGCTCCTAAAATGCAATTTACAAGTCACTCCCCCAACACCTTCCATTTAAAGGATCTGATTCTTTTGCTCCACCTGAAGTCAGAGCACCAAAGGACATGTCCTCTGATGCTCAAGCTAAAAGGGAAGAAGATTCCCTCATATTGAACAAAAGAGCTCTTGTCCACATACATGCATGGCTGATTGTTAAAAACAAGAGCCATGTCTCTTACCTTTTATTTTAAGCCTAAAAGGCAACAAGATTTGGGCATTAGTCTGAATGAAAAAGTAATCAGAATTTCCCCTATTTGGGAAATTGGTAAAGGCACCCTGTCCAAGTGGAACTGGGTGAGGTGAAAAGAGGTGTTTTTGCAGATGACATCTGGGAACAAGATTCTTGCCTCCCGCCCTGATTCTTCTTTCCATCACCTGTGGCTCTTGGAACCAGAAGGTAAGTGTGCTTCCTCAGGGGGTGACAGCCAATGGCTTACTTACCTGTCCCACTTCCTTCCAACCGTTCTATACTGTTCGAGGATAGGCTAGAAGGCTCCTGAGAGGCAGCGTCATTCCCAAGCTTCTAGAAAATTCAAGCAATACCCCCCCCCCAAAGAAATGTACATTTATTTAATGTGTAAGGGATAAAAAAAAGCAGAAAATAAATGACAACAAATTCGGGCTCCTTGACCCCACCCGCTCATGACTGTCTGACTCCTCTGCCTCCCTGAGACTTCCTGCTGGGACAAAGCTGTGAGAAATGTCTGGGGTCTGAAGGCGTGGCCGGTTCAGATGTGGGCAGCCGAGGGGCTTGGTGGCATCGCCTGCCTTTCTTGCTGAAGACTCGGGAGGGTCTGGAGCCTATGATGCTCCATGCCTCCCAGGCCAGCAGTGGGGCCACTCAAGCTCTACAGATCTTCCAGGTCCTCTCTAGGTTTTAGTTTCCAAAACTCAAGTTTTAAAGGCAGTGGAAACCTTTCCAATCTCAAGGAGTAAAACAGTCAAAAGGGGGGTTGAAATAAGTAGGACATCCTTGCACTGAGATTGCACCACAGGGGAAGTGAATTTGGCTCAACAGATAGTGTCCACCTACCACATGGGAGGTCCAGGGTTCACACCCAGGGCCTCCTGACCTGTGTGGTGAGCTGGCTCACATGTAGTGCTGATGTGCACAAGGAGGGCCATGCCACGCAGGGATGTCCCCCGCATAGGGGAGCCCCACGCGTAAGGAGTGCGCCCCGTATAGAGACGCCCAGCGCGATAAAAGTGCAGCCTGCCCAGCGTGGCACCCCCATACATGGAGAGCTGACGCAGCAAGATGACGCAACAAAGAGAGACACAGATTCCTGGTGCCACTAAAAGAATACAAGCAGACATAGAAGAACACACAGTGAATGGACAGAGAGAGCAGACAAGTGGGGGGGTGGTGGAGAAAGGTAAAAAAATAAATAAAAGATTGCTTCTTCCTTTAAAAAAAAAAAAAAGAAAAACGAGATAGCACCACCGGACACTGATCTATTTTTCAGAAGGCCAACTACAGAGAAGCAGGCTTTGGGATGGCATGAATTAAAAATAAAATCTACAAGAGGGAGGGGTTTGTGATAGCAAAGGCCAGGTAAGTGAAATGCTACTCGTCTCAGGGTAAGAGCTGCAACTGCCCAAGCTCAGAATCAGCAAACCCTCCACCCCCTGGATGAGACAGGTGCAGAAAACCCACATTAGCGTGATGCATTTAGACCCCAAAAAGCATGAACTGAAAAGCCAGGTGCTTGCTGAATATGCCCCACGTCTACTTCTGCCTAAAACTCAAAACGAGGCGGGCAGGTGCACCAGAAGGCACGATGATGCTGGCGCGGCAGCCCAGCCTTGGGGTGGCTGTTGGTTCCTGCTCATGCTGGGCTTGCGGCCAGCCTAAAAGCACACACGTCCTGAGGAGTCCTAGCTCGACGTTGGTTTTGATGCTATGGGAGGGATTATTTCAAACGCAGTTGAGATCCGACGCATGGACTGGGTTTACCGATCTGTCACGACCCCCCCAGGAGTGACGGCTCTAAAGAAGGAGCACACCCATTGCAGGAACACTGAGGCACGCTCGGTCCGACTGCAGAAGTTCCACCCTCCCTAGCTCAGGGAGCTGAGTAAGCCTCCAAGAGGAAAGGTGCACACGGGCACTGTGGCTCGGCTACCGCAGGCACGTTACTCGCCAGCGCCGTGAGAAACAATGCCAAGGAGAGGAAGCCCCGCGGCTCACTGGGCCTGGGACCAGGTCTTCAGTACTGTCAGCAGCCACCAGGTCCCAGCCAGGAGAGCAGGGATGTGTACACCCGTGCACTGGAGCTGCTGGGAAGACGGACCTGACCAGTGCCCTAGACCATCAAGCCTGGTGCTGGGATTTTACAGCCTATCAGAAGGCAGAGCATGTGTGTCCTGGACCCAGGCAAAAAGTCCAACACAGAACATCTTCATAGGGCCTGAAAGAGGGGGCCCAAGTGAGACACCCAGAACTCAAAATTTAAGGAGACACTTGCTCTCAGGCTCATGCAGTGCGGGGTTGGCACCTGAGCGTGAGGCTCTCCTTAAATTTTGTACTCTGGTGCCTCACTTGCCTGCACTGGGGGCAGAAAAAAAAAAGCAGGTGAGATCGTACCCAAAGAAAAGATATAGCCTCTAAGCACTTAATGCCTGTTATACGTCTGTTAATAAGGGATAAAAGCCATATCTTCATTCCCATGTTCCATTTTTCAAATACATGTATTAAATGTAAACAATGTATAGAGAATTAATCGAGAGTAGAGATACCATCTTTTTTTTTAAAAAAAATCAACTGTATATTGATATACAGCTGATGTATTGCAGTTTGATATTATTTATGAAAATTCCAAAAAGAGATATAGACTCTGTTTGTAAACTGGTCTGTTCCTCTGGGCACAATACTCTTTGATTAATTTAAATTCAAAGGCTTTATAGTTTACTTGATTAAATTAAGATTAGGGCTTTGATTCGACCACGTCATTAGGGCATGCCGGCTTGAGTCCCTGCCCCCTTGGTGGGCTATATAACTGGACACCCAAACAAGGAGAACACAGGAGCAGACACACGGGAACAGAGAGAGCTCTTCAGAGGCAGCAGAGGAGAGAGCTTGATCCTGGGGCCCCGGAGAGATTAGCCATTGGCCTGATAGCTTATAGATGACCTTATGAAGAGAACAGCGCATCTGAGCCCGGAAAGAAACAAGCCCTCCAGCCTACAGCTGAGATTGGAACCTGGGCTCACAGAGCCTTAAGAGAGAGGAAGGCTGAACCCGTTCAGACATCGCCATCTCGCTTCGACATTTGGCAAATGGCAAATTTTGGTGAGGCAGTACCTCTTATTGTACCTTGAGCTGGACCCTTTAGGGCCTTGTTAACAGTAACTTCTACCCCAAATAAATACCTTTTAAAAAGCCAACAGATTTCTGGTACTTTGCATCAGAAGGCCTTTGGCTAACTAATACATACTATTACATGACTAATAAAAAGCACACAATCATGGCATTTTAGGGTAAAATATACTAAGCTGATTTTTAAAAAAACTTTATTATTTATTGCTGTGATAAGTTTTAAAAATTCATACCCAGCATGAATGTTCTAAGGATTTTTACGATTGTTGTTTTTAAATAGACACTAGGTGGAGCTGGGGGATCATTAGTCTAGTCTTGAAAAGCTACAAACACTAAACCATAAGGGTTTTGCCACTTTGAGCCAATTTGTGTATCAACTCCAAAGCAAATGGAAAAAAAACACTCTTAGCGCCACTCATCTTCCCACTAAAAGGTGGTTCATCACCGGAAACAGATATTGAACAAAGGGCTCGCTAGCGTAGCTAGCACATTCATTGTGCTATTCCATAAAACAGATTAAAATGTAAACATTTCCTTGGGCGTGAGTCACCGATGATGTTGCAGATGTATTTATCCAGAATTTTGACCAGTGAAGGCTATCATACTTCCCTTGTTGAGGGCGCAGAATACAGGTATACAGCTGCCCCCTCCTGCCAGTTCTCTAAGGCATAAAGAGTGAGTTAGGGAAACGGACTTTGGCCCAGTGGCTAGGGTGTCCGTCTACCACATGGGAGGCCTGTGGTTCAAGCCCCGGGCCTCCTTGACCCGTGTGGAGCTGGCCCATGCGCAGTGCTGATGCGCGCAAGGAGTGCCGTGCCACGCAGGGGTGTCCCCCGCGTAGGGGAGCCCCACGTGCAAGGAGTGCACCCATAAGGAGAGCCGCCCAGCGCGAAGGAGGGAGCAGCCTGCCGAGGAATGGCGCCGCCCACACTTTCTGTGCCACTGACGACAACAGAAGCGGACAAAGAAACAAGATGCAGCAAAAAGACACCGAAAACAGACAACCAGGGTAGGGGAGGGGAATTAAATAAATAAAAATAAAAATCTTAAAAAAAAAAAAAAAAAAGAGTGAGTTAGGAGGGCTCTGTGACCAGGAAATTCCTGTATCAGGCTGGTGCCGTGAGAGAACTATGGGTGAATAGTTGTAAAATCACATGGGATGCAAGATTTATTCTAGAAGTAAAACAAAACAACCCACCACACCTGGGGTATGCTTTACTATGTATTTACTCTGAAAATTAATCAAGGTAAACCGTTTTTTGCTGACACTTCAAATAAAATAGATGTGATTTTTCCTTTCTTTGGAGAAGCAAGTTTTAAAAAAAGAAAAAGAAGTCAGGATAATGCACAGAGACCCAAGGCTGGCTTACCCATGGGTATATTCATCTCAGTGAGAGCAACAGGATGCAATCCTTCAAGCAGTAGAGAAATAGCGGGGGAAAGGAAAGGAAAAGGAAAGCCTTATACTTAAAAGAGAGATCTAAAGAATAAATAATCCTCTACGCTGATTGTGGGGATGCTCAGCAATTAATAGAGTCCACTATGAAGTGTTTTATATCAATGGACAAGTAGTCAATTAATTATAATTACGCCTTTAGCTTTTTTTTCTTTAGCCTTTTAAATCTGGATCATAGCAAGGAATTTTTAGTTTTGAAAAGGCAAATAAATTATAAAATAGATGAAAACCAGAATCTGCCTTTATAGAATGAGGTTTAAATATCTTTCTTTGCCTCTCAGTTCCCCCATCTCACGCCACATTCAGGACTCAATCTGGATTCAATTGGTTCAGTCTTTCCCCAGGTTTGGAGCTGCCCTGGAGAGTTCCCTAGTATTTCTGGGACACTCACAGAAGGCAATGGGGCAGGTGCAAAAAAACCCATGAATTCTCAGCCAGTGACCCACCTTCAAATGCTGTGGCTCTCCAGAAGAATGGGACTTTAGTGCCAAAGTAGAAAACACAGCCATGTTTTCATGGTCTGTGGTCCAGAGTCTTTAGAATTAAGTCTTTTGCGTTTGGATTTTTACTGAACAAACAGGTGCTCTCTCTGTACCACTCTTACCCATAAGAAACAAGTGGAGGCAAGAACACAAAGATAACCATCAATACAGGCCTTGGCTTACCTTCTGTGCACAGGCAGCTCTCCTCTCCTGCTTGGCTTTCATCTCTGCCAGCAGACCACTGCCCATCACTTGGACCCCATACCTTCGCCCTCCCTGTGGGCTGCTCTTGCTGTCACTGCGCTCCAGCTTCCCCACATCTTCCACCTGACTCTCTTCCAGGGAGTCAGGAGCTTTGGTCTCCTCTAGCCGTTCAGAATTGCCATTGTGCTCGGCTGGCTTCGTGTCTTTCCTGGTCGTGTCCACGGCTGGACTTCTGACCACCCCTTTTGGTGACGAAGGTTCATCTGTCATCAGGACAGTTGGTGGCCGCTCAGATTTGGATCGGGATTTGATTAAATTGAGAAAGCCACTTTTCCGAGAATCTCGCTTTTTCTTTTCGTCTCCCCCTTCATTAAGCTCGTGGGACTCTGAGCCCCTTGATCTCCTGCAATTGAAACGAAGACACAAATGCAGGTGGTTTTACTGTTACGCATTCCCAGAGAAACCATTCGATCTACAAATACGGCGATTGCTGCTCATACAGCGTTTCAACAAGCTGATGAGTCACTGCATCTAGGAAGTAAAGAGGAAGGGAGAACAACATCACATCCACACATGTGGATGCCAAGGCACACATGAAATTAAGGGTGAGAATCTGAAGATGCCTGTGATGGGACTGAAAGCAGAGCTGTGTTTTTCTATTTTTAAGTGCCCTAATCCAGGGCCTCTCTACTTAAAAGAACTTCCAACTAAACCGGCTACACTGAAGCAACAGGAGGGTGACTGCCTTGTTTAATTTAGAGGACACTTTAAAGGACCAGGTAGCTTTATATACTGCAAACAATCCTTCCACAGAAACTGGATAATATCTGCAATCCCACTCTTAGTGCTCAATCCAAACAAAGATTTAGACCCTTCCTTAAATGTAATACCAGTGAAAGAGACAACAAAATGAAAAGATAGTGAGCTTTGGTTGAGAGGTACCAGAAGGAGAATCCTCTGAAATCCTGGGAAGTGGGTGGGGAAAAGATGAAATGAAATGGATTATGTGGGAGGGATGACCAACAACTGTCTTTCCATCGGAGATGGTGACTGAACACCATTTAGTTCCCCCAATTCCCCATCAAAATTGGAGCAATGGATTAAAAAAAATTAGACAACATAAGGGCACAGGGGAGGAGAGGCAAAAGCAACAAAATCTGGCAGCCAAATGGTTATGAGTGAAAGCTGACTTTGAAGATCTGAGCACATGGAGACCTAAACCAGCAGTAGGGGAGGTCCAGAAGCAAGACCAGGTGCTGGCTCAGGAAGGAGAAGCAAGGGACACTGCTGGCAGTGGAGGAAAAGGTGGGGCTTAAAGAGAGGACTGGTGGAGCTCTGTTCCTGAAACCATTAGATCCTCTCTCCAAACCATAGAGCAGTGATGCCTGCCAGCCCCGTTCTCTCATTCTGGCCACCAGAACATGGCAGCCAGGTTTATGATCTTGAGACAGGACACCTTCTTGAGGAAATCTGACACAGTGAAGAGAAAAAAGCCAAAAACCAAAATCCTGAAGGGAAACCCTCCCTTCCAAGTAAATTGTCCAAGGAAGTCATCCTACCTTCAAGCCCACCAGGCAACAAACCCCACTCCCAAACTACCAAGAAGATCTTCGGGACTCCCACTCCATTTCAACATGAAAGATAAAAAATACTGCATTCGTGAAATAAGTAGAAGGTTAAAATGGGACAGCAAAAATGTAAAATTATGGTTGGAAGATAAAATGAGAAAATCTTTAAGAAAGTAGGGGGGGAAGACAAATTATTAGAAAATAGGAGTGAAAAGGTAAGAAAATTAATGGATCAATTTGACTAACAGAAGTTCAAGAAAAAGAGTACAGTGAACAAAGAAGGGAAGAAATTATGAAAGAATAATTCGAGAACAATTCCAGAGCCAAAGAATGTGAATTTCCATATTGAAATGGCTCACTGAGTGCCAAGAAATTTGGCTTAAAACTCCAACAACAAAAAACAAAAACACATTCCAGGGCTTATATATCATTATAAAATGTTCAGTGCACCAGGGACAAAGAGAAGATCCCAAACACTTCCAGGGAAGGCAGGGAGGGAGAGCAACAAACAAAAGATGAAGACTCAGTGTCTGAATTATTATAGCAGCGTTGGAAGCTAGAAGATATTAGGGCAAGGTTTTCAAAATTCTAAGTTAAAAGAGACTCCAACTTAGAATTTTATACCCAGCACAGTATTGATCAAAATGAAAAGCAGGCGGTTTTCAGAAGTTAACCCACATGTGCCCTTTCTCCTAAAGCAACCAGAGCGGGAAGTAAACTAGGGAGGAAGGAAACTAGGTTAAAGGAAATAGGAAAGCAATACAGGAACAAGCTGAAGGAAATCCTGGAAGATGGTAGGGGAGATCCCAGGGCCAGGGGAGAGCAGTGGACCTGGAGGGCACACTGGAGCCGGTCAGAGGGCAGAGTGACATTGTGTCTAAGAACCCAAAAATACTCGAATGTACTTAGAAGAGAGGTACACCTCTACTGGACAATTAGGAGATGAATCTGTGGTAAGATTACAGAAACGAAGGAAGGGAAAACTGGATGATGATTATCTCCAAGGAAAATAAAATGTTGTATAGGACAAGAAATATAATCAGCTATGAATAATATTTACATGGTTATAATGAGGAAAGAAACCACTAAGTATTGTAATTAAAATTATGACATAAATAAATAAAAAAGATGGGGAGAAGGCAAGAGCGTGCATGGGCGTTTTAAGTGTGGGTGGGAGGTATGGTTGGAGAGTGGCAGGCACTGAGCACCTGAGAGCTAGATTGTCTTCCTTTATGGTAAGGAGTCAATAGTTATGGTGACCATCTAAATCTGAAAACCATGACGGAGAATTAAGAGCAAGCTACTCAGGATTATGGGAAGCAAATAAAAACAACTAAAGCAAGTGACACTAGTTGCCTCTGGGGAATAGGGAGTGGGGAAAGAAACAAGGAACTTTTTATTTTTTGGTAAAATGCCTTTTAGAACATTTGCCTTTTAAAACTCTAAGTATGTATAACTTTGCTCTTCAGACATCCTTTACAGTACTTCATAACTCTACCTATGGCTAACCCTCTAAATATTGAGCTGGCAATAAAGCTATTTTTTTTTATTTCAAAATGAAATGAAAAAAAAACCCAACTTTAAGTAGATTCCATCGTTATTGGACAGAAACCTATCTGTGCACTGAACAGAAATCTCCTACATCAGTATCTGCAGAAAATGGATTTTACACCTTAAAAGTTGCCCAACTTTCATCTGGACTCTATTAAAGAGGAGGGTAGCACTAAAGGTAGAAGAACTCACACTGGAGAAGACAAGAACATATAAGGGGAAGCGGACTTGGCCCAGGGGTTAGGGCGTCCGTCTACCACATGGGAGGTCCACGGTTCAAACCCCGGGCCTCCTTGACCCGTGTGGAGCTGGCCCATATGCAGTGCTGATGCGCGCAGGGAGTGCTGTGCCAGCAGGGGTGTCCCCGCATAGGGGAGCCCCATGCACAAGAAGTGCGCCCCGTAAGGAGAGCCGCCCAGCATGAAAGAAAGTGCAGCCTGCCCAGGAACGGCACTGCACACATGGAGAGCTGATGCAACAAGATGGCGCAACAGGATGACACAACAAGATAAGGCAACAAAAAGAAACACAGATTCCCATGCCGCTGACAACAACAGAAGCGGACAAAGAAGAACACGCAGCAAACGGACACAGAGAACAGACACTCAGGGCGGGGGGTTGGGGGGAAGGGGAGAGAAATAAAATAAAAATAAATAAATCTTTAAAAAAAGAAAAAGAACACATAAGGCTGGGGGAAATGCTCACAAACCACCCCCCTAACTAAAGAGCAATTTCTAAAGTTCAGGAAGACGAGGGCTGCAGCGGTACCTGCAGTTTTCACGGGGACAGGCCAGGACCATCCCGAGCCATTCCCCCGAGCGTGAGGGAGGGCAGGCCACGTTCTAAGGGCTGTGTCACCTCCCATCACGCGAACGGGAAACGAAGCTCAGGTGCTGCTCGTGAAGAGCAGCCTTCCATCTGGGAAAGAGAGACCTGAAAGCAGACTGTCCGGAGGGACTCTGGCACTGAGCTCTGTTTATGCTGCTATTACTTGAGCCTTTTACATTGAGAATGTATTCATCTAATCCATGTGCTGTAAAAAAAATTAAAACCTAACAAACTCTCAAAGGATTGTGTGTGTGCTCTCACAGATGTGCACAGGGGACAAAAAAAAAAGTCCAGTCAGCAGTTAGAGAAAGAGCAATTAATTCAGGGGAGGATCTGTCAAGGGAAAGCTTCAAAGAATACATGACATTTAGGCTGGGTTTTGAAGAATGCAAGAAGAGAATTCTACCTAGGATGCCAGGCTTCGAGGTCAGTGTCCCAGAAGACAAATAATTGGGTCCCAAAGCTTGTAACATTTGGTAAGTTATTCAGTTACGGATATGACTTACTTCCACCTACCGTTCTGCTGAGGCAAGATAAGGCAAATCAGTCTACAGAATGGACAGGTTCCTTTTCCACCTGTGCCCAACTACCCACCCTCGGCTTATCAGGATGGTTTAAATTTGCTTCTGCATTGAATATATCAAGGCAAAGAATACTTCACGGACATAAACCCATGATATGAGTATATTTTAGGATGGACCTGCATTTAGTTGGAAATTAAATACCTTGGTACAAATCATGCTTAAGGGCTGGAGTGTTTCAGGTTAAAACAACTGTTAGTAAAAGTACCACTGAATTGTTTTCTAAGCAAACAAAGTAATGAGAAGATGCAGAAAGAACTTCTTAGAGGCTAACCTAGAAACAACTGCACTAAATCTGTTGCCACTTGACACTGTCTAGCAATGATTTATCAGCGTACGAACAAGTGAGAGAATCAAAAGCAGTAATGGCACCCTGCGAATGTTCACTGCACTATAGGGGCATCAAGAGGGGAATGTGGGGAAGCATGAGAAAAACAGCTGTGGTCTGCTTGAGACTAGTATGGTGGTTCTCCCACTTAAAACTTGCCTCAGCATAACCTAGAGGGTGTGTTTGAAAAAACAGATTGCAGGGCCCACTCTCAAATGTCAGATTCAGCAGGTCTGGGTAGGGGCCTGAGAATTTGCATTTCTAACAAGTTTCCGGGCAAACCGATGCTTGCTGCTGTAGAGATCACAGTTTGCAAACCATCGGAATAGTAAATCCCATTAAAACAAACTGGAATACATTATATATGGGCCTTCGTATACACTCAGTTTCATTTTAACTGTTAGAGAATTTAAATGTGAATTAAATAGCATTAGGGAATTGGCTCTGAACTCACTTGGAATCCATTTTGGTCACCTTCTTGGTGAAAAATTCATCTACACCTTCATCCACTCTTCCCATGAGTCCATTCTGTTCACCGTCTTGAGAGACTGTGCTGGCAGCCCAGACCTGCAGAACAAACAGCTGAGGGTTAATCCACACTCCACCAAACTCAGCCAGCATTTCCTGCTAGAGTCAAGGCTCTGTGCTGAGGCCACGGGAGCCGCAAGACTGGCTAATGCACCGCAGTGGAAGTCATGTGCACACAATTGATGGCAGGCCAGAGGGCACATACTGGGAAGCCAACACTTGGAGAAGGAGGAACGAAGCAGCTCAGACTTACCAGGCCCCATCTTGCCTATTCAACAGCCATTCCCTGCCCTCGGCCCTGCTCCCTTACTTTCTTGCTGGCAGAGCCCTGGTTTCAGGAGGTGAATACTAATTTGTATAAACCCAATGCCATATTCCCATCCCCTTGCCTTTGATCGGTAGGCATGGGTGTGAGATACAGTCCTGGCCAATGCGCCAAGAGGAGAACTCTGCTGGTGAGCTCGTGGTAGGTTTTGTTTCGGAGGAAAGGAGAAAATGTGCTTTTTTCTGCATGGTTATGTGAGGGAGGATGCCGTGTCGGAGCTACGGCAGCCATCTGGAGTCCACGAGGGACCAAGTTTGAGAACAAAAGCCAACATGCAAAAAGGTGGAAAGCTCCTGGAGGCTGGGTTGTGCTGCCAGATAAACCTGTCCTGGCTTTCAAGAACTCCAGATTTCCTGTTAGGTGTGAAAACAGGTATTTTTCACGTTTAGGTAAGTGGCTCATTACCTCCAGATGACACTTCCAAACAAGGACTGTGGGAGCCAACCATCAAGAGTCTGGAACCTGTGCTAAGGAGTGTGGCTTTACTTTGAGCTAACAATAGAATGGCATGACCCACCTGTGTCTTGGGCAGATAATTCTGGGAGCAGCACAAAAGCGAGAGATTTTAAGAGGGAAACAAATCAAAGACTCCTGGAGTCATTGACCCTGGAGGTGACTGGGGACTAATAAGGGCTGGGAGTGAGAATGGAAAGAAAGGAGTTGCTCAAGATGAGGTCGAAGTTTCTGGGCTAGGAAAATGGAGCATGGCTCTATGGAATTCAAGTTCAAAGAGGAAACCTGGGCATAGGATGAGGACCATTTCAGCCAAGTGTTTGAAGTGCTGTGGGAAACCCTGAGTAGACCTCGGGTCTCCTGGTGACAAGCTCTAATGAAACTACTTGGCACAGACAACTCAGAGCAAGCTTAGATGCTTGATTTGCTTAGTTACCTGGGGGAAACTGGGCACTTCTGCATACGTGTTGTTTAAATTTCGAAAAGACCAGCTGTCGGCTCTAAACAATGATCTACTTCATTAGGAAACTTCCATTACGAAAACTGTGTGTTTGAGTTCAAGTATGTGAAATGCTGAAGGGGGGACAGACTACAGATAAAAAAGAACCCATGAAACATGAGTGATAAAAACAACTATACCTCTTATCTGCATGGTGCTTTAAATTGGAGCAAGGCATTCGATGGAAAAAACTGATAAACACAAAATTCTAGAATTCAGTTATGGAGAAAGAAAAGCTCACTGAGGGAGCTGGATGTGGCTCAAGTGATGGGGCCTCCACCTACCATGTGGGAGGACCCAGGTTTGATGCCTGGGGCCTCTTGGTGGGGGAGAGGTCGAAGGGGCATGTATGCCCAGTGAGCCAGTGCCCGCATGGCGAGCCGAGTGCCTGTGTGGTCAGCCAAGGGCCTACGTGGGTGCCCATGCGATGAGCCAGGTCACCGTGTGGTAAGCCAGTGCCTGCACAAGTGAATCAGGGAGCAAGATGATGAGGCAACAAAAAAAGAGACACACAAGGGGAGAGTCAAGGTGGAGCACAGCAGAGACCAGGAAATGAGGTGGCACAATTGACAGGGAACCTCTCTCCATATCAGAGGTGCTCATGATCGAATCCCGGTGAATCCCAGAGGAGAAAGATGAAAAGGCAAAAAGAGAACAGATACAGAAGATCACACAGCAAATGGACACAGACAGCAAAAACAGCGGGGCAGGGGAAGGGAAGAAAAATAAAAAGTGGGGGAAAAAAGCTGAGAAAACTTTGATTAGAAAAGATAAAGTAGTACAGGACTTTCCTGTATTAACATTTTTCCTTTTAAAAAGGATAATGCAATTTCTACGGTAATAATAGCTCAAGTTTGTGCAATGCTTGATGGTTTACATGTGTCTTACCCATTAATACCTCACCCTTCTATTTACCAGTTGAGCTAGGTAGGAAAGCGTTTTGTCTCACTTTCTGGTTAGTCCAGCTCAAAGGGGCCTCGCACGGGGCCCCCGACAGAGGCGAAGGGTGGGGAGGAGACCAGGCCATGGTGTTAATAGGTGACTCCTTCCCTCAGTGGCTTCTCAAGTGATGCCCTTCCTGCTTGAGAAAAAAAATTAAGTTTTGCTTGTGTAATTTCTCCCTCAGCCCTTCACTTTCTTCCAGCTTTGAACCAGAATTCATGGCACAGAAGAGTCTCTGGGGACGCGGAGAACGTCAGAGGGGGTGGCATGGCCTGCAGCGAAGGGCTCTGCTTCCCCGCAGAGCTGGCTGGTTTCCAGGCTGGGCAGCACCGAGCAGGCGCCCGGGCGCCCTGTCGTTTTAAGGATAAAACGAGGGAGAGTCGACAGGTCAAGAGCAGGCCAGTCTCCCTGAGAAACTGTCAGGGAAATGCACTCCAAACGCATCTGCTAGAAGCCAAAGCAGGAGGGGGCAATGGCCTGTACGAAGGCAGCAGAGAGGCTGAGGACAAAAATGAAGGTGGTGCAAGGCAGTTCAAGGCCAAACACGCCGGCTGATTTAGCTCCTTTTCTAGAAAAAGGAAGGGAAAGGACACACAGACATCAGCAGTCCTCGGAATTCCATTTGATTTTGGTCTCTTCTGTTGAGAAGAATACAGTTCAGGCCGCGGAGGGTCATGTGGCTGTTGCAAAGGGAGAAGAGCATCTAGGAGATGGCAAGAGCCCCGAGCTGGCTGGGAGCAGCGCAGAGAAAGGCTCTGCGAATAAAATCTAGAACCACTGCTGGTGATGTCCAAGAGCCCCAAAGACGGCGGATTTTGCACCCATGGTGTATATGGAAATGTTGAAAGGACAATTTGTGATTGCTCTGACGATAAATCAGCATCGTGAGGACCACAGACAGGTCGGGCCACCTTCCATTTTCCCTCCACCAGGATTCCCGGGATGAACATGCTGGGAAACGGAGCAGGCAGTACACCAGGGCCTTGACAAGGCATCTCCCGATGTCTTTGCAGGCCGGACGGAGAGAGGTGGGTGGGGAGTGTAGGCAATTAGGTACCTGAGCAAATCCTTGAGCAAATGTACCCACGGAGTGCTAATTAGTGAGCTGAGGAATCACAGAATCTTATACGCATATATTAGACAGTAAGAAAAATAGGAAATTGATGAGCTAAGCAGTCGAGTCAAGAAATAAGAAAACAAAAGGAAGGAAAATGAAGGAAATATAATAAAGACAGGAGAAAAAGGAATGACCTTGAAAGGACTGACAAAACTGAAGGCTGACTCTTTGAAAAAGACATAAAATAGACACTTTCAAGACTGATGAAAACTGAAGGCATTAAAAATATACTCAAAAATTTTAAAAAGTAGGACAGAGCTATCAATGCAAAACAGGTTAAAGATTCTTGGAAGAATCCTACAAACAGCTAACAGAAAATCAGACAAAATGAACCATCTCCAAGAAAATATAAATTACTAAATTGTCTCAAGAATTAGGTAACCTGCATTAATCTATAACAAAAGAAATTAAACCCCTAGTGAAAAAAAAATCTACGGATATGTTTCACCTGCACACAGCACACAAATAACAACCATGGCCATGTGGTTTCCCAGGAGAGGGAATGACGATGTCCACTCTATGCAAATTCTTCCAGAGAGAGGAAATGAGAGAAAGCTTCCCAACTAATTTTACAAAGAGAGTATAACTTGATATCTAAACTAGACAGTCTAGACAAGAAAAAGAAAAAATGCAGGTCTTTCTCATTTATTCACTTTGATGCAAAATTCCTAATAAAATATTAACAAACAAAGTCTAGCAGTAAAAAAACCAAGGAACAACATCATAATCAAGAATGGCACCAATTAGAAAAATGTATTAATGTGACTTACAACAAGAGCAGATTGAGAGGAAAATATGATCAATTACCACAAATATAGAAAAAAAAATAACTATTCATTAAAAAAAAATGAGCAAATTAGACTGGAAGCAAACATTCCCAGCTGGATACATAAGAGCAGAAACTGCCTACCCAGGAACTACTCTCTTCTGTTTGCTCAGTTATAAAACCCCAACTTTGTTGGGAATATCACTGTGACCAACTTAAATACTTATCTTCCCAGACTCCCTTGCAGCTTAGGATAGGTGGCAAATGAGATTAAGTGGCAGTGTGCTAGAGACTTCTGGGAAAGTTCTGATTTCCTGATGCATGTGCTTCTTTTTCTCCTTCCCTTTCTGGTCTGAGATATGCTTATAAAAGGAGAAGATTCATAGGTCTTGTCTATTGTAAGACCAATAAGTTACCTGGATGATATGGCCATTAAAAAAGCAAATTTAACCCACGGTTGAATAAATAGAAGCAGAGTATTTCAAAGGAGGGAGGTGGTATGGCCAGATCCTATGAAAGTGGTCTGTTTTGTCTGGGATGCCAGACTACGTTTACTCAAGAGAGAATAACAAGAATGGTAAACAGATTCCAGACAATAGCATGTGAAGAACATCCAAAGAGCTGAGGACATTTACGTTGGAGAAGGAAAGACTTAGCAATGGTTCACAAACATGTGAAAGTCTGGTAAATAGAAGAGTCTTAAAGAGCATAAGCCACTTCCCAGAAGACATGAACAAGACAGCTAAGTTGCAACTATAGGGCAGATTTTTGCAATAGAACTATTAGAAAATGGATGTTCCAGAGAAAGAGCTCAATATAGAGAGACTGGCCAATGATGGTTCACAGAGATATGCAAGCACTCAATACTTCAAAATCCCTTCCAGCCTTGTGATACAGCTACTCAAACCACATAGGAGAAAAATCTATCACCCAGGCTTTAGTCCATTTTAATTCGAGTTGGCTTGTTTTATATCACAGGGCCATGAAGTATGGGGCCATGGCAAATTTATTCACACTGACACACCACACACAGGGAAGCCGTCTCCGGGAGTACCACAGCAACGACCGTATGAATGGGCAAATCCGTTACCCTCTTGGCTTAATCTTCCCTTGTACAATGAGCAGGTACTTTATAGAACGTCTTCCACTGGAAGATGCTGCCGGTTAGTGGCAGAAGCAGGATGAGAGGGTGGCAGAGCTCCCGAATCCCAGTCCAGTGTTCTTTGCCCTGTTCTAGGCAGATTTTAGTGCCCTTTCCTTTAGGGAATACTTTTCACCTATAGTTATGCCAGGCAAAAGTATAAAGAGGGGTCGGCGACCTGCAGAGGGTGGGCACAAAGCCCATGAGTACTCCTCCAGCCCTGCTGGGAGTCACGGTCGGAAAGCGTCTCCCCTGCTCTCCGGCCGTGAGTTCTGGCTAATGGTAGCTGAATGACCGTGAGGCCCACTGCTCCTAGACCTGGCCCTGAAACCTTGTGTGTGTGACACTAAGCGCCTTACGATCCTCCAGCTGAATGGACAGGACTCCAAAGATCCGGGGGAGTTGGAAGGGGTAGACCTGCAAGAGAAAACGAGCCTGGGTCCCTGAGGGACCACGGAAGAAATAATCTCACTGGACTAGGACATGAGCAAGAAATGAACTCGGAAATATTGGGGCGGCCACTGCGTCAAAGTCTGCCCCATTTGGCAGTTGGCGTGGTCCGAACTCGACCACTGCCCCCTCGTGCCCTTCAAACGCAGCATTTGTGCTCTGATTTTCCCATGTGGAAGTCTTTCCCCCACAGCAAAGACGTTCTGAAAGTCACTTCCACTAAGGAAATACATTTGTTTTTTAAACAACAGGCTTTCGGGTTGTGCAAAGTGTTTTAGCAAGACTCACCAGCTTTCCACCTAGAAGAGAAGGGTGAGGGAGAGATGGGGCTTCCCAGGCCACCTACCGCTGCCTGGGTGGGCTGCTGCTTCTTATTCCGCTTCGGCCTCAGCTTGGTGAAGTGCTCCAGCTTCTTCCCTTCCTCGGAGGGCAGCTCCGCCATGAGACCCGAGCTCCGCTTCTCTTGTCTGAAGGACGGCAGAGGCGGGTCTTCGATGTGAATGGGCACCTCTTCCAGAGCTTTATCCAGGTCAAACTCCATTTCTAAGGTCAGACAAAGCCCAGGTGGAAACTTACTACAAATCAAAGAGCAAATCCCCCGCAGGAACGTCAAGGCCACCGCAGAATCAACAGCACCCATCTGCAGATGACCGGACGCCCGCAACAGTTACCCGTCAGTGACCCAGAGCCCCCCTGGGAATCGTCCCTGAAGTGGCCCGAGGGCCTGGCTTCGCTGAAGGTCGTTTCAGAGTCACGGGAAGTTGACGGCATCACATACTCACTTACCGAAGGCCCTGGAGACGGGCCGCAGCATTCGGCTATGAATACTCTTCCTTTTGGACTTAGGCGTCATCTAGCAATAAAATAAAGAAAACATTTGGAGAGGGAATCATGGAAAACATGCCTTGCAAACTTCAGAAATGTTCTGGACTGCTTGTCAAAATTCAGGATGTCCCCTTGAAAGATGGCTTGGTACCACCTGATAGCTTTATTGAAAAGACTGAAACAATACATTTCTAAACGTTTACCATCTCCTCAAATGATAGAGCCGTCTTCTTGCTTTCTTTCCCAGTCCTAATCGGTTAAAATCTATTTATATAACTAGAACAATGAACAATACGGAATTTAACTTTAAGTTGTACACGAGGATGTTAACATAGATTTAAAAGACAAGATTTAAAAAACATCGAAAATCAGTTGCTGAAAATTATACTGTTATCACAGTACAATACAATAAGCTGCACTGAACTCGTAGTGTGTGGCTTCAGCAATTTAAGCAGTTAAATTCTTTGTTTCACATTTCTGCCGCCAAAATGTTGGTTTTTACTTTATAGGCAAAGACTAATTTGGAAAAGTTGCATCTGCTTTCCTTTCCCGGTAAGATGTCATTGATCCTGCTAGTCCTTAAAAAATGAGACCACATCCCAAACCATGGCCAAAACTTCTGAAGATCACGTTCCCAGTTTGGGTGTCAATTGTTGATTATGCAGAGCCGACCCTAAGAAAAACATTATCTTCTCCCTCAGTAGGGTCACCCAAAGTCAAGGCTGCAGGGAACCTGGGTCTTCACCTACGTGAATAAACTTGAAGGAAAAAGCTGAGCCACGGAGACGAGCAAGGCTATCATTCAAGCGGTCGGTAGGAGAGGGCCAGGGACAGAAGCAATTAGGAAGGCCAGCGCAGCGCCCTGTGTACCATCCACTGGTCACCAAGACAGACGGAAGGTAGGGATGTCTTAACTTATTTAATGGCTATTGGAAATGTGTAAATTAACAGACAACATAACTGAAAGAACTTAGTTTGCAGACTTTCACCTCATTTGATCAGTTGTCATTTAAGGCTTTCTCAAAAAAATCCACAGGGCTGAAAAGCTTTCTTGGTTTCAAAGAATAAATCAGTTCATGTTGAACTTTAAAGACAAGAAACTTTACACTTTTGACCTTATAATGTCTGTTTTAATAATAATATCTTTCTGCTATTATTTACTGTCAGGAGAAAAAGAAGAGGAAAAACGATGAGCCACTGTATTAAATCCAGACACTTCTTCCTGAAATGTACTTACTTATTTGGTTCTTTCAAGGTTTTGTTGTTTCTTTTTTTAAAGATTTTATTTATTTCTGTAACCCCCAAACCCCATTTATACTTGCTGTCTGCTCTCTGTGTCTATTGGCTATGTACTTGTCATCTTTTTTTAGGAGGTACTGGAAACCAAACCTGGGGCCTCCCATGTCGAAGGGAGGCGCCCAATCACTTGAGCCACCTCTGCTCCCTGCTTGTTGTGTCTCTCATTGTGTTTCCTCATTGTGTCATCTCATTGCACCATCTTTTTGTGTCAACTCGCTGTGCCAGCCTGCTGTGTCAGCTTGCTATCTTATCTTGTTCATCTTCTTTAGGAGACACTGGGAACTGAACCTGGGACCTCCCATGTGGTAGGTGGGCGCCCAACTGCTTGAACCATATCTGCTTCTGGCTTTCAAGGTTTTGTTAAAGGCAATCAGAGAAATATATATGAAGCAACCGGCTTTGCAGGGTCTATTAAAAACTGTCAGTCCAATGCAGGTGGAAAGGAACCCAGTTTCAATGCAGTTCTCCTCAAAACTGGCTGGAGAAGTGAGTAGCCTGACTGGTTTGTTCACAAGGGAAACCTCTGAAAATAATTAATTCTCAGGAGACACAAACTGCCAAAATATATGCTGTGTTTAGTCTTGGAAAGCTCTTCAGTATTCTATCCACCTTGTACAAAACCAAGGTACATAAAAGGATCAAGAAGTAGCTTGGGATATAAAAGCCAACCCACTTCATTTAGATAGTCTCTATAAATAGAAAAGAATTTAAAATAACGCATGTCGACCTTTTTTTTTCCCTGTGGTTCAATTAGATTTTATGTAAAGGATATTTGTGGGCAAAAAAAATCACCTGGCTTAAGTTTCCCTATAATCAAAGCCTTCATCATCAGTGCCAAGTGCACATAAAAATGTATGTGTTGTATGTATATCTGATTACATTCATTTTATAAAAACATACCTATTTTTCATACAAAGAAAGAAACCCATTTACAATCCAACACCCATCTAAAGATGACTCATTCAGTCGAACCTAACTTGAGAGACATACTGAGAAACACATGAAATCATCAGGAATTTTTGGTGGCTGACATCAATCACAGGGGAACTTAGCTGCTTCTCTTGGTCCATCTTCCTAATGCCATAAAACCTAGCATGCAAAGCTTGAATATTTTTTAAAATGCATTCTAATATACTGTGTTGCATTCCTTTATCTTTACAAGCACAAATAATGCCTAAAAGTATTTCCCATAAAACTCTTTTACTGTATTTGACAAATCTGTTAGTTCTGAAACTTTGCCATGTTTGGACAAAGCCATGGTCTTTTGCTACAATATGCAGGACTGACTATGAGGCCATTATACAGTTTCTATAATGGATATTTAGAATGCAACCTAGTTTCATAGTTTCTCTTGATTGATAAATTGTCTTACTACCTATTTCTCTCATGGGATCTAAGTATAACAACAGAGAGGAGAATAAAAAGAATCTTACTTCTCTCATATTTTCCCCCCTTTGGATTTTTTTTTTTTCTTTAACAGTTTTACAGAAAGTCCTGACTTGCTCAATTGTATTGGCTTATTCCTATGGGCCCATTACATATAAATCTAAAGTAAGAGGAAATGTAAGCATCAACCTTATGAGTATCCACCCAAGAGTATATTTAGGAACAAATATTCACTGTTTCTCTGAAGAGTTGGTTTATTTGCAGTCCCCTGCCCCTTGGTTAGCTGAAATGCATCTGGAAAGAGATTCTGACCTCACCCTCCTCTTTCCATTAACTCTCTTCCCCTTTTATACCAAACTGAAGGGGTTAATTTGCTCAAATCCCTTCTTCGTCCTCCTTTACAGTTTCTGAACCCTGGTCAGTATAGAAGCAGTTTCTGCATCAGGGAAATCACAAGGCTCCTAGAAGGGGCAGCAATGAACACAGAAGAGCTGCACACGGCAAAGGCCCTCCCTCAGAGCAGCTCATGGCGAAACCCGTCAATCTTTCCTTTTGGCCTAGATAAGATGACCTGATCTCTAAAAAATGCATTTTGTGAGTAATAAGAAGTGATTAGCAATCTTCACATCCTCAAGAAATACAGGGGAAAATGTGTTAGACCCTTATTTGCAAAGGTAACTTCAGAAGGTATATGCTAAACAGAGAGTTCTTTCTTGTCCAGGTATCACAAGCATCAAGAAATCCCCACCATGGCAGACGGTAACAAACAAAATGCCATGGATCTGTTCTCTAAGGTAAGCTTCAAAAGCAGCGACGATTCCTACATCACTCAGAAATCTTATTCATTTGAACCAATTTTCACAATGGATTTAAAATCATTCTGCCTCTGGTGCAACAGATATGCTCACCTCCACCACAAGTTAAAGGCTGATGTTGGAGCCTTAGAAACAACACAACATCTCTTAGTCTGTTAGCCCACTTTTAACATGTCATTTCTAGATGCTCTAATTTAAAACAAAGGTTAAATTGCTCCTATCCTCAGAAACAGAGAATGGGGTAGTTGTTCTGTTTGTTTTATCGCGTTTTCACAAAGAATAATAAACAACCCTTTCACTCCAACCCCAGAATCCCTAATTACTTTTCCTTCCAAAGGTTTTTTAAAAAACCCACTCGTACTTGAGAAGCAGATTGGTAAAATGCTTCAAACACAGGAAGCGAATCGTCATGCTGATTTTCCTTAGCCTTGGATTGGGTCCAAAACAAGGAATACAACAAGAATCAGAAATAAACAAATGAACCACGAAACCAACTTGAAGCTTAAATAATTATATTTTAGTATGAATGGGGGAGGCCCTTTCCCTCGTGAATGTCCGTACCCTCTTGGTAACACTCTGCTTGCTGGCTGGCGCATGGCTGGGGATACTTTAAATTCATCGGCCGTTTTGCTAGCTGAACCATCTTGTTGAACACAGTCTTGTCTCTAAATTGCTGCCTACTTCATTCAGGAACTGCAGATGGATGACGAAACTCCAGTCTCCTGGGAGACCAGACAGCACAGATGCAAAAGGAGCCCCAGAATATAAACCAGTACAGCGAGACACCGCAGAGCCACCAAAAAATACTTACACTTGTACAGCAGAGAGTCTCCATGCAGCAAAAGGAAAGGAAAAAAAAATATGAATGGGAGAAAAAGCAACAGCGTTCCTAGAAAAGGGGAGGGAGAAAGACACCATTCACAAGCAAAGAAACAGAAAAGCTTCAAAATGCATAAAAAGCCTTCACGGCAAAGGAGGGAAGCAGGAACAAGGCCAACGTAGCATTGGCTAAGGGAAGCGAACCCAGCATTTTATAAGCAGAAGCACAATTAAAGCCTGAAAAACTGCATGAACTTGTACATTCAGAAATGACCGCTTTTGCTCCGTGTGTGCAAAGTGACACTTATCAAGCCCATGAGGCACTGGCCCATTTTGGGGGAATGGAGATGTCAACAGCTGCAGAGGCACATGGTGGACATAATACTGGATGGACATCTGAAAACCGCAGGCAGGCCCCGGCTGTGGGGCCACAGAGTCACGGGGGGGAAGGTGTATCCATGAGCACGTACACACGCCCATTCCGGGGAGCCTTTTCCAGCGTTCTATGTTCCCCACCCCGTTTTAGGAGTACACATCTCTGAATTCTCGCTTCCCCTTGAGTCATCAAAGCTTCTCGGGAAGGCTCTGAGCCAGAATCTACCCTCAGCAGGAACTTGTTCCTGTCAGCGTCATTTACATTTCACACCAAACCTCCAGTTCAATAATTTTTAAAACCTCATGGGTCATCAGTAACAGTTGTTAGGACATCCTCTTATTATTCTGAAAATTCATGCAAGAATTTTTAAAAGCCCCCAAATGAAGAAATCCCGTAGCAGAATGTGAGGCTTTATAAAAGCACAGGGCATGTGTGTGTGTGCGCGCGCACGCGCTGAAGGATCCTTTCCAAATCTGCTAAAAACTCACTTAACGATGCCCAGCCCCACCTACATGGGACTGACTTTTCTCCCAAGTTCCTTTCTTAGGTGTCAATTTTTCTCACCATAAAATGTGTTGAAAGAACGGGACTCTCGACTTGTACCTGCTGTCACAGTAAGCGGTCCAAGCCCCTTCCCAGGAAAGGCAGCCCCTAAATACAAGGCACTTCCCAGCACCTGCACCGCTGCACCTGTCACCATCAGGAGGATTTGCTTATTAGACAGGCTTCTACCAGAAGTCTCTAGGCGTCGAATTTCTAATCTCCAATCTTCCAATTTCATACTCTTAGGCAATTTTACTCAAATATACCTTATTTTTATGACCATTAGTGGGAAAACCTTGTTGAGTGAAAAAATATAAAAATATATTTTCCAAATACTCTTGAATTTCCCAGAGTAAAGATTCCTGCCCTGTCTTAACCCATATCCCCCTGAAAGCTTCCTTAAAGGCGATTATAGATATATAATCGAGTTATGCTGAAGGTTAAGTCCCACAGATAATTTTAGAGTCTCCTTCTCTTTACTGAAAGGCTAATTCAACAAGCCAAGACCTTCTGTCCCAATTATCCACCTAAAGATCATCACAAGCAAAGGGGAGAAACCTTTCAGTAAGTTCACTTCCTAAAATGACAAGCAAGCAAAAAACCTTCCTAGGATGAGGGAAACCACAGCAACGGACAATTCAACTTTTCCTTTTTCAGTGGAGTGAAGATCACTGGCTCATTCCTCCACTGCCTCTGCACAGGTTCAGCGCCATCCCAGCAGGACGAGGCGGCTGAAGGGACACCATCTTTGTGAATGGGGCCGCCACCCAAGTGCGGTGCTTTCCCACCTTTGCAAACGATAGGCTTGTTTGAAAAAGAAAATCACTACTGTAACACCATTTCCTAAAACGGCATTTAGGCACAATGATAAAACGGAGGGGTATAATATTATAAAGGATAGTCCTTTTCCACAGACTGTTGTCCTTAAGTCTCCTCATTTCATCTTATACTGATCAAAAAAATCTCCTCATGGAGTGGTGTCTACCTTTTCAGCCAACAACCTTTTTTGTATATACACCTCTTTATCCCAACAACTTATTCTGAAAAGTCCTCAGATTTATAGAAAAAGATGCAAGAGTAGTATAATAAATACCAGTGTCCTCTGCTCGTCATTTCACTTAGATGCACCAGTGAGCATTTTGTCACACGACTTTATTTCCTCTGTAGTAGGGGTTCTTAACCTTTTTTGTTCCAGGGACCCCTTTCCTAATCAGGTGAAAACCACAGACCCTTACTAAGTGCAAACTAGACTGTGTATTATTTAATAAATATATCACACCTGCACAACATGTCTCCCCAAGAATGTTTATTTTTTTGAATTTCAATTCAAGTCAGTGACCTCTTATTAAGAACTCCTGTTCTATAGTCTTTCACACCCACACACACCTATACACATACACACACAGCTACTTTATTTCTGGCTGAACCATTTAAAAGTTGCTGACATCTTGACACATCACCCTTTATTTAATATTTCCATGTGAATACCCTAAAAATTATATTCTCCTACATGACCATACGCGACATCACCTCGTCTACAGACTACAGTCCATTCAAATTTCCCTGACTAGACCTCTAATGTTTTATAACACTCCCATCCCCCATTTCAGGTCAGAATCTAATAACCCATTATATTTGGTTATGTCTCTTTAGTACCATTTTATCTGACACAGCAGACCACCCACCTGCCTTTCTTTTCCAAATACTGACTCCCTTGAAGAATTCAGGCCAACTGTTTCATAGACTCTTACATTTCGGATCTGTTTCCTTATAATTAGATTCAGGTGAAACATTTTTAGCAAGAACGCTGCTTGGTGGTGATGCAAACTGCTGACTGAGTCACATCAGGTGGCACACGATGGCAGGCTGTTCCACTACGGTGATGCTAAGTTTTGTCTCTTGATTAGGTGGTGACCTCCCAATTTTTCCACTGAAAAGTACCCTGGCCCTTGGTAATTAAAACAACACTGTGAGGATACTTCTAGTCCACCTGGACTAGCCCTTGTTTTGGGCTAATTAATACACCCTGCCTAATTAATACACCAGGAGTTGCACAATTGTGATTTTCTCTATTGTTATTCCTACATGTATTAGCTGGCATTCCTTTGTTAATAACTTTCCCTCAAGGTCTTTAACTTCTGTGTCCTCCTCTTTTTATCTATTTATTTTATTATTACTATCGACTCATAGATATTTTATTTTATTAATTCAACACATCACTGTGTTGAATTAATAAAATTCACTGCTTGTTGTTCTTTTGGTGCTAAAAAGTTTCCCAGAGGAAGCCATTTCAATGGAGCTTTTTGTCCCATTGGACTTGGGAGCCAATCTTTGCTTTCCGACACAAGATGCCCTAGACGCACCATGTGCTCTTCTGTACACTTATTTTTGAAATTGATGTGGATCATCCCTGTATAATGAAGTAGATTTAAAAATTAAATATGACTCTCCTAGATTTTCGGCTAAGTCAGCACTCAACGGGAATGAAAATTATTCTTAATTGATTTCTACCCTCAACCGAACAGAATTATCACCTATGTACTTTAAAAAGTAATTTTAATGCATTTCCATTTTAAAAATCTGAGATCACCACTGAGAAAAAGAAGTCTAATTCTTCTTTTGGTGAGCACTGCCCAGGATGGCATCTTCTCCTCAAAAGTTTAGGAAGAGAGAAGAGGGAAGCGGCTGTGGCTCAACCGATTGGGCTCCCGTCTACCACATGGGAGGCCCTGTGCTCGCCTCCTAGGGTCTCCTTGTGAAGGCAGGCTGGCCCGTGCCCATGGAGAGCTGACCATCCACACCCGTGGAGATCTGGCTCAGCAAGAAGACGCAACAAAGGGATACAAGCAGACACAGAAGAATGCACAGTGAATGGACACTGAGAGCAGACAGCAAGCAAGCCGCTGGGGGGGCGGGGGGTAGAATAAATAAATAAATCTTTAAAAAAAGAAAAAAAAAGTTTAGGAAGAGGGAATGGATGTGGCTCAAGCAGTTGAGTACCCACAAGGGAGCGTCCTGGGTTTGGTTCCTGGTGCCTCCTAAAGAAAACACAGACAACAGCAAAAACAATAAGCAGACAAGCAAAAACAACAAGCAAACAGCAGAGGGAGCCATCTCAGGGGTGGGGGGCGGTGGGAGAAAACAGACTATTAAAAAAAATTTAGGAAGAGCAGGCAGGTGGAAGTCATAACTCAGAAAGCCGCAGTACATCAATGGACAAAGGGGGAAAAGACTTAGCGATGTGCCACATTTCCTACGCAACATTAAATCCCACTATTCACATCACACTCATTAACTTTTATATCTAGAATCTCATTTCATATAAAAGTTAAAATGGCACCATGATGTTAAAATAAAAACATTCAGGGAGCAGCACTGATGACAGGCTATTGAGAAGCCTGAAATAAATGAAATAAAAATGGTTCATTTCCTTCTTTCCCAGATCTGCACAATTGTTTTTCTGATACAAGAAAATTAAATCTTTATCTTCCTAACTTTGTCATGTTTTCCTCTAGGAAACAGTAAATGATTCACTTTTTGTTCATTTTCACTCATCTTGAGGCTGATGACAAAGTGAAATTTGCACTTGAGTCTTCTCTTTAAAGAACGAATATAATCTAACACATTTTTCGTACAAATGGGTTCAAGAACGAAACTACTTGGTACTGAGTGGGAAAATTCTTGAAGTATAATACTTTATTGTGCTTTAAGCTCAATGTTACTCCAACAGTCTTGGAAAGCTGAATGCCATTTGAACATCTTCTTTATTGTAAAAGAACAAGCAGTTTTGAAAACCTCCACCTGGGTATTTTATCTGAGAGAGACCTTTTAGCTCCAGCTCTTTGGAAAATCCATATTTCAATGGAAGGCGAGATGAGAGGGTCTAGAGAACAAAGAAATAATCTCCTCCAGAATGGACATCAAGATGAAGTAAAAACAAGCCCAAAAAAGGCTTGACGTACCACATCTGATTTACCCATAGAAGACGAAGTTCTATGCAGATGACAGATTGCTAACAGCAGACTAAATCTTACACTTGCTTTACTGCTTTAAAAATCTTCAAATAAACTCCAGTGGTGCCATATAGCAAAGATGGAAGGTCACTGGAGGGCCTGGTGACTTAGGGCTCGTGGGAGGACTGCCGTAATAGACCAAGAATCACGCCTGGTTCTTGCCGATTTATAGTCACAAAGAAAGTGGCTCAAATTTCAGAGATCACTAAGCTGGTTGGAGATTAGATCCTAAAACCCCTTTATCCTACTAACTCTACAGCAGGGGTTCTTAACAAGGGGTCTGTGAACTTGAATTGAAATTTTAAAAACCATTATTCTTGTGGGGATGTGTTGGTGTGGGCGTGTATTATTAAATAATACACAGTATAGTGTGGACTTGGTATAGTGTGGACACTATACAGGGAAGGCTTAGCAAGTCATGGTTTTCACCTGACTGGCAAAGGGGTCCTTGGAACAAAAAAAAGGTTAAGGACCCCTGCTCTACCTCAAAGAGAGCTTCAGGTAAAGATGGCTTACCACCAAAACTGATTAAAACTTGGTCTGATTTGGAAGCTGTGATATGACCTTTGTCAAACTGTTCAGTTTAATCAACTCCTTTTATTTAATATCTCCTTTGACTGGATTCTCAAGAGAGAATCTCCGGTGAGATTCTCCAAAGAGAATGGACTCTCAAGACATCCTTCTCAAAATTACAGATCCATTCTTTTAATGGTTATTTACTTAAAACTTTAGATCACCATTTTTACTAATATATTTTATTTCACCCATAAGGAAATTTGTCAAAAACAACATACATTGCTTGCCACTTTTGAGTTTTCACTGGCTTTGATCTTGTTTTAAGATGAAGAAGAAGTGAAGGTGAACGCTACTGTATGAAGGTTGATACATTTTTTTCCTTTTTTGATAACAAAATGAGAATGGATTTCAAAGTATGTGGGCACAGCCTCTGCCCGTTGTCCTTCTTTAATATTAACTCTAACAACCGCTGTCTGAATGTCTTTCACTGACATTCTCCAACATTTAAAGTCTCAACATGAAATAACTGCGTGCAGAAGGTTAATTCATTCCGCCTCTGGGGAATGGAGACCACATGGCGCACAGCTAGCGGCATAACTGGGGCTTTGCCACCATGCAGGATGTTCTGAAATCTTTCTCAGGACAAAGCCACTTTAGCCATGGGTATGACGTCTTTGGATTTCAATTGTTCAAGGGCTCTGAAGTGGATTTGAAGCTGCTTCCTGAGGAAAACCCTAGCTTGGACTGTGGGTACCAATCCCACAGCTCAGCTCTGGGTAGACTTCCGGCCAGGCACAAGACACGGTCACTCACCTCAATTCTTATCATCAGAGGTTAAATCTAGCACTTCCAGGCTCAAGGCTCCATCCTTCACCAGCACCACAGAGTCGTGCAGTCTTAGCATGGGCCCTGGCCTGAAGTCTGCCATTGGATATCATTCTCATTTCCCCCTCAACTCCAGCCACACCATCTGGCCTGTTCATCTCTAGTTCAGTCATTATTAAATTTGCAACCTAAAATAGTTTCTCAAAGAAGGCAGTGCATCTATAAATTCAACAAATGAATACAGGGAAGGTTCTGTAATCTAGACTAGAACATATAAAAGAAATTCTTTACAGTTATAGCGGGAGCGTGAAAGTCATTTTTTTGGTCTAGTTTCCAAGCGTGCTGGGCTGGTTTTCAGTATGAAAGTATGATTTTCTTCAGCCTACATACCATAGGCCAAAGCTAAAAGCCATATACTTTATAGTTTGAATTTTGTTAAGGGGTAGGCTTGTGAGAGAGGTTTGGCCTCGGCCCTAAGAACTGGGAAGTCCTAAGGATCAAATTCCAGCCATGATAGTGGTGCAATTAAGAAAACTGAAAATGTGGGTGGGCCAATGTAACCATCTAAATGTCCACATTTCAGATGAAGAATAAAGGTTTACTCCCCCTGTCCCCAACTAAGGCTTCTAAACAATAACTGGAATAACTAGAGATTTAGACTGAATCGTTGAGTTTATCTGGTGCACCCCACTTTTTACTTAGATGATCAAAAACATCAGGCACAGTCGGCGCACTTGTTTCCTCTCCCCATCCACTCATATTTTAGGTCACTGGTTTTTTTAATTACAGAAGTCGTGGGCTTATAGAAAAATCACGCATCAACATACAGAGTTCCCATATACACCCCATGCCCCGCTGAGCACCTTGCATTAGAGTGGATGGTCAATTCTTTTTTTTTTTAATTCCCAAATTTCAGTTCAAGAAATTCCACCCCATATTTCAGCTCAAGTAATTCAGCTCAAGTAATTTACTCTTGGGGGCTATTTGTTAAACCTCAGATTCTATCAGGCAAGAAAGGAAACTACCCAACTGAAAGTCAGGGACAGCCCGAGGAACCAGGACATAATCTGGAAGGACATATATGTCTTCTGCACAGGCAGCTTCCGGGGGCTGAGAGCATCCACCACACTGTGAAACTGATCAAGTGGGCAGCCTTGCTTGCCCCACGATGTGGAAGGATTTGCTGCAATGGGGTAGAATCGACTCTCAGTAAAGGGTGGGAAAAAAAACAACAACCCTAGGAGAAAAGAATTAACCCGAGTCACAGAGGGGTCATCCTCTGGACCCTGGGTGCAGAGATGTCACTTCCCTGCCCCAGTATCCCAGGGCCTTTCTCTCTGGGACCTGTGCCAGCCTCAGGACCAGGGATGCGCTTTTTGGAGCAACAGTGCTTGGAGGTGGGCTCCCAGCTCGGTGCCTCTTGACTAACTGTGATACGGGGTGAGGCTGCTCACATCTCTGGGCTCTGAGATGTGCACAGGGAAAAACGGGTTAAGGTGGCTACTAACCACTCCCTCCTCCCCACATGGCCACTGTAACAAAGCATCATCACTGCATGTCATGCTGTAGGTGGATGGTTGATTTTCTCCTTTTTATCCTAAGTCACCAAGGATATAACCCATTATGGCCTCACGAATTGAACCTCACAGGTTTAAACACAGGAGTTTTCTACAGCTCCTAGAGAAACAGATTATTGTTGATATGTATTGATGACATCAGCCACACAGAAATTAAGACTCGACTCCTGTCCCAGCAAAGAGCTTAGGATCAAGTAGAAAAGAAGAGCATACAAGTAACTACGATGCAAAGTGGCACATTAAATAAAATTTACCAAGTAATGTTTATGTGCTGGGCACTGCCCTAGTTACTGGGAAGACATTGCAACAAACACTAAGTCCCTGCCCTCAAGGAGCTTATACTCTATGATGGGGAGATGGACAGAAAGTGGGTAAGATCACAAGTAAGAAAGATCATTTCAAGTATATGTAAGTATTGAGAAGACAGAATAGGATAATACGGTAGAATGACCACAGGGCTTCTTTGGCTGGGGGGGGTGGGGGGGTAGGGGAAACGTCTCTGAGGAGATACTGGAGCTGACACCTGAATGCGGGGGAAGAAGGAAAGACCTGGCGAAGAGTGTTCCAAGTTGAAAGAACAAGAGCTGAGATGGAAGCCTCAGCGAGTTCTAGAAAGAAGGCCATAGAGGCTGGGGAGATGTGAACAGGAGAGCTAGAACAAGGAGAGGAGAGAGGCAGGTGCTGGGTCATGAAGCACCTCATGGGCCAAGGGAAGAGGCTGGACTGACTAAGGTTCCAATGGGAAATCACGGGTGGGTTTCACACCTTCTTAGAAACCAAACTGATTCATACTTTAGAAAGTTCCTCCGGCTACTAAGTATGGGGTGAACTTCTTGCAGGGAACCAGAGCAGAGGCAGAAGTGCTACTTACAAGTCTGTTTAAGGAGCACAGGTTTTTGTTTGCCAAAGGGCTGCCGCCACAAAGTACCAGAAGTCTGTTGGCTTTTATAATGGGGATTTATTGGAGGTAAAAGCTTACAGCTCCAAGGCCATGGAAAGTACAAATCAAGGCATGCTTTCTCACCAAAGCCAGCTACTGGCGATCCTGGGCTGTTGCCATGCGGTGAAGCAAGATGGCTGCCCATCTCCGTGGAGGCTTCAGCCTTCGCCAGGCTCACCTTTTCCTCTTGAGTGGCTCCACAAGCCCAGCCTCTTGGGGCTTCGTGGTTAAGTGGTCCTGTAGTTCTCTCTTTCCCGGCCTTAGTCTCGGCTATTCTGCTCTCTTCCCAAAGTCAGCTGTAGGCTCTCAGCCAAATGGCTCGTCTCTTCCCAGGCCTCAGCTGTTTGAGCCTCTCCTTGCTGTCACATGGCAGGATCAAAAATGGCAGAGCTCTCTCTTCCTGCTGTCTGTCTGTGTGAGTCCATTTATGTCAGGCCCAGCAAGGGGGCAGGGACTCAACCTGAGTCACACCTCACCAACACAGTCTGATAAAAAACCCTACAGCAATCTTAACAGGGAAGCGAATCAAAGGTCAGTCTCCAGCTGAATTTAATTCTGTCGAAGGCCATCCACCCAGAGGAACAGATTAGCTCACAAACATAATCTCCAACTGCCAAAAGGCAAGAACCAAAGGCAGCGTGGATAAAGGACAGAAGCGGGTATGGAGAGTGAGGAAAGGAAAGAGACGGAGGCTGACTGCTGGACACAGGGACAACTATGGAGCAGAAGCCGGTGTCCTGCATCTGGACTAGGAGGGCTAGGGGCTAGAGGTGGAATGCAATGATTCTGGTTTGGACACCTTGGCTTGAGATACTTGTCGGACACCTCCATGGAGATGGCAGGTAGGCGTTTGGATATACAAGTCGGTAGCTCAAAGTAAATTGACATAAAGATCATGAATGCAGAAAAAGTAAAGTGCTTATGGAGGTGAAGAGGCAGCGATGCCCTCCCAGAAGGTGGTCTGGGAGCTCACCTGTGTGGAGGCTCTCTACCTGTGCACAGGTGACCACTGGGCCAGGCCTGGATGCTGAGCACCAGAGCAGCTCCACAGTTCCCCTGGACTTTCCCACTGGGGCCTCCTAAGCACCTCAAAGGCAGTGGGCCCAACATGGAAATCACTGATCTCCGCTAAGACCTGCCCTTTCTCCCACAGTCCTCCTCTGGACAAAAAACAGTGAACCCTAATGAAAACCACAGACCATAGTGGATAGTACAATTATCACACTATGCCTCCAATTGTAACAAATGCACCACACCAATGCGAGGTGCTAGTAAGGCGGGGAGGGGTCATATAAGAACTCTTTTCTGCATGATTTTCCTGTAAACTTACAATTTCTCTTATTAAAAAAAATTTTTTAAGAGAATGAATAAATCATAACCAACCTCCTGTCCCTTAGTGAGACCTGTAAGGCTCTTTGTGCTCTGGCTCATGCTTTCCCCTCCAGCTTTTACTGCTCCTCTCCCCTCATCCCCCCATCTTCCCATCATACCAAAATAGTATAATAGTGCCTCAAGATATGTTTTCTCCTGACTCCAGGTCTCTCATCTCTGCTAAATTTACTTACTGAATTTCCTCTCAGCTAATGTCTCTTTCAAATGCACCTACCTATCTACCAGCAGATACAGAGGGCCTACTGTGTGCCAGGCATATGCTTAGAGCCTTCCTCCAGGAAGCCCTCCTTGATGCCCCCCTCCCCGGGCTGAATGCCCCTTCTCTGTGCTTCCGTAGTAACTTGCATAAAGGCCTATTAGAGCACTTTCCCACAACATCTAATACTTCATTTTAATAATGTATAACCACTTGGATTAAGAAAGTGAGCTGGGGCCCATAACGAACAGATTTTTTAAATATAAGGATATTAGGATGACAAAATATGATACCAGAATTAAGGCTGAACCCAACTTCTTCAGTTCTTCAGACCCTGAACACTTCATGCTGGCCAAGTGCACATGCAGCTCTGAGACCCTCAAGTGACAATTCAAAAGGTAGGCCCAAGCCATGACACAGAACGTGAAAGCACAATGCACCATGTCTAGGGCATAAAGAGCAAACTGGCTGCTCGGCATGTCCACTCTCCCTGATAAAGACCTGGATTTCTTCTGTGTTTATTTGTAACGAGTGACAAGGGCATCTGGGGATAAAGGCAACAGGGACCCCAACAGAGGACCAGACAGTCCACAGCACAGAGAGGAGCAGGCTGTGCACGGCTAATTCCTCAAATGGCCCTTAAGCAAGACCGTGACCTAACGTAAAGGCACGCTTTGGTAAAAGCAGTTCTACGGGAGCGTGTAGCAAGAGGTAGCAAGGGCTCTCCAGAGCAGCCCACCCTCAGCTGCCCCTGTGCTCTGCCTTCGGGTGCAGCGGGGAAAGAAGAGTCAACACAAGGGCTGCTGGGCACCTCCTACTGTGGGAAAGTTGAAATACACAGGGAAGAGGAGTCACCCGAGATGAAAGTTCCCCAGCATGTTTTGCTCTAAGAAGTGTGTTTCATGTCACAACCCAATTTCACATACATACCTGGAACAAACATCTGTATAATCTGATACTTCTCATTCCTACTTTATGCTCTAGTTCAGATCAGTTTTTTATTACTGTTGGTCACAACCATTCAACTGATTCCTGGCTCATTTTGGGGTTGTGACCAGCGGATTGCGAGATGAATTTTGTACTAATCCAAGGCTCTCTAGCTTTCTTCATTTCAGTAAGACTCACATCTTTTAACAACCAAGAAAATACCATGTGTGGGATTTACACGGATGTGAGTTCTGTGGTCATCAGAACTGGATTCCCACTTCTGCCATCCAACCCAGCCCACTTCATGGACCTTCCATTTGTAGCAAGAAGCCAAGTAACCCAAGCACTAGGCCTGGTATACAGTGGAGCTAAAATAAGCATCAAATGAATGAATGACCCTCTGAGGCTCAAGAGATCTTTTGATAGCTCATCTCCATCTAAGAATTCACCAACACCTTGAAGTGAATTCACCTCCTCCAGCCATTCCCTATTCCTCTCTCAGGGCGACAGGTCCTCTGTAGGGCTTCTCTCCTCCTCCTTTAGACAGGCTCTCTTGTATACATATGATGAACAAGAAGTGCATTCTTAATAAAGGTACTCTTTTGTCCGTTTAAGTCAGAAATTAAAGAAAAAAAAAATCTGTGTCCTCTAGGGATTTAGTCTTTGATTTCAACTGGCAAGCAGTGACAATATGGAGTTTTCTGATGTAAGAGAAAGTTCATTTCAAATGTGTCATTGTGGCACTGTGGAAACATGAGGTGAGACTAAGTTCAGAGAAATTATTTTATCTCCTATTGGTTCTGCTGTACTCTCTCCAAGGAGTCATTAAATCCATAGTTGCTTTAAAGGACTTAACAAGTTAGACTGGATTAAACATTTGTGTGTGTGTTTAAGGGAAATATAAGTATACTCCTATGTCACCCACACACACACATACACACAGGTAATCAATGGGATATTTCTGTTTTATAAATCCACGGGTTATTAGACTCTTTTGCTTAATTTAACTCACAAGGGAGGCCACAATTCTCTTTTATAATTATTGCATATCAAAGTTAAGCTCCTAAGAATCATCATTTCTAAGCTGCAAGACAGGTGCACGATCTGGATGCCGTTTTGGGGATCCCCCAACGAGCCACAACTGGTTCGTGTCCCATGTCTTTTAAGGAAGGGAATTTACTAAGTCCTCCCCATCTTCCTTCTGGGGAGTCGGGTTCAGTGCGAGCTTTGGGACTCTGCAGGTAAAGCAGCGGAGAGGCAGAGGGTTCTCAGCCTCCCAGGAATGACGGTGCAGGTGAGGCGTCCAGAATCATGGACCACCCCTGGCTCCTGGGGGAGGGGGCGGGAGTCAGGACAGCTGCACCTCGGGCCTCCTTTTCATCCTCAGAATGATCTCTCTGGAATAGTGCCTTTGCAAGAAATGCTCATGCCAGTTAAAAATTAAAAGTTGATGGAGGGAAGCGGACATGGTCCAATGGATAGGGCATCCACCTACCACATGGGAGGTCCATGGTTCAAACCCCGGGCCTCCTTGACCCGTGTGGAGCCGGCCCATGCACAGTGCTGATGTGTGCAAGGAGTGCCCTACCACGCAAGGGTGTCCCCGCGTAGGGGAGTCCCACACGCAAGGAGTGCGCCCCGTAAGGAAAGCCGCCCAGTGCGAAAGAAAGTGCAGCCTGCCCAGGAATGGCGCCACGTTCACGGAGAGCTGACACAGCAAGATGACGCAACAAAAAGAAACACAGATTCCCGTGCCACTGGCAACAGAAGCGGACAAAGAAGAACACACAGCAAATAGAGCAGACAACTGGGCTGGAGGGAAGGGGAGAGAAATAAATAAATAAATAAATCTTAAAAAAAAAAAAGATGGAAACTCTGGATGCCAAGAGAACCATGAGTTCTCCAGAAACTGGAGGGGGGGGCGGTTCCTGGCATTTCCAAAAAGGACTGTTACAAAAATTACTGGAAACTTTGAGGAACATGTATACACATTTTAGTTGGCCTCATATATTGTACTAGAGTTCTGAAATTTAGATTCGGAAACTAAGGATAAATGTTAAGTCTTCATTTTCCCAAACTGATATCAATAAGAAAAAGACATTACAGAATGAATAAAACGATGAGAGAATTACCAGTTAGGACATGAATAAGCTTCTGCACACAGTTAATATTAGTGCAACTAATGTTAAATGACATATTGATTTAATAGTCTCTACTTGGCAACACTGTTCATAGATAAATTCAATTAATAACTACTGGTACTTGAAAGTGAGGCAATTTCTTGTTAAAGAAAAATAGTGTTTAGATGAGGACAAATGGAACTTTGCAGAAGTTTAGTCTGAATTAAACAGCTTAAAAATTATACACTGAAATTTGACGTTGAATTTGTTATGGAAGGATAATTGTTCTATCATTGGAGAAAGGATTCACAAAGATGTATTTATAAAAAAATGTATGGATTCAAGCCTTTTAAAATTCTTTCCCCAGGAAAGAGCAGTAAGGAGATGAACTGCTCCTCTGCATGAATATCTTTTGATTTAAAATGGTTATAATAACTCATTAAAATAACTGAAAAAAAATACATAAAATTAATGGCTGGTTATACGTAAAGGACAGACACTGTGTCTTCACCCACTTGGCATACTATCTTAAACCCTAAACTTCTGCTATTTCTTTAAAGGTATACCATATATATTATTACACAGTGACAAATTAAACCTTTAGAGATAACTCATCAGTAAGATGAGAACTGCATCCTTCAGTACCCCAAGGGTCAATGAGAAGCTAAAGTTGAAGGATGTGGCTCAGAACATTGACTTACTAAGAGCGCCTGACTGCCGAAAAGAGCAGATGGTCTGTGGACAATAAAGATTCCAAGTAAACACATGCCCTGCATGACACATGAGGCATGTGTGTTGAAATGATAAGAAATATATCAGAAAGCTAATTAATCATTGTCACCAACAAAGTAACATATGGAGAGGCACCGAATGTTCCAGGTAAGCCCAAAGTGGGCAGATTCATTTCTATCAATTGGATAACAAGGGAGCGCGTCAGATTTTTGACGGGATACTTGTCCCCACTTATGCTTAAAACCTGCAGGCTTGGGTGGTATACAGGAAATCTGTATTCTATGCTTGATTTTTCTGTAAACCTATGACTTCTCTAATTAAAAACAAAACTAAACTGCAAGCGTGCATTTATGTTCTTTAACTTTTGTACCTTCCGTTTGTTTCTGTTCGCCTATTGACTTAATCTGGGATTAGTAAACAGATATTTTACATAAAACAAAACAGCCTAGAAAACACACCTGAAATGTAATTCTGATCAGAAGAAATATATACTATAAACCATATATAAAACCTGTATATTGATTAGCAGACTGGTTAAGCTCACAGACTCTGGTACCAAAAGTACCAAAGTGCCCATGACTCTTGGCTCCACTACTCGTTAGCTGTGTACCCTGGAGCAAGCTATTTAACTATTCTGCCTCTCAGTTTCCTCATTTGTTAAATAGAAGATATGAAGAAGACCTGACGAATAGACTGTTATGAAGATTAACCTGGCTAATATTCAAAAAGAGTTTAGAACGCATCATAGGAACTATATAAATGTTTGTATAAAATAAATAAGATGACTTTTCATACTTCAGATTTTTCTGTCCAGGAGTTAAAGGGACATCAGAATCCCTGGGGGCACGAGAGCATCTCTAGCTGGGAAAACATTGCAGGTTATTTTAACAGACCTTGCTCCCTTCTTTCTTCCCCTCTGGCCCCTACCAGGTAGACCAGATGACCTCTTAACTTTTTTCTAGTTCATAGAAAAAGTTCATTTATTTGATTGGAGACAAAGAGATCTTTAAAAAATGATTAACCTCTCATTACTTCATTTTAAAATAACAGCCTTTTTTAACTTTATGAAATTAAGGTTGATTAGCTCTCAGCCACCCCTCTAGCAGATAACAGATCCCATCAAATCACTCAATCATTCTTATATCATCCCTCACTAGTCAAAGCATTAAGTTTAAAAGTTGTTGACTAAGTGATGGATTTCTTTCAAAGAAATCAATCATAAAGTTTATTTTATTTCTATCTCCAGGGAGACAATCCTTAAATTCATGTTATTACAAACTACAACCAGTAAATTATGTCTTTAAATCATCCCTAATGCAATTAGAACTTTTGGTCTTTTTGAGAGACTTATAGGGAAGTGGATGTCACTCAAACGATAGGGTCTCTGCCTCCCATATGGAAGGACCTGGGTTCGATCCCTGGGGCCTCCTGGTGAAAAAGAAGAAGAGGAAGTGTGCCTGGGTGGCAAGCCAGTGCCAGCGTGGTGAGCCAAGTGCCCACATGGGTGCCCACACAGTGAGCCGAGTGCCCGCATAGTGAGCTGAGTGCCCGTGTGGTAAGCCAGTGCCCATGCAAGCGAGTCCCGCAGCAAGATGATCACACAACAAAAGAGAGACGAAAGGGAGAAACAAGGTGAAGCACAGCAGAGACCAGGAACTGAGGTCATGCAATTGACAGAGAACATCTCTCCATATCAGAGGTCTCCAGGATTGAATCCTGGTGAATCCTAGAGGAGAAAGATGAGAAGAAAAGACAAAAAGAGAAACAGGTAAAGAAGATCACACAACAAACAGACACAGACAGCAAAAGCAGCAGGGCAGGGGAAGGGAGGGGAAATAAATCTTCAAAAAAAAAAAAAAAAGAGAGAAACTTATAAACCTAAATGGAATTGATTTTTGAACAATGGAGGAATGGAAGAAATATTAAAAACTTGATTTAGTGGACATCATGTACACCAAGTGCCAGAATCTGTTAAGAATCTTGAATCCGTGACTAGGTTGGTGATGAGTCAAAGCTACTTTGGAATGTGGTAGGGGAATTTTCACAGCTCCTTGGGCTATAAGCATTTTAGTATTGTAATAGTAAAGCTCCAGCACCTCCCAAAGCAATCAAATTCAAAAGTGCTCCAGCTCCACGTGCAGCACAATTTCTACCTGCCAGGGGCTTGTAATTCCAGGTGAGAGAAAGTTGCATGCATGTACTTAAGCTCTTCTCCTTCTAATAATTTTCTACACAACAGTTAGCCTTGGGTCCTAATTTCCTGGATCACTTCAGAAATAAATGCTGACAAGCAAAATGCACAGGCTTATTTAGAAAACCATTACAAATCAAATTTCTTTCCCTTGAAAAATGCACTTAAGGCCTTTTTTTAAAAAATGGCACCACATGAGTATTACCACTTGAAATACTCAGTAATAGGCATCAAAGACAGACAATAGTCATGTGCTATTTTGATTATGGGCAGTGGCAGGGCAGGTTATTAAAAAGGCTAAGCTAATACTCTCTTCCTTCTAAATTAGCTGGGTTTCCACCACTGGCTTAGGAAAAGAAGACCGAAACTCAGAGGACAGATTTTCTTTAGGACAGGGATCCTTGCACTTGGGGTGGCTTCCACCATGTAAAATGGTGGCTGAGAATGGATGGTTAGGCTGAGAGTACCAAGGAAAGCATTACAGCACCAAAGCCACCAACTTTCACTTTTTACACAAAAATATTCTTTCTCATTAATCTAACACCAAAAGCAATGGTAACTCTGATTCTCTATTACTGAGCAACGATTAAGGACAAAATTTGTTAGAACCGAAAAAAAATATTGTTTTAGTGACTTAGCAATTCTCCCCCACATTTGTTCTTCGTAGAGAGCGCTGTCTTATGTTTCTCCATCACTCTTCAGTGTTTGAGGCCCTGGGCCCTGTTCCTTGCCCTAGGAGTCAACCAGGATGCATCGCAGAAATGGCCCTAACTGCTTGCCTCCTTCACCTTCTGAGCCGAGGGAAAAGTCACCCTTCTGAGTGGGATTGCCCTTGGAGTGCTGTTCAGAGACAATTACACGGCTCCTGCCTTACGTGTCATGGCAACAAGGACGTTTTGTAAACTGGAAGTCACAATGAGCTGGGCATGTAGTATGGCTTCCCATCTAATCTGTTGGTGGTCCAGTGAAAGCATTTTTTTATTTTTAAATGATTCCTCTCCCACATTCTCTCCCCATTTCATTCGAAGAGAACAACCTATTTCTTTCTTTCCCAGAACAAAGAACAATTTAATGAAACAAATGCAAACTACACATATATAACTTAAAACCAACATGATCGTAGCTAAGCCAGACTTTCATAACCAACACTCTGTAATCCCAAGTACATAACCTATAAACAAGATGCATTTTAATAGCTCATGTTTCCTTTACCCCTTTCCAACTTATACATGCCCCAAGAATTCTGGCAGGAAACGTAATATGTAGAGTTAATCTTAACTGTTTAATTTAAAAATATTTCCTAGTACTGACTTTCTTTTAGGCCTAACCTAAGAGCTTTCTGGAACAATTATCCTATGAAACACAGTGTCTGAGTTTTATTGTCTCAAAATGCAAAAAAAAAAAAAAAAAAAAAAAAAAAAAAAACTTAAAATACTTATTAAACATTTATTTCACAACCCTTTGGTCATGTAAGCTTTAAAAATTGATAATTCCCTCCATATAGACTGAGTATATATGTATAGATTTATATAGTTATATAGAAAATTGTCCCTTTATCTAGTTATATTAGAATGTTGCCTGAAATTCAGGATTATATCTTAAGCTTTCCCACTACTCTTCTTGAGTATGACTAGGTTTTATCTGGTGGGCATACTACTATGCTATTCACAGGCTGCAAAAAATAGTAACAATGGTTTATAAAAAAAACAAACTACTTCAAGCATTGTACTCTTTTCCTAGCTAGAAAAACAATATTGCCACACCAGATATATCGTCCTTGGCTTCAAAAATTAAAAACAAGTATTATTCCTTAACAATGGCTGCATCTGAAAATCACTAAAACCAGTAACTAATGAAGAAACATTTGGACATATAAGTAATCCAAACCTAGTATGGGCTTACTATCACCCTCTCAGATGACAAGGAATTAGTAAAAAAAGAAAAATATATACACACACACACACACACACACACAGAATTCAGAGAATGAAATACCCACATACACCTGTTTATAATGGTAAAGCAAGCAATACTACTAATATAATTCTAAAAACAATGAAATAAGGACTGAAGCCAAATTGTTCTCAGAGAAAAAATATATATACGTCAACAACCTAAATATTCTAGTTACGTAGGCAGATGGTTGCCCCCTGTGAAATTTAGAAAATGGGCAAGGAATCAAGTCCCACTATGAAAACACTGTAGTGTTTCTTGCATCTTCGGAAGCACATCAAGTCGACAGAACAAAACAATCTGTACTTGACAAGAAATCCAGATTTAAAGTATGCCAAAAACTTGTGTAGAAGAAGCACAGAAACAGCAGCATAGAAAAAAAATGATAGGACGAAGAAAGTCACAGTTACCTATTTTATGTAGTGACACAGTTACATATTTTATTTGGGAAAAAGTTCTTCCCTACTCTTTTTTTCAAAAGTGCCAGGGTGTAAACCTGGGACCTTGTACATGGGAAGCAGGCGCTCAACCCCTGAGCTATATCGGCTTCCCTCCTCCCTACGTTTTTAATGGCTACAGCTTTATCGAAGATATTTTCCTGTCATAAATGACTTTTAAAAGTTTATTTACAAAATTGATTTCTCCTCATCCATTTAAGAGTTCCTCCCCCTGTGGTTACAGAGACAGATGCAGATTTTTGTGTTAAGTGAAGCTTTTCCAATTGGGGTAGGAAGTGGATGGCTATGAGGGGAAGGTGGGGGAGAGACGCTTTAAGAAAAAGAGTACAAAATTAATAAAAGCAAAGTTAGACAGGGGACCTTCAAAGGAGCCCGGGCTAGGCCAGGCCCTGAAGTTTAAGCTTTAGAACTTCACTAGCAGCCTCTGTTTCTGGAAAAAAAAACAACAAGTCTTTCTCTGGAAGGAAGCTTTGCTCAGTCTGGTTGGGAAAGGCTCGATTTTAAACAGCAGCAGAGTCCACCGGATGGGCTTGTGGTGCCACCAAAGCAAGTGTCTTACCATACATGTGTCCAGATCTTCCAGGCGCTCTAGCTCGGTGAGCTCCTCCACCGTGACGAGGGAGCGTTTCACTGCTGGCTTCTCCTCAGCCAACTCGAGCTCTAAGGGCTCTTGCTGCGGCAAGGCCTGGCCACGTCTACTGAAATGGTCAGCCTAGGGAGTCAAGACACACAGCAGGAGAAATTAAGGCCCCGCGCGAAGCAAGGGCTGGCTAGCGGCGTTCCTGCCAATGCCTCCCACAAGGTGGCGCCGTGGAGGACCAGGCAGGCAAGTGGTTAATGACAAATTTTTAATAAATTCACACCAGAGCAACTTAACCTCTTTTATTATCTCCCTTTGCAGGACAGAGTGTTTTAGGCAAGAAATTACAAAGCTCTCTTAGCAAATGAGGAGACTACTTAATCTAGAAGAATTAATTTTATTTGGTATTTCCTCTGAAAGAACTTCCTTCTATATCTAATAACGGAAATAAAATGATTCCAACTTTCACTACTTTTAAAGGGCTGAAAAGAAAGAAATCGCTAACAAAACAGTAATGACTGTTAACTTCATTGTCTTCATGTAATGAATTCCATATTTGATACGATTTATTAATTTCCAGTCTGTGCTTTAGGCAAACCTTAAAAATTAAATGATAAGAGGTGAAAGGAGCTGGGCTGAAATTAAGAAGGTCTAGAGCTGAGCTGGTTTGCCACCAGAAACTTTGATTTCATTCTTTTGAAATGATGAGAATCAGTTGACAATGCCGTGGGACCTCTGGGGAAACTGCTGAACTTTAAGCTGGAGAAAAAACATGAATGTAATCAGAATGTCACTGAAAACAGGTTTCACTGTGAAGATGCTACTTCCATCACACAACAGGTGAGCTTTCTTCTCAAAGTCCCCATCAGTAGTATAAATATTAAAGCAAAGTCCAAAACAAAAATACATTCACACAATCCCATTCCAATTGTTTAATAAATTTTTTAAAAAGCAGTTATTTTCTGAGCAGTTTTCTAAAATCTTCAAATAAAAGCAACCACGAAAAGTGAAAATTTTAAACTTTCAGTGTAGTTCTGGCATGCAGAGTCATAGTGATTCAATAGCCAGTATTTGTGTTATCAAATAAATATTTTGAGGCAATCCCTGGCACTGCAGGCTACCAATAAGCTGTTTCTAAAACGGATGCTGTATTGGCTTTGTTTATGATTACTTACAAAAAAGAAAAATCTGAATCAGGAGCTCAAACAATAACATGGCTCTTCAATGTGTCAGAAACTAGAGAAGAGCACTTAACTCTCTGGAGATGAGCTGGTATTTTATATTGGTAAAATTCAACAAAAATGAACAATGAGAAAAAGAGAGAATGGGTTTGGATATTTTGGACCTGGCAAACTACAACTCCCTTAAAGCTTCTTCTGAATTTCTCAGATCTACCTGATAGTCTTATACACTGTGGTCAAATGAAGTTTTCAAAAGACTCATTTTGTCTGCCTCATGTAGAAAAAACTATCAGTGTTCTCTCATTTGGGTTTTCTTTAGTGTCATCCCAAAATTCAATGCTATAAAACTGGGTACCTACAACCTACAGTTAGGGTACAGCTCTTTCTCTGGAGGAAAAAACACTGCCATAACTTGCTTGGAAGATTTCTGCTGCTTCGTATGGCTAATATTTTTGAGACACAAGATATAATGTTATAAAACATCAGAGAACTTCCTATAAAGTTCAAGACACACGAAATTTCTGAGTTATTTTCCATGTGCACTGATATTAGAAGTGAAGTGCCTTGCTTTGTGCTAGGACCAGTCTTCCAGACAGAGGCATTTCATTTTTTATACCTTAGCTGTATCCCCAGAGACCTGTTAGGCAGTCAGCAGCTACCAATCACCAGAGTGTATCCATTTGGCTCTTGCACTTTCTTTGGACTCCAAATGTTTCATTTTCCCACCACATTTTTAAGAATAGCACATGCTCCATCACTTATCTGAGCTCAGATAAATTAAATAATCTTAAAAATGCTAATATTAGACTTCACTCTCAACATCATCTCCTACCAAAACTTTTTAGTTGCCTGATTAATGAACAAAGAGATTTCTGGATAATATCGCTGCTGTTTCACCCTGTCATTTCTGCTGGAGAAATTCTAACATGCTTTAGAATGGCTAGAAACATGAAGAAGAAGGAGGAGGAAAACGAGGACAGAGGTGTAGGATAGGAGCCTGGAGGCTAGCCTGCCCCCCCAGCACCATGGAATGTGACCCCTCTCCAGGGGGTCACAGCACTCACCAGTTTATGGTGGCAATGTGAGAGTGCATCCAAGATCTCATCCACAATTCGGTCAGACAGGAAGGAGGCCACTGTCAACTTCACTTCACTGTGTGAAATCAAAGGACAGAGCAGCAATTTAATATGTGCAAGAGAGAAAAATAACCACCCGACCTTGGTGCGATGCTGATATATGGTCAAATCTGATTCTGCATCTGCCTCTGAAAATAGACTATACGAACGTGTGAACAGGGAAAAGGATGTCCAAAGACTAAGCCTTAAACACGCAGGTAATAGACTTTCTTTACCAATTTCAACCTGCCTCTGCAATTCCAAAACTCAAGATTCCATGACAGAAATGAAAAACATCTGGAGAAAGACAACCGTAAGTAATGGGGACCATATGCACCACATGGGAAGGAACAATTCATCCGCTGACACGAATGAAAACAGCCTGGGCTGGACTGAATGAGGCAGTCTGGGCTGGCTGTTATACCCACCCCCTTCGTTTTTTTAAATATCTTTTTTCACCAATGCTTCTGCTTTGACTTCTTACCTTGATAGTTCAAACTCACTGTATTCTTGCCTTTTATGAAGAGGTTACTAAAATTTTTAGTTTCAGTGCCTCTTGCCTAATCTCAGAAAGGTGACCAGCTAACAGAGGGAGGCTTTAGTTTTCACAAATAAACATACTAGCCACAAAGGTTTCTGTCAGGTGGTCGCCATGTTGGTTAGCGTTTTAGAAATTTGGTATGCCCAAGGACTCAACTTCCGGGTGTGTTTTCAGTCTGAATAACCCTCTATATTTCAAGATCAATGTGCTAGAGAGATGGATATCCACATTCTAACACCGTTCCGTACGTTTAGCATGCGTCTGAAGTCAACAATTTTTAAGTTTTTAGTACAGGGGAAGGAGTTACCAAAATAAAATTATTTAAGCTGAAGTTGAAAGCATATTCAAAAAAATACAATTACAAAAAAATGATGGGGGTGGGGGATGGGGAGTGAGGTATATAGGAACCTCTTATGTTTTTTGATGTAATGTTTTGTATGATCTATTAACATTTAAAAAATTTTTTAATTTTTAAAATTTTAATTAAAAAATTAAATTAAATTTTAAAAAGTATATTGTGTAACAGGGGAAACCTTTCTAATATCAGTGCAACAATTTGCATTGAGATTACCCTGCTCAGAAAGGTTTTTCTGGTGACGAAGAACTAACTACATGCCTGCACTGAAAATTTTCCTGGGATAAAGGTAAAAAAGTAAAAGGATGTTTCATTAATTCCTGCCCCTGAAACAAGGTCTTGCTAGCTATATGGTTGCTCTGATACTTTCTAGTATTATCCCCCAGCAGTGTCCACTGATCAGATTCTCCTGGGACTCTTATTAAAAATACATATTGCTGTGTCTCCCCAAACGTCCAGAGGAGGGGCCTGAGAGCTTCTCTTTTCACGCATGGTTGGGAATTTTACTACCTCATAAAACTTGTAAAGGCATTCATTTGCTTCTCTCCTTCTCTCCCCTCCTCTCTCTCTCAAGGGGAGATAGGGTGGTTTATCAATTCCAGACTGGAGCAACAAAAAAAGAAAGGCTGTGTTAAAAATGCAATTATTTTTTAATTGAGTAGGAACATCCCATCACTTTGTGACTGGAAGCCTTACCTCCCTGCTGGTGGAGCCTGCAGTTTACAAAACGCTTGGAGGAAATGGGCCCCCTGAACCTGCATGTGCACACCTGGACAGGAACGCACTCGAGCACAGGTGGGTGTGCATACTTCCATTCCATCAGGGCTTGGTGCAGTGCATTATAGAAAGCCAAGTAGGGAGTCAGCGGACATTGCAAAATTGAGCCAGGGACGGAGGGAGTTCTGCACTGCTATTCCATTTTCAGAATGTGCCTGTTTTCAAGGGACATGGCTGTAATTGACAGAATTTGGTACCCCAATAAAGGGCATCAGAGTGGGATCTGCTGGCGGTTCAGTTCAGCATAATGAAAGAATGGTGACAAGAGTTCTTCTCATTAATAATTCAGGAGGGTCAATGAAAAATTCTGAAACTACAGGTTATAAGGACTATGCAAACCAGAGAGCTAGAGTACATACGGTCCCCAATCTATGTTGGGGGAATCCCCATAAACTCTCCAAATGTCTTTTTTTATACATCTCGAGTGCTTCCAATCACCTTATAATTCAGCTGAGTAGGTGCCAGGAGCTTTTAGGAGAAGATGACTGCTATATCTTAGACTAACTGCAACTGTCCAGATACTATGGAATTCCTAAATCCTCAAAATTCTATAATCTAACATTCAGGTAGACAGCATTTGATATCCACACAGTTATCTAATGGTTTTGACTCTCATTTTTCTCACAGACTGTCACTTAGCCACATCAATATGTGTTACCACCACCCCTAGCTCTTCCCTCTCCAGGTAGGAACAATTCTTTTTGCTACATGTAAATCTTTTCAGAAAGATTTTTTATTAAATATTAAAATGGGCAGCTAAAAATGTTTCTGAACTTTGTTTCAAGTCATCCGATTCCCCAACTAAGAAACACAAATGAGAATTATCTGAGCCGTAATGTAATGGTGGTAATTATCTCAGCGACCAGGTAAAAACTTTAAAAGTCTGTTGGTGATCGCAGCTTCTCAATATCCATTTCTTGGCCTATTTTTCAAACCTTTCCAGACAGAAGTCTAAGCAAATACTCCGAAGGCACTGCTAGCACATATATAATACCACAGACTCACTGAAATCAACCCGAAGGCAAAATATGTTGAGGTTCTCGTGGACCTCTTTTCTTCCTTATAGGCTGTGCGTTTTCTAACAATAGTCAGATGACAGAAAGCAAACTGACCTCAGTCCTCAGGTTCATGGTTTATAAAGGTAGAAGGTAAACTTCAGAAGTACAAAACAGGAATTCCCTGCACTCCCCTCTGGAGAATAAGATCCTTAAGGAGAACAAATCACTAGATGCCCTTCAGTACTGCAGGCGCACCTGCGGCCTCTTCCTCTGTTTAAAAGCTGTGCACCTGCGCACAGCTGCGATGTGCACAGCCTGTGCCCATCAGACGTGTCTAAGCACACAGTTGATGGGCAAAGCCAAGAGCAACACTCCTCACCGCGGCTCAAGCGCACTCACAGAAAGAGCCCAGCCCGGGTTTATTCACATTCGAAACCTACCTAATTTTGTTCAGGATATCAACTCCAGACTGCTCCAACAGGACATTTTTGACAAAGGTGCGTGGGATGGAAATCTTTTCAGTGCTGGCATGAATCAGGTCTTGTCGCATGTGGGCTTTTTTCATCACATTTGGACAAAGATTCTCGGCAGCATCAACCATGGACTCAAGCAGCACCTGCAGTGCAGCAGAGCGGAGGGGACAGATGACGACACTGCACCCGAGGGCACTGCCATAAAACCAAGGAGCTCAGTGGGGACACCTGAGCCCTCGGGGACGGGGACCGGGCTCACAGGAGAGTCTGGGGTGGAACCGGCCATTCTGAGCTGCGACCGGTGGCCCTGACCGAGGGATGCTCACTGACTACAGGCAATCGCTTTAAGTCAGACCCTTGGCGCACCACACCAGCTTCACTCTGGCACCTTAAGTGGCGTGTGCTGGCTTTACTTAAATAACAGAGGCTTCGATGACAAGACGTATAAAACAAAACAAAAGCGAGCCTTTGTCATGTTACCATACCAGATTTTTCTCCCTGGTTCTAGAAAATAAATTTACAGATATGCCCCAGAAAATATATCACTTAGGAACTCTCGTAAGTTCCTCAAATCACAGAAATCCCAAAATTGGGATGATTCAAATCTCTTCCAAAACAACAGTAGCAGGAAATCAAAGAAATCACTGCCAGTTTTACTCTTTCTAAAGAAGAACCTTAGAATTACATATAATAATTATAACAATAATAAAACTAATAGCCAAATACATTTATACGGTACTATATAAACCACGTTAACAGTAGCCCAAAAAATGTATATAGTACTTCAGAGTTTGAAAACCATTTCTGCACATTTCTCCTTTGAATATCTGGAAGGACAGGTAGAGCAGCTATGTATTGGATGGTTTAACAGTTCAGAATGTGAGATTAACGGAAGTTAAAGAATTTGCCTAAGGCGACATGGCCCTCTCTATGGAAAGGGCGTGATTCTTAGCCTCAAACTCCTTTGAATAGTAGCCCAGTGACCTTGGGCAAAGTCAGGGATCTCTCAATTTTACTTTAGATTTATTTCTGGGAACTCTATTTCATTGTTTGTCTACATCTGCATAGTGTCCTAATATTTGGATTTACGATAAGTCTTAATATGTGATAGGGCAAGACTCAAAATCTTCCTGTTCTTCTTCATAAGTGTCTGTGCTATCTTGATCACTGCTTTTCCGCATATTTTAGTATAAGCTTTGTCAAGTGCCATTAAAACATGTTGGAATTTTTATTAGAACTGCATCAACTAATAGGTGAGTTTGGGGAAAAGTGACATCATGTGACACTGATTCCTCTTAGACATAAACATAGCATATAGTTTACTTGGCTCTTAGAATTTCTTTATACTCTTTCAACCAATCTTCATAATTTTTCTTCATTGAGGCATATTAATAAATCTTTAGTTTGATTTATTTCTAGGTTCATTATATTTTCTGTTGCTCTACTAAATAGGGACTTTTTTTATTATATTTTAAAACTAATTGTTGCTGCTATATAGAAGGGTAATCGATTTTTCTATATTGCTCTAGCTCTAGTAATCTTATCTTATTAATTCTAATAACTTATCTGAGATTCTTTTGGATTTTCAACATAGACAATCATAAATCTTCAAATTATAATTTATTTCTTCCTTTTTAATCCTTACACTTTTCATTTCTTTTGTTTATCATATTGCATTGGCTAAGATGTTTATTTTTGTCCCATTCCTGATTTTAAAGAAAATAACTCCCTCCTTCAATTTATTTATTTTATTAAATCTGGAATCTACAGGAAAGTTGAGAGATTAGGGCATAGACCTCCAAAACCCTTCCCCTAAGACTTACCAATTGCTAACAATTGGCAACATTTGCTTTCTCTCTCTTTCTGAGTCATCTGAAAGTAAGCTGTGGGCACCATAACACTTCATTGCTAAATACATCAGCATATATCTCTTATAAACATTATGTGAATCCTATATAACACCATTATCACACCCAAGAGGGAAAATCAGACATACATATAGACAACATTCAAATTTCTTCGATTATTCAAAAACTGTACTTCACAGTTTTGGTATTTTGTTTTATCTTTAGTCCAGTCAATGTTCAATCATTTCATTTGGTTACCATGCTTCTTCAGTCTCCATTAGATAGTGTCTTTTATTTTTGTTTTTATTTCATGACTTTTTTTTTTTTTTTTTTTTTTTTTACAAATTCAGGCCACCTTTTTGTTTTACAGTATGTTCTCTATTCTGGATTTGCCTCATTGCTTCCTAGGAATTGGATTCAGGTGAAACATTTTCGACCTAATACTACATAGGTGACATAGTACCATAGAGGTGACATGGCACCACAGTAGGAGGCACGTAGTGGTCTTTTGTACCATTATCTTTGGTACTAAGTTTGATCACTTGTTTTAAAGTGATGCTCACTACTCAATATTGTAAGGATATCAACTCTCCCAAACCGAATGGTAGATTCAAAATACCAAACTTCCAGCAAGCTTTTGGTGGGGAAAAAAAATCAAGCTAATTTCAAAACGTATATGAAAATTCAAATGACCGAGAACAGTAAAAACAATTTAAAAAGGAATAAAGTTGGAGTACTTACATTACTTGATTTTATAATGGGTTATAAACAACACTAATCAAGACAGTGTGGTAGTGGCACAAAATAGACATATAGATTAACAGACCAGGACAAAGACTCAAACGTGTAATTAATTGATTTTCAACAAAGAAGTTACAGAATTCAAAGGATAGTCAGAAGTCTTTTCAACAAATGGTGCTGGAACAGTTGGCTATCCATATGGCAAAAGAAGAGTCCTAACCACTATTACACATTCTACACAAAAATTATCATTGAAATGGGTAATGGGTCTAAATGTAAAAGCTAACACTATAAAATTTCTCGCAGAAAACTTAAAGAATAATTTTATGATCTTAGCGCAGATTTCTTAGGTAAGGCACCAAAGGCATGAATTAGATTTCATAAAAACTAGAAGAACCTGCTTTGTGAAAGACACTGGTAAAAAAATGAAAAGGCAAGTAAAACACTGAGAAAAAATATTTACAACACATATATCTTACAAAGCATTTATAACTAGAATATATACTTTTAAAAACTGTTACACTAATAAAAAGAAAATCCAATTAAAATGGGCAAAAGAGTTAAATCTTTACACACAAACATATATATTTATATATACTTACAAACACATAAATGTAAGAGTGGCCATTAAGCCATTACCTTTTGCCATTCAGAAAATGCAAATTAAAACCACAAGAAAGGAAACAGCTATGTACCTATCAGAATGCTTAAAGACTGACATTACCAAGCTTTGATGAAGATGTGGAGCAATTGGACTTTCATGTACTACTGGTAGGAATGTAAGATGGTATAACCACTTCAGAAAACAATTTGGTAGCATCTTATAAAGGCAAATATACACCTAACATATGACCCAAGAGAGTAAAGCCTGTGTCCACACAAAGTTCTCCATAAGGTATTCTAAACACTTCCATTTTTAATAGAAATAAAGTAGGAAAAAACCAAAGTTCCATACTATTACTCAACAATGAAAAGGAATGAGCTAATGAGACCTATAACAGTGTGAATGCATCTCAAAACCATTATGCTAAGTGATCCGCCAGACCAAAAAGACTATATATGTATGACCACAAATGTAATACCATATCAAATTTTAGAATTTGTATCAAATTCTAAAATATGCAAACTAATCTACACTAATAGAAAGTAGCTGAGTGGTTGTCTGGGATAAGGGCAGAAGGAGGTGTTGACCGCAACAACATTTTGTTTTGTATCTTGATTACAGTGGTGAATATATGGGCGCACACAGTTAACCAAAAGCCACCTTTTAATTAAACACTCTAAATGGGTCCCATTTACTTTATGTAAATTTACCTCAAAGAAAGTTGACTAAAAAAAATAAAAGGAGTATCCACCAGACCACTCCCATTATAATGGTATCTTTCCCAAGAGGAACTGTTTTAAACGTGAGCCCATTAATCATGATGTCTGCTATAGATTTTCTATTGATACCCTCATTTGGGTTAAGGGAGCTCCCTTCTATTCTTAGCTTACCAATAATATTTTTGCCCATAAATCATACATGGGCATTTTTCTTTATTTTTTATATTTTAGCATCTTTAGAGATGTCATACTCTGCTAATGTGTATTCCTGGGATAACCCAATTTAGTAGGATATATTATTATATTTTCTACACAGCTGGATGCAGATTGCTAGTGAGTTAAGTTTTTTCCATCAATGATCATGAATGAAAGTGGCCAGTAATCCTCCTTTCTTACATTAGCAATGCTGAGTTGTATTTCTATCCTAGGAATTCCATGCCCATTTTGTCTAGTTTCCAATTATTTAGTATTAACACAGAACATAATGTTCTCTTATTATTTTTTGAAATCTCTGCTGTAGCTACATTTATATCCAACTTTTCCTTCCCAATATTGTTTATTTGTGCCTTCTCTCTCTTGCTTGTACTCTCTCTTTATAGATTAATCTTGCCTATTTATTAGTATTTTCAAAGAACTAACTTTAGGCTTAGTTGTTCTGTTTTCTATTATATTCTACAGCTTTTCCAATCTTCTTAATTTTTGTTCTTATCTATTATGCTTCTTATACCTTCTATGATTTCATTATGTGGCAGTTTTTCTTACTTCTTAAATTATCGTATGCTTATTAGGCCATTGGTTTCCAGCCTTTGCTCACCTTCAATATTAGCATTTAAGATTACTGCTTTTACTCCACATACTGGTTTTAGTTGAATCTCACAGGTTCTGATACTACTACTTAATGTTCAGTTATAAATATCCTCGAATTTAAATTATGCCCTTAACTTTGACCCCTGAGCTGAAGTGATTTTTAAATCTATAAACCTGTGTGTGGGGGCGGTGGATGGATGAGGGTTTTGTTTCAGTTATTTTTTGCATGGGTTTCTAATTTATTTGAAATGGAACCACGGGATATTGGTCTTTGAAAAATCCTAAGCCTCTTTTTAAGACCTCAGGGGCAGTTTTCATAAATATCCCACGCAACCTTGAAAAGAACTCATCCTCTTCTGTTGCTGGTGAGTACACAGGTCCAGGGGATGACAAGTGAAAATCTGTGGCTCAAATCTTTGGTCATTACTAATTTTGTTTATTGATATCAATTACTGAGAGTCATTTGAAAAGATCCCCATCATGACGCTGAATTTGACAATTTGTTCTTTCTAATTCTGTCAAATACTCATACAGGTGAAGTCACGTATTAGATGGACACATGATTGAAAGTGTTAGTACTTCTGGCGAACTGGACACGTCATCACTGCACTTCTAGCAATTTTACCTCTTCTGTCAGGCAGGAGCTTTCCTTGGGGTGTGGAATTGAAGCTTGTGCCACAGGATATCTAGGATCATTGCAACCCCTTCCCATACCGCCCCCGTGACAACCGAAACTGAGCCCAATCAGTTCCCAAGCCCTCTGGGAATGCAGTCCAGCTCCTGGCTTGGAGTCTCTGTTTCATATTAGGGAAGGCCGGTCACACCAGAGCAGGGCAGAAAAAAGCAAATCCTTTCTGACCGGGTTCTGCTGCGTGTCCGAAATCTCTGTTTGCCGATCTTTCAGCAATTCTTAAATTCTTAGCAACCATCTCTTCTCCTTTATTCTTTTTCTTTCCTTCTGGAAATCTAATTTAGGATTATGGGAAACTTTCTCCCAGAATTTTTAACTTTTTTTTACATATAACATTAGTAATGTGCTCATCACTATTAGTGTCTCTTTGCTCCACTAGCTGTGGAAAACTTGACTAGGTTCTGTATTTGAAATGTGATCATCAGATTTTTATTCTGTATATAGCTCCCATTTGACAGTAACTAGGGACTAGATTTCTTTACTGTAAAATAACTAATCAGATTTTTAAAACCTGTATAATATTTGTTAAATTAGAAATATCCTTGACATTAGGTTAATATCCATAACACATTCTCATAATCTTGCAATAAGCCAACAGTTTGCTGTAATTGATAATAAGCAAATACAACTTCCACACTTAGGTGCTCTGAAACCTTGCTTTCATTTGCTTTGGGAAATATACAGTGCAACAAAAAAGAAACCCAATTAGAGAACTCTTCTCTTGCCAAACTAAGCTAATACCTGACAAAATGCCATCTAAATCCCTCAGACTTCATTTCCTAAGTAAACTTGAAATTTACCAGTGAATTTAAGCCAGGAGTGAAATCAAGAACTTCCCTGTCCAAAACAAACACCCTAAAATTTAAGTCCAGGAGGATAAAATGAAAGTTTCCTTGTGCTGAAATATTCAGATTCCATTTATTCACCTGCTATTACTCCAAAATAAATGTTAGAATCAAAAGAGGAAAAACATGTGGAGGTTTATCTTTTTTAAATACCTAAAATTGGCCAGCCCAGAGAACACATCGCCTCTTTTCAAAGAAAGAACTTCTCCAAACTTACTATTTTCCTCTCTTCCAGTAAGTTTGTTCAGAAAGCTGGTACATCTAGCCATTTCTATTGCTTTCATACATAATATTTTTGAAAGACGCTCAAAAAGCTATTTGAACTTATTCTCACCCAATATTCAAAATGTCTAAACTGACCAAAGATTTAAGGATGACTGAATATTATAGCTGGAAGAAATCTCCTTGATCATCTCAAGATTAAGACAGTCTTGCACAACAAGGAAACTGGAGAAAAGTTAGACAATTTGCTCCAAGCACACAGCTAGCTAGTATCAAACCCATAAAAGTAAGACAACTTAAACTAAGCACATGGATAGCTGGTACCAAACTCAAGACACAAATCCAGGCCTGTTGGTCTCTGCTTTTTTAAAAATTTAGTAACTTATTTTTACAAAATAACAATATTTTTTAATAAAAATAATCCTTTTTGGGTTGCACTGATATAACATGTGAATTTCAGAGATTTTGTGATGATTCTTTTTGTCCAGGAACACTTGTTACTAGAAGTGAAATAAATAAGGACCACAGAAATTTAATAAGAAACTGAACATGGATTCTAAGAAAAATACGTTTTCCTATTATAATGGTTTAAAGCTGGATATACCCCCAGAAAAATGTTCTTAAGTCGAATCCATTCCCTTGAGTGTGAACCCATTGCAGCCTAGGGAACTAAACACCTACATGTATTTTTTTTAAATCAAGACATTGGACAGCTATATAAATAGACAAATGGGAGTGTGTGTGTGTGTGAATTTTTATTTAAAGGAGGTATTAGGGATTAAACCCAGAACCTCATACATGGAAAGCAGGCACTCAACCACTGAGTGACATCTGCCCCCCAGGAGTACATTTTTAAAAAGTAGAAGGATAGGCAAAGGATTTGAACAGACATTTCTCCAAAGGAGATATAGAAATTGGCAATGAGCACATGAAAAGATGCTCAACATCATTAGTCATTAGGGGAATGCAAACCAAAACCACACAGGGTAACACAGCCTTGTAGCATTGTTAACTGTAACAAATGCAACTGAAAAATTATGGAAATGAGAAATTTATGTTTTAAATATGTTTCTACATTTAAAAAAAGAGAAGATGACAAAGCAAATGGATATCTAACTCTTAGGAAAACAGCATGGAATCAGAAAGTAGGGAAACTGCTTAAAGTACACTGAAAACATAAAAAACTAACTGTATCCAGCTAAAAGAAAATTAATATGTAATATTTAATTAATAAGCTTTGATTGAGGATTTTCTAAGATCTTCACTAGACATCCCCCAAGAGAAAGGAACCTGAAAAGTATTGAGAATCTTGTATCTGATATTTTCTGAATTCTTGTTTTTAATCATTGTTTTTGGGTTTTTTGTTTGTTTGTTTTCATAAAAATGCCTCCATTCTTCTTCAAAGGGTACATTTAATGGTTAAAAAATCCAAAAGTATTCTGAAAAAAACAAAAAAAACAACAACAGTAGTAGTACTGAGAATAATAGAAGACAAGCAAGGGGGAGCCTGCCAACTGGGAGACTGTAAGAGTGAGAGAACAGTAGACAGGACACCTGAAAGCACAGAGGTGGTGAAGAATGGAGAGAATGGAGAACACTGGGGACATTCAGCAAGAGGCCAGAGAAGACAGCGTCAGAAAACTGTGCAAAGGGTCTATGCACACAAAACACTCGGGATCCTAAATGCATTCATGTTATCTTAGGCTCTTAAAATTCCAACGCCTCTTCGGACCTTTGCCCTTACCTCCCTCCCAGCAATGACTGGCAAGAGTCCACTTCAACCCTTCAAAACACTGAGAAGCAAGTGGACCCAAAGGTACCAGGGATAACTTGGTGGTTTATGCCATGAGAAACAACAAGGGACTGTAGGAAGCGTTTGGAGAGAAGTTCCTGTTGCAATGCTTCATACTGACTGAAGTGCCAGCCAATTCTTAGCATCTAAGAAGTTCTTAGAAACACTTTGAAGGCGACAAAAATTAGGCAATGGGCGTGAAGGGGTAATTTATGAAAGAGGAAAGACAAATGGATATTAAAATTGCTTAGCATATTACTAGTTATTAAGGAAATGCAAAAGACACAATGAAGTATCATTTTTTATCCATTACACTGAGAAACATTAAAAGTTAATACCGTCGGTGAGGGATGTGGCAAAATGAGCAACTGCCTGTATTATGGGAGGGCACTTTGAGAATACACAGGAAAATATAAAATATACCTAGCATTTGACCTAGCAATGGGTCACTGATAGGAATTCACCCTAATAGATTTAATCAGAAATTTGAAAATAAATTATGCTGTATATCCATACAATACTGTGTAGCTATTTAAAATAATAATGATTATCCACTAATCTAGAATGATATTCCTGATACTATACTGAATATGAAAAGGTGAAGAATCAGTATATATAGTATATGCTTATAATTATGTAAAATTGTGGGGGGGGAATTTTAGTGAATTTTGGAAATTCACTAAAATATTAATAGTGACGCTATCACTAGGATTTCAGGTGATTTACCTTTAATTTTTTTGCACTTGTTAATATTGTTTAGATGTTTCACAAAAAGTGTTTCCTTTTTATACTGTTAGAAATAAGCAACAAATTTGATCTCCTTCTAAATATGTAAGAAAGTATCCTATCCTTCATGAAGGATAAAATAGGCGCTAACGGGTCTTGCAAAAGTCTGTACCAATCAGCCAGTCCCCACTTTACCCAGCTGTCTCTGCTCAGAACTGATTCAAAATAACCACAGATATCACTTATACTGGGGTTGGCACTGGGGTTGGTGCATGCTCAGGAGACTTGAATCTCTGGACTGTCCATGTGCTAGCTGATACTCAGCAGAGTTGCAGCACCTACTGTCCAGTTCGTTGGAATTACCCAGGTCAGCTAACAAGGAGGTGAGGATGGTCAACCACCATACCAGGGAACCGAGAGAGTCTACAAATGCAATCAGGAGAATCCCATCCATCAGCCATATGGGATCTAAGACCCTCTCAATTTAGAGATGGAGTGGGCATCGCCATCCCAGGATCCTGAGGATGGCAGAATAATATGTGGATTAGAGTAGACTAACTTGTATTCTATTATAGAATTATTGTGACTCTAGCAATGGAAGAAACTATATGACTGATGTGGAGAAAGTGGCCATGGGAATTGCTGAAGGGAGAAGGTGGTGTGATATGGGGGTTTTTTCAGGACTTGGAGTTGTCTTGAATGATATTGCAGGGACAGATGCAGAACATTATATATTCTGCCATAACCCACTGAATGGACTGGGGAAAGTATAAACAATAATCTATGCTGTGTGCAATGCTCTAAAATGTATTCACCAAATGCAATGAATGTACCACACTAACAAAAGAAGTTGTTGATGTAGGAGTAGGGGATGTGGGGAGTAGGCTATATGAGAACCTCTTATATTTTTTAATGTAACATTTTGGTGATCTACGTATCTTTAAAAAAAAAAAGATAGTAAAATTTTAGAAAGACAAAAAAAAAAACCAAACACTGATAAATAAAATAAAAATGACATACAAGAGTCTCCCTGTATTATGTGTAAAGGAAGGCAGGGGCTTAAACTCCTAAATAATCAACATTTTCTCCTTCATTAACTTGATTTATAATGAGCGTAATTAACATGCTGCAGTTATTGTATTGCATATCAAATCCCAATGTGGTACAACTGTTTTCTCAAAAAGACACAGACCAAACAATTAGAAACATTTAGACAAGGTTTTGAAAGCCATCCTTGAACAGGTAAATATGAAATAATGAAAACTTTCTGAATGTGAAATTTCTCTGTTGCAGTTGTTTCATGAAGTTCTCTTAAGAAAAATCTCATCTTCAGTTGTGCTACCCCGCTAAAGTTTCAGAGATTTCTTTCTCCATGTTTTTTTTCATTTTTTGAAATCCCTATCCTAGCCTTCCAACCGGCTTCTTCCAAGAACCAGTACCTATTTCAGTAGTGGATGACTCCCCCAGTAAGCAGCCTGGAGACACTATCAGCATGACTCCTATCATATTTCCAATTCTCTAAATCAAATGTAATAAGCAAAGATTATTTTCTTGAAGCAGATTTCTCTTTCTGCCCTACAAGTAAAAATCAATCATTCTCTTATCGGTGAAGCCACGGCAACATGTCATATATTAAACACCTTTAGAGATTTACCATCAAACACAAAATTGAATTTTGAGAGATTTTCCTTGGCCTCATTAAAGCTTATGAAAGCAGCTAGAAAAAGACCCACAATTCAATTTTTACTACATGTACATCTAAACACATACACACATGCACACAAATCTAAACATGTAGCTATGGTAGGAAATGCTATCATACATACCTGTATCATAACAATTTCATTTTCCAAAACAGCACAAACCACAAACCTTTAATTGCTCATCCACGACTCTAGTAACTTCTCCAGCCATGGATTCTAGGGTATCCTGAATTGGACTAGACAATGGGCCACTGGCTCCTGCCCAAGATGTACCACCAACGTGGTATAAATTTGGTAACAACTGAAAGAAAAATAAAAAGTAACCTCTCCATAATCGAACAAGTATTTAAATAAGCACCAATGCCCTTTGAGGAGTTACGAAAATGGTGGAGAAAGCCAGCACTTAAAGAGAGATTATTAGGAATAATCTCTCCAAACTGAAGATCCCTCTTACACACTCTTTCTAGGCATTATGCAATGAATCAAGGCAACTTAAATACTAGACATTGATCACTCTGTCACTGACCAGCTTGGAAACCACAGGAAGAGGCTATTACCCATTTGTGCCTTGATGTCCTCGACTAGGATATGAAAGTATTGACTAATCCATATGGTTCCTACCTAAAATGTTCAATGACTGTGTGAGTCTAACAGCAAAGCCAGGATGAGATCCTAGGCTTTTGACTCCCAGTTAATTCTCTATTAAATTAAACTCTGAGAGACAAAATCTTTTGAGAGAAGGATCCTTGTAGAGGTGACAAGAGGGAGTTTTGTGCTTGGAAGTAGAATAATCGTAAATGAGTTGTTATTCATTTAAACTACAACTACCTCCCAGTTCTTGAGGGCCCAGTTATATTCTTTGTAAAGCACAGTGACCCTCTGCTTTTCAGACTACATTTTGGTTATTGGGAATTAACATGGGTAAAGAAAGGAGACAAAGACTAATTCTGTTCACTTTGCCAGTCATTGGAATTGGGTAGCAATGTAAAGACAGTTGGAACTAGTTTCTAAAATTGAATTTTATAGAATCATTTTATTACAGAAAGGTTAAAACATACAAAATAGTGTAAAAAGTCTCCATAAACTCATCAACAGGCTTCAATGAGTACAAATTTATGTCAAAACTTCCTTTATCTAAACCCCTCCTGACTTCCTTTCCTGCCCTAGTCCCACTAATTGCATTGCAAATCACATCATTTTAGAATTTCTAAACTTTGATTTTTTGATAAATGATTTATCCATGCTAATAGCTTTCTCTCTTTTATCAGATACTGGAGAGTTTATTATCCTTCATAGGGTTCTGTAACCTAAACGGTCTTCATTTCTGTTTTTAATACACAAGACTCCCACCTAGCCTAAAGTAAAACTCACCGTTTTAGAATTCTTGGCATCACGCATGAGCCGCTCTGCTGATTTTAAATCTTCCTGGACAGCATCTGTCCCACAGTTCCGTAAAGAGTTGAGATGATCTTGTACTTTCACACACATTCTGTCAATCATCTGCTCCAAACCATAAAAACAGAGGAGTGAGCATGAAAACATGTCCCAACTGGGAGCTTTGAGGATGCAGCATAGGGCCAATCATTCATTTACTTTATTTACACAGGACACTTCTGACAACATGGACCCCAGAAAACCATGTAAGGTGTTTTGGTGCCCTTTTCTGCCTTAGGAAACGCAGCATGTGCCACAAAAGTGGATACCTCTCTGAGATTCAGAATCTTGCGGCTACTGGGTGATATTTTGTTAGATAATAACTCTCCTTCTTTAACTTGTATTGCGTGCACTCGGTTTGCCAGACATAGAACTACATATTGAGGAAACAGAAATGAAACGAGCCATGCTGAGACTCTTGAGTTGCCCACAACGTGCCAGCCATGCCCACTGGGCTCAATGTTATGGAAACCAGAACATCCCTTGGGAGTGTTTTTTTAAGTTAATTTAATCACACCAGGTAGTCTTCTATGTAAATCAAGAGTCACCTTTAAAAATAAAAGCATCTGAGGTCTTACTATATTAGCATAGATAATAATAAAGTTAATACCATCTAACCCATGTAAGGTCCCCATCCCGGGTTAACTGCACCTGAACCATTTCCAGTTGTTCCATAATTTTAAATATAACATCCAAAGGAGAATGATAGATGACTACTGTAGACAAAAAAAATATTACAAGAAAAGTAAAATTATACTCTGAGAAGCATCAAGCAGCTAACAAGTCTGAAGAAAATAAAGAGAGTGCAGTTTAAAAAGTTTACCCAATGTTTTGAACAGAGCTGCAGTCTGTCTATTTCATGTTAAAAACAAAAAACAAACAAAAAACTCAACTCTCCAGAGACTTCACTTGTCAGAAGTCCCACTCTATCCGACAATTCGTCCGGCAAGAGTGAACAATCTAGCAATATTCTTTTTTATTTAAAGCCACACTTCTCTATTTATATTGCGTTACTTGAGATCACAGCTACAGGAAGTCAAAGTCTGCCTCTCTGACCCACTAACCTCCAAAATAAATGGAAACTGCACCACACGACTCAGAAGCAAGGTCTGAGAGCCCGTGTCCACTGCAGCAGGAGCACTGCCATCCCTTGCCTTTCACATTTGTAAGATCACAGCCATAACGTCTACCCCTATACCTTGTTTTCTAGCATAATATAAAGATAATCCAGTAAAACAACACCACTTAAAACATGTATGTGGTTGACAAAGGGTCAGTAATACCAACTTTGTGGTATATTAAGAGTAAATCCGGGAAGCGGACTTGGCCCAATAGACAGGGCTTCCACCTACCACATGGGAGGTCCGCGGATCAAACCCTGGGCCTCCTTGACCCGTGTGGAGGTGGCCCATGCACAGTGTTGATGCGCGCAAGGAGTGTCCTGCTACACAGGGGTGTCCCCGCATAGGGGAGCCCCACGCGCAAGGAGTGCGCCCTGTAAGGAGAGCCGCCCAGTGCCAAAGAAAGTGCAGTCTGCCCAGGAATGGCACTGCACACACAGAGAGCTGACACAAGAAGATGACGCAACAAAAAGAAATGCAGATTCCCAGTGCCGCCGATAAAGATAGAAGCGGTCACAGAAGAACACACAGTGAATGGACACAGAGAGCAGACAAATGGGGCGGCTGAAGGGGAGAAAAATAAATAAAATTAAATTAAATTTAAAAAAGGAAGAGTAGATCCTAGGACTGTAAAATATATTGAGGCTATACAAGTAAACTATCCTGAGCTCCCTGTGGAAAAAAGAAAATTATGTATGATGCTTCATTATCACATTGTCCCTCCAACTAAAAGGTATCTACAGAGACTATGATTTTTTAAAATTCTTCTTGAGATAAATTTGAACTCTTCTAACTCCTTCATTGTTCAATGCTTCCTAAAGCAGAAACGGTCAACAATAATCTGTATCACGCTGAGAATGAACAACTAATTTCCAAAGATAAACTAAGCCACATGCTAAGAAAAGATCTTATATATACATCAGAGCCACCAAAGACTGATTTGAGAAGCATGTGGATGTGGCACTATACAGATGACCATCTTTAATAATGAGAGACCAAAGAAACCCATGAAATGTGCGCTGTGACGACTTCACCAAGAAGAAGGGGTTGAAACGAACTGAGCACAATGGATTGAACAGTGTTCAAGCACGTCTACAAGAAGCATATAAATTCAGTTCTTCAAGTCAAGGAGGACATAAAATCTCACATTTCAGATTCTTCTTGCTAAAGTTGAACATATCCCTATAGGTCATATTCAGGTTTTTCACAGCCCAAGAGCTCCAGACCCAGAAAAGTTAAATGATTTCCTTAAGACAACACAGAACGGGAAGCTCATGTGGCTCCGCCTAGCATATGGGAGGACCTGGGTTCGATCCCTGGGGACTGCTGGTGAAAAAGAAGAGAAAGCGTGCCTGCACCGCGGGCCAGCGCCCACGCAGTGAGCTGAGTGCCTGTATGGTGAGCCGAGTGCCTGTATGGTGAGCCGAGTGCCTGCACAGCGGGCCAGCATCCACGCGGTGAGCTGAGTGCCTGTATGGTGAGCCGAGTGCCTGTATGGTGAGCCGAGTGCCTGCACAGCAGGCCAGCGCCCACGCGGTGAGCTGAGTGCCTGTATGGTGAGCCGAGTGCCTGTATGGTGAGCCGAGTGCCTGCACCGCGGGCCAGCGCCCACGCAGTGAGCTGAGTGCCTGTATGGTGAGCCGAGTGCCTGTATGGTGAGCCGAGTGCCTGCACAGCGGGCCAGCGCCCACGCAGTGAGCTGAGTGCCTGTATGGTGAGCCGAGTGCCTGTATGGTGAGCCGAGTGCCTGCACAGCGGGCCAGCGTCCACGCGGTGAGCTGAGTGCCTGTATGGTGAGCCGAGTGCCTGTATGGTGAGCCGAGTGCCTGCACAGCGGGCCAGCGCCCACGCGGTGAGCTGAGTGCCTGTATGGTGAGCCGAGTGCCTGCACAGCGGGCCAGCGTCCACGCGGTGAGCTGAGTGCCTGTATGGTGAGCCGAGTGCCTGTATGGTGAGCCGAGTGCCTGCACAGCGGGCCAGTGCCCACGTGGTGAGCTGAGTCCCTGCACAAATGCCCATGTGGTGAGCCAGTGCCCACGCGGCAAGCCAAGTGCCCACATGGTGAGCCAGTGCCCGCGCAAGTGAGTCAGGCAGCAAGATGATGACACAGCAGAAGAGAGACAAGGGGAGAGTGTAGGTGAAGCACAGCAGAGACCAGGAACTGAGGTGGCGCAATTGACAGGGAACCCCTCTCCACATCAGAGGTCTCCAGGATCAAATCCCGGTGAATCCTAGGGGAGAAAGAAGAGAAGAGAAAACAAAAAGAGAAATAGATATAGAAGATTACACAATGAATGGACATAGACAGCAAAAACAGAAGGGAGGGGGAGGAGGAGGAAAAAATAAAGTGCATTTCTAGAGGAAAAAAAAAAAGAACACAGAATGATTACAGAGTGTAAATTGACAATTTTGAAAATAGGAAATAAAGGATTTTGACTACTGGTTACTATGCCAAGGCCCAAAGGCACACAAGTGCGAAGAAGAGTGTAATAGGAAAGATCAAATTTCTCTGGGACTCTCCATTGAAAGACCTCATGGTAGATGCTACACTCAGGCTTTTTAGTTTAATCTCTCTACTTCACCATAACCCCATAACCCCCAGGGTTGAGTTTTTCTAAAGCAACACAGTTGAACACCATGAGTTGGAACACCTAAAATGACAAGAAATCCACTTCTCATCTGGGACACGGTCTCTATTTCGAACCCTAATCTGTCTTCCCACAACCTTCCTGCAGGGCCCACACCGTCCTCTTGAAAGCATCTGAACAATCTTTCATATCCTTGAACAGTGACCTTTTCTCTTCTAATCTCTTCTTCAGTTCCTTTTACTCCTCCTCCCACGACACAGTTCTGAGATTCCTTACCTCCACGTCACTTCTTCCCTTAATGCTCTCTTCTGTCCAGGACTCTCGTGAAGTCTTCCCCCTCAATCCAATGGGTTGTAACATAGGAGGAATGGGGCGGCGGACTTGGCCCAGTGGTTAGAGTGTCCGTCTACCACATGGGAGGTCCACGGTTCAAACTCCGGGCCCCCTTGACCTGTGTGGAGCTGGCCCATGTGCATTGCTGATGCGCGCAAGGAGTGCCCTGCCACACAGGGGTGTCCCCCGCGTAGGGGAGCCCCAGGCAAGGAGTGTGCCCGGTAAGGAGAGCCGCCCAGCGCGAAAGAAAGTGCAGCCTGCCCAGGAATGGTGCCACACACACGGAGAGCTGACACAACTAGATGATGCAACCAAAAGAAACACAGATTCCCATGCCTCTGACAACAACAGAAGCGGACAAAGAAGATGCAGCAAATAGACACAGAGAACAGACAACTGGGGTGGGGGAGAGGTGGGGGGGGGGAGATAAATAAATAAATATAAATAAATCTTAAAAAAAAAAAAAAACACAGGCGGAATGGACTGGTAGGCATAAGCCAAAAAAGGCTATTACCTTCCATACCATAGAAAGTACACTTCCATTAAGAAGGTACAGGTCAAGGTGGGGTCTTTGGCAACCATGTCACACAACTGATTCATATCACAGTTTCTGGTAACAGCTCAGGCTTTTTCAAATATGCTCAGCTACTGAAACCAAGTGGAGGTCTTAGAACTTTTAGCAATAACTGCCATCTTTGGTTGCTCACAAGTTGTGGGAACTGATCTTAGTTTCAGCAAATGCCTTATTCATATCTTCCTCTGCATTTATTCATGGAAAATTTTATCTTCCTTCACATCTATTTCTTTATTTCATTCAAGAGAAATACATAGAATGCCTGGCAACAAAGGAGATACAGTCCTAAAGTTGCTTGACATCAAGCAACTTAAAAACCTGGAAGAGGCAAGAAATAGTACAAGACATAAAGTGCCATATAAGATAAGATTCTCAAGGATATGAACACTTTATATTGTTAACTGCCAAATCCCCATCTCCTAAAATAGTGCCTGACACACGACAGACTCTTGGGTGAGCATCCATTCACTAAGCAAATGATTGATTATAGATTTTGGGACAAAGGGGAGATCACTTCTAGCTGAGGTAGAAGGTAGCTTTTTCAGCTGGGTCCTGAAGGATTTATTTCCACAGATGGAGAGAAGAGAAGGGAATTTGAGGCAGAAGAATAAACACAAGCAGGAGCACATTCAGAGACTTGTGGTTTCTATTTCCTGGTTAGAACAGAGGCACCTTACAGTAGGAGAACTGACTGGAATGTTAGGTTAAGGCAAGATGGTATAGGATTCAAGCACAGGACAAGGATCTGGATGTGCTGTACAAGACGTGCCGGGGGAGTGATGGAGAGCAGCTCGCCTTCAGAACTTCAGTCAGTCGGCATGCTGGGATGTGCTGACTTGGTTAGGTTTGGAACTGTGCACCCTGCAACCTCACCCCTCATCCAGTTCTGGGTTACAGTGGGTAGAAGAGGGCTCGTGAGAGCTTTGGGAGGCATCAGCACAGCAGCAGTCTTATTCTCTGAGGCTCGCTGGAGGCAGTGACAGGTGCAGAGGTGCTCAATGGGCCTCCAGCTCATCCTTGCCGCTCCCTGCTCTGTGTGCAGCCCTTCTCCACTGATGCTTTTGCCGAAAAGTCCTAGAGTTGAGGGTTCACAGAGGAAACGGCTTCCCATAAAGTTCTCCATGAGCACCCCCATCAGAGATCCATTCCTGAAGCTGAGACTGGCTACTCAGATTTCCTTTACATAAGCTCCAACCTGTCCTCTCTTCACCCATTCTTCAGGGGGCCTGGTTAGTGACTCCTTCCCTGATCCTCCAACTCCACCTTTCCTAGCTTCCCTTCCCCAGCTCCTCCCACAACAGTGAGGATCTAAAAATGCCCTCTCCTATCAACACTAGAGCTCAGCGTCTCTGACTGAGAAAAGGTATGAGCTGTGCAAAGCAGGAGACATGGGAGATGAGTAGAGAGTTCTTGTTGTTTTTCTAACAGAGGGTATCAAAGAGTCAATGAAAACAGTGAAAACCCTGGCAAGAGGGCTGGCAATAGAAATGGAGAAGAGAGAATGGCTACAAATGACACTTGGACAGTCAATGGACAGAACCCAGGGATCACTGGATGAGGAAAGCAAATGAGGAGTCCAAGGTGATGCTAAGGTTCTATCCTCAGTGGACGATGAGGGCATGGAGAGAAATGGCAAAATCAAGAGTCTAGGGGGATGACCTTGGTCTCTTAGTCCGTGACCAAGAGGGCCATCTGGGTGGAAATGCTCAGCCAGCAGCTGAAAGGAGTATCCTGGAAGAAAACAGGGACTGAAGGACACAAGCAGGAGTCGTTCACACCAAGACACGCTCCTTAACACTGCAGAAGTGGATGAGACAGCCACGGAAAGAGAGCAACATGTGCAGACAGTGACACATGACTGCATCAGGAGATAGAAAGAGAAAGAGCTATAAAGAAGGAGACAGGAGAACAGTGCACAGCGGCAATGGAACGAGCTGTCAGTTTTAAGAAAGATGAGCTGGTCAAACAAAGATGATGTTTACAAAAGCAGTGACAAACACTGATAGCGAGGGGCCAAGTACTTTGCCTGCATTATCTCATTCAATCCTCACAGCAACACTCTGCAGCAGGGGCTACCATCACACCCATCTTACAGATGAAGAAACTGAGGCTTAAAGAGATTAATGACTGATTGAGTCAGCTCACACAGATGACAAATAACAAAGCCTGAATTTAAATCCTGGACTTAACCAGCCCAAGTTCCTAACCACTGCAGGACATGCCTCCTTTCATCAAAAGATGACAAACAGAAAAGGTCCCTGGATTTGGTGACCAGGAAACTTTTGAGAGAGCCATTTCAGTAGACTCATGGGACAGAGGCCGCCTTTCAAAAGGTTACAAAGTGAGTGGTGAGCAAAGAAGTGATGGCCGCAAGTATAAAAAGCTGCACATGAACAAAAACAACGTGGTCAGGAGCTGCAGACAGTATAGTGCCTTTTTTTTTTTTTTTAGGGAAAGAAGATTGAAGGGCAGAAGTGGGTCAATTGTGGGCCCACCATCTGTTTTTGTAAATAAAGTTTTATTGGAACAGTCATGCTCAGCCATGTAAGTATTATCTATGGCTGCCTTCAGGCTGCAGGAGCAGAGCTGAGTAGTTACAACAGCGATCACAGGGAACTCAAAGTCTCAAATATTTACTATCAGGCTTTTTACTAAAACGTCACGAGGACTCTGAGCAGGAAAAGAAGGGACCAGGCGCAGAGGGAGAATGCTGAGGCTTCTAAAGGTTTTCCTATGCAAAAAAAGGCAAGAGACAAAGACAGACACGGGGACAGTTAGGGACATCAACATTTCATCAAACACCTATGAAGTCCCCTTGACACCTAGCAATGGGTCCTGGCTCTGGGGTTGGCAGCTGTAGAAGCAAGAGTCACAGAGGGTCTTTATTCAGGTTTCTGGAAACTTCAAGGTAAATATCCCCTAAAGCAACTAAAAAAGCTTCAAGTGTGAAAACTGCTAGTCATAATGTCTTAAGAAACCTCTGAAGTGAAAAGCAGCAATATCCTTACCGTAACGACCCAAATGATTTAGAATGATGCCACTTGCGTGGAATTAAACTTCCACATACGGCTCCTGTGCTCACGTTTCTCCCCACTGAGAAGATGAAGCTTACTTTTAAGAATGAGCAGTAAAGTTTGCTATAGAATACTTTTTGGAAGGGCAAAAATCCCTTCTGAATGAAGAAAAAGTTGGAAAGCTACTGAATTAAGAAAATAAACCTGCATTATGGTGGCTCTTAAAGAATCCCAAGGCAGGGGTTCAATTGAAGATTTCAGCACTCTCCTTGCATTTAACGTCAAAATACGAAAACCAGGAAATAACAGTAAACCATAAAGTACTAGGCTAATATAAACCACTTGCAGGGGAAAACAAAAAGTTTTCTAAGGGCCAAATAATATTTTCTTCCTCAAAATCCCCTGCTACTTCACTGATACTCATAACTATTTTTTCTTCGATGCAAATAGTTTTATCTTTTCTTATATGAATATATGTCTACTGTAAAACGTTCACTCAACAGTGAGAAATATCAGAGGATAAAACTCAACTAATCTGTCCCACTTGAGTTCAGCACAATTAACAATTTGGTGAACTCTCTTTCACAAATCTCCATGCATATCTATGTAGTCATACATATAATTTTACCTAATTGGAATACTAACTTGATGCTTTTATTATGGACTCCTTTTTAAATTCTCTTTGAAGAAAAATAAAAATAAAACACTGGCATGTATACAAAGTAAGAAAACAGTTTCATACAAAATGGTCTAAAATGACCACAATTTCACTATCGTCAGCTCATCTCAATCTACAGATTCTGAAACCTTCTGCTTCTTTAACTTTTCTGATGGCGTCTATTTTAAATTTAGAATAGTAGAATTTCCATTTAAAATAAAATAATCTTTATACCTTATAGAAAATAAGTTGATTCTGTATAGTAAAAACTAAAAATTTAGCTAGCCTACTTATGCTATCACAAACTTCTCTTTCTTGAACTCCTAATTCTAGTGAGTTTCATTAATTTCCCATTATCAAGATTTTCAAAACTGACATTCTGTTATGTAATAATAAGTCATCCTTTGTCTTAGTTGATATTAAATTTTTAAACCCAATTAAAATGCAATGACAAAATCATGATTACAGTACTCACAAAGAAACAAAATCTTAGGTCTTTTATCTTCTGCTGCTCAAAGTAGATTGGCCCCAAGGAGCTATTTTTAAAATTTTCCTTTCAACTTTTCTAATTTTTTCTGATTTATTTTCTGCAACAGTTTGTTATGTATTTCTTTCTTGGTTTTCATTATAATGCTGGAAAGCGTCCTCATGTAACTCTTTCATCTAAGGTATGTCAGGGGAAATTATCCGAGCCCATGTCTGAAAATGTTTTTCTTCCATCCTCATCTCTGATTGACAGAGTATCTCAGTATAGAATTTTGGCTCAAACTTAATCCTTCTCTGAGCTTTGCTGACACCACCTCTTTCTCCCTCCAGTAATCGAGATCAGTGCTAAGGACTGTGTAGCCATTTATTCCCTCTAGGACTCTTTAAGTATCTTTTCTTGATGCTAGGTGTTCTGAAATTTGACCAGGATGAGTCTACTGGGTCTTTTTCATTTCCTTTTCATTTCAGTCTATTCTTACTTTATAGAAACAGTATTCTCCCAAATCCCACTGAACACATTAGTAAGAATTTTTAATAAGTCTTCTGCTACACTCTGCATTATGTGGGCTCAGTTCTTTGGTTTATCCTGGCCCATCTTTGACCTGTTATTGGTTTTCCTCAAATATCTTAGGCACCTTTCTTTGGGTTTATATTTTTGGAGGGAAAAATTCTATACTTTAAATTCAAAAATTATTTTAATTCTTTGTGTCCTCCACTCCCCAAACCTAGCTAGAAAAGAGAGGAATGAAGTAAACCAGAAAAGCATCTGTTTCTCATCAGCACTCAAATACTAATTAAAATTCAACAAACTCTTAACTCTGCAGAAGAATCTAGAAATTAGTTTCCTACCCATGGAAGTATGCGGGACTAGAGAGAAAGATACAGACGGTCTGTAGAGTAGCCAATCTGACTACCCTCAGATTTAATTATCTGTATTCGTAGTTCCTTAATATTTATACATACATCTAAAAGCTTTAATGGCTATCTTAAAAGGTACAAAATCATCATCGATTAAAAGTGCCTATTTGTCACTAGATTTATTCTATATTTTCTTCCCTCTGCATCTCCCTCCAAAATCTACTTACATTTGTTGCTGCCATTGTGCCCTCCTTATTGCGTCTGGCTACGATTCAAACGCCAGAGGCCTTTGCCCATAGACGGGAAGCTAAGCCTGAGCGGAAGCACAGGTGGTGCCGGGAGGAGACCTGCTCTTACCTGCTGGGTGGTGCTGGTGACAATTCCCTGCTGGAGGCGGTAGGCCTGCTCCTGGAGGTATTTTCTAGTCTCATGATTCCGGAGCAGATAGTTCTCTATCTGGAAATGAAGCACATGCATCTGTCAAGAACGCATTTTGACTCCGTAGAGAATAAAGTTATAAGTGACACAGCCAGTTGCTGAACTTAAAACCAAAGCTCTAGCACACACACTGCCCAGGTCTTGACCCCAAAAAACGTATGGGAGGAGGGAAAAAGACCTCATCATGATTTATTATAGGCTAGAAACTTAACTTGCAGGTAGCTGGAATAATTTCTATGTGACTAAGTAGCAGACAAAGGCAAGCAAATATTTCATTGCCTACAGGTTTAGAGACCCCATTTAATGACTTTTCTTCACTCTTCTGCACATACTCTCAACCCTTCTCTCTCATAAATGTTTAATTACTAAACAGTTTGGAAGGTAAATAAATTTCCCCAAGGAGTACAGTTTACTCTCTGACTTATTCCAGTGGAAGGATCCACCAGTACATGGAAAATTCTTTAAGGGGGGAAAAAAAAAGATAAAACAGCTACAAGTTTTGGAAGATAGATGTTGGTATACTCCAAGGCATAAACTATTTTTATGACAGATTTTCATATTTTCTCAAAACAGGTTTGATTTTAATAAAATTACAGCAAGAAAATGGGTTTCTGCAGAAAATAGGAAATCCTGAAATTGTCTGGCCATCTGTACTTTCACACGTATAGACAACTGAAATATTCAAGAGGACAAACAGTAGTAAATGGATTGAAATAAAGTAATGGATATTTTTGGATATAATGATATACACTGAACAAAAAAAGGGTTAATTACTGGGAAGGATGGAGTTATAAAAATGATTTGAGATGGGTAAACTGTACCATCTGGTTTCTTTTTATGTTTATTTTTAAAAATACCTTTTAACCATTTAGCTTTTAATTGGCACTACAGTTCCTTGGTTAAAACCTTCTAATAACTGTGAGGCACTCATTGTTATTACAATTTTATTTTAATTTTCCATATGCTGAAATGACTACTACTTAATATCAATTAGGAACAATTAAAATGCAGACTATAATTAACTAACATCCCTGGAAACTATAAAGCAGAACAAAATGTACCTTTATACTAAATGTAAATGAAGAAATTATAAAGACAAGAAGATCCTTGAAACGAATCATTAAAGTGACATATTAATGCCTTGACTTTAAATTATATTAACTTGCTTTTGCTGTTTCCCAGGAAGTCATCCCTTTCCAAGGTGACATTGCCATCACTGCAAAACATTTCTTCTAGAAAGATTCTTGCCCTGAAACCTGATAGGCGCACACTGCCATCCAGCTTCGGGGACTTTTGTTTTGTCATTTGTGCTTTTACATTCAATCTCATAAAGCACCAGCTATGGCCTGGTTCTGGGGGTAGTTTGTTTATTTGGGGGGCTCAGCTCAGACGCAGGCAGTGCAGCCAAGGCTGGCTCAGGTACTGGCGGCGTGGAAGGAATTTGTCAGAGACCCTTCTCAGCTGGTTTCAACACCAGCTCAAGGGGAAGGAAGAAGAGCATTGCTCAAGGGTCTTCACCATCAGTCATGTACACCCCACCATTGCAACTCTTCATATCTAGGTTGAGCAGGGCATGCTCTCCTTCCATGCACCATTTCAGACAAAGGGTGGCAAAGTAAGGTCAATCAAAAGGAAGGGCCAAAGGATGATGACCAAATTTCCTGGGACCCCTGGTCAGCATAGGGCAATCTGGGTCAGTCTCATTGCTGGAAATAGCACCAGCCCAGGAAGCAAAAGTCCTGTTGTTTTAAAAGGATCTTTGTAGTAAACAACAGCAACAAACTTATAAAGATTGACTATGGAATCAAAATTGTTTTTCTTTACTAAACGTAAAGAACCATACTTAGTCCAGAGGCTAGGGCTCTATCTGTTAAAATGAAAACTTGACACACTAAGTATTAAAAGGAAAAATTAATATGAGCATTAAAGTAATTGGTTTTTCATTTTTTAAAAAACATATATTTTCTAGTTAACGAATTTGTATCCTCCTTTGCCTTGGCCCCCATTTTCTGTATCTTAGTGTTCTGATCTGAAAAAATGACCTGATTTGGTCGGATTAATATCATGTTTATAACTGCTGTACCTGTTAATTTTTTAAATCTTCCCCCCTTTTTCTGCCTTCTCTGATTTTAACTGAACTTTTTGTATGATTCCATTTTCTCTCTTCTCTTAGCATATAAATAATGCATCATTATTTAAGGTTTTCTAGTGGTTGCCCTAGAATTTGCAAGATATTTACAACTAATCTAAGTCCACTTTGAAATACAACTATATTGTTGCAGGGGAGAGCAGATACTTCCTAAGAGTGATCCAATCCCTTCCTCCTCTCCAGATCATTCTTTTCACTTACCCTCTTGCTCTAATCACCCAATATGGAGGTGTTATTAAAGTCACCTGGGAGACCCATTAGGAACAAGGAAAATAAAAGACTTTCTCTTCATTGACTCCTTCTCTAACACCTCCTTTATATATATCCGAACTTCTGACCTATATCATTTTCCAACTTCTTTTAACATTTTTTCTCAAGACAGGTCTCCTGGTGACAAATTCCCTCAGTTTTTGTCTGGGCCAAGAAACTGTATTTCTCCTTCACTTTTGAAGGAGTATTTCACTGGATACACAATTTGAGGTTGGGGGTGATGGTTTCCTTTCAACACTTTAAATATTTCCCTGCACTTCTTGCTAGCATGGCTTCTGATGAGAAGTCTGATCTAAGTATCCTCTGCAGGTGAGATATGTCCCATTCCACAGGGTCTTTTTTAAAGACTTTTTTCTTTGCCTGTGGTTTTCTGCAGGTTGAATATGATATGCCTAGATAAGGATTTGCGGGGGGCGGGGGGACATGACTTATCCTTCTTGGTAGTCTCAGTGCTGCCTGGATCTGTGGTTGGTGTGTTGGTGTCTGTCACTAAACTTGTAAAATTCTCAGCCATTTTAACTTCAAATATTTCTTCTGCCCCCTTTTCTCTTCTCCTCCTTTCTTCTCTTTTCTCTTCCTATCACATCTATGTTAGATCTTTTGCAATTGCCCCACAGATCTTGGATGTTCTGTTCTTGGTTTTTTATTCTTTTTTTCTCTTTTCATTTCAGCCTGGGAAGTTTCTATCTTCAAGTTTACTGATTCTTCTACTGATGAGCGCATCAAAAGCACTCTTCATTTCTGTTAGTGTTCTTTTATTTCTAGCATTTCCTTTTTTTTTTTTTGATTTTTTTTTATTGATTTTGTAAAAATATTACATTAAAAAAATATGAGGTCCCATTCGACCCCACCACCCCCACCGCACCCCTCCCCCTCCCCCCCCCCCCCCCCACAACACTCACTCCCATCATCATGACACATCCATTGCATTTGGTAAGTACATCTCTGGGTATCTCTGCACCTCATGGTCATTGGTCCACATCATGGCCCACACTCTCCCCCATTCCATCCAGTGAGCCCTGGGAGGATTTACAATGTCCGGTGATTGCCCCTGAAGCACCATCCAGGGCAACTCCAAGTCCCAAAGGCGCCTCCACATCTCATCTCTTCCTGCCATTCCCCATACCCAACAGCCACCATGTCCACTTTTCCCACTCCATTGCCACCTTTTCTCTGAGGTCCTTGGATTGGTTGTGTCCGTTGCACCTCTATGTCAAGAGGAGGCTCAGATTCCACATGGTTTCTAGCATTTCCTTTTGATTAGTTTCCAGCTATCTGTTTACATTACCCATCTCTTTTTGTATTTTGTCTACTTTTTTCACTAAAGTCCTTAATATATTAGTCATAGTTACTCTAAATTTCCTATCTGACAATCCCTAAATCTGTGTGAGCTCTGCCTGAGTCTAATGCTTGCTCTGGCATTCAGGCTGCTTTGACTAACCTCCTAGCACACCCTTTAATTTTCTGCTGAAAGCTGGGCATGGGGGCATCTCATATCAGGGATTAAGGAGATGCAGCGTTGAGGTTTAATGCGATTTTGGCTAGAAGACAGGCTGTACTTTATGTTTTCTGTAGCTATGGGTGCCAGAGCCTGCAGCTTCCTCTACTTTCCTTGGTGCTTCCTCCCCTCTGTCTCTGGGTTCCCCAAGAACTCCTTCTTAAATAGAGCCTGTCATCCAGCTCTATCTGCTGTAATCCAACTTGCTCTGCTTTTTCCTGGTCGTGAGGATGGGGTGATAATTTCCAAGCTCTTTACATGTTGGGGTTGACTCTTGCAGCCTGGCTTCTCTAAAATGTCTTTTGTTGTAAGCTGATGAACATCCTTTTGGAAAGTGCAAGGATACCTAACGTGTATGTTGCTTTGTGGTTTGCAAACTGCTTTTCACATAGACTACCTCTTTGATCCTTTCTGTCACTTTAGGTCAATTACTTAGCCTCCACACCCATGGAGGCTCATGGCTTTCTTTAATTAAATGTGTTAACTTATGAGGAGCACTAAAAACAGTGTCAGCTATCCAGTAAGAACTGTATGTTAAGTATTAGCCTAACCATAGTAAAGGCATGGCTTTATTTTTCCAACTTTATACATGAAGCTATGGACCACTGTCCATGTGGTGCAGCGGTGCTCCAGAATGTATTCGCCAGGTGCAGTGGATGTGCCGCGATGATGGAAGAGGTTGTTGATGTGGGAGGGGTGGGGTGGGGGGTATATGGGGACCTCATATTTTTTTAATGTAACATTAAAAGAAAATAAAGAAGAAAAAATTAATTTTTTTTAAAAAGGTACAGAAAAAGTAAGTAATTTATTGACTATTGCAAAGCTGGGAAAAGTTGGATTTGAAGTCAGAATATCTGAATCCAAATCCTGGGTACTTCTTTTACCACACTGAAGCTGGCCCCAAAATCTTATTCCCTTCTTTCCAACAAATGTCTAAGGGGTGCCCAAGCATGAATGACAGGCGTTATGCTAGCTGCTGGTTATAAAAAGGATTAAAAATGCAAGCAAACTTCATAAAGACAGATAGTAGATTATAAGTTACCAGGGGCCAGGGGCATGGGATGGGAAGAGGAAGTTATTGCTTAATGGGTACAGAGTTTCTGTTTGAGGTGATAAAAAAGTTGGAGTAATGGATATTAATGATAGTAGCATAATATTGCAAATGTAATTACTATTACTGATTTGTACACTTTGACGGCTAATTTGGGAAATTTTAAGTTGTATATTTGTTACTACAATAAGCATTTAAAAAAATAACAATACTACATAGGCTTTGCCTTCAAGGAGTCCAAAGTCCACGGGGAGAAAAAGACATGGAGACAGATAATTTAAGACACGGAGACAGACAATTTAAAACATGTCGCAGAGGTCAGTGTGAAGCACAGGAAACCTAGAGAAAACCACCCACCCAGGGGAAGGGGAATTATGAGAAGGTTTCTGGGCGAGCTGACACTGGACGGCCATCTCAGCAGGCATCCACGGTGCTCTCTATGCGGTGGGGAAAGCATGAGCGTGGCCTGGTCTAGAGCAGTGGGCCGGGTCTAGAGCAGTGGCACTCACACTCTGCAATCGTTAGGAGAGCTTATGACACAGATTCCTGAGGCCCACCTCCTCCAGAGTTTCTGGGCCCAAGACTGTATTTCCAACAAGTTCCCAGGGTGGAGCAAAATGAACGGTAAGGGATGGAAAGAGATGCAGTTAGGGGTGGAAAGGAGATGGATGGTGCAGAAAATTCCGTTCTGTGTTAAAGGAGACCAGGCTTTATCCTGACACCACTGGGGAGGGAGGGAAGGAAGGTTTTAGTCTGTTCAGAGTTACCCTATAAGATGGCTATTTTCGACTACAGCCCTGGAAATAGAAGAGTGGAGGCAGGAATTGACACTAGGCCAAGGAAGCTGTAGCAATAATCCTGGAGAGCTACGATGAAGCGTGAACGAAGGCAGCTTTAATTGGAATAAAGGGAGGAGGGCTCACGGAGGGATTTTTGCTATACTATTGGTAGACTTGGTGACTGGTTGGCTAAGGAGGCTGTGGGAAAGGAAGGGGGGGCTGGGGAGATTGCATGAAGGCCCATACTGGCAGAGGAGAGAGAACGGAGAGGAGAAAAGATTTCAGAGGTTCCCAAAACACCACGATAGTGAGTGGTTTTTCAGATGGGAAATGTTCAGGCATATCTTAAGAACAGAGAGAAAAGTACTCATGGAAAAGGACGAACATAGGGGAGAGTGAAGGAATGATTCACAGGGAATTTTCCAGAACAGGACAGAGAAGGGAGGTCAAAGGCCCTGGTGGATGGCTGGGCTTTCAAGAGGAAAGGGACATCATCCTCTGAGTTTGTAAGGGAGGAAGGAAGAACGGTTATGGGATCAGACACATTTTCAGACAAAAACCATGGAGGACAATCTCAGGAACACCCAAATTTCTTGATGAAGAAGGGAGGCAGTTCTATCCATTAAGGACGAAGGGTGGAGAGGGTGTCCACGTCATGACACACATTCTCCACAGGACGGCTGGGAAGTTAGCGGTGCTGAAGCTCTGGCATGTGATGTTGCAAGGATGCTTCTTTATTCTACTTAAATTTCACATCAAGTTTTAGTCTTCCTTTTTTTATTCCTCCCAGTCACGCATCATAGCAGTCATGAGAATAAGAATTAAGATAATGTGAAGAAAGCTTTGTAAACTAAAAGTACTACTCAAATGTTCAGAATCATTAAGAACACAGTTCAATTCAAAAGTGAATTTATTGTAATTGAGCTGTTGAGTCTTCAGTACCTTCTGTAGAGCCTCTTCTGTTTTTTCAGGGTTTGTTTTTAGGGCTTGAGCAGCATCATACATAGGAATCGGCATAAATCTCAACGTGTAATTCCTAAGAAAGGGAGAAAACGGTAAGCTTATTTTAAAATACCCCCCATTACCTTAATTCTGCACGCTTTGAAAAATGAAGCTGCAAAAGTAACTTAGAAAATTCTAACTCACCAGACCATGCCAGCCCCTAGAATGCAGACCCACCTTTTCCAGGTAACACACGCAGCACCACAGCTGGCCTCACTAGCGCATGCCGTCGTGCAAACCTGGCACAACTCTGAAGGACAGAGTTTTGGTGCGTGCTTTGGGTTTTGAATTACATCATGACCACACTTGCATATTAGGACTGGAAAGACAGCAGCAGACTCAAGACTATAACAAAGTCCTTGCGTTTTAATAACCGGTAACCAATGGACCTGAATGTACCTGGATGATCACCGTGATTATATGCGACAGCCAGACCCGAACTGGTAGAGGCAAAAAGACAAAAAGAAACGTGGAGCATTCGCTTGCAAAGCGAGGCCGTTGGAAGCACCCGCAGCACTAGACGGCTCCACCTCGGGGCTCCTTCAAGCTAACAAGCCCAAGAGCAGGGCACCGTCCTGAGAACACCACTGGGGAGCGGCCTGGCCAGCACCCCGACCCCTGCCAGTCCTTCCGTTTGCATCCAAGATCCACACCCAAGTCCATCAGGCTCTAGAAACCAGCGGAAGATATTGTGGGCTGCCGTGTCTGTTATCTCACTGCCATGGATCGGCCAGTTACACAGAAGAGGACAGAACAAGTCATTTTTGCATGAGGAAGACACACAGGACTTTGAATTTAGACTCCGGCCTGTAGCCCTGTAACCTGGCTACAGACTAAGTACGTACCCACGTGACCCTACCACCTGCTTCCGTAGCCAAACCCCAACACTGGACAAGTCTTCTCTCCCCCACCAAATGAAGCTGGCTAGTAAGACAGAGAATCAATAGGCGGGCCTGGAACCTGGCAGAGAGTCCACGTGGACATCAATAACTCCAAGACGGCTGCCGGAGGACCCTCCCCAAGATTCTGCCATTCAGTACAGGATTTCCTCCAGAAGCCAGGAGAACCCCCCGATATTCCTCAAGGACTTTATCACTGGACCCTCCCAGGGGACTGATGGGTGGGGTAACCAATCAGAACAGCAAACAGCCGGACCTCCTCCCCTGCCATTAGCAAAGGGGAGGAATAATTAACGGTTCAAAAAGCAGGCGCAAGGCCTGAAAGCGCTATCTCGCCTTTGGACCTCTGTTCCTGCCCTCTGCGCCCTGTTCTCTCCATTTTTCCTCTGCCATGATGGCCACGCAAGTAAAACCTGGGCCTTATAATTTATAATAGGGAAAGGGCTGGGGGGCTGAGCCTTGGGAGCTTGTGGTGACAACAACTTTGACCTGCTGGCTGAAGTAGAGCCATGGGATGTAGAACTGGTGGGCATTTAGAGATAATTCAGCCCGATTTTATGCAAGAATTAGCCAGAGAGAGAAGGCTTTGGCCAAGCTCAGAGGGTGGTGACAGAACTGGGGACAGAATGGAGAGCTTAGAATTGTCAGTCCAGGGTTGTGCTGGCGGCATCAGGGGGGCATGGGAGCTCCTCCTGGGGGGCCTCAGGTAAGGAGGGGAGCTGGGAAAACACACACCAGTGAGCACTTCCTCACTGTCCCCAGGGAAGCGGCTCAGCTCAGCCGCTATGGGTCCCTTGTTCCCACCCCCCTTCACAGCCCCTCTCGTGTAATGCCGCGCCCATTTCTGCATTCATGCAGATGAACTGCTCTGACCACCTGTGCACGTACAACAATGCAGTTTGAGCACTGCGAAGCTCAGGAAGGGTCAGATTCCTCGCATTTTTCCCCACCCATGTCCAGTGTTAGATTTCTTTCATTTCCTTTGCTGGCATTTTGCACACATAGGGAGAGTAAATAATAACTGCAGACTTTAGTTCCTGAGATAATAAGGAAAGCCCTTCATAGTCCTGACAAAAGGCAGCCGTGGGCTTACCATTTCTAGTCCATTTTTCATATGTGGGCCTCTGCTTTTTTCTCACCCCCAGATTATAAATTGTCATGATGGGCAAAAAAGCAAGACTCGACAGAAAAAGATGGTGAAAGCACGGGAGGTTGACGAAGGCACCCATCGCACGGGTCTCTCCACTGCCCCACCCAATCCTGACCTCGGTGGGGGGGCTTAGGAAGCTGGGCGTCTCTGCCCTCAGTTTCCAGATGAGGAAACTCACAGCAGGAGAAGTCAGTGTCTTCCAAGGTCCCTTGGTCAGTGAGCAACAACCTATGCCCGGCTCTTCTGACTCCCAAGTTATCGCCACTCCTATTACCCTACAGAAAATACAGAGACCCTGGGAGCTTTGGGTGTTGTTTTTCCAGAAAGAAACCCTAATGAAAACTTACTTTTCCATAGCAACTGCTATATCTTGAAAGCCTTGTGCGGTGATGTTGTTCTTGTCCCATATCACAGTCCTGTTTGAAAACCAAATCACATCAACGATCAGACATTTAGGAACGGAGGAAACAACTCGCCCGTTAAACATAAATCTCTTATAAGTAACAGTACAATGGCATCACGTGAGCAAAGAGTAATGCTCATCTCTGTTTCAAAGAAAATGAGGACAAGTATTTCCCCAGCATTATAGTCTTGACACATTCGCCACTCAAGTTCGGTGGAGAAACTACATAAAAGCAACTACAGACACATTAACTCACCATTAAGTTACCTGATGCTCTAGAGCAAGAAAACCCAAAAACCCAATTTCTCAGATATTCTCCCAATAGTATTCCAGCATTCCTGCCTGAGGCTGGGACTGTTTCCAAAAGATGCTACACTGAGACTTTTTCCATTCCAAAAAAAACCACAAGGAACACTGTCATGTTTTCTTGTGTTTTCATCATTGCCCTGACGTGGTGTGATTAGCACACTTAAGAACCGCTACCACTTTGCTCGCTCTGCTGGCAAATCCTCAGCTACTATAAATACGGGGTTGCTTATTTTTTTAAACATAAAATCTACTTCGGAAGAAGAGTATTTTGCCTTCAGTATTTACACATTTTAGAGGCATTGGAGAATCCGTCAACTCACCCTGACCGATAAAGCGGTTTTATTTGTCTGGAAGATCCCAGCCTTCCAACTTAAATTACATTCCCTTCCTAATCCCGATGACCTTCTTCGCAAACATCCTGACCTTCAAAGAAATTGCTGTGGTTTTTAGCTTTGGGCTTCTGTTTAGAAAGAAGGTCCAGAGGCTTACACTGGACAGCAATTGGAAACATCAAGAAAGAGCCCTTGAGAGGCAACGCAAATTAACTCTTCATCCGCCAGACTGCCGGACAGGGTGAACTTGCCTTTGAACCACTGGACCTCTTTCGTGTACCCTTGGGTTTTAAGTCTTTACACTGGCGGGGAGATAAGACCTTGGGCTCACTGCCAAGTACAGGGGAGCCCCTGGGGTTACCTTTCCCAGCCCTGTACATTTGGTGCTGCTGCACGCCCCCCTAATTCTCATGCTTCTGCCCCCACAGTGGTCAGCCTGCAGCGATGACGAGAAACAGGAAATGCAGCGGTTCTCAGCCAGCCGCGTTTTACTTCACGATAGAAATACTCAAGACACCAGCGGGAAGGGATCTGGGAACCTCCTCCCCAGTATGTTGCCAGAAGACTTGAGCCTCTCTCCTCTTCCTCCCGGCCGGCCCCTGGGGCAGAGCCGGGCTCTGGGGCGCTGGTTGTTGGCGTCCTGGCCAGGGCTCTCCTCGGAGACGAGCACCCATCCCTCAGCTCCCGGCGCCCGCCAGCCCACCTGAGCTTGGTGTTGATCTGCAGCGCTTTGGCCAGCATCTTCGCGCCCATGTCGCCCATCCCGTTCCCACTGATGTCCACTCTGGTCAGGGACGTGTTGCTTCCCAGGGCGTTGATGATGATGGTGACCTCGGTCTTGAGTTTCGAGTCTGCCAGGGACAGCGACTGCAGGGGCTGTGGGGTGAACAACACGCAGCGCTCACAACAGTCTCGCGGGCAGCACGAGGCGAGCGGAATTAACGGGGCTGGAGCGTATACAGGAATGCGGTTGAACGGGGAAGTGTTGGGTAGTAGGTACGGTAATAGGATACAAGTTTTAAACAAAAAATCCATGGGACTGCATAACACAAGCAATGAACCCTAAGTTAAACAGTGGACCATGCAGTTACACAATTGTATCATTTTATACAATTATAAACACATACTGTCATCAATTGTTACAAATGTACCATACCAGTGCAAAGCGTTGGTGGTGGGGGGGGTGGTATATGGAAATCCTGTGTTTTATGCATGATGGTTCTATATACCCACCACTTCTCTAATAAAAAATTTTAAAAAGCAATATTAAAAAATGTAATGATAAAACCAGTGGTTTTGAACTAAACGCATAAACATATAATATGTTACAAGAACTACATTAGACGGGGGGGCAGAGGGGCAAGGCACACGGTTTATATATACTATTGAAACTAGTACCAAAGCAAACCCGGTTGTTACAGAATCAGGATGTTAGATTTAAGCGCCGTGGTAATTACAAAGAAAATATTGGAGAATATGCAATTTCAGAGACAGAAATTAGAGTGCAGGTGGCCAGGTGCAGGGGATGGGGGGGAGTGGGGAGTCAGTATGTAATGGGGGGAGGGCCTGTGTGGGGAGATGGGAAAGTCTTAGTAATGGAAGGTAGGGAGGGTACTGCAACATTGTCAATGGGATCAATCCCGTTGAATGGTGTGCTTGGGAGGGGTTGAGATGGGAAAGCTTATGCTCCCACAAATTATTTTTTTAAAAAGAGCAACTAAAGGGACAATGACAATTAAATGCTATACATGATCCTGGATGGGCACTAACAAAAGGCTCAAAGGGACATTATCGGGACATATAAAATCTTGGAATAAAGGTTATAAGCTTTATATAAACGTGGGGAAGGGGATTTGACTCAACAGACAGAGTGTCCACCTAGCATTTGGGAGACTCAGGGTTCCTGACCTGTGTGGTGAGCTGGCCCACGCACACTGCTAATGCGTGCAAGGAGTGCCTTGCCACGTGGGGATGTCCCCCACATAGGGGAGCCCCACGCACAAGGAGTGCACCCCTACAAGGAGAGTTGCCCCATGCAAAAAAAGTGCAGCCTGCCCAGGAGTGGCGCCGCACACACAGAGTGCTGGAGATGCAGCAAGATGACACAACAAAGAGACACATTCCTGGTGCTGCTAATAAGAACACAAGTGGACACAGAAGAACATACAGCAAATGGACACAGAGAGCAAACAACGATGCAGGGAGAAATAAATAAAAAATAAGTCTTTAAAAAAAAAGTGAAGTGAAAATCCTTTTTCTTAGGAAATGTACATGGCAGTATTAAGCATACAAGGAGCATGATGTATATGACCTGCACTCAAGCACTCAGAAATGGATTGATAGATGGACAGATGGGTGGATGGAAGAAAGGAAAGAATGATACAGCAAATGTGGCAAAATGTTAAAACTGGCGGATCTGCATATCTGAGGGGGTGTGGAAGTATATTGGAGTTCTCTATAAGGGTTTGTATTATTTTTTAAGTGTCCTATAAGATAAGTCTTCCCTGTAAGTTTGAAAGTATTTAAAAATAAAAAGGTTTGAAAACTGAGAAGAAAAAAATCCAATCACACTCAATGACCTGCTCATTAGGAAATTATAAGGCATGTACTCATGCCACAAAGTGTTTCATTGTGAAACTGCTGGCCAGAAGACACTGATACATGAGAGGTGAAGGTTCAGGCATAAAACGAAGCTTTTTGGAGTCAAACTTGAAGCAGTTGTGTTTAGTGTAGAATACCAGCCGTTCCTCTTCTCATGCAAGCAGTGAAAGACAAATAAAAACACTACACAAAAATGTCTTAGCTTCAGTATGGCTACACTGTGCCTTTTTATCCATTTTATTTTCATACAAAGTGAAATGATCCCTTAAAATAATCATAGAGGACAAATACAAAAATAAAATCCTGCCAGGATTAATAACAGCTAGTATTTAGTGAACACTTCCTATGGTTAGCCACTATTGAAGCTTTTTATGTATATATTTGTTCATTTAAGCCTCCCACTAATCCAACACGTAGGAGCTACTATTATCCCCATTTCCAAATGAGAACCTGAGGCACAGAGAGGTTACATGACTCAAACAGGATCACACAGTTAGAAAGTAGTTGGACGGGGATTCAAACTGAGACAGTTTGGTGGCAGATTCCACTGTCTTAACCACTGTACCACACTGCCTCTATTAGCTCATCCAAGATCAGTTAGGTGACCACCCCCTTAATTTGATCTTAAAAGTATCAATCAGAAAACACACCAATGGTTTTAAAATATCAAAAGAAACAGGTGTGAACTACAAAATTCCTTCATAGATAAGCTCAACAGTGAATCCAAACCAGCCCACTCACTGTCCATGTAAGTCAGAGACTGAGAGCCCCTAGGCCTGCAGGCAGCTTTGGTTTGGCCGGCACAGGATCTGGACAAGAAAAAGTTACCTGGGTTTCCAGCTGACTTATCCCCAGCTCGCTGGACTTGCTTATGTTGCCTTCCCAGCCTCACCAGCTTCTGAATTTACAATTCTTGACTTAAGCCTTAACTGAACTAATGAAGGGAGGGAGAACTCCAGGACTTTATGGCTCTACTTAACACAATTTCGGCTTCCTGGGGGATGTGGCCACCTTCTGGGCTGCCTGGGGCGGTCTATCCTGGCCCAGCCACACGTAATTCTACGCGTTTAGTCCATGAGCAGCTCCGGCATTGCAAGGAGGAGGACTCTGGAAGCAGCTCTTAGGGTTATCTGTGATCAAGTTCCATGGCAGCCCATGGGATTAGCACCCCGTGCTCTCGGGTGGTCTGGGTGATGGCACAGGCACCCAGCCAGGGTCTCTCTGTCTGGTCACCCACTGAACACGGGCTTCCAAACCAGTGTCCTGGGAGAGGTGCATCTACAACAAGGTTCCCAGAGCCAGGAGGAGGGTGTCCATGGTTTAAGACTCAGATACTGCCAGGGCAGCAAGATAGGTTTGGTATAGTGTCCAAGTTTGCGTATGTCTCCCAGTCATAACACATCTATGGTAACATATAAAAGGTAATACTCATTGGAATCAATTTTTAAAAGTAAAATGGCATGGAGAGTGTTAAGGCAATTAAATCCTCAGACAAGAAGCATGCATAGGTTTAGACTGAGATGGTTTAGCAAGGACACTGAGATCCTACATGTAAGGGAACAGAAAAAAAAAATGTAACTGCTTCAGACTCAGGAAACTTAAGATTTAAAACAATGCAATATTACTTTAATACAAAAGCCATAATCACATCTCTCATCACTTCAACAATCTCTATTCAACTGCTAACAAAAGTTATATATGAAGGCTTCTTCCTAATACTGGAAAACTGTCAATTCTGCAAGCTAGCAAGTAACAATTCCAGTACTACACTCAAATTCTAATACACCCCAGTTAACACTTAAAAATAATAGGCAGAGTCATTAATGCGAACAGAACAGCCTGAATTGCATGCATATTTATAAGGTCACCCTTTCTTGATTTACTGCACTTCCATGGAACATTACTATTTGAAATCCCACTATTTCTTTTCATAGCTGAACATGCTTAAACCAAGAATCTGTTTCCTTGCTACAGGCACTCCCAAGAGAAACATATTCTGCCCCACTGGTTACAACATGGCTTTGCATATAGTAACTGAAACAAGATTTCCTGCCACCTTAGGTGCAGATGATAATGTTATCATCCCATGGGGCAGGGTGCAGCAGCCTGGCACCCACTGTCTATAGCTGAAGGCGACATTGGAGCCCACGGGTATCTACGTTTTCCAACAGAAAAAAATGTGCAAAGCTGGACCAATAAAGCATTCCAGGGGCTGCCAAAGAACAAACTGTACAAACATAAGGTCAGAATGTAAGAAGCAAAAAGATTACTTTAACATATTTAAAACACTTCGCTTCAAATTTTCTTTAAACTGAGCTTAATTTTGCCAGTTATCAGTGGAATTTTTTTTGGTCATATAGCACAATTCCTAATTATTTTAACTTACTTGGCACATTATTAGTTCACAAGAAGAATAAAGCAAATGATAGCTGCTTTTGAAAGAGTCATCTACTTGTCAATGACATGAACATTAAATGCTGTTCATTGTACATTAATAGCAACACCCTAGTCAAAGTAGAACTCAACAGAATTTATATTTCATATACCTTCTCCAAATGTGCTTTTAGGCATATTTTAAATAACAAAATTATCTTTAAAAAGACTTTCAAAATTGTAAAAAACAGACTGTGAAGATCCTTATGCAATAAGCAAGCCATTAAATTAATAAATGTGTTTTTCCTAAACGTGTGCTAAGAAACAAATAATTTTGGGATGAATATAAACAATAATAATAGCTTTCCCAATCTTTCAAAACTAGGCCAAAACTGGGAATATTTGAAAAACCCAAATAAAGCAGAGTGATGCAAAGTCAAATTAAATACATAAAGCAGCCTAAGTTCTGAAAAATACAAGTTGCATTCTAATTACACCCCAACATTAATAGCCAAGTATGAGAAAAACAAAATATGGGTTTTATTAACAAATGAGGACAAAGGAAGTGCTTGAATTCACTAAACAATAATGAATTTCACTTTCTAACCCACTGGCTGGAGAGTATATCCACACGAAGAAGAGACCAGAGTACAGAATTTTCCCTTGACTGCCAAGGAGGGATGGGCAGGGACAAGAGAGAAAAGTTCCAGTCCCCACATACATGGCTCCTGGGGCAGTCTGAGGCTTCTGTGGACCCCAGAAAATCCTGTTCTTACAGCTAATCCATTCCAGTGCCTGTAAACCTACCATAGGTGGGACCTTTGATGATGTAACTTCAGCTGAGGGCCTTCTAAAGATAAGACTGCATGACCCAGGGTGGGTCTCAATCCTTTAACTGGCCACCAATACAGAAAAGGGCAGCAGAGAGGAAGCCAAATCTGAGAGAAGGTCCTGGGAGCCTAAGCCAAAATTAACAGAACACAGACACTGAGATCAGAAGCCACTTTAGCCAGAAGCTGAAAGCAACGAGGCCCAGAGGGGAGGGGAGAGACAAACAGACGCCATGTGCTGATGGCCCACAGCTCAGGGAGAAAACATCTGATGATGATGCCTTGACTTGGACAGTTTCACAGCCTCAGAACTGTAAGCTTTTAACCTAACAAATTCCCAACGTAAAAGCCAACCCATTTCTGTTATATTGCTCCCAGCAGCTTTTAGCAAACTAAATCAGCTCCTGAGCTTTCCCAGAAACATTAGCTGACAGCTGTAACAGAATTTGCTATTACCCTGTAGGAATTCTAAAGGAAAAAGGTGGTATTTTTTCAGTTTGGCATACCTCACATGATTGATATAAGAACTCACTCTCATGATGAAAGCAGCTATAACGCAACCTGAAGGCTGACTTCGTAGCAGGAATACACACTCATGAGGATTGTAGAAACTGCAGAAGCTGAGTTTTAGTGCCCAAAATCTCAAACAGCATCAGTAAAAGATAAGGTGCAACACACTAGCTCTAAATTAAATGGAATAATATAGCTTCTTCCTTTGCCCATAAAATACTTTTATCTTTTTTCTCGTGAATTTGAAAGGGCAAATAAAAACAGGATGCTATTTGAAATTAAATTTCTATACCCTCAACCAAGTCTTGGTCAGGAGCAACTGAAAGGGAAAAAAATATAAGGAATATACTAGCACTTGAGAAGCAATTGAAGACTGGGGACAACTTTCTTAGTCTCTTACAGTTCTACCTAATTAACAGATGAAATTCAAATTAGCAATGTTATGTTTCTCAGCATGACATAAGGTCATAAAGTCAACTAGATTGTAAAAATTCATGTCTGCCAATTAGTGTATTAGCTGAAGTTAGGAAATAGTAAAGTTTATTAAAAGATGAACTTAAGAGTCTCTTTATACTACTTTTCATCTATCAAGTACATGAAATGAAGAATAAATTTTAAATACATTCTAAAACTCTACTTAAAGCATTAAGACATACTCCCTTTCACAAAAAAATAACAATAACAGAATATGTGCACCTAGATCAAATTATTTAAAAGGATAACATTAATCTAGTAGAACTAATTAGTAAGAATGGCAACAAGCAAAAGATTTTAATTGAAAGGTTTTAAATGAATACTCACTGATTCTTCATCTTGAATCATCTGTACTAAGTTGTCCAATACTGGTGTCAGATTTCTAAAGGGATTTTAAAGAGGTGGACAGTGGAATCAAATCAAAAGCTTTTAGGCGGCTGCTTATTTTCATTAGTCATATAAAACAATTTAAAACTCTTACTTGGATTTCATATTATTAAAATTTTTGCCTAATGCCAGGTGTTGTATTGATCTGTTTTTACTGAGCCACACAATTAAGGTAGATAGGTCAGATTCTAAACCTGAAAAAAAGAAAAAAAATCAGAGTAGGTGGAGAATCAAAATACATGTATAAAAACAAATTCAGTGATGGAAAGCAAAAAATTAAGCAAAGGCTGCCTGCAGCTAGACCAACTTGAGGGACCCTGAGGATCTTTATCTTTGATTTTCAAAGAATTTATTGCTCTCTCTTCATTTCCTATTATTTCCAGTGATAAACACATTCTTTGCAAAGGCTTATCTGAATCTCTTACACAATCAGTGTCTAAACAAAATCAGCAGGAATTGAGAACGGATAATGGCAGAAAGTTTCATCTCTTTAGGGGAGAAAATTCCTACAGGCACCTCGGTGGTAGGTAACTGGAGTTAAAACCATCTATGCAAGACAGAGTCTTACACTAACACGCTACTCCTATGAGCAGAAATGTAGCTAATGAAATAAGCTTCTGAATAAACAAGGGTGTGATTTTCAACAAGAATGCAAAAGGCTGGACTCAAAGTTTTATCTTTATCAATGTCCTGGTGATATTTTTTTAACAGACTTATTTTAGCAGATTTGGCCATGGGATCAATTTAAGATTTTGGCACAGATTTATTTCATATATGAAGTCTCTTATTACATTAAGAAGTCCTGTTAGTCAAGAATTGAAATCACAGTTCTATCAAATGGGTTCTCTACACTGGGTCAGATTTTTTCCGCTCTACTTACTTACATCAAATAGTACTTGTTTCTTTTTTTTCTGAGCTCTTACTTACCATTGTCGGAGATATCTAAGCTGGTGATGTTGTGGATCTCGGCGATGCAGCCTTCTAATACCTGTGCACCTCCCGATCTCAGCTAGAGAGATACAAACCAAACACAAGGTAAAGTCTTCACCTACTGGACGTATGAGGAAAAAATTAAAAATAGGAACGATCGTTTTAAAATAAACTCAGCACCAAGAAGAGGTAAAAACTCATCAACTCCAAAAAAAGATATCCTCAGTGGCAAAGAGCCAATCACTAGTCATTGATGCATTTCCCAAGAACACAAGAGCCAACATTAAATCCTAACATTGTCAGGGAAAGGAGGAACAAAAGATGGAGACCACCCAAGCCCACTACTAAGAAAACAGTGATGTCAACACAAGAACTTTGATTTCTGACTTTTGCAAATCTAATGGAGTCCTCTAATATGTGAAAAACAGTTACTGATTTATTTGATTATACAGACTTTAAGGTATAACTCTACACCCAAGTAGCAGCAAAACAACCAGGGAGATGATTAAGACTTACTTCGAATCCAACCACTTCAGGAAGGAGCCATCCCTAACTATAAAGCAGGTAGTAGCTACTTGGATGATCACAAGATGATTTGTACAAATACATTGAGCCACAGAAGAAAAAGGTGTTAGATTAACCTATCATGTTATTGTGGTTGGCTTCTTGCATAACCAAGAGCAAATGATTCTCTTCCCATTACCTAATTTATTACAAAGAGAAAAGCAACCTATAAACCTTAATACTTTTCATCTTTTCTCATGAAACCAAAATCAAATTTTACATTAGTCAGAATATCTTTTAGTTTCCATTTCAGCATATATTGGCTGAATTCCTACTACATATAAGGCTTTTCGCAGGATGCAGCGTTTCCCAAGCTGTGACCTTTTACTTGGTAAATTTCTAATCTAAGAGAAATTGTCATTTCTTGGAAACCTACCACGTGCTAAGCTATGTGATAGGACCTTCTTTCACTAAGGAAAGCTAAAATTTCTATAAATTTCTACACCAAATGTGTAATACAAGATGCCATATCCTACTTGTTCATGCTCTGATGTAAGAATTTAAGGAATCCTTACTCCACTGTTTGAGATTAATTCTGACAGTGACCTGGACCAGAACAAAACCTGCCAGCTGTTCTGGCCATTCGCATGGTAAGCAGAATGTTGCACACACTTTGCGATTGCTCTTTACTCAGGAGGCAAGTTTAAAGTTTGGCCTTTCCCACTTTTCATGGTGACCACAGATTGCTCTGAGGGCCTGCGGTGAGCTCTCCGGGGGGCACCCCACAGAAGCAGACAACCCAGTGAGGCTGATCACGTAGTTCAGGGAAACCACAACTGACCACAGCTAAAGAGCTTCTGACCAGTCTGAGGAGCCACTGCCAAGCGCAGGCACCAGGCCCCGTCACTGCCTTTTCTCCTTTTCTCGGAAGCACTCCAGCTTATCCAAATGCTCACCAGGCTCATCAAATCCCACCACCGCTAACTGAGGCTGGCTTAGCACCCTGCTAGTCAAAGTGCGATTCCCGAACGAATGCCAGACTGCCTACGGTTCGTTACTGGTCTGAGAGTAAATAAGGACAGAAAATGAGTGTAAACATTTTAAAATCTTAGAAGAAATAACTGTAGTACTGTTGTACCTAAAAATCAAAACTGGAAGCTTGTATTATTTGTGACTTTTTATATTTTTCTAGTAATTCATTTTTATTGTGGTTTATGAATAAAGTATTGGTGTATGAAGATTTGGAAATTTTAAAAACTAACAGGCTCTTGACCACAAATGGATTGAAAAGCACTGCTCCTGGTCACAGCTTGCAAATACTTGAAGTGAACATGTAGGTAGACTTTGTCAAAATTGAAGCAAGAAATAATTTAAGTAAGAACTGGAAAGAAACATAATTTGATTTTCACAGCGTGGAAACAATTAGGCTTTTGAGAAGAGGAACAGACTAGAGCTTTACATAATCATTATTTGCTAATACTGACTTCCTTGGAGAGAGGCAAAATTTCTAGAAGAAAGTCTCTACTCATGATTTTAAAGTTCATTCAAGCTACATTTATAGAAGTGGAAAACACAGGTGACAGATAAGTGCTCAATTCTGCTTATTAATAAATACTGTTGACTGATACTTGTACCATACACGTAAAATTAACTTTTTCCAATTGTTTAAAAAAACTGGATATATCAATACATCCTAATTCCTTTTTTTTTTTAATTATCAAGTTGAAATACAGGTGGGGAAAGTACTTACACAATGGCCGAGCTAAGGAAAGCCCAAGGAGAAAAAAAGAAAACAAGACAAAAATGTTATCAGCCGTAAGTGGAACAAGAATAGAGGGGAAGCCGAAGACTATCAATACACACATAGGAGAAACAGAGAAAATATTCCCAACTCCCAAAACAAAAATTAGAAACATGAATAGGAAAATAACCTTTCATTTCCCAAGAACATTCAATTCATTTCACAAGTTATCAGATGCCTGAAATTTCCCAAAAGATAAAGCTTTCCCAAATCAGTGAAGGTTTTTCCATTACTGTAAATGGAATCCTTTTAAATGAATTTGCATAATTAGAGGTTGTATCTGTGTGTGTGCATGTAAAACTGGTTTTTAAATTGCCCTCATTTGGATCCCACACACTAGCTTTAAGCAAAATCAAAGACGAGTAAACGTGATGGAATCACTGAATTCTTTTTGAAACATTAAAAAATAAAATCACATTTCTTTCAAGAAAACAGTGTCCCCCCTAGAAAGGTGGAACATTTCAGATGCTGCTTGTAGTTCTCAGTGAATTGTTACAGCTAATGCCCAGATAGTCATAATGAGGAACAAGAGAAACAAGGAAGCTAAAACATTTAATAATTCACTTTCCCACCGTAATATCGCTCTCCACTTAAAAAAGACGTGACAAATATTACAGATTTAAATATATCAACTCCCAAATCACCTACTTTTCTTCTACAGAGGTTCCCATTTTAAGTTTTAAAATGTAATTTTCATCCTGGGAAATGCTCGCACTGAAAACCACGCGTGTGGAACGCATTCCGCTTTGCATTCCACACCGAGACGGAGAGGAAAGTGGCTGCTGCTAAACCCACAGCACACCCACCTCCCATCTCAAGGCTGGCTGGCTGGCTGTTAAATTGAACAGAATTGTCTTAAGAGGATCTGATCACTTGCTGCCATGTCCTGCTCTTTTCAAACTTTAGTATTTGTGTTTTTCTCCCTCTACTTGTCACCAAAGAACCTTGCAAAGAATTGTATGTAGGGAAGTTTCCTCTTAAAAGCCACTAACTCCCTCACCCAGACCCACACCTGGCCCTCAGCTCTAATTTGCTTTTGCCTTTTCTCTAAAATATCAGAGATTTTTCTCTCTCACTTGGAAGGAGACTAAGTCTCAAAAATTCAGTTCCAGCACTGCCCTCCTCTTCCCTTGAGGTGTGACTGTAAATACATTTTTTAAAAAATACCCCTGGACACACAGAAGTAACTGCCTCCCTGCGAGTGTGTGGGTGCGCGGGTGACACAGAACGCGATGCCACCGTCACTACTGCCACACCAAAGACAGGAGTGTAGACACCCTCCCTTAGGCATTAACCTCGGGCCTTCGGAACACACTCACGTTGCCTTCGACACGTGGTGCGAACGCCCTCTCCTCCGGATGAGTTACAGCAACGCCAGTGATTCAGAGGCAAACCTCACCACCCCAGGGGTAACACTGTTTTATGTCAAAACCAGTTTTGACCACAGATTGATGAGACTAGTTTTTCATGATTGATTTACAATAGCTTCAAAGACAATTCCAGAAAGAAAAAAAAGGGGGCTTTAGGACAAACTCTTCTAAAATCTTCTAAATAAAAACAGTGCTATTGACCTATGCTGTAAATTCTGAGATTCCAAATAAGGCTGGTCCTAGAGGAACCGCTGACTCCCCAGAAAACCACTCAGATGTGCTGGGCTCCAGGCCAAAGGCCATCCCCGAAAACTATTATCATTCCCATTCAACAGGTGAGAAACTAAGGTGTAACAGAAGGTTAAGAATTAACCAATAATTCTGATTACGGAACCATTACGTAGATGCCTTTTCATTTCCAGTATATTATAAACACGCCAAAGGTTAAGATCTGAGATTAATGAACTGGCTAGACAGACCTCACCCGTTTATACGGTCATTTCCAACTAAAACCCTGCCATCGTGAGGACTGTTCCAGACTGATCTTGCCCTTGTATATGAACACTTCTATTGAACCTGTCACCACTGCGCCCTCCCTGCGTGAGAGCCCTAAGAAGAGCCTTGTACCAGGCTCCTGCTGTGCCCCCAGGTGCCTGGGTCCCTGAGGATGGCTCTCTTGTGACGTAATAACCCCCATCCTGTCCAGCCCGTTAATATTTACAAATGAAGGAACGTGGGCCGGTCCCACCCCAATTACTCCTTAGCATAAACTGCTAAGCCTGGAGAGCAGCAAGCTATCAGGATGACTGCAGCTCCTAGAGGCAGATTTGGGGGCCCTTAGGCCACTGACCTCTGCTGCCATGTGCAAGCAAATAAACTCAACCGAAACCGCCGTGTCTCGGGAATTGGTTAATAGAGTGCACTGGGCAGAAGTGTGTGGTACCAAAGGCCGAAGGATGTGAAGTCATTTGACAAGCCAAGGGGCTGAGCCAGCCTCAAAGGCGAACTTTTTCATCCCAAAGCGTCAGCCTTAGCTCCGATACTCTTTTGCCTCCTGTGACTCTATTTTAGTCACCTTCTTACAAAAAACTTACTTCCTTTCCTGGACTAAAAGACTAAAGGAAAGAAAATAAAGTGATATCACAACTGACGTGCAGCACCTTAAAGAAGACAGTTTTATCTGCAAATATAGAAGCTATCTGTAAATGCAAGGTGTCATTCCAGCGCTTATTAGCTTATTCCTCACAGGTTCCAATTTTGGGTTTAAGTTTCCAAATAACAACGATGCTTATGTTTTCGGAAAGCAGCTCCAAAATTTATAAATACCTTCACAGTACGCTTTATTTTTAACAGCATGAAGTGTAAATCTCTTCTTTCATCGAAGTGATGAGTACAAATTCAGAAATGCCCTCAGAGCGTCGAGGCAAACTCCCCAGAAAACGTGGGGAATAGGAAAGGAAGCAGCATACGGTAAAAACAAAATTAATCTGCTCAAAGGTATTCTAAGTTTCTAATCGTGACACGTTAATTCCTACTTCCAGGAACAGGGCAAAGGAGTTCCCACTCCACCTCGAGAAGAGAGGACCCCGTGTGGCACGTGGGGTCAGGTCAGGCTGGAGCGGACCCGGGGTTTGCTCCTGGGGTGTTTTCATGCCAATCTCCAGTTCAGGTAAGGGTTCAGAGAGCCTCTGAAACGTAGGAACTTTGGGCCTCAAGTCTCCTATATGGGAGTTTTTGATGGCAAGTTTCCGTTTCAAATCAAGATTGAAAAAAAATAAAAATTACTGCCAAGGCGTCCCATTTTTTCCCACACTCTCCGAATCCCAGTTAGGTCAGACATAGCTGTCCCTACAAGGAACGCTGGGTAGGAGGCTAAAGCTCGCGTAGGATTTTATATTTTAAGGCTTCATCATAAAATACTTAGGCAACAGGCACCGGGCATGGAAAATACACCGTCACTGAGCACACACTTGAATGCTTTCTGAATGATGTTCTGTGGCCGTTTGCAGATAAAACTCACAAACTATAACCGAAAAGCCAATCATATGTGTTTTTCTGCTTCATTTATACCCTGTGCAATCAGAGTGCCACACTTTTCCCAGGAAAAAAAAGGACGAAGCCACTTGCGCGCTATGACTTCTTCCGGGGGGCGGGCTCAGGGCGTTCTTACCTCACAGCTGCTGAGATCGAGAGAGACCCCCTTCAGGTTGTGATTACAAGCCAGGCCCAGTAACAGCGCTCTGGGGAGAGGAAAGACACCGTTAGGGGCCAAAGACCACGTGAGCAGAGTGGGTGACCCCACCGAAGGCCGCCTCTTCCACATCACAGATGCAGCCCACACACCTCCTCTTTAGAATGCCAAGCGCACTTCGGTCCCCCAACAGCAGTGAAGAAACGACATGGCTGCATTCTCCTGTCTGAGGAGGTAGGGAGCCTTCCTGAATGCAAAACCCACCAGGATTGCTCTTGCTATGCAAATAAGCCAACAGCACACCTAATTGCACACGGAAATTAAACTGTGTTCACCACAGACAAATCCCCACCTGCATCTGCTTGAGAACAGCTTTCACAATGTTCAGAATATTATTAGGCAATTGTTATTAGTGCAAAAGCTGGTTTTCCCTAAGGAACGGGTTCGTGAGGCAGTCAGCTCCACATGATTCCTGGATGTGAAATTATCCGGAGGTGAGTCTACTAAAGAGCGCACGGCGGGTGGGAAGGGCATGGGAATGCAGGCGCTGGAGACGGGTACCAGTCCTGAGTGCGAGTCCAGCCCTGGTTCTCCAGCTGGTCACAGGACAAGCGGTGTGACCTCTTTGCAGAGGAATTTCCTCCTCAGTGCACTGAGGAGTCTGACACATCAACAGACCTCAGGCCTCTCTAAAAGAGTGGATTCATTCCATTCTTACAAGTCAGTCCTAGAAATTCCAGTGCCATCGAGCCAGTTTGAAACAAAACTTTCACACACGCACACACATGCGTTCGATTAGGTTGAATGGACAAGACCAGGGGAAGGGAGAGGTGGGAAGGTCAGGAATGTTTCATCAAGGTCCACCAGAGCTCATCCTTCCAGTGATCCCCTGGCCCCGCCCTGAGAGAGCACCTGCAGCCTGGCTGCTTCCACTTGTTTGAAAATAAGCCTCTAGAGCAAGGAGAGGGGGAGGTAAATGCTTTTACATGTTCTTAAACTTGTTATTATGAAGTCATTTCAAATTTACAGAAGAGCTGCAAAAATAATGCAAAACACAGAAAACCCCATCTACTCCTTACCCAGGCACAACTTTCAACATTCAGCCACATTTGCCCTATCCTTCTATCTATCCATCTCTATCCATCCATCCACTGATCCACCTATTTTCTACACTTTTGAGAGTCAGTTCTACACATCATGCTCCTGGAATACTTAATACTTCCATGCACGTTTCCTAAGAAAGACATTGGAAGTTGAGTGCTTTTTGTTTTGTTTCTTAAATCCAGTTAACTAATTCCTATTTTAAGCACTGCCCTATGAAAAAGTTGGATACAGCTCATCTAAGAACATGATTTTGGTCAATTACTTTTTTTTTTTTTTAAGATTTTTTATTTTTTCTCTCCCCTTCCCCTTCCCCCTCACCCCCACTGTCTGCTCTGTGTCCATTCGCTGTGTGTTCTTCTGTGCCTGCTTGCATTCTTGTCAGCGGCACCAGGAATCTGTGTCTCTTTTTGTTGCATCATCTTGCTGCATCCGCTCTCCTTGTGTGCGGCACCACTCCTGGGCAGGCTGCATTTTTTTTGCGCAGGGCAGCTCTCCTTGCAGGGAGCACTGCTTGAGCGTGGGGGCACCCCTGCGTGGCACGGCACTCCTTGCGCGCATCAGCACTGCGCGTGGGCCAGCTCCCCACGGGTCAAGGAGGCCCTGGGTTTGAACCCTGGACCTCCTATATGGTAGGCAGACGCTCTATCAGTTGAGCCACATCTGCTTCCCCCTACTTGTCCTTACATGTGGATTAAGACCAAGGAAACAACTGGTATGCTCTAAGATACCTAACTACAGAAGGTCATATGGTAAAGAAGCAACTCCTCGTGGAACCAGTGAAAAGAAATAACCCACAGAAACTGTCCTTAATATAATAAAACTGAATAGAACAACAGCAGAGCATGGAGGACACTGGGGGGGGGGGCTGGGTTGGACTCTGCAGTGGTATGTTATTTTAACCTAGTGAGGAAGAACTACCTTCATCCTCATTGTTGCAAATTGGCTAAGGACAAAAAATGATTTAACTTCCCCAGGTCTGGGTATGTGGCACTACTCATAACTCTGGAGTAATACATTTAATACGCTTTTTAAAAACAGCCAGGGAGACAGGGTATGGAAGAAGGGGTATTCTGAGGCAGGGAGAGGAATGGAGGGTCAGCAGACAGGGAGGGGGAGAGAGGACGTGAGAGAACAAGACGAGGCAATGCCCACTGCACCCCAAGCGGCCCTGGAGAGAAGCACCGGCCTCGAGAGTCCCGTAAACCGCAGCACTCAGGAGAGTTTACCAAGGAGCAGGGTCACCCTATTCTTTTAATGTGTGGCCTGAAGCAGCCCCAAAGGAAAAGCATCATTATGAAATAACCAGTTACTGTCTTTGCATCCCTTCCAAAGAAACCCAAATTAAGTGGGAACTTCTGAAAAGTGCTATGTCCAAAACTTACAGCGCTACTCCCTTACAAGCTTGTTTGTTCTCTTACGGAGGTCGCCCCAAGCCCTTCCACCACGCTTCCCAGCATAGTGGAACACACGCTTCCCAGCATAGTGGAACACAGCGTGGGGTGAGGCACAGAACTAGGTGACAGCTGCTGACAGCGGAGGACAAAGTCCCAGAGCCTCCCTCGGCCACGGTCCTCTGACCTGCCTCGCCCAAGGCCCCAGCTCCTTCCAGGGCTGGCGGCAGCCAGGGAGGGAGTCCCAAGGGGTACCAAGGCCCAGCCTCCTTGGCTCAACTCAGAACCCTGAAGGCTCATCCTCGCTCCAAAGCTCCCACAGGGTCAGCTGGGGCCTTCACCGAGAAATCCTCCCAGAGGAGCTGCATGCTGGGCCCAAGCTCCCGCCCTGCCCTCTGCACAGGTGGCAATCCCAACTACGCTTCCCAATCACGTCCTGCTGCTAATTTACACCTCAAAGTCTGCACAGCCACTGCAGGCAAATCACATAACTTTTCTGAGCCTTCAATTCCTCAACTATAAAATGGCGGTTAACCATCACAACTCCCTGCATCTACTGTCAACATAACAGGGACAGCCCATATAAGAGCTCCTGGGACAGCAAGAGCACAGGGAGGTGCTAAGCTCCTGCCTGTCCCCAAAGCGAGGACCTCCATTTTCTGCTGTCTTTTTGGATTATATCATATTCAGGTTCTATAACCACAAACACAAAACTCAACATACGGAATTTTGTTTATAGATTCTTTAGCCATGCAGCCTTTTTCTTCACATTCCCATTTTCCTGAGTAAAACATACAGTTGGTAGACTACTGATCTGACATTCTTAAACATTTACATAAATAACAATAGGTCACAAGATTTAACAACTATGAAATATCTTTGAAATATTTATCTGCAAGTATATATCTATAATCTATAAGAATCTTTTGTTGTATAGTGTGGAATAGTCTATAAAATAAATTATGATAATCAATAAAGAGATATTCTATATTATGCAGGGGTCAATAATATTCAAAGAGTTAGAATGCAGTGTAACTACTGCTAAAGCTACTTTGCATATGTTAATCTCCCACTGATACAGGCAAGAGCTCTGTCTGCTTTTGTATTTTCTCAGTGCACTCATGGCAAATGTACATTGTCGAAACTCAATAAATATTCCTTAATATTCCTTGCACAAATGAAGAAGTGAATGAGTATGATTAAAATATAATGGAGCCCATTTAGAATATTGATTATAATAGCTTTATTAATACTCATATAAATAGCCTAATCATGAGGCTTTACTCTTTATGCCTGTTATATTTAGGGACCCCCAATGCAGTCATTTAATGTTTAAAAAACAAGCTAAAATAGACTTTTTTTAAATACTACTTTTCTTAAAGGCATCATTGTTTTACTTATATTCTAATATGTGGGATACTGTAATCAAGAAGTTCACACCTTTAAAAAGATTAGGCAAGTCACGAATCAGATGAAGATTAATTTTCTAGGAAAGTGAATAGCAGATGTTGATTTTAACATTCCATACAAATTATGAGGGAAAATTGATGCTGATTTACATGTTAGCTGCTGGATAGGAGCAACCTGTGCATATCTCCCTTTATGCGCATCTGAAAATGAACCTATTCATAGCTACTGGAAATATCTCCTGTAGACTCAAAGAGAATTGGATTCTTTAGCCCTTGCACACTCAACTTTTGAGTATTTCTGGCAATGAAGAGATATCAAGAAACAGCTAAAAATTTAAACATCACTACAATTATACTAAGGATATTAACCAGTAAAACAAGTCAGTTGTCAAGTTACAGTAAACAGATAAGCAGGGTAAACACCCACGTGGAAATGGATAATTCAGAAACCAAACCATGTAAATAACTGACTCTGTTGCTTACAATGTATACAGAGTTTGACTAATATTGTAAGTGGAGATATTGAGAATAAACATTGACATAAAATATACACATGAGAACAGGCCTAAAAAGGATTGAATTGAGGTTAATATAAAGTCAACGATTGCTTGTGAGAACCTCTATACAAGATGAGTGACTGCTGCTAAGGTCACACACCTCCTATATATATGATGCAATGATATAAATAGCATACAATGTACTCACTCAGTGATCAAAAAGAATTTAATTCACTCTTGTGCCCAGAGTAAAAAGGCATTCTCATTGGTCTTCTCTTCCTTTGTATTCTATGTCTTTCTCCCTTTGTTCAAGCACTTTTATAATAACAAATTGAACTTGAAAAGCTCTGGAGAAAATGAATTAACCACTCACTTTAAGGGCTCAGGAGACAGTTTTGTGCCGGAAAGGCTGATATGCGTCAGAGCCAGAGAACTACTAAAAAACTGTTTGAAAGACGGGGGTACTTCTTTTCCTTTCCTGCAAAACAAAACGCAAGAGTCATGCTAGCAGGTACACTTCCATCCCAGCACCCCACTTCCAAAGTGGCAAGTATCTTCAAACACAAAATTATCCATTGTTTACTCAGACACTGTGAAATGATCCATGAATCAAGAATAGTTTCAGTGCAAATTTGGAGGTAAAAGATACAAATAAAATGTCTCAAACATTTTAACATGAAATATAACTTAATCCAATACAATTAAATAAATGATATAAGGAGTCAAGGCATCATGTTCAATCCTTAAAGTAATTTATTCCTATTCTTTGTTGCCAAACAACCCATTGTCTTTTATCCGTAGACCTTCAGGAAACTCGATGTTTAGATTTTTAAAGAAATATACATCAAAGACTATGTGTACTTCTCCCCTATATAAAAGCTTTCCCAGGGGTGGCACCAAATATTAAGTTCACTACTGGCATTTGGCACTATTTCTAGATGCAGCAAGTCAAAGATACAAGACTGTAATCTGGTGTCACGCTGAGTAACAGCACAGAAAAGTCTGAACAGCATGAGTTTTGCAGGACAAATTGCTCGTTCAGCTCTTACATCCATCCATACTGTAAATTTAAGCATTCCTGGTCAAAGTTTAGAAAGAAGACAAAACTCCAATAGGAGATAGCCATACCCTCCAAACACATTCCCTTGCTCTTACAGTGGGAAGTAAGTGGGTCAAATAATACAACTCAACAATAAGATAGAGTTAACACCATACTACAGGGTTTAAGAAAATCAAGGTTCAAGAGCCAAAGTTGGGATTTGAGCACATTTTCTGTTCTATCTGATACAAGTGATGGGGAAGGGTTGAATACGTCTCGCATACGCAAAGTGCTTAGCTTGGTACATAGTAAGCTCTTATTTATAGAAACCCAGGACAGACAACATCCAAGTGGTCTGCCCAACCATAAAATATTCAATAATATTTAAAATACAGAGATCCATAAAAATAAAATAAAGTACAAAGATCCAGGACCACCTGTCAATATTTGAAAAAGATTTAAAAACAAAACAATCCCAGATGATTTGGGAGGAATGATCTAAGAAACCAGAATCTCTATTTGAGGAGATGAAAAATAAATTTAAGAGGAAAGAGATTTCTGATAGAATATATGACGTTTGATGGTTCAGCCAACTCTGGTTCTAGGTAGTGGAACAAGACAACCTTGTTTACTCCTGTTCATTTTTGAAGAGCAAATGTTGTTAGACTATCTGAATATAGTTCTCCTTCTCCTACTTTGTATTGGTGTTGATTCTATCAATGTTCTCTAATATTCACACACCCCTTTTAGGAGGTACCAGAGACTGAACCCAGGACCTCATACATGAGAAGCAGGCGCTCAACCACTGAGCTGCACCTGCTCCTTTCTAATAGAGGATCAGGCTTCCTCGCCCCACTGAAGGCAGGCTTGGCCGTGCAAATTCCCTTGGTCCTAAGATGCAAGCAGAAGCTCTGTAAGCCACTCTGTGTACCTCCGTGGTCTCTCTCTGTTCTGCTGTGAGGCGATCAGTGTTCCATCTGGAGGCCACTCTGCATCCCAGAGAGAAGAGAAAGTGGGCAGAGCCACGGCCAGCCCACCACAGACCGTCACAAAACCACTACTGCTGAAAGCTGGGGCCTTGGGGTGAGGGACCATTTGTTACTGTCAGATAGCCTAACCTCTCCTGACTGATACACTTATGAAATTATCTCTGAACAAAAGAATGAATAGTCTGGCTAACAATCCACAACTCAGTGTAAATGCACTAATTTCAACGTAATTATTAAGGACTTTCTATGATTATATCTAGGGAAGGTAGTGGGTATTAAATGGTTTAATCATAACCTTTTATTTGGAAAACAAGGCAATCTGTTACCACACTTCTGCTCTATAAGCTTGCCAGCTCTGCTGGAGCGCAGTCATCACTGATTCACAGTATCGGGATTTCAAGAGAGCTGAGGGCACCTAAATTTTGATAGTCTATGTTACTATTTTATTGCTCCACCCCCCAGTCAAATACAGCCCCACCAAATCACAGCTTCATACGCCACCTTAAAATATGTGAGTTGGTCTCAGTAAATACTCTCAAATGCTCCCCCAGAGAAAGCACGTTGGTAAAGAGTCTTCTAACCATTATCCTTCCTACACCTTCCACTCTCTGGTCTCATTCTATGGAGGAAGTATTAGTGGCGCAGTTTTGCTTTGGCAATGATTTACACCACTGCTGAAGTAATGTACCAATTGTACTTTAAAATTTAGAATACTTCATTTGCAAGGCACAATTGTGGAATAAAGCATGTCACATAACTGAATTTTCCAAATAGAACATATAAAGCTTTAAAAAAGTTAATCAATAAAAGTGGAGTATTTCTAATATTAGGGAACTCTCCATGTTACTGAACAGCATATAATAAAAATTTGATAATGACTTGCAGTCACAATTATGAATGCTAAATGTAAGAGAACACTGATACATCAGATGACACCAGAATTCTGTACTTGAGCAGCCCATGGACATTCCATAATTTTTCTGTATTCTCCCACCATTTTAAATTACTACTGTTTGTGAAGCCTTGCTTTTCAAATCTGCCGCCTTATTTTGCAAACAACCCTAATTTCAGGAGCGCAGAGTTGAAGTTCTTGCCGCTGCATCTATAAATTAAAAGGCTGGACTTCAGGAGGCGTATTCTCCTGGCCTCCCAGAGGTCATTTTAGAATCACTGCCAAGTCCTTCACTGAGAAATACCTACAGAAGTTCTAAAAAGGTTTTCACTACATTCACAAAGAGGAGTTGTCAACATCTGGGAATAATACAGCTTAGACAGGTTGGCGTTATTGGTAATAATATTATCCCACCAGGAAAACAGAACAAATGCTTGGATATTGGAGGCCCAGTAGTCAAAGAGGATGCTTGAAGGCCAGCCTCTTCTCTGATGCACCATGCTCAGCATTTACCAGTATGTTTTCAATAGCCAAATACTTTCTCTGAGAGAAAGACACTCCCAGACGACAAAGCTAGCAGCAACACAGCCATACCGGTGGGAAAAGACCGTTCGGTTGAGGCTGAGCACAGCTAAGTGTTGAAGGCATCCACGGAGAAGTGCTCCACAGACCTGAGACAGAAAGAAGGCGCTCTTATTTTCAAATATTTCTAGGTCCAGGAGAATGTTTTATTACAGTCCCTTGTTTCCCATCTAAATAGCTGCTCTGAGCCCCCAAAGCAATATAAGAAAAAAATTACCATGTCCAGAGAACACTCTGTATTGGATAAATCCAGATGAGCAATGGCATTTGGCTGGGCCAAAAAACTGTACATGTACTTAAAATAAAAATACAAAAATAAGTTAGTTAGGATCTAGAAATATACACACACACATGTTAACATTTAAAAGGAAGTTGTCCAAATCCCCCAGGATCATGCTCTATTCTTTTCAAGAGAATTAATGGCATTTTTATCATTCCAGTACCTTCCCTGAGAGTAAAAATCCAAAGAATATTTAAAATAAATATTTTATTTTAAATGGCTATTCTATTGTCTTCGTGTCAATCGATGTCCCTATTTTAGCTGAGTTTTATTCACCTTCAGTCTCTTCTTTCCCTCTCTTTCCTCCAGCTTGTCACTGGGGAGTTTTAGGGATCTCACAGCACCCTTGTTTATCCGTGAGAGGGAGCAGAACATTTATACTGGCTATCAAACCTCTTTTTTGTTACACTTTAGTCACTTTTCCTGATTAGCTTGGCTTTTATTTACAATTTTGGAACAGTGCTAATTAATTTTAACTCCTGAGACTGAAATACCAACCTGAATTGCAGTCATCCTATCAAAACACGAATCACTTTTGAAAGTGCTCAAGTAACCACGAATTCGAACTATAGGATTCACAACAGTTTTTCTATCCTTATTAACTTCCAAAATCTAACGAGACAAGCCCCAAAGCACTATGATTACTTTTTTTCCTTTAACCTCTGTAAGATCTCAGCTATAGAGACGATCTCAGGTTTCAGGGGGCACACAAAGCCTGAACTCTCCCCTTATCCCTGTGCAAGGGGATACTGAGAATAGAACTAATAGCTCTATTGCTCTCTGACTGCCAGAACCTACAAGCAGCAAACCGAGCCCACACTACCTGCCACCAAGCAAATAGTTACATTCTCCTCTGCTCCTCTGGAATCCACCAGAAACTTACAAAAACAAACAAGCTTGTACTGAGAGTGCCCCCAGGTCTTGGCAAACACAGAGTATAGCAGCTTGATATTGAAATATTCCAAGGAACTCAGAGGAGCAAAAGATGAACCTGCAATAACTTAGAATAACCAGACGTGCAGAACGGATTGTATCATGAGGAGTCCCGATTTAGAAAAAGCATCTGGCTCTCATGGGGAATATGCCTCCCTCTTTCCCTGGCACTGGTGGCCTCAGAGAAAGAGCGTTGGTGTGGTTTTACTCCAGGCCACCAGCTGGGGGAGCTCCAATCACCCTGAAGTTGTACAAGACCCTAATTGGCCAACACTTCTCCAAAGAGGCAGGCCGGTGAGGCTGCTTCCCCTGAAGGTACCCGGCCAGGCAGGGCAGGGCCCGGGACCTCGGCTGGAAGGCCACGGCCCCACCTAGACCTCATCACAGCCCAGCCAGGGACCCTGGCTATTCTAGTGTCTTCGTGTCAATCGATGCCCCTGTTTTAGCTGAGTTCTATTCATCTTCAATCTCTTCTTTCCCTCTTTCCTCCAGCTTGTCACTGGAGTGTTTTAGGGATCTCACAGAACCCTTGTTTATTCGTGAGAGGGAGCAGATCTATGAATCATGAGTGACAGTGACAATTAGAATCTGGAAAGTATGCAGAGAAAGTTACAATGCAGCTAGGGAAAAGTATTATCCAAATGACTTCAAGTGTAAGGGAGGGAAAAAGAAAGAGAAGTAAAAGGACTCCCTGCCTTACAGGGAGAGCAAACAGGAGAGAAAGGAGCGCTTTTTCACCTCCTGTAAAGCAGTGAGATGAAAACTCAGTACTTCAAGGACACCCTACTTGTCCTGCTGCTACAGAAGCACGCCTCCCAAATCCTCTCCTGGTGCAGAAGTGACCACCCACGACCTACGGCAAGGCCATCACACCTGATGCGCTGTACTGGTGAGATCCGCCTCGCAACTCTTGTTTAACTGAGGGGAGTTTTGCCTTCACACTCTCAAGAATGGGCCCAGGGTAACGCGTGCACATGTACACTCCAGTCCACCCGTCATTTTCACGGAATATACCAGGACCAGGGTTTGTCCCAACATCCCCTTTCAATTACAAACTACAGAAACTCACCAGTCTTCCCAACAGCACTACGTGATGAAATATTTCAGTTTGCATTATCCGTCTTACTGATCAGGTAATTTTACCAGGTGCAACGTTTTAAAATAAAGGAAAAACTCCCTTCAGAAAAAGTATTTCCATAAAGAAGCTGACCTTCAGCATCATTAAATTAAGAAAAACCTACAATGGCGATATTGCATTACGGAAGTTTCTGGAATTTTTCTTTCACCCTTAATAAACTTGAAACTAAGTGATTTTAAAGGGCCATCATCAAGGGCCAAGGAGGGAAATAAACAAGAAAGTCCTGCTTAGCAATTATCCCAGGTGTATTCAATACGGCTTCCTGGAAGAAGAACTTGAGGAAAGGAAAACCTACCGAGAGGTCATCTCCGCGGAGGACGTTCCCTGAGAGGTCGAGGTGGTTAAGGGTGGTGGAGGTCAGCGGGTTGGCACTGAGGGACTGAGAAAGGCAGTTCACCCCTGCAACAGCGAGAAGAGCCAGGGTCAGTGGTCACCCCAGGAGCAGGATGAGGTCTGCGAGCATCTACAAACAGCCCAGGGGTCCCATCAAACTGCAGGCTGAGGTGAACTCTAAGCGCTGTCCCCAAAAGGCGGTCCTAGAATGGTGTCTCCTGACACACCCTCAAGAACAGGTCAGTCAAACACAACCATCTCGCCGAGGACAGAGAGGAATGAAATCTGCATTTTCATTTCGTTCCACCTTTTCTGGAGTATTATCCACAGAGGGAAAAGATTCTATTTTGGCAACAAAGGATGTTTCCTCTGAAGTCTTGGAACGACGCAAGTCTTGGTGAGTCTTGACTTAGCGTACAGTACTTAAAGAATGTATGTAAAAATTCAGATACTTTAGACCCTTTAAAGTACTGTGGAGTTAATATATGAATTTACTGCTCTACTGGATGCACTGCACTCAAGGCAAAATTTGGATTGAAACAGCTTTTACAAAGAGTGAGGAGATAATCTGTACCCCATGTAGGAAGCAATTATCATTAATACTCTGCACTATTTACATACAAAACATAAATGGCTCAAGCTGGTTGACTGAGGTCAACTGACAAAATTAAAGAAAATACAATGACTACATGAGGAAGACAAGCATGTTCTATAAGTAGAGAGCGATGCTCTGTCACACATGGGCAACGGTAATTTAATCAGGCCTGCTGGGTCACGGCCTTGTAATGCATGGATTTTCACCAGGCAAATTCTTTTTATCAGGTAATAGAGACTAGATGAGATGTGTCGTTATAAAATAGAAGGCTCTGATCAACTCGCTGCGATTTGCAGGATCACACATTCTCAGTATCACTGATTTTTCTTCTTAGGATAACAGGAATAAGGCACATAACAAAGCGTTTCATGTTTCTAATAAAAGACCACCACTCTGACTCATATTTTAGATATATGGCTATTTCTAAATTGGGTGTACTTGAAACGTTCTTTTCTTGTGTTTCAGTAAAATTCATTTTGAGAATCCCAGCCTGTTCCGACCACACAAAAGAAAACCAGAAGGGAAGGTCTTTGTCCACACTGGGCAGAGCCCTCACAGGGCAGAGGGGACGGCTTGATCCGGTCACAACAGAGGCACCAAAGGGGACACTCCAAGTGAAGAGCAGAGGGCCACGTGGGCACGCCCCTCCTCCCTGTCCCCTCAAGAACCTCCCACAGGAGCAGCCCATGCTCGAGTTGAGAACTTCTGGCGTGTTGCACCAATGAGGGAAACAGTCACATCCTCCGCTTTGGAGCATTACAAAGCAGCAGCCCAGTGCCGGGATGGTTGAGGCAACTGAGCCACTCGTTGGGGTGGAGTGGGCTGTTGGGTACTGAAAGATGTGTAGAGTGAAAAATATTCCGGTTAACAATAAGGAGGAACTTCTTGACTATCCACTCACCATGTATTTAGGATTTTAAAAGTACTTATAAAATGCTGAGGGTGGGAGGCATATGGAAATAGGACCCCTGCTTTACCTTCAAAAAAAGCTCAAAGACCATCAAGAAAGAAACAAAATCAATCCCAGGATAATAAATGAGTGTTACACTAGGAATAGTCACTCACTGCCACAAATCTTTATTGAAAGCCTACTGTGCATCAGGCTTTGAAGACCTGGGAAGACTATCTTCCCGCAAAATGGTCAGTCCAGTAGGAGACAAATCATCACAGTCCAGGGAGAGAAGCATTGGAAAGGAGTAGGAACTCCGCACGGCAGGAGTTGAAGATGTGATTCATTGTGTTGGCAAAAGAAGAACCTGGAATGACCTACAGAAAAGGTTAATGTCTTGAAGAACTTTCTATGATCCTTGAAATGACCACCTTTCTTTAGTTTGCCCTGTCATCAGTCGTGTTCAGGTATTGTTTAATGTAATAGCCAAGTCCAAAACATATGGGGAAGACCAGGCTCTCATCAAGAAAATCATTTGTAAAATAATTTTCTTAGTGAGGTATAACAAAACTCAATAAATAAATCCCATAATTAGAGAGCTAAATTAATCCTGACAGTAAAATGCTCCTTGACAAGTATGGTGCTTGGCAGTTGGCCAACATCTGAACACACTCAGAGAGAAGCATGCTATCAGCTCAGCTTCATGCTACTAAAACAGAATGAAGGATTTCCTCTCCCACCCTCGGAGCCCACACGCATGTGAGGCCCGTATTAATACACCCACTAAGAGCAGGAAATTACAAAAGCGTAGGATGAAGAGAACCAGGGCTCTTACAACCCAAAATCAACCCAGATTGACGAGCCTCTCTCAGTTCTGGCAGCCGAGCAAGTCTGACCAGTCTCTCCATCTATTATTGGAGTGATTATAGCTGGGGGAAAATGGTGGCTCCAGATGGCCTGTCCTGACATAATCTGGCAACCAGCAGGATATTTGCTAGAAATCCGGAAAACTGTCATTTAGCTAACATTTGAGGAAGAGAAAAGGTATTTGGAGACAGTGGAGATGTCCTGAAGAGAATTTTTTTTAAAGTCTGACAAATTACAGAGCCACGCATACCAATATTTTCATAGAACCCAGATATGCTGATCAAGTTCAGCAAAAGCTTACAACTGCAATTCAATCTGAGTTATTTTTGAAAACCTTTCAGATTCTGTGTGAACATCTGCAAGAAGAAAGCCTGTACGAAGTCAGTTTAAAAATAAACAAAAAACTTCACCATGTACATCTTAGAAATGATAACTTGAAATTCTTCTGGTCACATGTCATAAAACAACATTAATTCCCCAAACCACATTATTTTTTAGCATTCACATATTTTATTGTAGGAAAGAGATAAATGTGGTGACCCTAGATGCAGAGAATGCAGGTCCATTCTCATTCACAAGGAAGTCAACCCAGCTTTTGTTAGGGGGACCGCCCAGTCCCTCTACACTTGGGGGGCAGGGCCATCAGTGAGAAGTGGCTTCGAGGTATTTCAGAACCAAAATTTGCCCTGGGAAGGATATTAATGATTACCATATCCCTCTGTGTTTTGTAGGAACAAAAAAATAAATTTAAATAAATAAATATAACTCAAGTTTTAAAAACTCTATCTCATTGTGTTAAAACAGAGTTATAAATGATCAGGAATTTCAAGATAAATGATAAAACGATCAGGACTTTTACTATGTAAGGAAATTGTATGAATTAAGAAAAAAAATTAACACCATAAATAGTGAGATTATGAAGGACACAAATCGGCACTTTCCCCAAAAGAAATACAAAGGACTAATGAACAGAGGATAAAAAGGTTTTCATCAATAAGTGGTAGGAAAAAAAAGTTAAAACATCAGAACATCTTCGCTTGTGTAACTGAGAAACAATGAAAAAAAGAGTGTAATTGCTAGTGATAGTGAGAATAAGAAGAAATTTGTACAAAATATGTGGAGGACAACTTGGCAGCAAATGTCAAATTAGCTTTAACAAATGTACATTGACTCTGATCTAGCAATTCTTCTTAAAGGAACTTATAGAAATATTTAAGGAAATGACCAATGTTTGGCTACAGAATTCATGTTAGTATTGTTTGCATTACTGAGAATTAAAAACCACGTAAGTATACAATAGCTTATTTAAGTAAATTACCCTGTAATATCATTAAAAGAGATTATGAATTTATTGACAACAACGGACACAACACTATGTGGGGGGGTAGTCTATGAAATAGTAATCATAGTAAAACCCCATGTGCACATGCACATGCACCTGTACATACAGACATACTATATATAAACAAGTAAACACACCCTCAAAGGAAACGATGTGGAAGGAGGGACCAGACTGTCAACAGAGAAAGTCATATAATGGTTTGGAGTTGGCATTACAAGTGATTTTTGCTTTCTTCTTTATACTTCTCTACATCTTCTAAATCTTTACCACAAATGTTTAGTTCATTGATAACCATCCAAAAAAAGGTTTTTATAAAATGAATTTGCTAAGGCATAACAGTGACCATGTAAAGGGGCTAAAAACAGCTTTAAGGTCTGTAGATGATTCCCTGGAATCCTTTCCCTTTGGTAAATTGCTTTTACACCTTAATCTTAAACATGTGTGTGCAAATGTATGCACATAAACTTACAGGCTTTATGGGACTAGGACCAATTTCAAATCACCCTTAGGATAGGCGTACGCTCAGATTAATGCACATTTGGAGTGCACTGAGGTGCAGTCAGCATGCTGGGTGCTGAGGACACAAGAATGGGGCAAAGCCCTTAGACTCCAGAACCTCCCAAGCTGGACACAAGCACAATGTAACAGGGAAAACCTGACAGAGGGGAATTTAGAAAGTTCTAAGGGACAAAGAGAAAAGGAGCATCTAGTCTGCCGAGTGGGATAAGGAGAGCTCTTCTGAGAAGGCACCAAAGACAAAGTGAGATGGGGGTGGAGTCTTATGGATGAGCAGGAATTCATCAGATTTGTGGGTGGGCACACTGAGGTCGTTCCAGGCCAAAATCCAAGCACAGAAACACACAGGACAACACAGAATGGTGGTGGTGATGGCTACTGCCTATTGAACCCTCCACGCCAGAAACTGCTGTGTACACACATTGTCATGTAATCCTAACCCCACCCAATGAGGTATATATTCTTATTTCCATTTAGAAAGGAGAACCTGAGGAATAAAGGATAAAAATTACATTCATATGTACAGCTAGTACGCGGAGAAGCCAGGACTCAACCAAAATGCTTTTAACTAGTATGCACACTGCCTCCCGTGGTATCTTTAAGAAGTGTTAAGAAGGTCAGCTGAAGGGACTTCCACGGGCTAGCCCAGTGGTCCAGGTATTGTGTCAGGTGCTAGAGATACAGAGATAAGAAAATCACAGGTGCAAGGAGAGCCCACTCTAGTGAGGAAGACACAATGTTTACAAAACAATGGGACACATGTGGTCTAGAAGTGATGCAAGGGAAAGTCATTAAATCTGTTGTGGCACTAGGACTAGGAAAGATGTCTCAGATGACATAATCACTGCTGGAAGTTTTATAAAAGAGACTGAAGCTCTCCAAAGATTTGGGATGGAAGTAAAAACACTTCAGGCCTCGGGAAAAGAACACACAGAGGTACAAAGGTACAGTGTATACAGGATTATGTGGGGGTCCAGGGATGGCCAAGTATTTGAACAGAATCAGCAGGATTTAGTGAGTAGCTGGAAAAGTAAGATGAGGGGATGAGTGGAATTAGGAATGGACCTGAGGAAGGAAAGGCGAGTTCCAGAGACTGAAGAGCTAGAGTAGTGATCCCACTCTCAGGATCAATGGTTTCCTGAAAAGCAAGGGCAAACCAAGAGAAACCCAACCAGCTGCCTCTGGGAATGTGAGGATGGGGCTGGAGGCAGCAAAAGTGATCCCTGACCCAAAGTTAGAGTCAAAGGTGGCAGGCAAATCTCTACATTATCCTCTACTCCGAAAGCACTAGACTTTCGCCTATCAGGATTTGAATTACATAAATCCTTTATCTTAAAACTGCCAGAGGGCTGTTTTATATATATATATATATTTAAAAGATGTATCATGCAGGAGCATAATAAAGTGATACTTCTGTTTATGGTAGCATGATGCAGCAGGGAGAGGACAGACACAATGTTAAGTAAACAAGATATACCGTACCTTTAGGTGATAATGAGGTTTTAGATAAATTTAAATGCTTTAATCCCTTTGGGAGTTTGGCAAACTGAATACTTAAAGAGGACACACCTGAGAAAGAGAAAAAAAAAGAGGTTATCAGAATTATGAACTTCTTCTTAGACTTGCACTTGTTTTATATGAAAATTCACAAATTTGAGTCTAATTGAAGCAATCAGACTTTTCTTCCAATGTCAGTCTTCATTTCCTGATCATCTACCAGCATATTTCCTTTTCTCTCTGCCCTACCTCCAAGTTAGGAGAATGGAGGAAGATCACTAAAGTATAACTATACTGAAAGTTTGCTTTGAGGTCAAGCTGTACCCTTTGTGAGGTCCTATATTAAACGCAAATCCTCTTGGGAAGGTGATATAATACACCTCCCACACCGCCCGCTTTTAACCTCTGTCTTAATTGAGTTGATCTCTCTTTTCAATGAACAGATGCATGCTATTTAATTATTGCCAAGAAGAATGGTGTAATATTAACTGTTCGGATAACACATTCCATTTTAGCAGATGGACTCTAATATTTAATTGGCTTATGGCTAACAACCTCAGACATCAGCATGTTTTAAGTTCTTACAGGTAAGTTTTGTACCTTGGAATAATTCACTAGGACTTTACAATATTTAAAATCAGGCATTTTCTAAATGAAATGGCCACAGCAGGAGGACTGGTAAAAACTGGCTCCCTCACCCAAGGACTTCAGTGAACACAGAACTGCTTTCTGGGAGGGAATAAGTAACAGTCTTAGGTTCTGACTACAGGTTCTTCAGCCAACCTACTGCAGCAGGTGAGGTATCAGCTCCCAGGGGCATGTTTTTAGGTGGTTCTGTAATTCTATAGGCAAATATTAACCACACGTACCCCTAGACCAACTTAGAAACTCCAGGTAGTAATAAGGAACTACTCTGTTGGTTGCTGCTCTATTATATAAGCCAAAATTCTCTGCAGACTTTATCAAAGGTTATCAAGAAATCACTTCTGTAGAAGCAACCAAAGGACCTGCAGGTTGACTAAGCCTCTAGACAGTATTTCACCAAAGGAGTGTGGGTGTTCTGTGAGCGCCTGCCTACCTCTCTAGAATGTTCCAGGGTCAAACAAGTTTGATAATTACTGATTAAATAATGTTAAATAAGTTTTTTTTTTCTGAATGGTCTGGAGATTTGAATATGCTAGCCCATACTGTACATTCCAAAGAAGAGCAGTGTTCTTATTAGCTGATAACTCAAAAGAATAACAAGTGAATGGAGGGAGAAGGAAAAGAGGGAATAATTTTTAAAACTTGAAATATATGTACTGAGAAAAAGTACATGAAAGTAAAATCCTGGAAACAAAATACATGCTGCAAATACGGGTCAGAAGAAAGCTGGACCAGCTATAATGATGTAAGACAAGTCAGATTTTAAGAAAACATATGTGACTAGGAATAAATGGGATATTTCATCTAACGAGGAAGATAAAATAATTCTAAATCTGCATGTTCTCAATCACTTTGTCTCAAGATATATGAAACAACTCTGACCCCAAACAAAGCAAAATACACACACACACACAAACACACACATATATATAATAGTGGGAGTTTTTTTTTTTTAAACACACCTGTCAGTAGCTGATAAAACAAATAAACTACAAGATCAATAAAGATATAGAAGACTTTAAGACCATAATGAAACAGAAATCTAATTGACTTGTAAATCACTGTACTCCGTAACTGCAGAATGCTTCTTCAAAGTGCACACGGGGAACATCTACCACAAGGTGCTGCCCACATGCTGAGTCATGAAGCAAGTCTCAACCAATCATACAGCATTATGCTCCGGAACTACCATGGAATCCTACAGAGCATGCTCTGCAAACACCAGTATGTGCACTAACTACTACACTACCTCTGCTGTGGAACCAAGAAAGAAGAAAATCAAAAAGATAATTAGAAAATCCACAATAATTGGAAATTTAAGCAATATATTTCTAAATAATAAATTAATTCAAGAAAAAAATCACTATTGACATTTTTAATATTATAAATTAAATAATAAATCTATGACATTAAATCGAGGGGGGGAATACAACAAACCATACTTAGAAGGAAATCCATAGCCCTACATGTATACATTATTTAATATCTACATATATTAAAAAGAAAGAAAAGCTGGGAATTATCTAAGTATCCATCTAAGATGTTTATAAAAGACTAGCAAACAAATCCCCACAAACAGAAGGAAAGAAATAATAAAGGGAAGCAGTCAATTAAATAGAAAGTAGCCATGAAATAAGCAAAATGAACAAAGCTTGTGCTTTAAAAAGACTGATAAAATTAATAAATCCCATCAAGACTGGCTTAGTAGAGAGAGAGAGAAGATCAAATTATCAAAATCAGAAATGAAAAAAGGGATATTGGTGAAGATCCTCCAGATGTTGCAAATATAATTGAAGGGTATACTAAAATCTCTATGTAAAAAATTTGTCCATTTAGGAAAATGGGACACAATTACCAAAACTGGAAATAAAAAGAAGGATGGAACCAGGGACTTCCACTCAGGCAAGCAGAGCTGAAGATAAGATTCAGAGGCCAAACTCAAGATCTGGCAAGATGGCGGGGCTGTAGACAAGTTGTGACAAATACGTTCAGATACTTTGAAAGGTAAGTGGTCCCAGCACTGCAGATCCACAGTTCTACTATCGATCCAGATTTTGTTTAATTGCCCCCAGTCCAGAACATCCATTAGCAAAGGATGTAGCAGAGCAGTGGAAAACAAGGAAGCCCAAGCCATTGAAACTGCTAGAGCATGGACAAGGCTCTATGCCATGAATAATATTTAAGTCGACCTGATCATCAAATGAACATCTCCTGTTTTCCAAGACTTCTTCCCTTCTTTGCCGGCATTTATTGGGCACAGTCTTAGAACCATTACATAGTAAAAGCCCAGATATCTTCAGTCCTCTGGTGATTACGCGCTTATTAACAAATCTGTGCCTTGACCTGGTTCACTGTTCTAAACCATGAACAGAGGCTAGAAGTATCATCTGGATTGTTGTGAAACTTGTCAAAGTAGTGGCCCCTCTCCTGCAAAATAGAAATAATAATAGTACCTACAGGTCCAAAGGTGCCAGGTAGAGCAAATGAAATAATGCATGAAAAGTCATTAGCATCATTCTCCATAAATGTCACCTATTATAATAAAAATGATCTAGAACCATATAAAATGAGCCTGAAGGCAAGACCACGCGTGCTTCATGAGAAGGACCCAGTAACTCACTGTCTGCAGTACCAGCAAACTTGAGTGTTTCATCCTATGGACTCTTTAAGGCAACTCTGTGCTCTGCTTTGGAAGCTGCCATGATATAGGCAGGAGTTTACCTGGTAAAGGGTTACTCACTGAACAACTCAAAACTGTCGATGTCAACCATCAAGACAGGGAATAATGATGATTTTTAAACACAGTCATTGAGGAGAGAATAAATACGATGAATCAGTCCTGGGGAAGAGAAGGTGGGAGAGGTTGGCCACTTAATCCCTAAATGGTTATTACACGAAGGACCCCACTTTGGCAGAGTTCAGAAATGGAAAGCAAAGAATTTAAGGGCACAACTCAGTCCATGGGCAACATGGATAAAGTGAAGGTGGGTGGTAGACAAACTCTCAGAAGAAACTTTTTGTACAGAAAATTTAACCTGCCCTGTATACCTCTCCTGCAGCTACTTACTCAAAGGGGCCACAGATGACCAAAAAAAAGGACCAGAGGAGACTTTACACCTCTGGCCAAAATGCTGCTGTTCAATTCTATCAAAAATATCCAGCAAAACCCGCAGCTTTCAGAGCTGTGATTTAAAACAAAATCCATCTCTAAAAGCTTTCATTTGGAGTCTTTACCTGGTAGATTACTCTTACTGTGATTTTTTGGCTTTTTAGTATGTCGAATTTAGAAGAAAAAATGGTCTTAATTTTTATTTTTCCTTCCAAAATGAAACAATTATAGCTCCCTCTGCTTAGGAATAGTTTTGCTAATAAAAAAGTAATTACAAAATGCCTACTTTTACAATTTGCCATCTGATGTCATTAACTTACAAACACAGGAAATTATATTTGATGGTTCCGATGGTTTCCCTGAAGAGTTCAGAAACACTAAGAAAAGAAATGAATACAAACAAGTATTTCCATTTTAAAAATAAGGGTCACAGAAAGAGAGTCAAGAACAAAGAAAACAGGAATAAAGGGATTGGGGGGGGGGGGATGGATTCAACACACCTGACTTACAAATGCCCTAAAATCCAAAAGTCCAGGTTTTTAGTATTGCTTTGCCCTGTGTAACCATAAAAATGACAATTGTTTGAAATAATGAATCTAAAGAAAAGTACATTCCGTTTTCTATCTGTCATTCAAAAACCTGGCACCTTTAAACATTAAGGAAATTAAGAAACTGTGCTGGCGGACTTGGCCCAGCGGTTAGGGCATCCGCCTACCACATGGGAGGTCCGCGGTTCAAACCCCGGGCCTCCTTGACCCACGTGGAGCTGGCCCATGAGCAGTGCTGACACGCGCAAGGAGTGCCCTGCCACGCAGGGGTGTCCCCCATGTAGGGGAGCCACACGCGCAAGGAGTGTGCCCCGTAAGGAGAGCCGCCCAGCGCGAAAGAAAGTGCAGCCTGCCCAGGAATGGTGCCGCACACACGGAGAGATGACACAAGATGACGCAACAAAAAGAGACACAGATTCCTGTGCCGCTGACAACAACAGAAGCAGACAAAGAAACAAGACACAGCAAATAGTCACAGAGAACAGACAACCAGGGGAGGGGAAATAATAAATAAATCTTAAAAAAGAAAATGTGCTGATACGCTATAGAATAAGTCAAAGTTTTTCAAGAAGCATGCACAAAATTGTCTCCTTTCACTTCTACAGGAGATCAGAGAATGGTGATTGACTGATTATTCAGGAAAACCTTGACAAGATTCTCAGTAATTCATACCAGGTACACTTTGCAAGCTGTGTCCAGAAGCAGTTTCCTCATCTATAAAACAGAATCCTAACACATCACAGGGCTATTTTATGACTCAAAGAGGTAGTAAAAACCACACTTGCTGAATGCACAGTATGTGACAAGCTATTATCCTTTTATTTGTATTATTTTATTTAACCCTTAGTGCACCCTTATGTAGTCGCTTCTATCATGTTTAAAAGAGGAAGAAACTGAGGCACAGAGAAATAAGGTAAGTTTTCCAAGGAAACCCAGGTAGAAAGTGGTGGAGCCCAGAACCAAGCCTATATGTTTTGACAACAGAATCCACTGGCATACACTGAAGACAGGAAAGAGATATAAAGCACCCAAAAAAACAAAACAAAACAAAACAAAAAAACGGTAAACAGCAATTCTAGAATCTATTCCTCCTCTTCTCTTACACAAAAGATCAAATCAGAGCCAACACCAGATAGTCAAGAAAAAAATACTTCCGGTCAACATTTCCAAAAGATAAATACTCTGAGACAGGATTCTAAGTTAGCTTTCAAAAAAATCAAATAGAGAATAAAGTGAGGGGAAGAAGTCAGGACAAGCCTTCCTTTCAAAGCTGAGGTCATACACTAAAGCAACTAGGAAGAACAGAACATTGATTTTGTAATGTTTAGGAAAACCAAGAATTGAAACGGACGGAGAAAGAACAGCTACAGTGTCTGAAAATGCCATCTCTGATCCAAGAGGTGGAGGTAGATCCAAAGGTTACATACGTGGGAATGTCTGAGAACACCCTGGCTGTCATCAGCCCAGGGGACTGACCACAGAACCAAGTTAAGAAAGTCCAGCCAGGGCAGGGATTTTCATTTTCAACAACATCCCCCCTCCCAACATGACCCACATAAAGAACTATAGTTGACTTCATGATGTAGGAACCTCAAACAAAAACATAAACATACACAAATAATAGAAAAACGAAAGCCAAAGTTCCCATAAACAATGCACTCTATTTCCTTCTCCATTTTTTACACTTATCATGCACTACTGAATTTATTTCATGAGCTGCTAATGAGTCTTGACCCAATCCTAAAAGAAGGCCAAGAGTGCACTGGTAAACAGAGCAAGACCTCATGCACATGTGTCTTCTTTTCGGTGCCTCGTGTGGCTCCTTCCAAGGAAGAGAGAGCAGGGCATCTAGTACTAGAAGCATTTCCCACTGCACCTCTGCTTAGCAAATCCTACCTCAACCTCTTTCCCATGAGCCCTGAGCAATTAGAGGGCTGAAGGCCTGTCCTTTGTAAAAGTTATGACCAGGAAACTGAGCTGCAAATAAAGGGAGTTTCCTGCAAAAGCATGCATATCACAAAAAAAAGGGTCCAACTTCCTCTCTAAGTTTCCAATAAGTCCCTGAGTGGATGATTCAGGTAAAATCAAATCCATTTGGTGTTTAAATTTCTCAGAATTCTGGGCTATCTGGCTAATAAGACACTATTTTTTGCCTCGTTTTTCCCTGAGTTTCCTTGTCAATAGTCTGCCTTGTCAGCTCTACTTTACACACAATTTAATTACAAACTCCTCCCCCATGCTTTTGATTGCTCTCAAATATAAAACACTGTCATTAAAAAGCTCAGAAACAAAAGTATTCAAGTTTTTGCCTAGAGTGAAATTTCAGTAAGTATTTCATACTCAGTTGGATTTCTTCTTGAACTTCCATCCATAAGCTACCGCTCATTTCAGATACCCAGCATGAACAAAAGGCACCTCTGAGACTCAACTCAAGAGTGAAAACAGGGAAGAAATACTGGAGTTGGCAGCTATCCAAGGGCAAGGAAAGTAGGATGGAGAAAAGGAAAAGTCTTGGCCTGAGAAAGTATTTTCAGGAGGGTCAAGACTTAAAAGTACATGAGCCGGAACCATGCTGGAGTGACAGTTTGTGCACGCTAGGGCAAGGGAAGCATCTCAGAATTTTCGAGGTAAAAAGCACCCACGAATGGGCTGCAGAGAAATGACAGAGTTCACCAAAACGGGCCTCTCAGGTAGGAAAGTCGAGGAAAAAGTTAGGGATGTGTCATCTTTGAGCACAGGTTCCCATTCATACAAAAGAAATTTCCATACATTTAAAAATGCTTTAGTGCAATTAAAAAACTAAAGAGGGAAGTGGATTTGGCTCAATGAATAGAGCGTCTGTCTACCACATGGGAGGTCCAGGGTTCAAACTCAGGGCCTCCTGGCCCATGTGATGAGCTGGCCCACACGCAGTGCTGATGCACACAAGGAGTGCCGTGCCACGCAGGGGTGTCCCCCCGCATAGGGGAGCCCCATGTGCAAGGAGTGCGTCCCCTAACGAAAGCCGCCCGGCACAAAAAAAGCGCAGCCTGCCCAGGAGTGGCGCCGCACACACAGAACTGAAGCAGCAAGATGATGCAAGAAAAAGAGACAGAATACAAGCAGACACAGAAGAACACACAGCCAATGGACACAGAGAGTAGACAACTCGGGGAGGGGGGCACGAGATAAATAAAAATAATAATAAATCTTAAATAAATAAAAAAAACAAAGAAAGAGGAGCAAGTGCAGCTCAGTGGTTGAGCACCTGCTCTGCATGTACAAGGTCCCAGGTTCAATCCCTGGTACATCTTTAGAAAACTTTTTTAAATAAAAATAAATAAATAAATAACTAGTGAGAGAATTAAGACTAAATTAAATCTAAGTCAATTTAAAGACCAACTGATTATATCTTCTGCTAGATGCTGGTTATCTTTGAGGGAAAGTCTATTAGTCAGGGTTCTCGAGGGACACAGAGCCAACAGGAGGTAGATAAAAATGTAGATAAAATGTAAATATGATCATATGAACGTAGACATCATAGAAGGAGAGGAGGATGGCCAGGGAGTGAGGAAATCAGCTGGAGGAGGGCTGGGGAGCGAGGTCAGCCTGAGGGTCATCAAATTACAATGCAGGCAGAAGGAAGGGCTGTCACAGCTCAGACAGCAGGGAAGCTCAGAGGTGAGGGCCGGGCACAGGCAGCCACACTGGAGGCAGCAGGAAGCTCAGGACAAGAGAGGAGAAGGGCCCAGGTCAGCCATCCCCATCCAGCCTCTCCAGTCCAAATACCACGTGGTCTTTGGGGTTTTTGAGGCCCATCCCTATTGCAGCATTCCCTCTGATCGCTGAGTAGAATTCCATCATACGCACACTCCACACTTTATTCATGCACTCATCAGCTGATGGGCGTTTGGACGGTTTCAACTTTATGTGCACAAGTCACTGTCTGGACACAGCTTTCATCTCTCTTCGGTCATACCAAGGAGAGGGACTGCTTGCCTGTATGGCAAATTTGTGTTTAACATTTTATGACACTGCCTAGCCACTTTCCAAAGAGGCTGTACCAGCTTACATTCCCACCAGCAAGGTATGAGGGTTCCAGGTTCGCCACATCCCTGCCCAAGCTTATTTTGATGACAGCCTTTCTACTGGATGGAAATGGGTATCCTGTTGTGGTTTAATTTGCATCTCCCCATTCCTAAGAGATGCCTGTGAGTGGTCCATCTACACCTGCTTCCAGCCTCCACCAATTACCTCTCTGGATTCCTCCCATCATCAGCTAAAAATGCAAAACCCAGGCAGCCCCCTGTCAATAAAAGGTGATCTCCACAGTTGCTACATTGTCACACTCTGTAGCATCTGATTAACAGAGACAACACCTGTGAAGGAAACGTTATTCCCAGAAAACTCCAATTCCAGGGACATGTATCCAACACTTTCAGCTTTTGTTTTTGCTGTCAGGATGCTTTCCAAGTGATCTAGTTTCCTAATTCAGTCACAACCCTCTTTTATATCTACTCCTTTAGATGCTGGAAGCTACCCTTGAGATTTTTGCTTGACTATCACATGGGTATCTCTTCAACACAGGACAATGTCCATATTAGGAACAAAAAGCTACACTGAGTGTCAATAGCAGTATCTTCAGTTCAGCTGAATAATTAATGCTCATCAAATATGCAAGATTGAAAGATGAAAGGCTCCTATTCAACAGAGCTGGAACACATTTGCAACAGATACAACAGATAATGAAAACAAATATTCCCTCTAAAGATATACCTATTTCTTTCAAGCTCAGAACCAATGTTCTACTACTGAGAATTGAAATTCTCAAATTTCAATCTTCTAAATCTACTGACTCTTCCCTCTACCAGACTGCAACATCATCATGAATTCTAGTCCTTCACCTTTTCCCTTTTCCCATGTTTAAATCTTGGTAAATATTAAATAGTAAAAGATATTTGCAGTAGGTGATCCCCAACAATCCCACCCCCTGCTGTATATATCCTATATAACCCCCCTCTGGTGACTATGATGGAACATCGCTTACATGATTGGGTTATTAATAAGTTGGCTGTAAGTTAATCAGAAGAGGGATATGTCTGGGGTGGGCCTGGCCTAATCAGGTGAGTCTTTTGAAAGAAAAGGCATCAGAAAGTGGCCCCTGCACTGGCTCAGAAAACAGCTAACTGCCATGGTGTGAAAAGAGGGGGACATGTGACAAAGGACTTGATCCCAGACTCTGGCAGCTGGGAGAGGTCCTGAATGATAGCTGGCAAGAAAATGAGGGCTTCGGTCCTACAGCCACAAGGAAACCCATTGTGCCAACAACCAGGGAGCTTGAAGAGGATCCCGGATCCCAGACAAAACCACAGCGTCGGCTGTCAACTTGATTTCCACTGGTGAGGACCTGAGCAGAGAACCCACTAACCTGGATGCAGACTGACTCTGGGAAACCGAGATAATACATCTGTGTTGTTTTAAGCTGCTACGTTTGTGATGACTTGTTACACAGCAATAGACAATAACACAATATTTTTAAAATAATATCCTCCTTCCCTCTTGTATCACTTCAAAAAATGTGAATCAGACAATAAAAACATAGCATGAGTATTGACATGAAAAGAAGGAAAGAACTAGAAGCCAATAAAAGTACCAGCAGCACTTAAATCATAATTGCAACTTAGCTTGATACTACCATGGAGGCCCGGCTGATTTTAAGTTTAAAACTCTCTAATCCTGACAATTCAGGCATCGATGATCATGTGAATGCTACAATACCTCTATCCTCCAGTGGGTTGCCAGCAAGGTTAATTGTGTGGAGTCCTGAGTTGGGATTATGCGAGAGAGCACTGGCCAGTTTCTGTGCAAAATCTCTGCAAGCAAACAAAACAATAAGATTAAATAATACAAGATGTAAAACTGCACAAATAAGAAATACCGACCCAAAGCTTAGACCAGCTACAGTGAAATCTAAAAAAAAGAAACCTCCCTTGCAATGGAAATCGAGATATCAAATGTTTGTTAACACCCAAGCTATTTTATGCAAGCGCATTTCTTCATTACAGGAGGCATAAAACCACAGCCAGAATATGGATCATTTTGATTGGCCGGAACCCCATTCAAAAGTACAAAGAAAATATACAATTATCTCTTTAAAGATCCATTGTTGAAGTTGTTAAATAGTACTTGGCCCCTCCGTATCTTACTTTTCAAAATCCTGACTTGAGCCTGCTTTTCACAAAAATTACAGGAGGCCGTTCACACGTCTTCGTTCTCATTTCATTCAGTCATCATGAATACAAAACTGGCTTCTCTAATTATTGAGTTTAAAGACTACAATTGCTAGCACTATACTTTAACAAAAATCGAAATCACTATTTTAACTACGTTTAACTTGAAATAACACACTAAGTGCTATGATTACAAAACTGTCCACCCTCCCGACTTAGCAGCAGGAAAGGCTTTTGTTCTAAAATTCCAACTTCTCATGCCCTAAGTAAGGCAGGGACTACTGATGAAGACCACGTAAGTATTAATGTGAAAAGAGACTGATTTGACAAAAGCTGATCACAGCAAAGCAGTAAATTCATGAGCTACTATGAGTACCATTAATGGTGATAATAGAAGCTAACAAGAGTGTCTCCAATGCAAAAGGCACTTTTCTGAGCAATTTACATATATTAGATCATTTATCCTCACAATTATAACCCTAGAAGGTGGGCACTATGATCATGCCCATTTTATAGACGAAGATACTGAGGCCCAGAGAGCGTTAAATAACTTGCCCAAGGTCACACTCAACCACTGCATGCCACTCTCAAGAAGACCAAGTGGCACCAAGCAAAAGACATCGTCAAATTCTTGGCCCTCATGATAATAATAGGACTCATAAGGGTTTTATTTTTTTCAGAATATAAGAGCAGCCCAACTATTTTTAACTGTGTATTAACTGAAAAGTAAATGGCAAAACAAACAAACAAATAAACAACAACAACCAAAAAACACCTCTTCTAACATACTCGTATATGCAGGAAAATACTCACAGTCTAAGTCCAGCGTTTTCCAAAACCAATTCTTCCAGTCGACTGGACCTACCCGCCACCCTCAAGATCTGCTCACAGACATCAGTGGACTGTAACAGAAAACATTCTTTGACCATCGCATAAGACTAAAGAAAACTCACTTCATTCATGTAAATCTATGCAGATGCAAAGCTTTCATTCAATAAAATGTCCATTCACACATTCATTCATTCAACACACCTGAATGGGGTGTCAGCTCCTCTTGACCATCACTGGTAAGGTCAATGACAAAGCCCCTGGCCTGAAGAACCCATTTCCAGCAGGGGAAACAGGTAAGAGGTAAATATGCAATTATGGTATCATAATTACAAGGCCACTTTGGTGGTGCCCCAGGCACAAAGAGGGCACCTCATCAAGTCTTGGGGAAACCAAAAAGACCTCCCAAAGATAGCAATGCCCAAAATGGAGAACTGAAGAGTAACTGAAAGCGATGGCGATGATGTTGATAGGAAGTTATCTTTACTGAGTTTTTACCATGTGCCAGTATTGAGCTAAATTCTTTATGTGTATTCTCTTTCAATTCTCCCCACCGCAAAGTCATTAGTTAAGTACTATTATACCCATTTATAGATGTGAAAATTAGGGTTTAAAGTCTTGTGTAATTTCATAGGGAGGCTGAAGCACGTTGGCTACCATTATGATGTCCCTGAGGTCTCTGAAATAGGGCAAGGTGGGAAACAACCTAAGTGTCTAATGACAGGAAAGAGTTAAATAAGTGATGGTCCCTTATGTTACCAAAGAGTCTGTAGAAATATTGCAAATGTTCAGGATGTGATGTAAGCAACAATACATAATTAAATGTAATAAGATTGAAACAATTAAAAATGGTAAATACATGAAACCAAAGGGTTGTGCCCTGGTGGCAAAACTGCATAATTTTTTCTATTAACATTTTTGGTTTTGAGGTATTGATATTATTTACATCCTGCTTTCTTCCAAAAGTAATTTATAAAACAACTTTAACTTTAAAACACCTTCCAATTTAAGTAGGCTCCTGACAGTATATTATCTGTATATTAAAAAGTGCCGTGAGAAGCAGATTTGGCTCAATGGATAGAGCGTCCACCTACCACATGGGAGGTCCAAGGTTCAAACCTCGGGCCTCCTGACCCATGTGTGGTGAGCTGGCCCATGCGCAGTGCTGATGCACACAAGGAGTGCCCTGCCACACAGGGGTGTCCCCCACATAGGGAGTCCCATGTGCAAGGAGTGCACCTCATAAGGAGAGCTGCCTTACATGAAAAAAGTGCAGCCTGCCCAAGAATGGCACTGCATACACAGAGAGCTGACGCAGCAAGATGATGAAAGAAAAAGAGACACAGATTCCCGGTGCCGCTGACAAGAATCCAAGTGGACACAGGAGAACACAAAGCAAATGGACATACAGAGCAGACAAATGGGGTGGGGGGGGAGAGAAATAAATAAAAAATAAATATTTTTTTTTAAAAAGTGCTACACCCTAAATACTTGGCAGCTCCTCTGGGGACAGCCTCACATGGAAGTATCTGGAACTGCCAAGTGGGTTGAGTCCTCCTAGCAAGCAATGGTAGGCCCTAGCAATGCCCTAAATCTTGTGACCAGACCAGGATGGTAGCACTTTCAATGGAGAGAAGTCAATGAAGATGATGTACATTTCAGTTAAGTAATCTGATAAGAATGTCCTATTAAGTAAGGCTCATATTAGAGTGCATTGCCATAATTTTTATTTGAGATTTTGAAAATATTAAAATCCAAATGAAGTTTTAAAAAAAAGCAAGTGATTTTAAAATTACAACTTAGGATCTATTTTACATTCTTTATATGATATTTCAAAAAACAAGAGTATTCTGTGTGTCATAGCATATAATAGTTTCTTTTCCTGAAATTCCATTTAAGAAGATTACAATTGATCAACCATCAGATCACAAATACACAACTGCATTAACCATCATTGGAACAGTTTCCAAACAAGAGCCAAGTCTGTGAAATTTCTCCAGTCAAGTATCCTTGAGATTTGGAAACACATCATGTATCACAGCATCTAAGGCTTTTCTAATTCTTCTATATTGTTGGGTTCCATTTAGCCTACAATTCTGCTTTCATACAATTCTTAGATTTCTAATGTGTCCCACTGATGAATGAGGGAAGAGAAAACTTAATTCTAATTGACCTTATGCCTGCCATTTACATTTTGCTGACAGTGGTGATTTTCAAAATGGCAACCACTTCATCAGTACAATTCTTGGTCTTACAGTAGATGTTCAGGGGAATTGATCTTATTCTGTCTTGTCATGATAAAAAGTGATTACTTAAATAATGTTTTTGCCGGGATTATCCTAATTTCCAGAAGCAATCCATGGGACGCTTCCCTCTTCTGAGCTACTATGCCAGGCATCCAGAGAAGAAGGGGCTTTGAAGAGTTCATTTACTCACTGGATGCAAATACTGCTCTAAAAATTTCTTCAAGAAAACAAATGGAAGTGGGTTCAACTTGCAAGATACCGGGAGGGGAGAAGTGTAATGAGTCATTCATGACTTCATTAATTCCGTGTCGTTTTTCTACCCTAAGGAAGCATAGAGATGAACTTCCTAAAAAAACACGCACAAGTCTAGACACCAAGTAAAACGGGATCTCTGCGATAATCCTTCACAATGTCTATCGCAAGCTCAGCACAGGCGCTGACTTAGGGAGAATGAACACGTGAGCTGTGTCCCCGCCAAAAGCCCTACCCCTACACCTGTGCCTGTGCCTGCATTTGGAAACAGGGTCTTTGCAAATGCAATCAAGTTAAGACGAGGTCCTGCTAGATTAGGGTGGGCCACAATTCCAGAAGGACCAGCACCCTTGGAAGAAGAGGGAAACTGGACCCAGATGGAGAAGGGGCGGCAATCACGTGGAGAAAGGGGCAGAGATTGGGGTGATGCTGCCACAAGCCAAAGAGAGGCAGGGAACCATCCCTCGAGGCTTCAGAAGCAGCTCGGCCCTGCCGACACCCTGAAGCCAAACTCTGAGCCCCAGGACTGTGTGTGTTCTTTCAGGGCACCCAGATTGCTAATGGCAGCTCCAGGAAGTTAAGACACATGGACTCGCAAAGAGTGTATGTTTAAAAAGTTTAAAAATAAATTTTTTAAAAATTTAAAACGAATGAATGAATGAATGAATCCCAGAGTAATCATTATAAAGTGACAAGGGAACCAAAGCAAAATAAAATATGGTATTTTAGGACTACAAGGAGTTTCATGTATTATCCAGCCTAACCCCATTCTTTTTAAATGACTGAAAGGAGACTCACTCATGTTCACTGACTTGGCTCAGTCATAAAACTGCAAGAACTAAACAACACCAAATTCTACAGGTATTTTCATAAATCAAGGAGGCTGGACAGAAACTTCATCACAAATCTTGTTCCAAAATTCTCTATTCAAATTAGGAATAGTGACTGCAGGGGAAACAACCACTTTAAAGCATGAAAGTCATTTTTTTCTTGTAGTCTCTTAGTATGAAGAGGTTTTTATTGGGCTAGGAGCAATCTTAATGCAGAGGGCTCATGTAATTGAAAGGAAATCACTATTTTTCTGGCAGGTACATCTCGTTTAAAAGGTTCAAAGAAGACAAGCTTCCTGAGTAGTGAAGCCCTGTTCTCTCTGATGCTGGAATCCCCAGGCCAACCTGCTCCTCATCCCTCCAATGGCACAGCACACCTCTCCCACCTGTACCACCTGCTGGCTCTGCTCAGGAAACAGTCCCTGGCCCAAAAAGCAGCAAACAAGAGGCATCGGTTCCCAGGCCTCATAACTGACTGTCCCCGGGGGCTGGCCTGACTCTGGCCCATCTCAGCCCCGGCTCCTTCACCCTTGACCTTGGACACAACCCGTTTAGCTGATGAAGCTTCCGTCATTCACACCCCCTTGTCTGTCCACTTCCGAGGCCTTGGCTAGGCTGATTGTGATCATCCGCAGCCTATGACCTCTGAAAGCCAGAGTCTTGAACACGAGACTCTCATCTAAATTATTTCCTGTCCTAAAACGAAGCAGCAGAACGGACACTGGTGGATAAGCATCTGTCCACATGACTGCACTGAAATGGCAACATCCCTAACAGACCATCTTATTTCCACTAGGAAAACAGACCAAATACCAGGCCCCTCTCCAAACTTAGGAAAACCAACAAATTTCACTTTGGTTTCATTTTGCTTATGCTTCAATCTGCCAAAAAGCTCATCTAGAAAATGAATGCTGAATTCCCTACACTTGCCCAGACCAACCCTACCGTTAACATTTTCCTAAATTCAGAGGAAGGGAAACTTTGTGGAAATGGAACGCAAGCTAGGAACATAAAATCTGCCATCTGCAGCTGTGCAAATGTAATTTTAATAGCTTTTGCCAACTGAACGAGTGTGCACTGAAGGCTACATAAATGTATCTTCCTCTTCATCTTCTAAAACTGCCTGAAGCAGCTGAAAACATGAGAAGTACTTCTGAGCCTCTCACATTAAAAACTTTACAAAATTTTATGCAAATCATTTACAGAAAAATGTCTCCTGCAGTTTGCCAGGACGGTAGGAAAACAAATGTTTTGCGACAACTATCAGGCTTTTGGAAAGTCAGCAAAGCCAAGTGACATTTGCTGCATCTTCCAATGACTTACCAGTTTTAGATCCTTTGAGGACAGCTTTGTGAACCACTGATTGTATTCCAGCGCAGCAATGATGGGTATTAGATCCCTAGAAGAAGAAGAAAGATGCTTGACGGATCTGCTCTTATAATAGTCATATCTGCACTTAATTTTTATCCTACGACATCCAGCCTTACATGTTAATTTCTTTTATTTATAAACACCCAGCCAAACTACAGTGACCACTGGACAGCAAAGAAATTCTTTAAAACACATCTTCAGTGCAGTGTAAACAAGGATTCCTAAAAGTTGAAGAAAACTACCTCTAAGGACTCTGATTCCTATTCAGAAGGTTGACAGTGGCACATGCTTGGAGAACCTTCTGCTCTAACAGAAAGCATAACTAATTCCACACTAACAAGGGTTGTTTCTTTAGACTGCTTCTTCATAAATTCTTTATCCATCAAGTATCTCGGGAATTCTCTGGTCCACAGAGTTTATATTACAAGTAAGGGCCATGTCTAGTTTGACAGTATGTTGAATGCTAATGCTTAGTAATTATCCTATGACCATATAGTTCTTAGTACCAATTACAACCACAGGGTAACCCAGTTATACTTGTGCTGTGTGCTTCATATGAGCTCTTCAACCACAGAATGAAGCTATTTCCATCAGAATTGTTTCCACTTCATTTTTCCAGCCTGATCTCCCCCAGCATATCCTTATCTTGTGATTAAGCCAAAAAAAAAAAAAAAAAGCAGGTAACTCATAACTCATCAAATATATCATGTATTTTCAAAATCTCAATCATCTTTTACTGCTGTGTTCAGCTATGAAAATCCACATATCCTTCAGTGCCACATCCTCTCCTCTTTACATCTGCCCCGGCCATCCCAGCCATCACCCTGCTTGTATCTCTATCTAGCCTTTATTTTATGGTCTTATATTACACAGTTTGTTGTTTATACATTTGTCTCTTATATTGCACAGTGTGTTCTTTACACAATTGTCCCTTACCACCCCAGGCTGTAAGTTCTTTGAAAACCAGGTCTCTATCTTCTATTTAGGTGTTGTAGCTTAACTGACACCATATCCGTTTTTATCTTCAGTGCATGACCAATAACAGACACTCAAATTTTTACTGAAACAGGAAAGAGAGATCAGCACTTCTTTGATAGCTCCTGGTACCAGGCATTCTATATACACCGACTCCTTTAAACCTCAAACCTCAAACCTTTAAACCCTAGAAGGTAGGCTGCTAACCTTTGACAGATTAGGGAAAAAGGGGTTCAGGAAAGATGAACTGGGATGGTCGGGAGAGGGAAGGAGAGATATGATGTGGGTGCATTTTCGGGATTTGGAGTTGTCCTGGGTGGTGCTGCAGGGACAGATGCTGGACACTATGTGTCCTGCCGTGGCCCACTGGGTGGACTGGGGGAGAGTGTGGACTATAACGTAGACCACTGTCCATGTGCTGCAGCAGTGCTCCAGAATGTATTCACCAGGTGCAGTGAATGTGCCACAATGATGGAAGAGGTTGCTGATGTGGGAGGAGTGGGGTGAGGGCGGTGGGGGATAATACGGGGACCTCATATTTTTTTAATGTAACATTTAAAAGAAAATAAAGAAGAAAAAAATAAATTAAAAAAAAGAAAGAAAAGATGAACTGAAACTGGGACAAAGTGGTGGAACTAGGGTCAAAATCCAGACTCTGAGCACAACTGCATGGTTTTATCAGACACGCCCTGAAAGGAAGGAGCGAGTGTCCGCAGGTGTCGGGAAAAGCCAGGGGAAGGTCATGTGTTCCCACCCCCTTCCCACCTACAAGCCCCTTTAGTAATTTTGTTTTAGGGTTACTGAGGGGGGGAGGGGGGGTATGGAGGGGAGAGGTTTTAGATGAAAAACAACCGCACCCTTTCCACACTTTTTTCTCTTTACTCTCTTCACACCCCTCTGTTGACCCTGTCCCGGGCTGCGAACAAGCCCCTGCACCCTGCCTGTGGGTGGCCTCAATGGCAGGCTGTCGCTGCTCTGGGGGCCGAGCTGCTCTTTCTCCGCGGGCCCCCCCAAGCCCACCCTGATTAAGAGGCTTCGGCCACACGCACCACTCAGGCAGAGCGACAGATGACCGTCCTCTCACCCCACCTTCAGGATCTAATGTCGAATACTGATCACACTTAAGAATCTCTTTATTATGTATTCTATTCTGTCATTTGATTTGAAGTACAGCTGGCTTGTGTCACAGAAGAAGTCATTTTCAGGAACTGAAAAGCACATCATTATTAGAACCAGGTTTTTCATTGATACAGTGGACGGAACGGCCTCACAGCTATACATGGTACACAGACACAATGAAAAAAATAATCTGGAACAAGAAAAATCAAATCCAGTACTTAATGACACCAGAGAGTCTTTTAATGTTAAATTTTAAAAGGAAATACACAGCATTCTACCCGTACATTCATGTGACCTGGTCAATGATTATGATTGAATGGAAAAACACATAAAAGGATAAGAATGCTTATAAATATATGGACACTATTTGTTTGTTTAAGAAGGAGGAAATATTACAAAATCTCATAAGGATACCACATCTGGGAGGTAGCACTAAAGGTGATATTAATTTTTTACTGACAATTCTTATACTTCATTTTCAAAATGAACTATAAGGATCACATTCAGAATCCAAAAAAACTATAAAATTAAAAGTTCTATGGGTAAAAACAAGAGGAAAAAAAAGTTCTGTGGGAGATATAAATAAGTTTTTTTTCTAGAAAAAGTATCCGTGATGAACCTGGATGCAGACTTACCCATCAGCAGAGTTCATCTCCCATGTATCTCAAAATTATGTTAACACCTATGCTTTTTAATGCTAAAACAAATTAGGAGGAAACAAGCCCATCTTAATTCATTCAATAAACATTTATTTAGTACCTTAATTACTAGGCAGGGTCTTAGGCGCTGAGGATAGAGAGATGTGAAAGTGCAGCTCCTGCTCCTCCCTGCCGCTCTCGCTCTCGTGGTGGAGAAAGACCCCCACTCGCCTATCACCAGCACAATGGGAGTCAAGAGGAAAAGGGGGAGCGTCAACAGTGCAGAAAGAACAGAGGAAGACAGCAAACTCAGCCTGGAGCGGAGCCGAGAAGTTCAAAGGGCTTGAAAGAACAGGGCCAACCAGGCAGAGAGAAGAGACCATTCCAAGGAATTAGGAACATTTTCAGGCATGGCAATCTGAAAATGTCCAATAACTTCATCCATTCATGAAGTCAACAAGTGCCAGGCACTGCATGAATCACCGGGCTTGCTGTGTCGATGAACACAGCAGCGAGGTTCTGGCAGGAGACGCAGGAAGTAAAAGCTACCATAATAGAAACAAGCCCTGCAGGCAGGCGCGAGGTGGGATACAAGGTGCTGTGAGTCCACATAAGAGAAGCACTGATACAAGAAAAAGACAGGTCAGGGAAGGCCTCCGGCCAGAAGTTCCCGAACCCTAAAAGACACCCCAGGCAGAAGAAACGGTGAGCAGAGCAAGGCCTGACTTGGTAAAGACTTCTTAGCTCGGCTATGGAAAGTCTAATTCATAAAAGAAAAAAACGCGATCAACTGGACTGAATCAAAATTTAAAACATTTGCCTTGCAAAAGGTGGTGGTAAGAGAAGGAAAATACAAGTCCTGGGAAGAAACAGAGGGAAGAAATATTTGCAAATCACATTTCAGATAAAGGACCTGTACCCAGAATGTGTAAAGAACTCTCAGAACTCAAAAATAAGAAATAACACAATTTTAAAAACAGGGGGAAAGATCTAAACACCCAAGTCAAGAAAATATGAGTGACAAATACACATGTGAAAAGAATGCTTAATCCATTATAGAAATGCAAATTAAAATCAAATGATACCACTGTACATTGGAATAGCTAAAATTAAAAAACAAAAATAAAAGTTGACAATACCAAGTGTTGACATGGATGCAAAACTGGAACTCTCATACATGACTGATGGGAATACAAAATGGTACTATCCATGTGGAAATCAGTTTAACAATGCCTTGCATATATATATTTTTTATTTCTTTCTCCTTCCCCCACCCCCCAGCTGTGTGTTCTTCTGTGTCTGCTTGTATTCTTGTCAGCAGCACAGGGAATCTGTGTCTCTCTTTTTGTTGCGCCATCTTGCTGTGTCAGCTCTCCATGCGTGCGGCGCCACTCCTGGGCAGGCTGCACTTTTCTCGCATGGGTTGGCTCTCCTTACAGATGTACTCCTTGCGCGTGGGGCTCCCCTACGCAGGAGACACCCCTGCGTGGCACGGCACTCCTTGCGTGCATCAGCACTACACGTGGGCCAGCTCGCCACATAGGTCAGGAGGCCCTGGGTTTGAACCCTGGACCTCCCGTATAGTAGGCGGATGCTCCGTCAGTTGAGACAAATCCACTTCCGACAATGCCCTATTAACTTAAAAGTATACTTACCTTAGGACCCAGCAATCCCACATCTAGGTATTTACTCAAGAGAAATAAAATATTATGTTTATACAAAACTTGTGCGCAACACGAATGTCCTTCAGTGATGCCGCATGACATCCAAGGCGTCTGCCTCTCTCTCTCAGCACACTCACCCTGAGGCCCGGTGACTCCCTGGGTGAGAGCCCAGGCCCCACGGAGGCCACGTGCAGGTGTGTCCCAGCCGACAGCCAGCACCGACCCCCAGACCTGTGATTGGAGACATCTTCAAGGTGTCGCCAGCCCCAAACACTACCTGACTGTAACTGCTCGAAGGAGCCCAAACGAGAAGCAGCTCACTGGGCCAAACTAACCACAACTATGACAAATAATAATAAATGACTGTTATGGCTGTGGATCATAAAAGCTGGAGTGGCGTGTTAGCATGTAATAGATGAGCAGGACACTTAGTATCGAGAAATAAGGCTCAAATGCTATAGCAGGGGAGCATAACTGTAGACAGAGTAGCTATAAAAAGCTTTGAGGCTTGGAATGTTTCAGATAGTTAATTTCTGCAATGTAAGTATACTGTATCAGAGGACAGTAACAATTTCTAAAATGGAGACAAGATAAATGAGTGCGATGGGGAAGGACGTAGAGGCCAGAACAAGAGTCAAGGCAAAAGAGAACTGTTCTCCAAAATGACTTACAGAGTTAATGCAATCCACATTAAATATGAATACTTTTATGATAATACTATAAGGAAACACAGGGCTGCCAGGAAGTTGTTACAACTGGAGGTGGGAGGATAAGGAAGGATAAGGAAATTGCTATCTATGAGTCTTTCTAAGGAGCTGCAGTAGCCTATCTCTCCATCTAAGCAGTGGACGTGGGGACTCACTTTACAATTATTTGCATTCCTGATACACATCTACACACTTTTCTCTGAGGAGACAAGTATACAAATGGTCTTAGCAGCACTGTCTGGAAGAGCCAATAAGTCAACCAGAAAGTACCATGAACTGTAGAATGGATAAATAAATTGTGAAATAGTCATAAGTGAGAAGAAAAAACAGAAACAAAAGTAACTCAAAGCTACAGACAATATGTAAAATCTCCATTTCCCAGGTACTTACCACATGCTCCACCCAGCTGGAATATGCAGGAATGTTAAGTCTGAGAATATCAAGAGTCCAGAAAGCACCTCTGCAGGCACTTACATAAAAGTGACTCACTGCAGGTCCAAGTTTCCATGACAGCCGAGACAAGCATGGAGGCCAAGGTTACAGCCAACGGCACTATGGAGCCAGCAACGAACAAAACTCTGACCAGGGCCCACTTAAAAATAACACACAAGAAAGAACATGTACTGGGGGAGAGTGTAAACTACAATGTGAACTACAATCCACACGGTGCAGCAGGGCTCCAAGATGTACTCAAATGTAGTGGACGTGCCGCAATGATGAAGGAGGTTGTTGATGTGGGAGGAGTGGGGGGTGAGGGGGTATGTGGAAACCTCTTCTATATATTTTTTTATTCCCCACCCCCCCACCCTTGTGGCTTTATTTTTCGCTTGCAGTCTGCCCTCTGTGTCCATTCGCTGAGCGCTCTTCTGCGTTTTTGCTTGTCTCCCTTTTTGTTCCGTCACCTTGCTGAGTCAGCTCTCCGTAACGTTTGCGGGCCAGCGGCGCTCCACAGCGTGCGGGCGAGCCTGCCCTCACAAGGAGGCTCCAGGACTTGAACCCAGGGCTGCCATATGGTAGACAGGAGCCCAGCTGATTGAGCCACAGCCGCTTCCCTTATATTTTTTAATATAACATTTTTTGTGATCTATGTATCTTCAAAATAATACAATAAAAAATTAAATTAAAATAGAAAGAAAGGGAGGCAGGGAGGGAGGGAGGGAGGGAGGAAGGAACTAGCTTCATTTCTGAGCATTCATTTTCCTGTGTTGCTTTCTTAGGACACAGTATAAGCGAGCAAATAAGTCTTGGGTAACTACTCAAAGTGACGTTAACACAGGCTGCTGCACTGCTGCAAAGAATACCTGGACCTGCCTAGGGTGCTGGGTGTCAATCCCACCAAGACTTTTCCCTGTTCTCCCTAAATGCTATGTAAGTAGAAAAGGTTCCAAATACCCCTGGTTGTCATCGTGGCAGATTTTCTCATCATAAGAAGTGGTAATGATATTTTCCCATAAGACCATGGCATTTACTGCATATCCCACTGTTTTTTGCTTTGACCTCCTGAGATACCTTAATTACGATGTGACCTTTGAAGAGTCCCAGTTAGCCTTGAAGAGTTACAGCAGTTTAGGAAACAGCTCATGAGACCAGACAACACAACAACATAGTATCTCTGCAATCCCATAGGTCACTTCTACCATTTCCCTAAAATGGAGTAAAAGCACTATAAGACTCCAAACCCCCAGAAAGAAGATCCAGAATACATTAATAGGCTTTAGAGCCACATGGCATACTCATTTCTTTTACACTGTTAAAGAGGAATGAGACTTAACCTTCACTACCCTTTTCCTGATGTAAACTTTTTGCACACTGAGTTTGGCGGAGGTAGTTGTCTATTTTTTAAATCAACCACTTTGTGGTTTGCAATAAAAGTTAGTGAACTTATTTCTCCTCTCACTTGATGCTTCAGAATAATCCAAACCTTTCCTTGAAACTCAAAAGAACCCAGTTTTTCATTTATAACTTTTTAGAAGACGGTCATAAAATCGTCAAAACAAGAGCATCATAGAAAAGACCATGAACTTAGTCTCTGAAACTTAAAAATTTTCTGTAGTGTAGGAATTTCAGAACTCTAATATTTTTCCTTCAGGTAAGACAAGTATCACTTATCATAGTTGTTCAGCTAGAAAGAGAGCATGCCTTTCGGGACAGGAAAAGAGCAAGCACTGACTAAATATTTTTAGGTGGTAGTACTAAGTGCCTCACAGGCATTAACCTATAATCACCCTGTGAGGGAGGTACCCTCACTGCACGGATTGGTTAGGGAAGCTGCTACAAAGTCAGGGAAGAGCCGGGATTCGAACACAGAGGAACTCACACCATAGTCTGTGGTCTTAGCCAGTGCTGTCAGACAAGAGAACACTGACTTGACACACTACAATCTCACTAGTGATAATCCTGTGTTCCACACCGCCAAAAGCATCTTCCACCTACTCTAAACTGGGTAATCCAAGGTGATATCCATAGGTTTTCAGACTCAAGAATCAGAGCCCTTGTCATCACATTTAACCCATCACGGGGCTTCAGATTTGAAAGTCAATACAAAGACGTATTCTAAAGTGACTTTTCAAATAACAAGTGTGCTTTTGCTATTTTGGGCATTAACTGTTTGTTACTATTTAGGGGAAGGAATGAAAAATTAAAGTTAAAATACTAAAACAAAGAAGTTGGCAAGAGATTCAGAATCTTGCCAAATTCTTTGCTACTCTAGATTTTAGATAATCTATTCAACTAATAGATCTGACCTCTTCTTTAGGTTCTGCACGGCTTTATAAGAATTTATTTTTTCTAGTTTTTTTTTTTTTTTAGGCCAAATTTCCCTCACTTCCTTTCCTCTGCCTGCCAGAAAGGGGGAAAAAAAAAAAAAACTGTGATTTTTAAGTATTCAGTGTGAAATATGCCATTAAGGTGCTAAGGAGCAAAAATAATTGACAGATTTGAAAGATGTCTACCAAGCCCCACAATCTAAGTGTGGGAAAAGGACAAATACAGAGAGCAATAATTCAGTGAACTACATCATGATTATTTTTAGTATATCCACAAAACATCAGGAATGAAGATTTCCCCTTAGCAAATCTTGCAAATATTTAAAGGCTCTAAGGCGGTGTTTTGTGCAAGAAAACAGCGTCATGCCAGCCTTTCTTGCTCTGGGCACGTACGGAATAGAATATGTGCTCTCGAGGAAATGATGGCAAAACTCAGGGCCACAGCAGAAGCTTCCTGAGATATTCATCGACGGCCTTTCTGGGTTTAATTTAGACTTTGCTCCTTTACATCCCACTTGAAAATGAGAGTTGGAGGGTTTACAAAGGCAAAAATGTCAAGAATTAGCTATGCCTTTCTAGTATCCTGAAATAGAGACCTTGTAGATCAGTAAATTATTGGCCAAACTATGCACCTACTTTGTGAAGAATGTGACTATACCATTCCCGCATGCCTAGAGGAGTGGTCTGGAAATTTTTTGATCATTTAGAAAAGTCAAGTATTGAGAACATGTATCCTGTAAAATATGCACTTAGCTATACTTTATATATGTGGCACTGGATTTAAATATTGAGTTCCGTATAAAACATGCATATACAAACAAAATAGATAAGAAAAAGTAAACATAAAACAAGTTCTAATATTTTCTCCCTGTTCCTCAATGCCTCATCATCTTGTTCACCCCAACCAGTCTGTCTAGCCCATGTTGGAGAGCACTGTTTTACAGAATCTTTTAGATCAATTTGGGGACGGAAACAAAGCCCAGTGCTATTCACACCTGATGCCACAATGCAAAGAGCCCTTCTTCCTTTTAAAATGAGAGAAGGACTAAAGAGATGGAGCTTACCTAAGGAAAGTATTACACGAGTGCCCTTAGGACAACCTTGCAAATATAAGCCAGGCTTAAACCTCCGTCCTCATAATATCACACTCAGGAATGTTACCTTGATAGTAAAAAATATGACGACACATAAGCATGAATCTGATGGGAAAGAAGTGCCGAATGGGTTCTCATGAGTCAAGTTTAAACTCAATGAGGCATGTCGTTGAATCTTTGGAGAATTGATGAGATTAGCTCCTCCTGAAATCTTTCAGGAACAAGAGAAATGGTTGTATTTAAAGTTATATATTCTCTTCTCCATGGCACCACCTACTCTGTGCTCAACATTCCCTGCCACTCCAACTTACAGTGGAATGACATTTTTAACATGCCAGCCCACAGTCATCAGGGAGATACTATGAGAAATGTAGAACAAAGCCTTTTTCAGTCCTGTTCCTCTTTGGCCTACAGATACCTAAACCAGAACGAATTGTAAGAAGACACAATTTGTAAGCAGTAACAAATTGTAAGGAGACCAGAACAATTTGGGAACCTAGAAATAACCAAGGGGGCGTTTCCCCAAGCACTTCCTCATTACCATTCTTCTCCAGGGATTAAGAGGATGGATCTAGCATAAGGACCACCATCCTTGGCCCTGAATGCTGATTCAGCAACAAAAAGGGTACCTGGTCCTACGATGAGTCCTGACAGATCCGCAGTAAAACAAACAAACAAAACAAAACAAAACAAAAAACATTATCACAGCCCAGGTGCTTATAAATCTGTCTTGAAGAACCCAGACAGACCTTAAGAGTTAGAGGTAGCAGATTATAGTGAAACAGGGGGGCTGGTCTACACTGAAGAGGGACTACATGCTGGATGACTCATAAGAGAACCAACGTCTATGGTTCTCCACTCCTCAGTTCCTGAGGTGACAGGGAGGCCATGTGAAAGGTGTCCCAGCAGGATTATATGGGGTATAGCTCTGAAGAAGAGCAGAACCCGGGCAAACCAGAGGAATGCGGACATCACGGGTACCTGTAGATGAGAGCTGTGACAGGGACACTGCCTGTCCCCAGACCTATGCCACCTTCTAAAACCACCTCCCACACACAGTGACGGTGTCACAAGTATAGATCACTATTTCATTCACGATGAAGCTGCCAAATCTGCATTTAATTTACTCCTCCCTATCACCTGAGTTGTAGCATTAACAGCAGAATCACCCAGCTCTCCCATTCCCACCTTGGATCTGATCTCGCTCTGAACAAGATGGTAGTTACAAATCCCTAGGAACACACAAAAAAATAAGGACAGGGGAAATAAACTGGAAGAAACATATGGAAACATAGGGGAGCCCAGGCAGGATTTAGTCATGGATGAGTAAGTGACACAGAGCAAAATGGAGTTAAGAAAGACATTAAAGCAATGACTCGGAAAGTGGATGTGGCTCAAGCAATTGGGCTCCCGTCTACCATATAGAAGGTCCAGGGTTCAATACCCAGGGCCTCCTGGTGAAGGCAAGCTGGCCAGTGTGGTGAGCTGGCCCTGTGGAGGAGTGCTGGCCCGTGCGGAGAGCTGATGCAACAAAGAGAGAAACCGGAGAGAGACAATAAGAGACATAGAACAGGGAGCTGAGGTGGCGCAAGAGAATGATCGCCTCTCTCCCACTGCAGAAGGTCCCAGAATCCGTTCCCAGCGCCTCCTAATTAGAATACAAGCAGACACGGAAGAACACACAGCGAATGGACAGAGAGAGCAGACAAGAGGGGCAGGGATAAATAAATAATCTTTTTTTTTTTTTTTTAAAGCAATGACTCCCAATCTGGGTGTGGGAAGAGGGTAAACAGCTGAGCAATCTGATGGGCTATGTCTAGATGATCCCCTCAACCTTTGGGGTTTCTCATCTGCTCCCCTAGAGGGCTACAGCTTCCCCTGAAAATCCTTTATTCTGAGCCACTGGGTGGACTGCAGAGTATCTTACAACATGAGTAAGTCAGACAGAGTCCAGCCCTCACAGAACTTCCAGCTCAGTAGCACTAATGGTTTTAAGGACTGCTAAGAATGGAAGATTCTAGCTATGATGGCTAAATGCAATGGGGAGGAAAAGTGAATTTAGAAATAAAGTTTCAAATCACGGTCCAATTAGAGAGCTATCTTATTGACTATATGAAATGGGTTTGGCCTTCTAGAAAGAAGTCTGGCTATAATGATCAGGGTCAGGGAAATCTGCATATAAATGCATGTAGAATGACATTTTAATAAATGTAAATGGCTAAAAAAATTCTTACTTGTATCTGAATTACATTTAAATAGAGATACATGGGATCCTATTTTCATAATGGGAAAATTCATATATAGATTTGTGAATTATTGCCTGTTTTTGCTAACAAACTACAGGCCAATACCTGTCCCATTTTCTTCTAAGTTCTCTAAACTATAAGAAGTGATCTTTTCACTTCAAGGAAATTACCTGATATCATTTTCCTAGGAATAAAATTACAGCTTTCAAGCAAAATTTTGAATTTTGGAAAATTTTTATCTTCAACTGTCAGCTACTTGGTAGCTTTTACAGTACTTAAAGGCCTTTCTGATATCAGTGGTGATAGTACTGAATATTCTTTTTCTTTTCATGCAACTGCAAATTATTGGAAGCTATGCATAATTCAGTGAACCCATATTTACCAAATGACCAGTACAAGTTGCTACAAAATCACATATGAATAAGACCCATGCAAAGTGCAAGACAGACCAGTGTATTTTAACGTAACAAAATGCAAAAAAGTTCATTGATATGGTTTCAGATTCCACATTGCAACTAATCTTTAAGAAGCCACCACTTACTGAGTTGTGGAGAAGTATCAAAGGAGAATATCTACAATTATGCAGAAAAGCTATTTAAAAAGTACTCCTCCCTTTTCTAACTGAACATGTAACACTGGATTTTCTTCATATGCTTCAGTAAAAAAAGGAGATTACACCCGATTGAAAGCAGAAGCAAATACGAGAGTCCAGCTGTCTTCATACTACTAAGTCAGATAGTAAAGAGGATTGCAGGAAAGTATACTGATAACACTCTTCTCATGCGTTATTTTGGTTTTGGAAAATATTCATTAAGAGTAGTGTTTTAAGAAAATTTAATGTTAGCATGTAGTTAATTATTCTAAACTGAACTAATTAATATTTTTAACTTTAACTTTAACATGCAAATGAAAAATATCAATAATGACCACATAAACAAAAACTCAGTAATTTTTAAGAACATAAAGCAGTCCTGGGACCTTAAACCTGAGGCATGATAACTACAAAGACTACACACTCCTCTTTTGTCCTACATGTAATTTTCTTGTATGACTGGAAAAGACAACGTAAAATATATTCGCTTTTTGTTTGCCAGTTCGCTTTTTCCTGAGTCACACAGGAAACACCTTGCTGAAATTCTGAATACGCAGTGGGGGAAGGGAGGGGATTACCAGCTCCACCAAAAGGAAGCACATCCAGCCCCAGGAGCCCGAGGCTGGCGGCCCCCACGGCCAGAGCTCGGGCACAGCTGGTCCTGTTTCATCGACCTCCTGCAAGGACTCAGGCTGGGCGAAGAGGCGCCTCTCCATCTGGAATACTTGTTCTTTGCCCAATTCGCGGGGCTAGAACTCCTCAGGGACCCCACTACGATTCTGGATTTCCAGCCAGGTAGGTGGGGAAAAAATCACCTGAAATGGTGCTGGGGGGCAGGGCTGGGGGGGGGACAGGGGTACCGGTAGCCAGATCAGACAACGATCGTTGGCGGCAACCATCCTCTCTGCAATTCCAATTGCTCGAATGCCTAAAAAGGTAAAGCTGGAATCCAAGATTTCACCCTCTCCATTCCAAATGGAGGGGATTGCGGGGGGGTTTAGCTCAGTGGTTGAGCACCTGCCTTGCACGTATGAGGTCCCAGGTTCCATCCCTGGTACCTCTGAAAAAGAAAAAAAGAAAAAAATTCCAAACAGAGAGAAAAGACTATCGGCTTTGGGCTCATCACAGGGCCAGGATGCTGATATCTGCCCACTTAAAACAAACCGCAGCATATCCAGGGCTGTGGAGAGTGGGCTAGGCCAGGATAAACTGCCAGCGTGGAGGAGCAGTGGAAGCGGGCCAAAGCCTGGCTTCTCACAGGGCAAAATAAACATGACAGCTCTGCCCTTGCTGGGACAATGGGCGCCAGAGGAAGCTTTTCTCTGGGGCTTGGTCCAACAGTACCCACAGCCCTAAAGAGAACTGAAGTCATTATCTTAAACCCTGAAAACGTCCTAAATAACATTAACATGTTTCATGATTCTATCATCACGATCACAAGGCAGATATTGGCAAACCGCTTCCTACCTTTCTATGCACATATACCCTGGCAATCCCCAGTTGTTCCCAAATAAATGCTCAACTAAAAGTCACCGTTAGGACTTCCGTAAACAATTTTCTCAGAGAAAAACTAAAATAATCTATTTTATATACAGGAGAGATTAAACAGACTTTTAGGAACGGACTTAAGAACCTAAGAATTAAACTGTTTCTGGGGTAAACTTCAGCACATTTTCTCTGAACTCTAAATTCTGGGTGCTCCCATGTACCCAATGCATGAGGATGAGCACACTTGAAACTATTCCTTGAAAGGCAAGACTCAGAAATTCTTAGATTCCTCCTGATTCCCCTTTTAAAAGGACCTGCTGGGAAGAACATACAATGCTAAGTGCCAGGGCAACTGCCGCACCAAAAGCAAAATGAGAAGCAGCAAAAAGGAAGCAGAGGCTTACCTGTGGTCGAGGTGACTGAAGTCTTGTAAATTCAATTCCCTGGTGTCTTGTGTCAGATAAATTGTATCCACATCCTATTTGGAAAATAATTCAGTTGTAGAAAGAGTCCACCATCGGGGAAGCGAGAGAGGGGCAAAGAAAATTAGACGATGACATGGGCAGATTTGTATAGACTGTGCAGAAAAGAGATTTTAAGCAAAAACTGTATGGGGGGGAGAAAAAGAAAGAAAAGGCAGCAGCTAAACGCTTCACCTAGGCTGCAGGGCTGTGCGTGCACGGGACGGGATCCACATACCCACTGTACTTCCTCCCGGTATGAAAACCCAAGCCAGTCACAGACCCAGGCGTACATCTGAGAAAATCCACCTGCAAGACACAGCAGAAAAGGGACGGGTCTCTGGTTAAACGATTTTTAAATTAAAACTAAAAAGCTACGGCTGACGTGAGTTAGTCTTCAGTGTGGGAGAACATCAGAGGTCCCCCCACCCCGTTCAATTGTAAGTACAGGGCAGACCGTGCAACAGCTGAGATGCGGATCTCTGAGCGCCGATCTAGAGTCTGTGCGGGGCTAAGGACACTTCCCGCTCGCGGTGCGCTCACGGCGCGCTCACGGCAGCAGCATGCTAGAACAGGCTTGGCCTCCCGGCAGGCGCACCCCCCCAGCCATGCACATTTTGGGTTGACAGGGCACGCTCACCGCATGGGCCTTGCTCGGCCACGGTCTGGCTGTCCCACAGAGCCTGGAGACGAGCCAGCCGCTCAGATGGCTCCATGGAGACTTTTTTCATGATCCTCCTGGAAGACCAACGACAACAATAAATATCGAAGACGGAATTTTTGGAAATGCACAGAGAAACTCATTTGGGGATGTGACTTTTTAAAAAACAAAACACCAAGATGGGTGTCACTGCAATTCTGGTAAATAGAATCCCATTGGGGAGCTAGAAAGCTACAGGAACCTAATAATAAACCCCTTCATTTAGCAAATGGGTATTTAACAGTGCAAATTATCTCCAGATTATTTAGTTGTTTACAGCATTAGATTTTATAAGGATGATTAGAAAATCGTATGTTCTATACTTAACTGAATTAAGTTACGTGTATACCAAATACACATTATAAATTCTCAAATCTCCTCCTGAGTCCATCAAGAAACTGACCAGTCCATGTTGGGATGGCTGGTCTTTGTTCTCTCTCTCTTTAGACCACATTCCTCTAGGGAGGACAGTGTGTCCAGCTTCCCCAACCCCATCCTCAGAGCCTAACAAAGCACCTGCCCACGCACGCAGCGCGAGGATGGCGTTGTGGCTCAAGGCATGGCCAACCACCCCAAAGTTTTGCCACGTAAAGAGCAGGCAAAACGAGAGGACCCATCCACAGCGTTCTCATGAGAAAGAAATTCATACCTGTAAGGTTATTCAAACCATCCCTGGCACATGGTCATAGCTCAGCAAATGTTACCTGATTCTTAGATAGGAATCATTTAATCAATAGCCTGTGAGCTCGTTAACTCCCTCCAATACCTTTTATCAAATGCCCGACAGTGTAGTGTGCCAAGGACCAGGACTGGGCACACACGCACAACCAGAATAGATGCGGCTCCTGCCCTCGCCAAGCGAGCAGTCGACTGTGAGAACCAATCATCAGGCAAAGCGGCCAGAGAATGAGGGAAGACGGGCAAGCACGGGCGGTGAGGGAGAGAGGCGGGGGCACGCACACCTCGTTCTCGGGGGCACGACACATCCCTACCCGACCAGGGGGAGGAAGAGAGAAGGAATGGGGGCAAGGCAGGGAGGCAGGAGCCAGGGGGCTTGAGGTCCAGGGAGCGGCATGCCCATGGGGAAAGGGAACGGTTCAGGAGAGGCAGCTGACTGTGCAATACGGAGGGGGTATGGAGGCAAGCAGGAGGCAGGGGGCCGGGCCAGGGTTTTGGATTTAATTCTGCAGGCAATGGAGAGCCACAAACGAGACGGCTAGGAGAGGAGTACGAGGTGGCTGGACAGGCACTGGAGAAAAGCCGCTGTATCTGTGTGTGAGAGAGAGGCATAGGGGGTGGTGAGCAAAACGTAAGAAATAAAGAGAAATACCTTGGGGAATAAAAACGAATTGGTAGGAACTGGTAAGAAGAGACAGAACTGGCTGGAAGTGAAAGTCACGCAACGCGGGTGGCACCAGGCTGGAGAGCTGTGAGGCTTTCTCTCCCGCATGCAGAGAAAGGGGCAGTTGGACTGCCGTGGGGCTGCTGGCTTTCCAGGCAGGCGTGCCAGGAAAACAGCGGGCACAGACGGCGTCAAAGCCTCGCGGAGGCAGTGGACCGTGAGGGGGAGGCAGTGAGGGAAGGACGAAAAGAAAAGGTAGATGAGGGGGGGAGCCAAGGGCCCCCAGCCTGGAGGTCTTCAAAAGGGCCAAGTCCTGGTTCTCCCCAAGGGACAGAAAGTGAGAGGATACTAAGCTGCCATTTGTTCCAGGAGGCAGCCACCAAGGCAAGGGGCTGGCGCGGGGTGGGGGTCGGTGGACCGAAGGCGTGGCGAGCCAGGAGCAAGGATGCCGGCCTCGGTCCCCCAGGATCAGGTGGTGAAGGACAACGCTAGAGTCTACCGAACACGTTTCCAGCATTCTTTAACGACTTAAAAGCACTTCTGTTACGTGTTAACGCTCAGACGCATGGCAAGGAACGTTAATCATCTGGCAGGGCGCTAAAAGAACATGTTCCTAGTTTCCTGAACAGGCAGATGCTAGAAACATGCCCTGGAGTGTGACAGGTTGTCTGGTGGACTTGATCTACTCCTGGAGAAAATCTCCTCTACAAGGCAAAGCATCTGAATACAAACATTGTGTGGGCATCAAACCCATTCCTCCCACTTCTTTATCGTATTTTATGATGGTGACACAACTGAGGTCAGGTGTTAATTCCTTTAAATTCCTGGGGAAATGAATGAGACAACAAATGCATTCTTCTTATCTGATTCTATTTCATCTGAAAGCGCCCGCAATGAAGTACTACTCTTCTAAAAGTCCCAGTTTAGGGAAGACTGTGGGTTTGACAAGACATTCACAACGAAAGTGATGCCACAGAATCTGGCAATTTGGCATGCTTGGTAGAGCCTTGGTTTAGTACCCTCATCTTGGTATTTCAGTGACATTATCAAGATAGGGAAGCCAGATATTATGCAAGGAAATAGCGGCGCTGTCAAAAGCAGATCTGGGCATTTATACAGCTGAATTTTAAATAAATCCTGTCTAAACCAAGCTGGACTTTTGCCTAACTTCATCTGAGATCACATTTCTCTTTTCAAATGCTTGCTTTTTTTCAACAGAACTGCAGTGCATGCTGTCCCCGTGACACAAGGGATAGAGTTTAGCTAGACAAAAGCAGGAAGAAAATAAGACAGTCTTTGGGAGGAAGCTGGTGGGACTTAAGAATATGCAGGGGACAGTCTGGGGTTCTTTCTCAAGGGCAGATGCAAAAAAAATCGAAGCCTCCAAATTGCTCCAATAAAGAAAACTAGAAAGCATCACAGCCCAGGGGCTACCGTAAAGTCAACTGGAGATTCTCCTATAGACTTATAATTCTTCTAGCACTTGAAGAACTCTTATCATTGATGTAAAGGCAGTGGCCACCAGAGGTTCTGAGGGATGGGAGAGGGAAGAATAGGTGTAATATGGGGCATTTTCAGGACATTGGATTTGCCAAGTATGACACTGCAGTGACAGATACAGGCCATTGAATATTTTGTCTTAACTTCTAAAATTGTGCAGGACAAAGTGTAAACTCTAATGTAAACCGTAGTCTATGGTTAGTAGCAATACTTTAATATGCGTTCATCAATTGTAACAAATGGACCACACTAATGAAGGACGTTGTTCATGTGGGAAAGCGTGTGTGGGGAGGGGGTGGGGCATATGGGAATCCCTTATATTTTTTATGTAACATTTATGTAATCTAAAGCTTCTTCTAATTTTTTTTAAATGTAATTATATTAAAAAAAAAAAAGTCAACTGGAGAGTTGGGGGAGCAGCAGTTAAGGGGAGGTCTGTGTGGACAGGGCCCTGCCTGCCACGGGGTGGAGGCCCTGGAATTTTCCATAGCCCTCAGCACCCCCTTCAAAGGTGTCAGTCTGAGCTTTTCCAAGTCACTCGGCTTCTATGACAGCCCCCATCTCTCTTCTTCTTTAACTTTGACTGCAGAAGCTAAAGGAGAGCCTCATGGAACAAGTGCATTAACTTACATTAGAGATAAAGTTGTAAGAACTAAACTTACAAAAGGCAGGAACTTTTCAAAAGTATTCTAACCCCCTGCAGAGAAAGAATGAGAGGAAAATTCCTTCCACACAAGGTGTTTTCTACCAGTAGGTGAGTGACAGCAAAGGCCCATCTGCATATAAGGGGGGAGAGAGGGAGGGAGAGAGGGAGAGAGAGAAACAGGGAGAGAGGGAGAGAGGGAGAGAGGGAGAGAGGGAGAGAGAGAAATGTGGCGCTGATGTGGCATTAAGCTGAAGTATTTCCTATGAATGCCAGGCACACAGCCAGCCTGATGAAGGATACGCTGTCAGAATGAGGAAGTACCACACAGGGCAAACCAAAATTCTAGAGAACAGCTCAGCAAGGCCTATCTCTCACCTGCAGGCAGAAGTATAGCTGAATCAACTACATTTGCATTACATTACTGCATTTAATTTACACCAGACTCAGGAAACAGTTATTCGGACAGTAAACAATGAAATAGATATCAAGCATACCAGCTCTCTATGCAAACTAAATTGTTGACATGGAAAAATCGATAACTTTTTAAAAAATCTCATTCAAGTAACTGATTTACTTAAAATTCAATTCCAATGCCCATTCCATGCAATATGGCAACTGCCTGCAGTATACATTTTAATGATGCAAAACATACCACAACAAAATGCTACCTCCTGCCTTGGAGGAATGCCCAAGCATGGAAAGCATCTTTTTTGTGTGTTTATACATAAAACTTCTTTTTCCTTCACAATAGCCTCACATGTTCATACTTCAATCAGCTTTTGACTTCATAAAGAGATTTCAATATCGTTTTTATTATGATAGTAAAGAAACACTGCCCTAAAATACTAATGCTCACCCCCAGCCAGTTTTCAAATGTGTCACACTCTAGAAAGAATGATCAAACATGCTGAAAGCATAAGAAAAAACAGGTTAGGTTAATAATCTGCCACCTAAAGGGGTGCTATTAGCCAAGGTTAATACACATAAATCATAAACATCAAAGAAATTCCGAAAACACACTGCCTATATTCTCTCCACCAGTACAAGCCTTCATTCCAAAGCCCCTTGATGACTGACGTTAAGGCTTCTGCAGCAGACACTTCTTGAGCACTACTTAGTAGCTGAATCCTCACCAAACAGCAAGCATATCATTATTCCTGTTTTTCAGATCAGGTCACTGAGGCACTGAGAAGTGAATTAACTTGCCCATAGTCCCACGTCAATCAGTGGTGGGCTGGGGTTCAGGCATGGGCAGTCTGGCCCTAGAGCTTACAGTTCTGTCCTGAAGTATCAGCCAGCAGAACATGTCCCACTCAGGTCCGCAAAGCGGAGCTCCAGGCTTACAGCTTCCTTAAATGCAATGATCATTTTATGCGCAAGTGAAAAGCCTTCACTAGCTCACCCTGCCACGAGCTTTTCACGCAAGGCCCTCTATACCCGGGCCTCACCTTCAACCCACAGGGTAACCTGCAGGCTCCCCAACTCCAGCTAGGTCAGCCTGGCTGCTGCTCCCTGACAGCAAATTGCACCTCCACCTGCCCTCCTCACCCAATTCCAGTCTCCAGCCTCACTGCCTCGGTGGGCCCACATGACCAAACCCACCCCCCAAGGCAAAAAAGTCTTCCTCTCAAAAAAGAGGAGAGCAAACAAAATTCAACCATTATTTTCTAGATATCCCAAATTAAATGTGACCTTTTTTATCTCTGACATCTAGGGGTACTGAGTTTCCCACTCTTCTTGTAGAACTTTCTTACACTTCTTTTAGACGGTAAACCTCTAGAGGGCAGGAAACATCTTACTCAGAGGGAGTTCTTGAGCAAATATTTGCTACATTCATTCTGACCTAATGACTGAATGTAAAAAATGTAGCTTTGTTTTAGAGACCAGCAAAAGGTCATAACACAGATCAACAATCTCCTCAAAAGAGCTGCCATGACCAGCCATCCTGGGCAAGCAGATTAAAGTCTTAAGCAACAAATATTTGCCTCATGCCTCCCGCCTCCAAGTGAATAGTTGCACAGCAAAGACGAAACTTAGAAAAAAAAGGTCAACAGTGATCGGTTTGCAGTAATTTTAACTTATTATAAACTTTCTTCTTCGTTCTTTACATTTTCTCCATACTCAAAATAAACTTTCCTTATTTAGTAAGAGTAAAAAAATACGTCATTTTTGAAAGGAAGAAGAGAAGGAAAGATAAACATCCAGACATATACTTGGGGGAGGGGTCAGCAAGGGAGAGTATAGCATGTATTTAAATTTTCATTTAAATTCAATTTTTTTAACCCGTATTCTCTTAACTGTAAGAGGAATATTATACACACATGCACACGCACAATTTTTATATATTTGGTTTTGAGCCTGGCTGTTTTATTTGGGTACACCCTGAAAATCAGCTCTTTGGAGGTATTTTCTCATTTATAAACAACTGCATTTAAATTATTCAAAAACCGATTTTCCAAACTGAGAGCTGCCCTGGCCCTGTCTTCTCTTCCTGGCTCCTGAACCCCTACTCCTAAGACACTTCCCTGCTCATCAGGTCCTCCAGGAGAGCCCTTAGCAAGGGAGAAGTCCAGGGCTGGGCATCCAGGGTCCCCACGACAGGAGCAGCTGAGACATGTGATGGCACAAATGGCTCCAACAAGGCTTAGGGACTCCAAAGAGAGTTTCAAAGACTCCAGTTTATTATGAGTGGGATATATGACCTGACTGGGGACATTTTTGGGATGTTCTCTATTATCTATGTAAAGGAAACATTCTCCTCACTGACAGCTTGGACATAAGGCATCCTAGGAATGCAGGAGAAAAGATACAGTTACCCACTTCTCAACCTCTCTCATCACAACCACCAGGACCAATATCACCGTACCTTTAACCAGCCAAAACCCCATAACACGGTCTAAGGAAGTTCAAGAGCAAAATCACAACACATAAGAGTTTCTCTTGACACACTAACTGCATGTGTTGGGTAGGAAAGGGAAATAGAAGTCAAGTACATTCAACTTTCTTAAATTCTTTGCCAAAGATTACTAGATTACTTCATTTTCTAAACTATAATCTCTACCTTCTTCCATATTGGCATGTTCGCTTGGATTTTCTCTCCTTGCCCTTTCCTCTCCTCTAACTCCCTCATCTTTGCAAGCCCATTTCAAGTCAGAGCCAGCCTGCACTCCTTCCCCTCGTCCTCACCTACTCTCTCATCCTGCTCCGTGCCACTTCAACTACAGGGGCAGCAGGTTACACCAGGCCTCCTTCATCTCACCAGAAGATGACATAGTCAGTCACTAAGTCACTAACTCCAGACACCTAGAAGCTACCGTCTTCCTTCCCTTTCCTCAACGCCCCGATCCGCCCACCTGATCTACCAGCAAGTCCTAGGTCCCATGTAGAGCTTCATCCACCCTCCCTCTCTCTTCATCTCCAATGTCACCTCTTGCCTAGATTACTGCAAGTGCTCAAATCACCATTCCACTTCTACTCTTGGCCCTCCCATGCCTTCTCTCTCTAGCAGCAAAAAAATTTTATGAAAATATATACACGTTCACGTCACAAGCCTGTTTAAAATCTTACAGTGACGTCCCACAGAAACACCACTAAATTCCAGACTTCTCACCATGAGGCTCTCCGTGAACTAGCCACTGCCCATGTTTCCATCTTGTCCTCATTATACTCTAGCCATGCCAATTCTCTTTCAGATCCTCAAGGACACCAGCCCCTTTCAAGGCAGTAGCACAAGCCAAGGCACTGGGCAGAAAACCTGCTGGAACCTTCTTTATATGGCTGGCTCCTTCTCTTCCACTGGGTCAACGATTAGGCCACTCAAGTTCCATGGCCTCAGGGAGACCTTTGCAGGCATATCTTTATCTTCTATTATTAGGATGATGTTGATGAAATTTTATAATTCCTTCACTTCCTTATTTCCTTTTGGGGGGTCTCTGTCCCCTGTGAAAATGGAAGTTCCAAGTGACCAGGAATCATGTTCAAAGTTGGACTTGGCATGCTGCCTAGCATATAGTAGAAACTCAATAATATTCATGAATGTACAAATGTACACACAAATAATTATAACATGCTGTGACGTGTGCTAGGATAGGAAGTGATTACAAAGTTCTATGGAAACATGAAGGAAGGAGCCTAGAGAGATAAAGAAACTGTTTATAGATATAAGAGGAAACCTGAGCTGTGTCTTTTGAAGCAGGTGCTTGTCAGGCTTAGGAACCTACATAAATGCACAGAGAATATACCAGAACCTGGTGTGTTCAAGCATTGACTGGTTCAAGGGGTCAGGAAGGCAATGGTCCTCCATGCCAGGTGGTAAGAGTGAGATTTTATCTGGAAGGCGAGAGGCTGCAGAGGCAAGATTAGATAATGTTTGGGAGTACAGGTATCTGGTGGAGGGGAGAATCAGAAGCAGGGAGATGAGTTAGAAAGATGTGGGATGGTCTGAATGAAAGCAGTGGAAATGAGGAGGGCGAGAAAGGGCCAGACCAAGAGATATTAAACTAGTAATGGAAGACATTGTAGCAATGATGTGCAGAAAGTGGCCACGGTAATTGCTGAGGGCAGGGAGAAGGAAGAGATGTGATGAGGGGGCATGTTCAGGACTTGGAGTTGTCCTAAATGATATTGCAGGGACAGATGCAGGACATTATATATCCTGCCATAGCCCACTGAATGGACTGGGGGAGAGTGTAAACTACAATGTAAACTATAATCCATGCAGTGCAGCAGTGCTCCAAAATGTATTCACCAAATACAATGAACGTGCCACAATGATGGAAGAGGTTGTTGATGTGGGAGGACTGGGGTGAGAAGGGGAGGGAGTATATGGGAACCTCTTATATTTTTTAATGTAACATTATAAAAAATAATGAGATCATAGGAAAAAATAAATAAAATGTACAAATATCCAAAATAGTAATAATAAAATAAAAGCATATTTAAGCCAAAAAAAAAAAAAAAATCAAATGGGGAAGCGGATATGGTTCAGAAGACCAGGCTGCAGTCTACCATGTGGGAGGTCACTGGTTGGGATCCCAGTGCCTCCTAAAGAAGATAGCAAGCTGGCACCACAGGAAGGTACAGCAAGCTGACACAACAAGAGACACAAGGGGAAAAAAAACATAATGAGAGAACAACAAAGCAGGGAGTGGAGGTTAACGGTGCCTCCTAAAGAAGACGGCAAGCTGACGCAATGAGCAGGCGTGAAGAGCTGAGGCGACAAGGTGATGCAGGGAGGAAAAACATAATGAGAGGTGCAACAAAAGCAGGGAGCGGAGGTGGTTCAAGCCATTGGGCACCTCCCTCCCACATCAGAGGTCCCAGGTTCTGCTCCCAGTGCCTCCTGAAGAAACAAGAAAGACTAACAGACATAGCAAGTGAAAACCAACAAAGGGGTAGGGAGAAATAAATAAGTAAAATAAATCATTTTTTAAAAAGACCAAGTGAAAAGAGCAAAAGAGCTTGTCATCGAGGTGGATGGACAATAAAGAACAGGAGAACCAAGTATGCACTTCTACTGGGGAACCGTGAATGAAAGCCATTCACTGAAAGACAAGACAGAACATGGGCCTGTTTCATGGGAAAAAGTTAGTCCCCTTTGGGACGTGCTGGGTGTGAGGTGCCTGGTGGAGGCAGCTGGGAGAAGGGGAATGAAGACGAGGGGGAGGTGAGGACGTGGCCTTAAAGACCAGCTTCTGTGTAGGACCTGCCTGTTTAGAAAGAGATGATGATTTAAAACTTGTTGCTTAGTATTTGTTGCCTGGAAGGCGTAAGTGAAAACACAGTTCCTCTGGGGAGAAAAAAAAAACGGAAGTAACCAAACCAAAAATAAAAGTATTCCTGAAAGTTCCTAGAACACTAAACAAATAAAACTGCACTCAGAGAGAGAGAGGATGAATGTCGCCCTGAGGTAGCTTTTCATTTCAGGGTACCGTAAAGCCCTTGCTACACAAGGCTGTGCTTAATAGTTTTCGTATTTCAGTGTTAATCTACAATGAAAGGGAAGACATTATAAGAAAACACCTGTACAAAGTCACATTACTGAGATGTAGCGTAAGGAAAGCGAGTTGTAGCTCTTGCTACCGAGTGGCTATACCAGAGAGCTCTCCGGTGGCTTGAAGGATGATGTGGCAACCACTCCTGAGGATGTTTTACTTCTAGGGGCTCCCCAGCTGGGGTGACTGAGTCACTCCTCACCTCACACTACCTCATCTGACCCCCAGCTCTCCTCCACACTCACAAAGGCTTGCACGACCTGAGACCAGAGAGGACTTGGGTTAATTTACCTCCTAACTCTCACTTTCTGGCCTTTGGGTAAGAGCAAGTGTAAAACACCTCACACCTACAAAGTCTAGCCCTCGCCATTCCTTCCACTGAAGTGAGGCCAAGGACACAGTCCCCTCGGCCACCCACTGCCCTGACATCTCGGGGAGCACAGGAGTCGATCTTCAGAAAAGAGGAAGCAAGGCCCTACGTGAACTACCGGAGAGCACAGGGCTGCTCGTCCGTTCTGCTGCCCCTCTTCCCTGCGAAGGAAGGAGAGTGCCAGCTAATGAGCTCCAACGAGAAGCAAGCAGGCTCTAAAGCCAAGAGACAGAAAGGCGGTTCCCATCCCCGAGAGCCACTTCTGGTCACTCAAAGGACGGACCTCAGACACAGCACAGCGAGGCTTTCCTGCTGCTTTGCCTCTTCCTCTCCAAGTGGGGTACTGTAGGAACGTGTTCCATGATGGGCAAATCCCCTCCCCAAAACCCCCTTCCTGCCCCCACGAAGCAGGTGCACAGCCAACCACCCGAGAAAGGGCACCTATGGCGTCCACCCTCAGGGCACTGGGAGAGCAATGGGAGAGGAAGGATTTTTCTACTATCTGGGTATGAACCGCTCCATCAGGAAGGTATTTCGATTACAAACTATTATTTTAGGGAGTTTTCTTACATAAACACCTCTCTGCCTTTTCTCCTCAGCCAATATAATTCCCTATTCCAACAACCCACGCACGCCCTATCTACAAACTCTGTTACCCAAGCGCAGGAAAACACACACACACACCCCTAAGGGTATGCCCAGACAGAACGTACAGATATTCCTGATGCGGATTTCAGAAAACAAGGAGGAAAATGAAAGAGGCATATTTTATGGTTAGGTTTTTAAGTTTCTTCTTCCCAGTCACGCTCTGTGGGGCGCCTTCCCACATAGCAGTCAGCCCTGGTGTTCTGCTGCTGGCTGTGAGGGAAATTCACACCAGGTTTCATCTGAAGTCACACTGAACTGTTTTAGTCTTGTGGCTAGAGGCTAAAGGACTGCCAATTCCTTTCATGCTCTTAAATAAAGAATTAGGCGCTGCCCTAAGAGAAGCCTCAGACAGCAAACCCAGCGGCTTGAGCTGGGGTTTTGATATTTAAGATTAAGAGAAGGAGGGAAGGGATAGGGGAGAATCAAGTGAAGGGGCCAAAGGAAGGCAAACTTCACTGTCTCGTGGGCCACCCTGCAGAAGCACAGGTCCCCCACTCTCCTCACCCTTCCCTGGGGGACTCACACGGGAGAGAGGCCAGGGAATATCTTGCGCAGGCAGGTGCCGATGTGAGCCACGACTTCACTGACATCCTCGGGTGACGCCATCTTCATGGAGAGGCTGCACTTCTCGGTTTCTACAACCATCTACAAGAACAAGGCCGGGCACCGCTTAGTAAGAAGTCTAATACCTTGCATTTTAATCGTAAATACTTGCATAGAGATACACTAATGCCATACCACGTCAGCTTTATCAAAGCAAAACAAAACCCTTCCTTAAAATACTTACTCTCAGTTTAAGACTCAAAGAATTGTTTATGTTAGGGTAGGAGGAGTGGTCAGAAACATCTAGAACTGAAGTAAGTGCTTTGAAGAGCCAAAATGGCAGATTCAAATATACCTCCTACGGGATGCAGATTGAAGTTTCCAAATTCTGACAGACATTCTCCTACAAAGATTTTGTCCTGAAATAGAATTTTTTTATATTTCTGCTATTCTCAACTTCCTTCAGTGAGTACCTGAGGGCAATCTGCTAATTACCATTTTTTTAAAAATACAACATACTTCAAAAAAAGACACCTTATAAGTGGTTTAAATGAAATTTTAAAAGCTGTTGCAGGAAACAGATATGGCTCAACCAATTGGGCTCCTGTCTACCATACAGGAGGTCCAGGGTTCAATGCCCAGGGCCACACTGGAATGCCACCCCACGCAGGTGTGCCCTCCTGCGTGGAATGCCACCCAATGTGGGAAACCCACCCCATGCAGGAGTGCTGGCTGATGCTGAAAGTTGGTAAAGCAAGATGACACAACAAGAGACACAGAGGAGAGAAAATAAGAAGACAAAGCAGAGCAGGGAGTTGAGGTGACACAAGAGAATGATCGCCTCTCTCCCACTCCGGAAGGTCCCACGATCCGTTCCTGGAGCCGCCTAATGAGAATACAAGCAGACACAGAAGAACACAAAGTGAATGAACGGACACAGAGAGCAGACAACGGGAACGGAGGTGGGGAGAAATAAATAAAGTAAATCTTTTTAAAAAACCTGTTGCCTGGTTAGCAAGAAGGAAAATCAAATGCTTATAAGAGTTTCAACCTTTCTAAGAGAGAATATTTAGAAAGCATTATATTAAAGGAATAGGATAATGCAATGTTTGGCACTAACTTTAATGCCTGGCAAAGACTCATTTCTATAATGAATTGCTGGAGATGTCCAAAACATACACAAAAAATCTTGATTGAGGTTATACAGCTAGCCCTATAAATAAATACAAAATCAACCGGAAATAGGGTAACTTGGTTAATTGTGGATACATTTCAAATAAAAATTTTAAAACCTTCAATCACTTAGGAAAAAAATACCATTAGCTTAAATCTCCAATACACATGTAAAATTCAGTCAATTTTATATCATCGCTGCATTAAATATCCTCACAATCTATGTCACTTAATTTGTGTAAAACGTGATAAGAGGGCTACACTTAGTATGCAATTAACCAATCAATTAACAAAACAGCTTTTAGACTGGTCAAATCAAAAATAATAATAACCATTTAAGTCCTTCAAAGCATTTAGGTGTGGTGGTTTGAGTCTTCCGTGGATCTCAGAAAATCCTGTTCTTAAAACTAATGCCTCCCTGTGCATATAAACCTATTGGAGATGGACCTTTTGATTAGATTCAGGTAAGGGGCCTTCCTTTTGATTAGATCACTTCAGTAAGGCATGACCCAGGGTGGGTCCTAATCCACCTCCTGGAATCCTTCATAAACCAATGACTAAAAAACCACAGACACAGAGAGGAACCAAGAAGCTGAGAGAGAAGGTCACAGGGCCAGAAGGTAAAACCAATGGAACTCAGAGGCTGAGAGCAACAAGGCCAGGAGGAGAGGGACAGACAAGCGGGCGCCACCACGCGCCTGATCCGCCTCAGCCACGGCACAGGGAGGAAGGATCGCCTGAGGGTGCCTGGATCTGGGCACTTCAGGGCCTCAGAACTGTAAGCTCATAACCTCCCACATCCCCGGTGGTATACTGCTATGGCAGCATTTAGCAAACTGAAACCTTATGTTAAAAGGAAAAGGAATGCAATTTATTTGTCAAAATAATGAGATAAAAGAAACAGACGATGAACTACACAACACAAATGGTGACCCCTAAGTTAAACCATGGGCTAATGTGAGTAATAGGGTGGTACATGGGACACTGTGTTTTCCATATGACTGTCCTGTAAACCCACAACTTACAACTTCTCTAATTAAAAAAATACATATCAGCATTAATGCTGAAGCTAGTAATAAATAATCATAAGATCCTCAAATAAATAATAAAAGTTACACTCCAGACTCACAGCCATATGAGTTGATGGATAAACCAGGAATGCTGAGAGTAAGCCTCAACTATGCTGCTTCACATCCCAACTCTTGATTTATTAACTCCTCAGAGTTTGGAAGAAGTGATTAAGTAGACAATTTCTTTCCATTATTACTTTTTATTGACATAAGAACTGTCGTAAATGGTGCATCATTTCAAGCCTGGACTCCCAGTACAAGCAGGTGCTTTGTGCCAACCCTACCCCAACACACACACACACATGCACACACACACACATACACTATCACTGCGGGGCTTAGGCGAACCCTAGACTTGCAAAGAGGACACATCTAACAGAGATATGAGACACAGAGAAAACTCAGGGTAGAGAAACAGAGAGCTGGAGCACAGTAAAAATAAAAGACCAGGAAATCTCTCTGCGTAGTAAGAAATAAGGACTCACAGCAAGGAGAGGGTCTCTCAGTGATGATCAGGCTTTGAGGGACAAGAGGAGCTGGAACACTCAGAAGAGAATGAGAACTAGATGGAAATACTGTCCTTTCATCTTTCACGTGAGGAAACTGAGGCTGTTATCTGAAACGTCAATATATCCTGCAGCGTCTCCTCTATGTACCTAGTTCCAACTCGAGTGATGGCCCAGTTATTCATAACGTAGGGATGCAAGGAGCTGCGTGACAAGCAAGGGTTGGGAAGTACCAATGTTTTCAGTTTTGTGAATTCAATCCATCAGCTCCGAGCCCGACTCACAAAGGTCCGAGGCATTCTTCAGGGCCCTGGCTGATCCCTAAGGCTCTCCAGAGTCTGTGTCCCCAAAAGAGGTCCCACTGGCTGTGACTGCCCCACTCAGGGTCATTGATGATATTGGGAGCTGGTTCCCTAAGTTTCTTCTGAAGCGGGTCTTGCATAATCACTACCTACAGCAGGACTATGTCATTTAATCTACATTCATCTGTGTATCTTTCTGAACCTCAGAAGAGCAACCGAGGTAGTAGTTGGAAATAGATGAGATAAAAGTTCCTGAAAAAGAATTTTGTAGGAGTAACGGTTCCATAACTTGTTGAGCTGCCTTTTCCAATTCTTTTATTTTTGTGAATTTTAAATAATGCTAGCATTAAAAAAAAAAAATCACTTATACAATCACCCCCATGCAATATCCTACCACCTTCCAGTTACTGCTTTGTCCAGCCTAGCTCTCCCTGAAGGTCCTGCAGCTCTTTATCATTCAAGTATTCCAGATCTTATGACACCCAGGTATTGTGCCACACTCTTCTTTAAAAAGGAAAAAGACAGGTGATTTGAGTCCTTAAAATGTTACTTTTCCATAAGTACCCCTAGACAAATATGACAACAAGTATTTAACAAATATAATCTCTGTGCCAGTTAGTAGGATCCCCATTTTAAAAAAACAAAACCTAGCTTTCTCTAAGCTTTAAGCACAGGACAAGGCACTTGGGCAATGCAGGGTAAATTATGCACACTAAGTGACGAAGACGACAACAATCTCTTACAGGATTTATATTATGTGCCAGACTCTGTTTATGTACTTATTTATACCACCGTCAGTAAGTCCCATTTTTACATCCATCTTTTACTGGTATGGAAACTGAGGCACAGAATGATTAACAGGACCAAGCCAAAAGCTAGTAAAGGGCAGAATAGGATTCAAATGCAAAAGAGTAGTAGATTTACAGATACTTAGAAGAATCAAAAATTTTCTTTGTGACCAAGGGCACCGTATTTTCAGCATGTTCCTCAAGAAATGAATGGCACAGATTTTGAGATTCTCCAGGCAAAGACTGAGCTGGTCTTCCAGAAGCTAACAATGGAGAGAATGTGACTGACGATCCAAGAGATATTTCCCAAAAGAAAGGAATCAAGAAGGATTGTTGTCCCTGGAGGTGTTTGATGCCAGCTCTCAGGACCCTCAACGTGGTGTGTGACATAAAACTAGAGAGGCTTTTCCAGTTAGACTCATCTGTGTGATGTGCAAATACTTACCCACAAGCACGCGTTTAAGGGCCATATACTTTGGGATTGGACTCGCCCCTGCTCTGCACTCCAATCCCAACCTACCCACCTTGGGTAATTACACTTTTTACTACCAGGTATTTCTACATTCTTCACATCTAGTGCATCTATTCAGTTCACAGTTCGGGTGTATAAGTAATTAGTAATTAGCTTATTCAAATTCCACTTCATCTTAACATCTAATCATCCTTAATTGCACAGGGTTGAATAGAGTGACAGGGAAGAAGGACGATGACAGGTGGGGGGAGAAAGGAGGTCTTCAAATTCAACTTTACATGAAAGCACTCAAACAGCCCTGCATAATGTGTCCCCCTCGCTGCAGGATGTAGACACTAACAAAGCCACAGAGGTGAGAATAACATAGTAGAGCATTTCATCAAAAGAAAGGAGCTTCCCATCCATTCTTCTTTCCCTCCTATTACAGCCATGGAGAAACTCAGACCCCTAGCAGGACATTTCCTGTGACCTCCAACACACATTTTAAAAATAACCAGAGATATAAGCCCTAGTTGCCTTAGAGGGCTCAGATTCCCTCCCCCACCATGCCTCTTTTTTAAAGAACCCAACTAAAGTTCAAGAGAGCATTTACTTATTTTAAATAAGCCCCACAGATCTGTGAGCTGTTTTTTTGTCCAATTTACATCAACAGTCACTGTTCACCAACATGGCTATGACACAGCAAACAATTAACCTCGTAGTCACAGGAGGTTTTCAGTTGTACAAGCAATGGTCCAAAAATTCTATCCCTAGAAAACTAAGAGTGCTGGCTTCAATTTACCCTTAAGGCACTGAGATCACGGGCATGTAAAATAAGGCAAAGGTATCCCACATTTCCATAAGGAGGAAGAAAAGAGAAATAAGGTCACATTTTGCTAACCCACTATCACACTCACTCATACTCATACACCATAGAATTAGATGACCCAGGCGTTTTCTCTGAATTTGCATACTAAAATAAAACCATGATGAAACAGTGACAAAATATTAGTAAGTGTTCCAGAAACCATTAGAAGTTCCAGAAATCATGAGAAGAGAGACTGTGAGTGCCAGGGGTGAACACTGTCATCCTTATGACTTCACATACTAGAACACTAAAACTGGAGGTTTTAGGGTCCTGACTAGTTCTCAACCTTGGCGTGGAGCTGATCACATGGAGTACTTGCTGGAAATACGAATGCGCATGCCTCACCAATTGAATCCTAACGGTTATGTGTCTGCTGTGTTTGGGGGGGGCGGGTAAAACAGGACAGGGGAGGGTAAGGCTGAAGATATACTTTTTTTTTTTTTTTTTTGGTGGTATGGGGGGTATGGAACCGGAGACCTCTTATGTGGGAAGCTGGCACTCAACCACTGAGCCACATGAGCTTCCCTGAGTTGTTCTTTTTCCGTTTGGTTGGCTTGTTCTTTGTTTTTGTTTTCTCAGGAGGCACAGGGAACCAAATCCAGGACCTTCCATATGGAAGAAGGATGCTCAACCACTTGAGCCACATTCATGCCCCATCTTTTTTTTTTTAAGTACACAGGCAATTCTGAATCACATCAAATGTGAATACCACCAGGTTACTGGTATTGCAATCTCTGAACTGCTAGCTCATTACAGAAGTGGTACTGTTGTTTCACTATAAATCTCTGAAGTTCACCCCATGGGATAAAGTTATACTGCAGTAACGTTATAAAGATACCCTTGTTATCTGCAGTGAGAGAACAGCGCCACAGGAATGAGGTGGCTGGACACCTTCATACCTAACTCCTATAAATGACAAGCACGTAAAAGGGAGTAATGGGACTCAAAAGTGTGACAGGACCAACTCGGGCAGCCACGTGTGAAACCCGGTCTTGCTGCATCAACGTCCTCTCTCATAATTAAATCCCATAAATCATATTTTGTCTACAATCTTCTCACCCCCTACACCCAACCCCCAAATGATAAGAGAAATTCATGAACAAGGACCATCAAGAAGGTCTTGGTTATATCACCATTCATGAATGATCATGCACTCCTGCATATGTCTGGCCATTTGGGCAAACATATGGCATTATGATTTTTCTTCAAACTCCAGTTCCTCTGAACACATAGGATAAAGCACTGCTCTAGGATAAACTATGGAAAACTGTCAAAGATTTGTATGTAATACAAATCAACACAAAGTGTCAATTTTGACATTTTCTTCTAGGATGGTTATCAACAAACACAACATGTACTATACACCAGCACACCCAATTTTTCACAGTTTCAAAAACTAAAACACAAAAGTAAGCAGAATAAATGAAATAATAATAAAGACCAGAGCAAGAACCAGTAATTTAGGAAACAGAGAAACCATGGAGAAAAATCAATAATACAAAAAGCAACTTCTTTGAGTCTATCAATAAAATTAATGAACCTCTAACCAGATCGAGAAAGAAAAAAAAGACACAAATTACAAATATCAGGAATGATAATGTACAGATATTAAAAAGGATAAGTGGATACTACAAAAAAAACTTTGTCAATAAATTCAACAACTTAGATGAAATTGACAAATCCTTGAAACACACAAAAAAACTATCAAACCTCACTCAAAAAGAAACATGGATGAATGGACCTTGTCCAAATAAACAGAATTTGTAGTTTAAAAATCTTCCCAAAGAGATAACTCCAGGTGCAGATAACTTTACTGGTAAATTGAACCAAAATTTTAAGGAAAAAATAGTATCTGCTCTATGTGAGCTTTTTCAGAAAACTAAAGAGGAAGGAATACTTCCCAAGTCATTCTATGAGCCCACAATTAAGCGACACCAAAACCATTCAGAGACAGTAAAAAGGAAACTATGGATTAACAGCCTTCATGAACGCAGATGTAAAATTCTCCAGAAAATTTTAACAAATGGAATCCAACAATATATAAAGAGGTTAACCTGCCATCACAAAGTGGAGTTTATCCCAGTATGAAAAGTTAATTTAACATTTGAAAATTAATCAATATAATTTACCATATTAAATTCAAGGGAAAACATATGCTCATATCAATAGACAGAAAAATACTTTGATAAAATCCAACATCCATTCCTAATAAAACTCTCAACCTAGAAGGGAACATATATAACCTGATAAAGGTATCAATGAAAACCCTACAGCTAATGTCATACTACTAGTGAAAAACTGGGTCCTATCCTCTAAGTTAAGGAATAAGGATTTTCAATGCCACCATTTCTATTCAGCATCGTTTTAGAGATTCTAGTAGTGGGTCATGGTCTGGAGTTATTTTACCGTAATTTCAAGCCAACATGTTACTCTGGCACTCCTTCATTGATGCTGGTAGCAGACATGAAACTCCCAGGTCAGAGACAAAGGACTGTTTTATTCATGGCATGGCAAATAGATGAGCACCATGCTTACACTGACTCTTCAGGGGGACATGGAGGGTCCAGATAGATGCCTGTGGAATTACGCTACTTACACAAAAGTAACGCTGAGCTTAGGAACCTGATGGTTTTATAGTAAGTGATGAACAAACCCACTCTTTCACAATGAAGGAAACCCTTCACCTGCCCTCAAAGCTGCTCACAAAAACACAGCTCTGAGAAATGGCCTTGGTAAAGAGCCTGCAGGGTCCTCCATTCCTACCAGACAAGACACGCAGGAGGGGGAGACCCTTAGAGGAGTGTATCCTAACAATAATAGGGCAAAGGGAAAAAAATAGGCATCCACATTGAAAAAGGAAGAAGTCTTTAATCACAAATGACACATTCATTTATGTAAAAAATCTGACTGCACCACAAAAGGCTACTAAACTAATAGGTAAGTATAGCAAGTTGGTAGGATACAAGAATAATATGCAAATATCAATTGTATTTCTATATGCTAGCAAGAATCCATTGGAAATTGAAATTTTAAAAATACCATTTATAATTGAAAAACATATGAAATATTGAGGAATAAATCTGACAAAAGATACATAAGACCTGAACACTGAAAGTTAAATAACAGTACTGAGCGAAAGTATAAGACCAAATGAAATAGAGATACACAGTGTTCATGGCTTGGAAAACTCCATATTGTTAAGTTGTCAATCTTCCCCAAATAGAACTAAGATTCAGCATAATAACAGTCAAAATTCCAGCAGGAGGGGAGCAGATGTAGCTCAAGTGGTTGAGCATCTGCTTCCCACATACAAGGTCCCAGGTTCAATCCCAAGGACCTCCTAAACACATAGAAACGAACAAATGAAAAAAACAACTTTCCTTGGGCAGCAGATGTAGCTCAGTGGTTGGGCTTAATTCTCAGTACCTCAAAAAATACCAGCAGGAGTTTTCACAGAAACTGAGAGAGGTTGATTCTAAAATTCATATGCAATTGCAAAGGACCTATAAACACCAAAACAACTTTGGAAAGAACAAAGTAGGAGGTCTAACACTACCTGATTTCAGGTCTTACTATAAACTTACAGCAAGATAGTGAGGTATGGTGTAAAGATAAACAAATATCACAATGGAATGGGATTCTGAGTCCAAAAATAGACTCATTCTTATAGGGACAGCTTATTTTCAAGAAAAATAAAAGGCAATTCAGTGGAGAAACAATAGACTTTTCAACAAATGATACCAGTGCAACTGAATACATATATACATATTCATGAAAAAAAATGAACTTGACCCATACATTTATAAAAATTACCTCAAAATTGATCACAGACCTAAATGCAAAACCTAAAAACTATAAAACTTTTAGAAGACATGGAATGTTTTGTGACCTTGGGTCAAGCAAAGGGTTACCCAATATGATACCAAGAGCATTATCAATAAAAGAAAATACTGACAAACTTTAAAACCTCTGCTCTTTGAAAGACAGTGTAAAGAGAATAAAAAGACAGGCCACAGACTGGGAGAATATATTTCTAAATTATATATCTCATAAAGGATTTATATGCAGAATATAATAAAGAAATCTCAAAACTCAATAAGATAATAACCAAATTTTTTAAATAGCAAAAGATTTGAATACTTCACCAATAAAGATATAAGATGGCAAAAAATGAAAATAAAAAAGGCAGATGAAAGATGATCAACATCAACAGTCTTTATGGAAATGCTAATTAAAACCACAATCAGATACCACTGCACACCTATTAGAATGGCTGAAATTTTTAAGGCTGACCATATCAAGTGTTGGAGAGGATGTGGAAGAAATGGAACTCTTAAATACTGACAGTGGAAATGTAAAATAGTACAAACACTATGGAAAATATTTGGCAGTGTCTTAAAAAAGTGGAACTTTCCCTACTGTTTTAGTTTACCAAACGGCTGCCAATGCAAAGCACCAGAAATGTGTCAGCTTTTATAAAGGGTACTTATTTGGAGTAAAAGCTTACAGTTCCAAGGCCATGAAAATACCCTAATTCAAGGCATCAGCAGAGATGCTTTCTCACCAAAGTCAGCTACAGTTGATCCCAGCCTGTTGCCACGTGGTGAAGCAAGGCAGCCTCCAATCTCTCCCGAGGTCTCTGCCTTCCCTTCCAGAATCTACTGCTCAGCTTTGAGCAACCAGGCATACGGCTGTCGCCTCTTTAGCTGCTCTATGTGCCCAGAGTCTTGGAAGCTTCATGCTTAAGCAATTCTGACACATTGCAGCATCAAAATTATGCTGGCTCCCTTTTTTCTCTACGTGAATGCCCAGACCCAGCAAGGGGCAGAGACTCAACCCGAGTCAGACCTCACTGACACAGTCCAATGGAAAGCCCTGAATCAATCTGATCAAGTAATCTAACCAAAGGCCTCTTAGCTGAATTCAATGCAAGCAAAGGGTATCACACCCAGAGGAAAAGATCAGTTCACAAACTCTCTTTTTGGAATTTGCAAAATAATCTCAAACTGCCACTCTTCCCTGATATGCCAGCCATCCCACTCCTAGGTATTTAACAATGAGAAATAAAAGTACATAGCAGCTGTATCTGTAACAGCCCAAAACTGGAAACAACCCAAATGCCCATCAGAAGGTGAAATGATGAACTGTGAGCTGGCCATGCAGTGGAATATTACTCACCAGTAAAAAGGAATGAACAATTGTTACATGCAGCAAGATGAATCAGTTTCAAAATAATTAAACTAACTGGAAAAAGCCAGAAAAGAAAGAATACACACTGTATGCTTCCATCCATATAAAATTATATAAATGGAAACTTATCTCTAGCAACGGAAAGCAAATCAGTATTGCCTGCAAATGGGGGGGTGGGGAGCAAAAAGAGAGAGTTTATGGAGGAGCAGGAGGAACCTCGATATGCTGAGTATCTTGACTGTGGAAATGGTTTGATGGGCATATATATATGTCAAAATATATCAATTTGTGCACTTTTAGATACCTCAAAGTAGTTTAAAAATCTACATTTTAGTAACACCAAAAACTTCATTTACCAGTAAATTTCCAGAAAAAACATATATGGTAATGCATAATAAATAAGCTGTGAAGGTTTAGTTTTAAAACTTGTACATTTCTGCTTGGCCAGCATCTTCCAGTTGGGACAATAAAGGAAGCCTCCAATAGGGGAGGATAGAGGCAGGGAGAAAGGAAAAAAAAAAAACAAAAAACTATGGGGTATAGTCCTAAAATCTGCAATTTAAAAAATCTCCCCAATCAATCCTTATTTATACTAAAGTTTAAGACAGACCAGTAGTAGAGCTAGACACAAAACTAGCAATATGACTGTGTATCAGGAATGGCCAAGTTAGCCCCGGGGTGTCGGGAGAGACACCCCGAAGGAAACACAACTGAGTCAAGGCTGAAAGATGAGTAGGGGTTAACTTGAGGAGGAGGGAGGGGTAGCACAGAACAGGGAAAAGGAAGCAAGAGCGCCCAGAGCCAGGAAATGCCGCCCACAAATGGAGGAGATGGGAAAGGGTTCTGACTTTGAAGAACTCAAAGGCCAGTAGGGCTGGAGCATGGGGGGTGGGGCGGAAGAGACACAAAACGAATTTAGAGACAGCAGGCCCAAATGCTACAGGAGCTTGGAGGCCATGGAGTTGATTTAGAATTTTATCCTAAAAGAAATCAAGAGTCATCCAAGAATTTTAAGCAAGGGAGCGAATGGTTATATGTGCATTTGAAAAAATAAGAATAGACCAAAAGGACAAGCATCTACCTACACTCCCCTTTGGACAAATGCCTTTAAATGGTTTTTGGTTTTTTTTTTTTAGAAAAGCCTCCAAGGAACATCACCACCACATTTAGATGCCAGCTTAAGGGAGAGCTAATTGGTTCTTTTCCAACTAAGTTATGAGCAATGTGTCTCTCTTATCAGAACAAATTCCTGACCCCCACCCACAGTCACCCTTGAGTCTCATTCTGAAACTCTCATTTCCCCTAATCTGGTTTGAGAAAGATTACACTGCCTAATGAAACTTTAAAGAGTGAAACCAAAATCAAAGCTGCCACTGATTCGAGAATTCAAGAAAGGCTACGACCTTGCGTCGATAAACAGGTTATATGGCTCACACTCACCAGAGCTGGCTTGCTGCAGATGACACCGTGAATCTCCAAATAGCTGAAGGTTACCTCGAGCTGCAGTGGAGAGGGGGAAGGAAAAGGGAGAGAAACCTGTAATGAGGGTTTTAAACCTATAATTCAAGGTGGTTTTTTTTTTAATGTTACAATTAGAGACAGTCCAAGAGCAAATCCGATATTGGGCATCTTCAGAAGGCAGGCAGATTTAACATCTCCATTCACGAAAGAAACATGACTGTCACTCATCATAAACACTTTCAGAGAAAGTATTAGTCACTTTCCTAAATGCATGAAAGGAGTTGCATGCCCAACTTTTCAAATTTCGTTGGGGAACAAACTCAATTGATAGTTTTTGTACTTCTACCCCAGCATTTATTCGCTGATAAATTAATATATCAAGTAAACCATCTAAATATTTTTTCCTTTTTTCTTCAAAATAGCACTTCAAAAAATCACACCAGGATGGAATTAATGTTTTCACTTCTTTCTAAACCTTTACTTGTGTTCTGTTCTGATTTTTCACTGGAGATGATATTCTTTCCACTGTCTTCCATAAATATTCCTTCCATCATCTTCCATAATGATTTAGGAATTTTTAGGAACTGTACTTAAATAAGACACAAATAAAAGTCCCCTCTCTCTGCACATAAATATATATTTGCTTTAATAATGTGTCTCCTCTTCTCTTCTTCTGTAATAAGCATTTATTAAATATAAATAATATAAATAAATATAAAATATTTCTAATCTCACACTTTTTGCCTCCCAATTTCAGTCTTTCTTCCTGCTATGGCAACCAATCACAGGGCATGCAAGTTGAGACAGGCTAGAGGTTGGGTTGGGTTAGCTTATTTTACCCTGTCACCTTAAACCTAGAAATGTAATGGCAAAAGAATCCATGCAGAGCCAAACCCTCAAGGGACTTAGTTCTGCCTCTGGGGGTACAGTCCACCATTATACATGGTGGGGTAAGTCTTAGAGAAGAAAACCCCTGCATCCCAAGCTAAATATCTAGGAGATGTGAGGAAGACTAGAGGTAGGAAGAGGGTTCATTCTTCATTATTCACTGGGTCAACCATTGGACATTTACAAAGGCAACTGTTTGCAAGGAGTAGAAACAGAAAGAGAAATGAGATGTGTTCCTCGTCCTCCAAGAGTTAAATGTCACATGGGAGGTGCACATTTCAACACTTAAAGTAGAAACGTTATCAAGATCTGGAGTTGGTTGGGTTTTGAAGGGTCATTTAAAGCAGGGAATTATTTTCTATAAATCATACATACCTGACTTGGTTTATTTCCATTTAAAACATGAACACATTTTCATCTGCCAGCCTCTGCTATAGCAGTGCCAAAGTCTTTTCTTTGAGTTAAGCCCACTGGCTGGTCCACCAATGGTCTTTCCTCCATGAGCCTCAGCCATAATGCAAGGCATCCAATGGCCATAATGAAGACACTTACAAAGCAATCCAAATGCATGCATTTTCTAGATTTCTATGCCCCTCCCTGCCATCTTTAACAGTTGTGTGGTTCTCAACAAGACTAATTTTTTTAAGTTTACTAATATTTAACTTCTCAGATACTCTTTTTGCACTTATATTTCATTGCTATGTGAAATATCTTTAGTTAAATAATTTTGCAATTGTAATTACAAGTGCTATTAGCAGGTTGGAGAATAAGCCACTGACCCTCAGTGCGCAAACCACCCAATTGGTGAGAGCAGGTGCAAACTGGCAGACTCTCTTTCAGCCTACCAGCAATGAAAGAGCAGCACCCATCAGCATTACCAGGAACTGGGGACGGGCAGCTTTGGCCAATTAGGCAGAAGGAGGAAAGCTGGAGATGGACTGAGATGCTTCCATAGTACATGAGGGCTATCACTAAGATAAACAACGTGCTGGGGACACCACATGCCTCCTCGAGGAGTAAGAAAGCTTCATGACATTTAGCCTGGCCCTGAAGAATGACTTCCAGGTTATCAAGCAAAGAAGGGACGGAAAAGGTATTCCAGGCAGAGGAAAAAGAATTTTCAAAAGACTTAAAAGAACCAGGACAAGGCAGAAGCTGAAAGCAGTGGATGGCACTGTAACAGCAGTCAATTAGCGGACAGGACTGGCTGAGTTTGTGATTAGAATCAGAATCCTGGGTTGTTGTTTTTTAAAGGAGGTACCGGGACTTCATACATGGGAAGCAGGCATTCAATCACTGAGCTACATCCATGCCCCAATGAGAGTTAGTTTTTTCATTCATTTGTTGCTTATAGGAAGTACTGAGGATGGAACCCAGGACGTCATACATGGGAAGCAGGTGCCCAACCACCGAGCTACGTCCGCTCCCCCTCGATTAATTTAACCATAGGGAGGGCAGTCCCCAAGAGGGACCTAGAGGCATCCTAGCAAGGTCCCAGTCCTTCTCTCTAATCTCGTCTTTGGCTATTTTTGGTCAGGTCTTTCTTCCTCGTTCCCCTAACCCTCAGATCCTGCACTCTCCCCAGCCCACCCCGAAGGCAGTTTAAAGAACACACAGATCAGATTTACGGGCAGGTGGCAGGAAGACTAGTTAGGGGCTGAGATAGAGCAAGAGGACCCGGAGTCCTGAGAGACGGGCATTTAGAAGACATGATCTCAGACAGCTGTGATCGATTAGATAAGGAACAGGAATTAGCTCAGGCCCCCCACCCCAGCAGGGCAGCCCCAACCCCACAGGCACAGAGCGAGCACATCTGGCTGTGCCCACCGCTCTCCTTCAGTCACCGCCCCATCCGCGGGAGCGGTCAAGCCGACCCTGCCGACCTGTTTCGCTCCTCCCGGCGGCCGCCTCCACCACCACGGCCCCTTCTGCCTCTGCCCGTTCATCCTGCTACATCCCCGGGCGGTGGCAGCCCCTTCCCTGCCCGGGTGATGTCTGGGGAGCCTTCCCCGCAGCCTCTCAGGGAAGCCTTCCCCTCTCTGACCATCACCCACGGCCAAGCACCGCCGGGGCCTTCTGGGGAGGTGGCAGCGATCCACGTCTCGATCTGGATGTGCCTACAGAGGTACCTGCTTTGGGATTACTCACTGAGATCCATGCCTCTGTTTCACGCACCCAACAGCCTAAGGGGTACATCTCATAGCAAAAAGATGAAAGAGAAAATATTAAACTCATCCCTCCCCAAAGAGAAATCTGGCAGAATCAGTGCCTGCTGTACACAACCATGTGGAATACGCTCATTTCCCCCGAAATTTCTGTCCCTGACACAGGTTTGGCTTCTCAGCTGAGGCCCAACTGCCACGTGAACACTTGCCTTCTCCACGGGGAAAGCCTGCAGGCCGGTCCCTTTGCAAGAAAATTGGCCTTTTTAAATTTGTGATGCTGACCATGTCAGAAATCAGAGCCAATGCCCCAACTGCCTGAGCAGCCAGTTGTGAGCCGGGCTGTGAGTACACACCCCGTGGAGCGGCAGGGCCTTCCGCCAGGGCCCGAGGAGGGCAGGCACTGCCCGGGTGAGCGCCCTCCAGCCCACGGCGGCAGGGCTTTCTCATTATTCAGGAACCTTCGGCTCAAGAGGCTGCTTGACTACCTTCTCCAGCAAATTTCCTCCTGCGATTAATGTTTCACCTGTGGGATAATGCTTAATTCACTTCCTTTTATCCTGCCTTCAGGTATTTTAATGTATTTTAGTCTGATTTCATTTACATAATAATCGGCTTTATTTATAGCACATTATAAACACGCAGGCTCGCTTTATATTATAAAAATGGGTGGAACCAAAAGCCTTATTCCTCAGTAATCATATATATATATATAGATGCTAAATTGGTAAAATTTAGCATCTATGTATGATTACATCGTAAAAGGGCAGCAGGTACCCTAAACCCGTAACTGGTAAACAGGGGGCTGGCACCTTCTCAAAGTGCAATAAAAATCAGGCAAGTCATTAGACTGCAAGCCTTGAAAGGCCCACTTCATTTGTAAGTGTGAAAATATAGCACCGTGTCAGGCACATGGTAGGCATTCACAAAAGAAGGACTAAATGCTCAATTTTAAGGATGAAAGGACTAAAAATACCATACAAATGCCAAGTGCTAATAATAGGGAAACCTGGGGGGGGGGGGGGGGGGGGCGGTGTATATGGGAACTCTGTACTTTCTGTAAACACACAACTTCTCTTTTAAAAAAAAAAAAAAGGACTACAAAAGCGATCAAATAATTCTGCCATCAGCGGGTAGGTTGAGATCTGTATCCCCACAAAAGCCACGTTCTTACTCATAATCCACATTCCTACCCGTACGCGCCTCATTGTAAACGGGACTCTGTTGTTACTGGACTCATTTCTAAGCAGAAGAAATTCAGACACAGTCAGAGAAGGCCACAGAGGAAAAAGCCGGAAGTCAGAGGAAACCGGAAGATCAGACCCAAGGAAAGAGAAGCCACCATGTGACGGAGGCAGAAGGGCAGGCCAAGCCACCCCCGGCACGGTGACAAGCCGGCACAGTGACAAGCCAGCACCGGAACATCCAGGCTGTGGGGGGAAAGCCCTGGCTAGTGCCTCTGACACCATAAGCCCATAGATTCTTTTTTTTTTTTAATTCAGCTATTTTTACTCAAAAAAATAGCAAACTAAATATGTTATCACCTCACTTTTTTTTCACCTTTATAATGTGTTCCAGAGCTTGTTTTCTATATCAAAACATCAACATAGTATCTCCGGTGTGCATGTATCATAGCCATAAATTCTTGATGGCTAAGCCAACCCCTTGTGTACTACTTGTCCTAGCAGCCTGGCAAACTAAGACACAACATAACTGTGTCATAGTATAGGAAGACTGAAAGATGGAATGTCAGATGCTGCACCAGGGTCTTGGGGTGCCCTCACACCACTCCCAGGTGCCTCCCGGGGAGAAGGGGGTGCAATACAGAGGTGCTAGGAGAACTCTGGACACTTCGGCCTAAGTCGTGGGTCCAGGAATCCACCAGCGAGCATGATCACGTTGGAGGGTGGTGAGCTGGGGGCTGGGGGTTCCAGAAGGAGGTAGCCAGTCAGTACTCACCTTGGTGGGGATCCGTGTGCTGACGAGGAAGGCTCGGCATGTCGTGAGCACCTGTAAGACAAAGCAGAGAGCGTAAGGACCACACAGGGAGACTGGCGGGACTTCCAGGTACTGAGGACAGGCAGCTCCGCAAGAGCCCGCACGGCTCGGTTCCTGCCAGGTAGGGACAGGTGGACCGTGACAGCCTCCTGGCCCTATAGAATGGGTTTCACCCTAAGAGTCACTGAAGCTAGGGCCAGAGCGAGCAAGCCACCTGTGAAAGGTAAGGAGCTGTCCGTCAGCACGCAAAGGACCACCACTTCACTTCAATGGAGTGAGCAGGGCCAGTCTCTAGGATATTAAAATCCATAAATCTTATCTAAAGGCACGAGCTCTGCTCGATCAACAGCAGACTTAATGAAAAAGCCAAGGACTCATTTGTTCTTTCCAAATTACAATCACCATCCACAACTGCCCTCTTGCTTTCCCTGCTCTGCCACTACCTGATAACATTTACATAATGCAGAGGCAGCAAAAACCGGCTGTGCTTCCAAGAGATTGCCCTCAACATTGCTTCTGAGCAGTGACACTCACAGTCTGGGAGAGAACGTTTACGAGAGTTACTTTCTGATATTCATCTGAGACCGTAACTTCCTGTATGGTTCCATATGCCCAGCTGGAGCCCTCGTGAGCATACGGGGCTGGAGATAATTTGAACGCTCAGATCAAACCTAACACAGGGGCCCACGCCCATGCCCCTCACTGCCTCGGGAAGCCCACCCTATCCCTGGTGGTGGGGGCAGGCCTGGGGGGCGTTGGCAACAAGGAAAGGAAGCTCCTCCAAAGCCCTGATGAGAAAATAGCCTTTTTCCTTTTCCAAGGACCTCCCTTTTCACTGAACCCATGTTGAGTCGAAGGTACTTATGTACTCAAATAAGCATGCTGGACTTGAAGAAAACCTTAGAAATCATAAATTAAGGATGCTGAGGCCCCAAGTAGATATAGGACTTATACAAGGTTGAACAGACTCAACCCAGAGCTCAGGCTGCTCATCCACGCACAGGTGAGTCAGCGGTGGGCTGTCGCCTGCTTCTGCCACTGTCCCTTCTCCCAAACCCAAAGAGAAACAGGGTGTTTTCTACAAGATCTTTCTTTGGCTCATCATAGGTAGCCACTGTGTGGAGTAGCTCAGTCCAGGACTATTTATGAGACAGTCGATAAAGGGAAATAGCCTGACGATGCCTGGAGAGTCAGACGATGAACAAGGCAGGGAGGCCGAGGGACAAACACAGCTCATTTCAAGACCCTCCATCCAAAGGCCTTCAATCACGGCGATTCACAGGGTCGCATTTTACTTGGTATCATTCTCCCTACTTGATTTTAGGGTTGCCATGCTCTAAAAGACTGTTAAAAGTAACTTTGAGTGGTGGTGGAGGGGTGACGTATGCCAATTTTGCACAATATGTCTGCTTGTTTTGTAAGCTCACAACTTCTCTAATAAAATATATATACATATGTATATATTTAAGGTAACTTCTAAAAGTATAAGCAACAGAAGCTATCTGTATTTGAATACACTACTTGCTGTGAACCAAACCACGGCTCTTTTCCCTCAGGAATGAACCTTGTGCTGGTATGAGGGTGGGGAGACAACGGGCAATGGGAAGAAGAGGGGTGGGCTGGGCTGGAAGCAGCAGAGCCAGATGAGCGAGTGGAGGTCAACAGGAGGCCCACTGCAGCCAGTCTGGCTACACACTTTGCAGGGCCTTCATTCAAAAATGATTAGGAATTTCAAGATGGCGGCAGCAGCGCTTTAAGCCAAAGGCAGGGTCCTTCCAAGCAGGACACCCTGTGCGACTACAGGTCAGAGGCCCGTGAGGCCAGCGCCCAGGATCTCAGGCATTCCCTTCATGCCATGAACGGGCTACCACCTCTGCATCCATCTTCATCCTCAGCACCCCCTGTGTGGCTGGACGGTGAGAGCTCCCACCTCCTCTTTGGAGAGAAGACAGATTCGTCCCTGCCTCTAGCTCACCATGGAAGGCCAGCCAGGGTTGGGGGAAGAAGGGGTGGCCAGGGCAGCCCGTGACAAGGGAAGGATCTACAAAGCCCCCCAGCTCTAAGAGTATTCCATAAGGTTAAGTTTATTTCATATATATACAAATATTTAAGTTTAACACATCTGAAAAGAATGCATATATAAAGAATAGTAACATGAGAAAGCACTGGTTCAACAACTGAGCAAAAGGTCACTGTGTGGCACGAGACACACAGGGTTCGGTAGTGAGCACCAGGCGGGCAGAAGTTGCATGAGCGCAATAAAGAGGAATGAGCGGGTGAGATGAAGGGCCCAGAATGGCGCTCCAGCCTGCTGGCCACCTGCTTAGGTCCAAGGGGCAGGCTGCCAACAACTGTGCGGGGAACCCAGGACTGGAGAAGGATGAACCATTCACCTTCCCTGGCACACCCACACTGTGCCCGAGTGTTCTGGTTCAGTTCGGCCCCGGGTTGTGTCTCCTCTTTCTAACACCAGTCGTCCCCCGAGGGGACGGGAAAAGAGGACAGGAAAGGACACTGAGCAGGGCCATCACAGCAACAGCTCTAGAGGCCCCTCTGCTCCCCACTGCCCTGCCTTGCCTATCCCGTAACCAAGCCTGCGTTCCTTCTCTTCCAGGCCCTGCATGACTGACCCCCAACCTTCCCAAGGAAGTCCACAAAACCCCTGCAGACAGGTAAGCAAAATCCGGCCCAGTATCGTTTGGTCAAAGACCTAAACCGGTAGTCTGCCTGTGAGTACAAGCTCAGGGACACTCATCTTGCAGAGCTGCAACCAGAGGCATGGCCTCTCCATGCCCAACCTAGCTTTCCAGTCCATCCTCAGGTGAGCGCCAAGGGTCAAGGTCAAAGGCCGCAATCTGGGGGTTTACAGCCTCTTCCTATTCAGAAAAACAGCTGCTGCTATGTGAACACCGCTTCAAAGGAAAATGGGCCCCACAAACCCAGGTCTTTTCACACCCATCACAGTAATGACACCAATACCCGCTGGTAAGCGGTTCTCGCCAGACACAGGTTTGCACGGCTTACCTTGTTTAATCCACACAGCAGCCTGACAGGGTGGGCCGAATCATCACCCCCACTTAAAGTGAAGAAAGAGAGGCACAGGAGGTTATGTAACTTGCCCAGGTCACCCACGAGCAGGTGGCAGCGCTGGGATTTGAACCCAGATGGCGTGGCTCCAGAGGTTGTGCTCTTAATTACCCATCCTGGCCCTCAAACTTCACCTTCCCAAGAACCAGAGCCTTTCCAAACCCCCGTAAAAGAGGGAAGTCATAGAACTGCAAGGTCAGAGAGAAGCAAAGAAGTAAATGGGTCATCAGTAGAGAATGCCGGGGCATGGAGCCTTTAAGGGAGTCCCTCCTCCACTCGCCTCTCACTAGCAGCGTCTCTACGAGTTTCTGTTTTATATCTTTCACATAATTGCATGTATCTCTCTCCCTGCCCACCACCTTCAGACCCCTTTCCTCTGCTGCTGTTGTGACACACACCCCCTGCTCCAGCTCTCTTCCTTCCCTGGTACCCTCCCTACCTTCACTCGACCCTCCATCCCCCAGTGTCTCTCTCTATGCTAATCACTGGTGAGCTTGTATTTTATTTATGCTTACTGCAAAACGGCAGCCACCAATCACAGAAGAAAAACTGCATCCTGGAAGAGTATCTTACTTGTAACATAGTCACAGAGGAACCTGAACTAAAAATGAGGAGACACCTTGTGATACAACTATGTTCTTATGCAAAGAGCACAAGGGTAATTAAGTGCTTATGGGGGTCCCCTGTGTGAATCTAAGTAATAAGTCTTAAAAACGAAACTCAAAACAACTAATATGTGGCAGCAATCCCTAGCCAAGTAGCAGCCTGAACTTCCCTTCCCTTTTACAAGGCAAAAGAAGTTAAAAAAAAAGGCAAGCAAGCAAGGCCGAGAGTATTCACATAGATTCATCTTTTGAGTAAATATAAATTCTTGACCTATGTAGAAATAATGGGGTTCTAATGATCATTCTGACTTTACCTTGACAACAAAGAGAGTTCACAATCAGTGACTCTGAGTGCCAACTTCCTTCTTTAAAAATATTTTCAAGACAATGTTATTACATGGTTTCCTTAGGAAATCACGCACTGGTCAAATAATTTGTCTGAAAAAGATACACCCCAGGCTTTAAGGAAACACCGAAAAGCCACAAAAGACTTCGTGCTGACCCAGAAAGGAGGTGGGTTCCCGGGGAACAGGGCCTGTTCTTGAAATGCTGTGCGGAGACGGGACAGAATAGATCAAATCCCCCAAAGATGACCCGGCCTCGTGCCTTCCCGAGTACCGCATGATCTTGAAACAAGAACAAAACGATAACTGCAAGTGTCAAGCAGAACTGTGCTTTTCGGTCTCTCAACTCAAACCGAGCCAAGAAATGGGACCATGTTCATGCCGGGAATCCCAAGGAACTCAGGCTCCCTTTGGCTCCAAGACTGCCTTAGGATTTGGGACCTCTGTGGCTGTCGTGTACACTAATGGCTTCTAGCAGAAGGAAGGGGGAAAACTAATGTCGCACACACAGGAAACTCTGATTTAGCAGGAAGTGTTTCCCATTAATGAGCACCTCCTTGGCACAAGGGACACCAAACCCCTCATTTGCAGGGAGACCATCCTTTCCCATTTGCACGGGCTTTCCCAGTCGTAGCACTGAATGTCCTTGGCCCTGGCAAACCCGGGCAACTGGTCACCCCTCCCGTGGGTGTGGCGCCAGATGAGCTTTAATGGCTGCCACTTCCTAGATGTATCAACCCTGATGGAGTTAGGTAACCTAGACTTTGTCTGCTTAACAGGCAAAACAAGAATACTCCTCTGAAGGGCTGTTCCTGTTAAGAGGATTAAGTAAAATACCAACACAGGTAAAGCCCTAGCCCAGCATCTAGAATGTACTTGGTCTTTGCTAAATACCAGTTCTTCTATCATTATAAATGTAAGTAATTTAAATTTGAGATGTAGCTTCCCAGAGTAAGATTAACTGGTCACACATACTGAATTTTTAAATAATTTTTGTCATCAAAACAAAACGAACTCAGAAAGGATCCTGAGAAATCTCCTGGGCTGACATTTTCTGCTCAATACGTACTTTTGGCCTTAAAGAAGATGACTTTTCTTGCAAAGTTCAAAAAGGGGGTGGGGGGGAATTAGAGGGATTATATGTGGCTAGCAAGGCACCTCAACCACAAAGGGCAAGCTAGAACTTTCCTCCCACCTCCCCAGGGAAAACTGCCTTAGTATGCACACCGTATTTTCAAATTCTGCAGCGCATGTCTTCTTCCCTTCATTGAAATGCAAGCAGTAGCCGGGTTCCCAGTGAGGCTTCTTGGTTCAACTTTTAACTTCAAATTTCACTTGGAAACATTTATAAACCTCCTGCATACCACTAGGACTCAGGGCTCAGCAGAGAAGCCTCAACTTTCTTATGGACACAATATAGGATGAAGTCAGCTCATTGCAGGCTGATTTTTTTTTTTAAAGACATAAATAGCTGTTTCTCCACCTTAAATAACACGTTGCCTGAAGCCTACCACCACAGAGGCGGAGCCGTAAATTCACACCCACGGAGTTCACAGTCCGGCAGATTACCAAGGGGGCCTTTCCTTGAAAACTGGGCTCGCCAAATGGTCGACAGCTTCAGGTCCCTGAGGCCCTTTGTAGCGTGCACGCCAATAAAACGAGGAATGCCACTTAATACCTGTCCCCTCTTCCAAACTCCCAGGTCCAAGTACATCACGGACAAGGCTTCGTTAATCCAAGACCCACACGCAGGGGCGGGGGAGTGGCAGGTGGCAAACACCATTATCACCAACCAGTGTGCAGTTGTGAGGGACAGATGCTAAGGGGCTGAGGAAGGTCACCAGGAGGCTGAGGGAGGACAGGGCCTCCTCCCTGCTGGCTGCAGCCTCGGAACGCCCTGCTGGCCCCGATGCCCGGTGGCCTCTCCGGCCAACACAGGACACTCCACCCAAAAGGAACACACCAGCACACTTCGCGGCTGGCCCCAGCTCCCTATAAAAACTGGACGGCCATGCTCGCAGCAGCTGTGTCTGTGCCACCGTAATTAACAGGGGTGCTGGGTAAGGAAGCCGAGGCTGGAGCCCGGGCTCAAATCCCACCCCAAAGCTTATTTTTGTAAAGCTTTATTGGGATGCATTTGCTTACGTCCTGCCTCCGGCTGCTTTCCCTCTACAACAACGAAGCCGAGCAGTGACGGAGATGTCAGGGCTCACAAAGCTCAAATATTTACTCTCTGGCCCTACACAAAAAAAGGCGTGCTGAGCCCTGATCTACTGAATGGCTTAGAGAATGAAGCCTGGGTCAGTCTGCCTGGGTGTGAACGCCAGTTCAACGCACTATTTACATCTGTGGGACGTGGGGCAAGTCACTTACGCTTCCCTGTGCCTCAGTTTCCTCCTCGTTAAAATGGGAGAAATAACCGTACCTACTGCATGATGTTAATATTATCTGAAGTGCTTAGAAGAGTGTCTGCACACAGGAAATGCTACGTGGTGCTTACGATTATATATTATAAAGTTTTATACAATTATAGAACTTAGGTATAATGATATGTCATAATTACAATCTATGGTAAATATTGTATTATAAATTACAGAAAATTGTAATATTCCATAAGAGTATTAAACTAATAGAGTTATCTGGATTTAGGTCAGGTTTGGCCTCACACTTGCCAAGTGACCTAACCGTGAATAACTTACAGTCTCGCTGGACCTTACTTGACCCAAACTTAAAATAAGGGGTCAGGGTCTCTAAGTGATCTTCCGACACTCCCATTCCATGACTTCAGTCCATGTGGCCTTCTCCCAACTCCAAGTTTCCCTCCTCTTTGGTCTGTCAGGACTTCTAGGAATGGTCAAGTAAGTGCCCATACCTCTCAGCTGAGAGGAGCTCATCTTCCTTTGGGACCCTTCTCCCTCAAGCGACAGACTTTCCCTCAACACAGTAGCAAGCACCCCACATTTAGTGTTCAGTTTTCTACTCAGATGCCTAGTTTCAAGGGAAGACTTTGTACTCAAACACCTGTGTCAATCCACTTCTTTTCACGGTTATTTCTCCAGTTGTGCAGAAATGGAATGTTCACCTACAGCTTGTCTGAGGCAATCGCTTCGTTCTTTCTGCAGCCCCATTATTGCAAGTTGCATTATCAAGGCAGGAAAGATACACCTCTTTTCTGACTTTCCCCCCACCAACGAACATGTGGTTTCTTCAAGACATCAACTCTTTATGTCACTACGCTTTGGATCCTCTTTTCGAGGCACCCACTGATAAAAATTTGGGGATGTGCCACACTGACTGTATCATAATGACATATTTTTAAAGGCAGTGTGAAAGTGCATTATTTTTAATTAACAGCACTCCAGGAGCCACATTCAGATACGAATGGTCTCTCTTTAAACAGTGGCATGACGACAATGTCTAGAACGGGGCTACCTCTCAGGCCAGGAGTGAAGAAGGGCCGTGAAGCTCTCACGGCGAAGCACCCATGCACGGCAGAGTGGCTGCCCAGCCCTCTCAGCCCTGCTCAGCAGGGAGCAGGAGGCTCACGGGCCTGCATGCAGCACGGGTGTTATATTAATCAGGGGTCTCTGGGGAAACAGAATCAACAAGGGATAACTGTTGATAGTAAGAGATTTATCAGAGTCTCTCACACAACCCTGGGGATGCACAAGTCCAGGTTCTGCAGGCAGGCTGCAACCAGGAGCTCTAATGAAAGTCCAATGAGGATTCTTGATGAGTTCTGGGAGATGTGGCTGTCCAAAGACAAGCTGGGAAATTCTCACTCATTGCTGGAATCACTTCCCCTTTTAAGGCATTCAACTGATTGGATAAAACCTCACTCACTGATGATGGCAATCTCCCTGATTGATGTCATTGTAATCAGCAGTCTATGATTTACCACTGCAGTAAAGTCAATGGTGACTAAAGTCCATAAATGCCCTTGCATTACAGTTAGCCCAGGGCTTGCTTGATCAAACAACTGGGCACAATTACCTGGCGAGTTGACAAAATAGCCTAACCATCACAGGTGCTAAGGGACCTTCTCATCATTGTGTTTGGTTTATGGTTATTGTTGTTTTTCTGGCCACCCACCTAGGGTCCAATCCCCCCCCTCCATTTTTTTAAATTATTTATGGTAAAACACACATAGCATAAAAGTCCTTTTAACCATTTTAAATGGACAATTCTTTAAGTCCCTTGACAATACTGTGTAAGTTTCATCACTACTGTTATCCAGACTATTTTCATCATCCCAAATCAAAACTCATACCCATTTAGCAATAACTCTCCATTCCCCCCCACCCACCTCCACCCCTAGTAACCACTATTCTGCTTTCAGTCCCTATGAATTTGCTTATTCTAAGTATTTCACATAAGAGAAACCATGTCCATTTGTATTTGGCTTATTTCATTCAACATGATGTCTTCAAAGTTCATCCATGTTGTAGCATGTTTAAGCACTTCATTTCTTTTTAGGGTTAAAAAACCATTTTTTTAGGGCTGAATAAATATCCCATTGTATGGGTGGATCTATTACATTTTGTTTATCCATTCCTCTGTTGATGGACACTTGAGTTGCATCCACTTCTTGGATGTTGTGAAAAAATATTTCAGTGAAACCTGGTTTGGAAATATCCAACCAAGTCCCTGCTTTCAGTCCTTTTGTGTACATGCCTAGGAGTGGAATTGTCAGGTCATATGGTAATTCTGTTTTTAATTTTCGAACCGGAAACTGTTTTCCACAGTGGCTGTACCCTTTTACATTCCCACCAACAACATACAAGGGTTCCTCTTTCTCCTCCTCCTGGCCCACATTTGTTATTTTCAGGGTTTTATGTTGTTGTTGTTTTAATAAAAGCCATCCTACTGGGTGTGAAGTGGTATAATTGTAATTAGGTTTTTTTTTTAAGATTTATTTATTTACTTCTCCTCCACCCTTACGGTTTTCGTGCTTGCTGTCTGCTCTCTGTGTCCATTTGCCGTGTGTTCTTCTGTGTCTGCTTGTCTTCTCTTTATGCAGCATCAAGAACTGATCTTGGGACCTTCTGGAGTGGGAGAGAGGTGCTCAATCTCTTGCATCACCTCAGCTCCCTGGTCTGCTGCATCTCGTGTGGTCTTTCCTGTGTGTCTCTTTTTGTTGCGTCATCGTGCGGCACCAGCTCTCTGCACAGGCAGCACTCTGCGTGGGCCAGTATTCCCTGCAGGTCAGCACTCCGTACGGGCCAGCGTGCCTTCACCAGGAGGCCCCGAGAATCGAACTACGGACCTCCTATTTAGTAGACAGGAGCCCAATCACTTGACCACATCTGCTTCCCTCGTTTTAATTTTAATTTGCATTTCTCTCATGGCTAAGGGTATTGGACATCTTTTCATATGCTTATTGGTTATTCAAATAACTTCTTGGAGAAATATCTATTTAAATCCTTGGCCCATTTTTTACTTGGGTTGTCTTTTTGTTGTTGAGCTCTTTCTTTATATATTCTTGATATTAAACCTTTATCAAATAGGGTTTCCAAGTATTTTCTCCCATCGTCACTATGTTTTAAATGAACTGACAAACAGTAACGTCATGGATGCCCACAGAGTACAAAAACCACGCAATATACTGTAAAGGTCATATCAACCCATCTTATAAGCGTTTTAAATGAACTGACAAACAGTAACGTCATGGATGCCCACAGAGTACAAAAACCACACAATATACTGTAAAGGTCATATCAACCCATCTTATAAGCCAAACTTCTGCCTCCCCACCACAGGGCCAGCCAGCCTCCTCCTGAACATGTCCACCCGGGAGTCACTAGAAGCCAAGTTTAGCTAAAGTCACAGAGCTAAGGGATGGGTGTAGCCAATCCCTTCATTCTACAGATGAAGACACAGACCAGGAAGGTTAAATGATGCATCTGTCTCCACTAGGGCTCTTTCTCGGTTTGAAGCAAGAGAATTTTAAGCAAAAGTTAACTTCTTTGAGGGACATAGCGTAGGTCTCATCATCAAAGAACAATCAGAGTTCAAGAGGGAGGCAGAAGCCAAAGTAAAGCACAGATTCAGGAAACAGGAACTACTGAGGAGCCCTACAGGCTGTCACCTTGGTATGAATGAACCCCAATGCTTTCCAGCCTCGTGTGACCCCCTTTCCAAGAGTCCCTTGAAGGGAAAGGCAAGCAGCAGTCACGGCTGATGGCCAGAGAGCACCCAGGGGCAGAGCCTGCATCTGAATTCCCACTAGACCACCTGCCACCAGTAAGGTGGCCTTGGGCTTACAGGTCCCTTGGCCACCCATGCCTCCATCTCCCCCCTGCAACAGAATGGGACCACAAATAGTACTTCCTGAGATGGCACGCGTGAAGAACCCAGACCTCGCCCAGCTCATGAGGGACCAAACAACACAGGACCATGGACAACTGTGATGACAAAGATGGCTAACCACCAGCTAAACCAAAGCATTGGCTCAAGAAGTAAGTTCCACCTGTTACTGGGATTCTACTGTCGTGATCCCTCCTCAACCATTTCAAATTCTCAGCCCATATTTGCTGGCCTTAGCTCCTCATCTCAAGCCAATAAGGCACAAGTGTCACTTCCTTTCCTTCTGTCATATTAGAATCTTCATCAAATGAAAAAATACACACCTTTCTTTCCTCTTCTCAGAGAAAGGTTATGAAACATTCTCCTACTTTGCCAAAGGATGATTATTGACTTAAGCTTCAGACTCTTATGTAAATAATCACATAGGGATTAGAAATATCCTTCATTGAATTCATAAATAAGAAATGGGGACAGAACAAGAAAAACTTTAAGATTTAGAGTGTTTCTATCAAGCCACCCAGGTATGCACACAATTTACGGCAGTTTTTCAAACTAAGGGTTGCAACCCATTGGTGCATAGTTAAATCAATGAAGCAGAGTTGATGGAGCATATATATGTATGCCTATTAATATAAACTGGACTGTGAAAGAAAATCAAATGCCTTGCAAATAGAAAACACAAGCATTGCTTCACAAAATTTGTTCCACTCATACAAGCATGTATCTAGTACACATGCATGCAGTAGTGTGTCTGTGTGTGTATACTTCTCAAAATCATACCAAATATATTTCTTATTCTAGGTACAAGTTTTTGAAAGCTTGATAAACACTGTCAGAGCAGCATATGATCCATCATGAGGCGATAGATGGAGTTAAGGCAGCCTTGTGGATGGCAAAGCTATGAGCTCTGGAGTCCAACGAACCTCAGGAGAAAGCCCTGCTTTGCCAGTTTTGCAAACTGCGGGGCAATAGGCAGGTTACTTTAAACCTCCAGGCCATAGTTTTTTCACCTCTAAGTTGAAAATAACAGATACCCTGGTGTAAAAGATGTCAAGTGCCTAAGTCTTGTATCAGTATCTACGCCAGTATTTATAGGACTTTTTTTCTTTTAAGATTTATTTATTTATTTATTTCCTCCCCGCCCCAGTTGTCTGTTCTCTGTATCTATTTGCTGCGTCGTCTTCTTTGTCCGCTTCTGTTGTTGTCAGCGGCATGGGAATCTGTGTTTCTTTTTGTTGCGTCATCTTGTTGCATCAGCTCTCCGTGTATGCAGCACCATTCTTTCGCACTGGGCGGCTCTCCTTACAGGGCGCACTCCTTGCATGTGGGTCTCCCCTACACTTACGCAGGGGACACCCCTGCATGGCACGGCACTCCTTGCGCACATCAGCACTGCGCATGGGCCAGCTCCACACGGGTCAAGGAGGCCTGGGGTTTGAACCGTGGACCTCCCATGTGGTAGACAGACACCCTAACCACTGGGCCAAGTCCGTCGCCTATAGGTCTTTTATCAGCATCTTTTTTTTTTTTAAAGATTTATTTTTTTATTTTATTTAATTCCCCTCCCCTCCCCCGGTTGTCTGTTTTCTATGTCTTTTTGCTGCATCTTGTTTCTTTGTCCGCTTCTCTTGTGGTCAGCGGCACGGGAAGTGTGGGCGGCGCCATTCCTGGGCAGGCTGCACTTTCTTTCGCGCTGGGCGGCTCTCCTTACGAGGCGCACTCCTTGCATGTGGGGCTCCCCTATGCGGGGGACACCCCTGCGTAGCAGGGCACTCCTTGCGCGCATCAGCACTGCGCATGGGCCAGCTCCACACGGGTCAAGGAGGCCCGGGGTTTGAACCGTGGACCTCCCATGTGGTAGACGGACGCCCTAACCACTAGGCCAAAGTCCATTTCCCCTTATCAGCATCTTTATCAGTATAGAGACTGATATAAAAAGAGTCACTGTCACTATACTTAGAGAATATAGTTCTGAAAGGGATCTGCAGGGATAACACTAAGACCTGGAGAGAGCTGCACAAACTTGCTAGCTGGAGACAAAGTCAAATCCAGGAGGCTACCTACTGGTCTCAGCTTTGTCCAGACAAGACGTTTCTGAGAAGTAGCTTGCATCAGCACAAGTAGCAGGAAGACTATTCCCAAGGAGCCCGTCTCAGAATTAGAGGGGAGTTTCCGTTTCTCTGTGCTGATGTCATGTAACTGGAGGTGGAGAGGCTTTGAACCCAGGCCACCTTGAATTGACTTGTCAACTCCTCCAATTTTTCAACAACTTAACCTCTCTGCGGCTCAATTTTCTGACCTGTAAAATGGGTATGACAACCTCCTCCGTGGGACAGTTGTGAAGATTAAATGGGACCACGTGGAAAAAGCCCAGCACCGAGCTAGGAGGGGCCTAGAAGCGATGTTACCCCAGGGCGTGATTCTTTCCGTGGTTGTATTTCTTGATAAAACGAAATTTCACTTGGATTAGCACCTTTTGATCCCAAAAAATAAATATAATTCACTTTTAAATGTGCTCATCCTACCCTATTCTTTTTTTTGGGGGGGGGGGAGTTGGGGGATAGTAGAATTTTTAGCAATTGTCCTTAAATATCTTTTGCAATTTTTTCATTCATGTGTTCATTTCATAAATAATTATTAAGTGCCTACCTTGGGTTAGACACTAGGCAAAGACACAAAACCCTGCCTGTAATCAACCTGTTCTACTGGGGGACAGTCTCGTACACAAATAAATAAAACTTATGCCAGGGAGTGGTCATGCTGGGGAGGAAAACAGAGTAGGGGCAGGGACTAGAGAGCACTGAGGGTGAGGGCAGGCAGCATCTTTAAATAGCTTGGCCAGGCCTTATTAGGACATGATGTTGACAAATGGCTAAGAGATATCAGGGAATGATCCATGTGGGCATCCCCTTACAGAAGAGTGCTCCAGGCAGACAGAGCAGCGAGTGCAAAGGTCCTGGGGCAAGAAATATAAGGAGGTGCACTGTGGTTTGAAGAGATGAAATGCAGGTAAGGGGGGGTGGGGTGGGGCGCGTAAGGATAGGAGGGGAGGGCAGCTGGGAACGGGTGAGAGCTACCGAAAGCACTCTGCTACTTGGAATGAGCTGGGACCTGATGCTTAATAGGGTCGTGCTGGCTTCTGTGTTGAGAACAGTTCAAAAAGGGGGTGAGGTGGCAAGAATGCAAGCAAGAAGCCCAGTCAGGGGGCCTCTGCGGCAATTCAGGGGGGATACCGTGGTTAGGGCACAGTGGTCACGGAGGTGGCGAGGCGAGGTCAGATTCCGGGTATATTTTGATGTTAGGACCCAACTGGATTTGGTGATGGAAATGCATGCAGAATGAGGGAAGATGAGTTATTTGGCTAAAAGTAACAGTTCAATTTATACCCACAAAATAAGTACATCCCAAATCAATATGGTGCATGATTAAGTGACTCCCAAATTGATCAGGTAACAGGCTACTGCGTAAGGTAAGAAAACCTGTAGGAAGAAGTACAACTTGAGCAAAGAACTGGCGCCAGGATTTTCTAAGGAGTTCTGAAGATAAGCAGAAATTAAGGGCAGGGTTGTTCTCAGCAGAGGAAAAAACTGATTTTTCAGCATGAGTAGGACTTTCTTGCCCAGCCATCATCTTGGTGCACTCCTTAATTGAAATGCATATTTGAAAGCAATTATATAAAGCCAGGGATTTTATTTAACTCTGATAAGCAACTTTCAGAAGGAGGGAGATAGAGCTGTAGTTTGTTTCTGTGTTTTCTGGTTCTCTAGAACAGTGCCGACTCGGAAGTTTCTGGAAGGCTGGAAATCTGTGCTGTCCAATACACGAGCCACCAGGCACCTGTAGCTCCTAAACACTTGAAATATGACCACTGAAGCTGTATTTTATTTTAATTAACTTAAAATAGCCACTTGTAGGTAGCAGTTACCATATTGGACCGTTATTACTCTTCCAAAAAAAAAAAAAAAATCACTGGACAGTAAAACATTCATGAATATACATTATCCTTTTTCCTCCTGAAATCTCATTATAAAATAAGGATAAGTACAAAACAAATTTGTAAAATCTGAAAATATACACCTTTTTTTTTTAAACCAGGGGCCAGGAAAAGGAGGGGATGGGGAGTTATTGCTTAATGGGTTTTGGATATTTGAGGTGATGAGAAAGTTTTGGTAATGGATAGTGGGGCTAGTAACAAAACATTGTAAATATAATTAATGCCACTGAACGGTGCACATAAAAATAGTTAAAATGGCCAATTTTTTGTCATATATATACTACCACAATAAAAAAAATTTAAACAAATCAATCTTATTGGCACATACGAATAACAATCCAGCCAAAGTGTACAAACAATGGTGTCTGGTATAATCACAGTTATGCGTTCAGCAATTCAATCATTATTAGAGCATTTTCATTATTCCAATAATAATTTAAAAAAACAAAACACAAACCAAAACTCATCACCTCTCAATCTCTTTATCCTTCCCTTGCCATACACAGCTGCTGTTCTGTTTCTGTCTCTCTGGTTTATTTGTATTTATATTTTGCATAGATAGAGTAAAGCAATATATAGTACCTATGTCTAGTTTCTTTCCCTTAGTATATTTCCTTTTTTTTATTACCCCTACTGGAAGATTATGAATATATTACTATATACTACTGTCCATAGTTTGCTTTGGTTGTATTTTTTAAACTGAGCAAATGTATGTAATTGTTACAAGATGTTAATATCAGGCAAAATTACCACCTTATTTTTTATCGTATCCTGGAACCACCTTCTAATTCTCTTACATACATTCTCCAAATAGAAACAGTAAACCGGCTTAATCTTAAAGTGTTTAGACACATCTTATTAGACTGTGCTAAAATATCTTACAGGCCATCATGCTATCGGTGACATTCAAAATGAGATTTCCTCCTCTGCTGCATAGTCAATGCTAACACGTTAAATGTCACATGAAAACTGTTATAAAGGTAGAAGGTTCTCATTATAACTGAACTCCCCTCCTGCTCCAAGTTCAAAGCACTTTGTGACATCGGTTATCCCATTTTTCCTCCCAAGATCACAGTGAGTAAGGGCTGGTGTGAACATCACCAAGTTTTAGTTGAGGAAATCAAGGCAGAGGAAGATTAATCATAGTGCAGATCTATAGTTCTAGTTAGGAAAAAAGAGGGGGAATTAGGGAGATGTAAAAATGAAAACATTTTCGGAGGGCAGGAGGGGGGAACGCTCCATGCAAATCCTTGGTTGCCAACTTCCAAGGCACAAATAGTGGGTCTCGGAAGCACTGCCACGTCACTAGCCCTGCTAGCAGCTCTGCCTTTGGGCCCCTCTACTTCAGACCTTCCATGTGTCCCAGCAAGGGCTCCACAACTGCAAGGTGAAGAGCGCACAGGGGTGAGGTGGGGCTCGACTGATGAGGCCCCATCAGTATAACAGGGTTCATTTCACACTCACCAGCACACCCCACCAGATTCACAGGACAGGGCAACATGCGCGAATAAGCTCCACCCCTGACCGCCAGAGGATGAGCTTTCATTCATCTTGCGGGGTAACCCAAGACACATCGCTGAATTCCACCACCCAGGCGGTTCACAGCGCAGTGCGTCGAAGGCTGACCGTGGAGGTCATTCAGTTAAAATTCTTCTTTATTTCGAGAAGGAGGAAACTGAGTCCCAAGACCACGATGATACTTCCAGCAAAAGTATCATCTTTTTATTCATCTTTCAGGCAAGCAAGGGTGCTTGTTCCCAGGTTACAGATCACTGTAATCCAGTGCTAGAGATCTTGCATGCAACCTTAAAATTAAAAGGGGTTGACTATGCTTACTTTGTACTGTAACATGTTGCTAGAAACTATAATATTAGAGGCCCATCAATGTGTGTGTGTGTACATATATATACCAAAAAAACACACACAAAACCATAATTTTCCTCCATAGGAAAGATAAAAAATTATAAAATTTGTGGTGACACATCTGAACGTTATTAAAGACCTACAACATCAGAAAAGCAAAAATACAAGAAATATAAAAAAAATAATTTACAATTGTTTTTAAAAGTATGTGTTAGTGTCTATGAAATAAGCCTAAGTATACTAAAAAATTATACCTGGGGCCACAAGTACTACACAACACGTAGGAAATACATAAAACTGGAACTATATCATAAATCTAAACCAAAACGAATACGTTAGCTGTTTAATAAAAATCCTTCCTGGCTTCTTAGAATTTGGATGGGCTTCTTAAGGATGACCTAGTTAGCCTGGCCTTTTAAAATGCAGTCTGCGCAAGTCTGAACTGATGGGTGCTGATTCTCAGCAAGTTCCCCTTTAGTGAGCAGTGAGCAGACACAGTCAAACTTCCTATGCTGTAACTCAGAACCCTAGCTCAAGGCAGGAGCTTTCTACAGGTTTCAGCGCGACGATGAAGGTGCTGGGGTCAATGGCTTATGGAGATGCTGAAGGAGAAGATGCGGGGCTCCACTCCCCCTAGGTTACCCGCCCAGACAAGACTGTGGAGCTCTGCTACATCACTCAGCATAGTTTGAAGGTCACTATTGGAGAAATACACATTTCCTTCAACACAATTTTTTAATTCCCCAAATGATAAGCTTTAATGGCAGCTTCAAAATATGAGTCCAAAAATTCCCAGTATTAATACTAAAAAAATTTTTGGCTCAGATATTAAGCACAACCCGGGGGCATCATCTGTGTAGCACCTTTTAGAATAACGAAGGGGATATCATTACATTCCAAATGTCCTTCTGATCACCTGGGAAACCGTCGTGGCGGGAAGACTGATTCTAACTCTTCCAGAGATATCCAGGAAAGAGAAGCACCCACGAAGAGACGTGCTAGCCCAAAGCAGAGAACCTACAGAAATCAAAGAAGGCAGAGGGAAGGGGCCTTACATGCCTGACCGCTTTTTCCTGAAAAAGCAAGGTGGATTCACCCCATGATTTACATGGAAATTTAAAGGTAAACACAGAGAGGTACAGTGGCATAAATGGAAGATGGCACAGGCATACCACGTGAATTCTGCAAAGCAGGTGGTTTCTGCAGAAGTAACTGCTAGGCAGATTGGGGTAAGTGTTTCTCAAGTCAGACGTGCCTACCCCTACTCCACCACTTGCTGGCGGGGGGCTCCTGGGCAAATTACCTGGCCTCGTGTGCCTCAATTCTCAGCTGGAAATGCATATAATAACAGTATCTACCTTCTGTGAGTGCTGAGAAGGTTAAGGGAGAGGATTACATAAAAGCATTTCAGCACAGAGCCTATCGAACTACAAAGACAATAAATATGATTTGTCTAATGATAATAACAGTAAGAGTAATAGCTCAAGCAATACTAGTTGCTCTCTGAAAGGCAGAGCTAAACAGTTTTGTAATTCCCTTATAACATTAATAAATCGACTAAAATAGGAAGTAAAATTTCCTCTAGACTAAGTTTCTGAGTTCTCTAAAGATTACATGAAGGACCTACTCAGAAGAGGATCCATCCATTCAAATCATCCCCCACATTTGCTAGTGTTATTTTCCAATTTAATAACTTAAACAGACCTTTCATTTCCCACTCATTAAAAATCAACCAGCTTGGGAAGTGGACGTGGCCCAGTGGTTAGGGTGTCCGTCTACCACATGGGAGGTCCGCAGTTCAAACCCCGGGCCTCCTTGACCCATGTGCAGCTGGCCCATGCGCAGTGCTGATGCACGCAAGTAGTACCCTGCCACTCAGGGGTGTCCCCCATGTAGGGGAGCCCCACATGCAAGGAGTGCGCCCAGTAAGGACAGCAGCCCAGTATGAAAGTGCAGCCTGCCCAGGAATGGCGCCGCACACATGGAGAGCTGACAGAACAAGATGATGCAACAAAAAAATACAGATTCCCGTGCCGCTGACAACAGAAGCGAACAAAGAAGAACACGCAGCAAATAGACACAGAGAACAGACAACTGGGGCAGGGGGAAGGGGAGAAAAGTAAATAAAATTTTAAAAAATCAACCAGCTTATCCCTGGTATACAGACTGGGTGAACATAAGAATGTAATATACCACATAAAGAGAATGAAGGAAAAAACACATGATCATCTCGAATGATGCAAAAAAGGCATTTGAAAAACAACAATACACTTTCTTGATAAAAACACTTAGCATGCCTGGGAAGAGAAGGAAACTTCCCTCAAACTGATTAAGGGCATATATGAAAAGCAAACATCCTACTTAATGGTGAAAGACAAAGTTTTCCCTCTAAGATCAGGAACAAAACAAGGATACCCACTGTCATCACCACTACTCAACAATGTATTGGAAGTTCTTGCTGGAGCAATTAGGCAAGAAAAAGAAATAAAAGGCATCCAAATTGGAAAGGAAGAAGTAGAGCTTTCCCTATTGGCAGATGATGTGGTCTAATATACAGGATATCCTGAAAATTTCACAACAAAGCTCCTAGAGCTAATACGTGAATTTAGGTAAGTGGTAGGGCACAAGTTCGACACCCAAAAATCAGTAGTGTTTCTACACCCAAGCAATAAACAACTAGAAGAAATCAAGGGGAAAAAGTCCAATCACAAAAGCAAAATAAAGAATAAAAAACCCAGTCGTAAATCTAACCTAGGATGGTAGGGACTTACACACAGAAACTACAAAACACTGGTTAAAGAAATTAAGGAAGACCTGCATTAATGGACAGCTATTCCATATTCATGGATTAGAAGCCTAAATATCATTAAGATTCCAATACACCCCAAAGCAATTTATAGATTCAATGTAATCCCAATCAAAATTCCAACATCCTTCTTTGCAGATATGGAAAGGCTAATTACCAAATTTATATGGAAGGAAAAGGGGCACTGAATAGCTAAAGTCATTTTGAAAAGAATGACATTGAAGGACTCACATATCCCAATCTTAAAACTTGTTGCAAAGCATTTAATCAAAACAGCATGGGGGAAGCGGACTTGGCCCAGTGATTAGGGCGTCCGTCTACCACATGGGAGGTCCGCGGTTCAAACCCCGGGCCTCCGTGACCCATGTGGGGCTGGCCCACGCGCAGTGCTGATGTACGCAAGGAGTGCCATGCCGTGTAGGGGAGCCCCACGCACAAGGAGTGCACCCCCTAAGGAGAGCCGCCCAGCATGAAAGAAAGTGCAGCCTGCCAAATAATGGCACCGCACACACAGAGAGCTGACATAACAAAATGATGCAACAAAAAGAAACACAGATTCCCATGCCACTGACAACAACAGAAACAGACAGAGAAGAACACACATCAAATAGACACAGAGAACAGACAACTGGGGCGGGGGGGAATAAAATAAAATAAATCTTTAAAAAAAAAAACCAGCATGGAACTGACACAAGGTCAGACATACAGACCAATGGAATGAAACTGAGAAACTCGGGGGAGCAGATGTGGCTCAAGCGGTTGAGTGCCCACCTCCCACATGGGAGGCCCTGGTACCTCCTGAAAAAAACAAAAACAAACAACAAGGAAAACAAATGAAAAAACCAACTCAGGGAAGCCTGAGGGTAGCTCAGTAGTTGAGGACCAGCTTCCCAGGCATGAGCTCCTGGGTTCAATCCCTGGCCCCTGGTACCTAAAAAATAAAAATAAAAATAAAAATAAAAATAAAAATAAAAGAAAGAAACCAACCCTTACATTTATAGCCAACTGATATTTGAGAAGAGTGCCAAGTTCACTCCATTATTAAAGAAGAATCTCTTAACAAATGGTGCTGGGAAAACTGAATTACCATTGGCAAAAAAAAAAAAAGAGGAGAGCCCCTACCTCACACCATATACAAAATTCAACTCAAAATAGTTGAAAGACCTTAATATAAGAGCTAGAACTACCAAACTCCTGGAAGAAAACATAGGAGAACATCTTCAGGACCTTGTGTTAGGTGATGGTTTCTTAGACTTTACACCCAAAGCACAAGCAACAGAAGAAAAAAATAGATAAATGGGACCTCATTCCAGCCTATGAGCTTCCTGGTGAAGGGCCTGTGGCGCTGAGGGTCCTCTAATGTAAGGACTGGTCCCCCACTGGGCAGGAAATGGGACGCCTACACTTCTAGTCAGCAGAGGAGCTTGGAACAACTTGGTCCATATACACCTGGGCTACCAGGGAAACCCAAGCATTTGTCCAGCCCCAGGCCCTGTCCTCACATTCCAGACTGCTCAGAAAACCATCAAACGGTATCCTTCAGGATGCCCATCTCCCAACACTCAGGTCACAATCGTTCTTTCTTTTCTCAATTGTGAAGAAAGGAGAGGAGGAGGAGGACAATTTTGAAATCTGCTATAAATCAGGAACTCTGAGGGACTTCACTATAACTCTTTGAGCCCTGTGGGGAAGGCACCATTATCTGCACTCAGAGAGTTTTGATTTCACTTGCCTCAAAGACATTGACAGGGGTAGAATTTGAGCCCACATCTGTCCAGTTCCAAACCCACATTCCATCCCACCCCCACCCCCCTCCCACGCACTGAGCCTCTCCCTGGTAATGCTTCTATCGACACCCCAGCCGCTGGGACTTGTATCTTGGTTACCTTATTTACTCATAAAAGTTCTCTCAGGTCGAGCAATAATTTCTATGCCCCTTCAAGAGCTTGTCTGAGTCACACTTGCCTTAGCACAGTGTTAGGAAGCAGAGCCTGATCTACTTCTTCCCTTCTGAAAATCAGATACAGCCAGCCTGCCTCCACTGCTTTTGACTATCACAAAATCAGGCATTGCTAACAAACCTCCTTCTGCTCAATAACAAGCTAATCGGTAATTAAAAATGCACTGGTCTATCACCTTAAGCATCTGTGATTAAGAAAAGGACTGTTAGCTCTGATCGAGGACACAACTGACACTCCACTGGGGTACAGGAATAAGCATTATTTTAATATACACTCTGATTGTCTATTCTTGAACTTTCACCACTGAAGATGTCGCTTTGCCATTAGTCACCAAAAGGCGTTATCAGAGCTGTGAATTCTGCACACGAACAAATGAGTTATCCCTAGTTGAGAGCTCTTGGAGGAACAGGTCTTGGGCAGGAATATCATTAGGTCTCAAAATAAGTGCTAAGCTTCACCCATAACAGAAAAATACTATAATTACCTTGCTCATTAATTTTTCAAATAGTTCTTTAACCAGTCATTCCTCAGCTTCTTCTTTTGCAGTAATCCAGTACTGGGCAACACCGCCCCTTTTCTGATTGTTTAGAAAGCAAAATCTACCCCCCCCCCAACATTCTTTAACCATCCAAATTTGGCATTAAATGACATCAAAATTAAATGATAATCCAGGCAAAGGTATATGTGCTTCCCCCCCCACCATACACACACACACAGCTATTTGAATAAAAGGAAATAAACCAAAACTTATTTCAAATTTGTTATCTGTTTGACGTTTATCTGCCTAATTCTAAGTGCCTAAAATTAAGATTTCACGTTTCATGGAGCTCCAGGAAAATTACAAGCTAAGTGAAGGAAAGCCTGAAAATCCACTAGGTGGACAAGAGAAAATGACCCAGGTAACAAAATATACTGGGGATAATCTCACCATCAAGCCACCCTTTATCCCGAGAAGCAGCACTTCCCTAAGCAGCCCTGTGAGGACGATGCACCAGTGAAAACTCCAGTGCCTCAAAAACTGGCCTCTGGGACAGGAATGACAGATTGACAGCTCTTTCAGCTCTTTCTCCATTCCATGGGTGGTGGTACATGGCTGTTCTTAGTTGGTGGAGCAATTTGCCTGGTTAATTCCCATAACAAACGAGACTTCTGGCATGCTAACTAGTTACACGACCCTAGAGTATGGGAATTCTGTATACTTTTGCTGGAACATTTCTGTAATCTAAAACTTCTTTAAAAATAAAGTTTATTATATATTTTTTTTAAACTGACCTCTGGAGAGCAATCCAAGTGTCCATCGACTGAGAGATGGATAAACAAAGTGTAGAATAAACATACAATGCTGTATTCTCTGGCCATAAAAAAGAATGAAGTTCTCATATATGCAATAGCATGGACGAACCTTGAAGACATGGTGTTGTGTGAAATGAGCCAGACACAAAAGGGCAAATTTTGTATGATTTCACTGACATGAAACATCAAGAATATGCAAACTCATAGAGACAGAAAGCAGATTACAGGTTACATGGGGCAGGGTGGGGCAGGGAGGGGAACTTTTTACTTAAAGGGTACAGAGTTTCTGTTGGGGTGATGAAAAGGTTTGGATGGTGGTGATGGCAGCGCAACACGGTGAACATAAGTAACACCAGTGAACCGCATACCTGGGAAGGTGGATGAAATGGGAAACTGTAAGCTGCGCATATATTACCACAATTCATTTTTTTAATGACCCCTCCACACTGCCCTGTGATGAGCCAATGCCTCTTGGATAGCCAGTGGTGAAAGTACAAGTAAAAACCATCCTTTTTCGCAGGCAGCTGCGCCACAGCTTTCTTCACTTGCCCTCTGCTCTAGATTCACCGTCTGCTCCAGCCCCCCATCCAGATGTCCTCCATTCCTGCTTACTGCCTGTGCCCCCAGGTCTCTATGCCGCCCTTCACCACAGCCACCGGGGTCTCGATTCCAACCACCAGGCTGAAGACACACTCTCGAGCGGTTTGCCAACCTGCCTGCAAGCCCCCTTGGTGGCACCACGTGCTAGCACTTCACCTTTCTTGATGGTTTAACCAAGAAGCAAGTATGTAAATTACAAATATGTAATATTTGGTAAGAGAAGCGCAAGTTGCAGAGAGCTAGGAGGAACGTCAAGTTATCTCCGTTCTTTGGAATACTTAACTGTAAACACCCCCGCACACCTTCTCCTGGAATGTATGCTCCTTGAGGGCAGGACTGCGTCTTAGTCTTCTGTGGCTCAGCGTCTCACCTCACCAAAGGAGTCCGCTGAATGACAACCTCCGAACAAAGTCTCTGGCCAGCATCTCTCCTCAGTTGGGGACCCGGTGGCTTAAACCAAATAACTCCATGTGGGAGAGAAAACAGTGGACTGGAAATCGGCAGACAAGAGTTCTAATCTCAACCCTGCCATTAACTAAAGATTCGATACTGGAAAGCGCTCAGCCGCTCTGAGCCGGTTCCTCAGCTCTGCAGGAGTGAACAGCATCCCTGGGGCGCCGTTATTCTAGGCTTGTAGGTTGAGGAAGAATTTCCTGGCAGGGAAGGACGCTAAAAAAAAAAAAGAACTAAGCTGCCCCGAGTTCCGTGAAAGCACCTCAAGATTTAAATAGGATATTTGCTTATTTTTCCAGGATAGCTCTCGGTCTGGTGCTTTAGGAATGAGGTTTATGGAATGACCTCTCTTTCAGGTCAGTGATTCCATGACAAGTGGGGACTTTTGAAAACCATGGGATAATTCTATTAAGAGTCACGTGTTGTCTATTAGGTTATATCATATAAAATTATAAAGTAGACAGTCTTTAGAAAAAAACGCCAGACCATTTTAAATTTTCCTGGAAAGAAATAGGGCAAAATCCTCCAGGCAATACCATCAAAATAAACCTGTTCAGCTTTTTCGCTGGAAGCCCACATGCCCTGAAGGGGATGATTCTCAAATAAGGAAAAGTTTTGAGTGTTATCCCTTTATCGAGAAATACAGGGAGGGCGGTGGACTTGGCCCAGTGGTTAGGGCGTCCGTCTACCACATGGGAGGTCCGCGGTTCAAACCCTTGACCCGTGTGGAGGTGGAGCTGGCGCATGCGCAGTGCTGATGCGCGCAAGGAGTGCCCTGCCTCGCAGGGGTGTCCCCCGCGTAGGGGAGCCCCACGTGCAAGGAGTGCGCCCCGTAAGGAGAGCCGCCCAGCGCGAAGGAAAGTGCAGCCTGCCCAGGAATGGCGCCGCACACACGAAGAGCTGACACAACAAGATAACGCAACAAAAAGAGACACAGATTCCTGGTGCCACTGACAAGAATATAAGCAGACACAGAAGAACACACAGCGAATGGACACAGAGAGCAGACAACGGGGTGGGGGTGGAGGGGAGAGAAATAAATAAAAATAAGTCGTTTTTTTTAAATGGTTGTGTTTAGCTTGAACTTTTTTTTTTAATTTAAAAAGCTTCCCCCAGCCCAATGAGCCTAGAGCAAGACCTTTCTAAATCTTGTGTGGTGCTGAACATCGATCACAGAGGACGCCTTGGTTCTCAGTGTCTAACACTTCTTTGCTCCATTACTCAACCATCCTCTACATTCCCCTGGCACGTCCTCACCCCAAATCTGCCCCACCAATACATATCTTTAAGGCAAAGGACTTGTGTGGTCCCTGCTCAGAACCACATCCACACATTCCTACGGATGTAAGCCTCCTGGGAGAGCACCTGGCCCCACCTGAGGTTTCAATTTGCCCTTATTATCATGTGCTGCTAAATTTAAAACAAAAGAATTGAAAGAGATAAAAGAGAAAAAGAGAATGTAGGGGTAATTTTTTTAAGTGATAGCATACCTTGGGAAATGCAATTAGATATACCTTACTATAAATAATCTTAAAGCTACCATTAATCAGATTATAGTTTATGATGAAAGTAAACAATCCTTAATGTATTTCCCCCAAACTATTTTTCTCTGCTAAGACAAAAGGAAATAAATCTGTAAATAGTAAGACACTTCCAAACAGGTAGTGCTCATTTGTTAGAATAATTTATCTTGTCACAAGCAAAGCAAAAAAGCAACATTTTCTGTGTTAAGGTTTACTTTATACATGTGTTTTTTTCCATTAATTCTACAGATTTTTTTTAAAATAAAGCCTTTGGTGTGATTAGCAGAATTCTGACTTTGCCATTCACCAGCTTTGTGGTCTTGGGTGGATCATATGATCTTGCTGTGCCTCCATTTCCCTTCTGTGAAATGGAGTATAATTACAGCACCTGTCTTCTACAGTTAGTATGAAAATTAACTCAGTTAATAGTATAGTACTTTGTGATGATACTGTGTCATCATCATAACCATCATTATTACTGCTGGGAAGATGAAAACACAAAATGGGCATGGCTCCATTTCAAAGGGAAATAATTACCATGTGTGTCTCTCTGTAAATACAAGTACATAAGCCCTGGATAACGACAGACGGATGGATAGATGGATACATGATAAAGCAAGTAGAACGTAAATGCAGGATCTAGGTGATATGTGGGTTCCACTTTAACATTCTTTCAACTTTTCTGTGTGTTGAAAATTTTCATCATCACATGGTGGAAGAACAGGATAAGGGGGAAGAAATATGTGAAAAAGGGAAATTAGCATAAAAGATGGCCATCTCACCTCTCTCAAAAAGTACTATTTATCAGGGACAACGACAGCAACCACCACCACCACAATCTTTATGGAAATCTCACCTACCACCTTCTATCATTTTGATTTTAAGTCTTAATCAACCACTCCAAGTATCACTGCCACTTCAGAAATTCAAAAACAAGGTCAGGCTGAAAGGATCACACAGTTGATAAGTGGCATCAGAGAAAGGAATGTGGTTCTACTGCAGCCTTCCCACTGCAAATAATTAAATCATTTGCTTAATGCCTCTCTCCATGCAGGAAGCCATTCTCTTTTTCATCCCTGTATCACCAATATCACACTGGCTGTTACACAACAGGCATACAAAGATTAATCGACAGAGAGAAGGGAGGGTGGGAGATTTGGAACACTAGTTTTTGTTTCACTCACTAGACTCAAACTACCCACCGCAGTGATTTAAAAAGAAGCATCATTTCTTATTAAAATTGCCTATAAACGTTTTATGATTATAAAGGTAATACCTGTTTCTTATAGGCAACTGAATTACTGCATATCAAAGGAAATGGGGTTAATATATTTCCTACATGTGGATACTAGCAGCCAATTTCTACTCGAGGTAGACTTACTGAGATTTTCCAAGTGCTATCTATGCTATGACATACATTTGGGTGAAAAGTGAAACTTTCAATCACACAGAGAAGAGCCCTCCCCTGGAGTCCATCCAGGCAGAAGCAAGCAGGGTGGCGAGCCGTTTGCAAAACATGTCAAAGGAGAAATAGCTGACGGAACTAGGTCTACTTAGCATAGAGGAAAAAAGCATAGCAATGGCACGGAAACAGTCTTCAAATATTGGGCGGGCTGCCTATGTCAGAGGGAACAAACTTTTCTATGAGACAACTAGGATCAATGTACAGAAACTACAGGAAATAACATTTTAACTGGAAATAAAAGAAAACAGCAAGATCAACTAGAGTTGTGGAAAGAAATGAACTCTTTCCTGAGGCAGGGCTCTGACCAGAAATCTCGTGCACATGCCTAGAGGATTATACTAGAAAGCTTCTCAAGTGCTATCCACCTCTAACACACGGCCATGCCACATTGCCAAACACGGCTTTGTGGTAAGCATCACATGACCAGGCGCAGCATATATGGCACATACGCAAACCACCACATAACATGGATTCACACGCACGCGCCCCTACCTAAGAGGAGTCTCAAGTATTTGAAAAGTTGGAAGCATGCAGTAAGAACTAATTTCTAACCCTATTTTTTTAAAAAAAGATTTATTTTATTTATTTCTCTCCCTGTCCTCCATCCCCCCAGTTGTCTGTTCTCTGTGTCTATTTGCTGCGTCTTCTTTGTCCACTTCTGTTGTTGTCAGCGGCACGGGAATCTGTGTTTCTTTTTGTTGCATCATCTTGCTGTGTCAGCTCTCCATGTGTGCGACGCCATTCCAGGGCAGGCTGCACTTTCTTTCGCACTGGGCGGCTCTCCTTACGGGGAGCATTCCTTGCGCGTGGGGCTCCCCCACGCGGGGGACACCCCTGCGTGGCACGGCACTCTTTGCATGCATCAGCACTGCGCATGGGCCAGCTCCACACGGGTCAAGGAGGCCCGGGGTTTGAACCGCGGACCTCCTGTGTGGTAGGCGGACGCCCTAACCACTGGGGCCAAGTCTGCTGCCCTCAAAGCCTATTATTGAGCTTCTCACAGTCTTGAAGAAGGGTGTGGAGGCTAGGGACTAACCTTTCGGTTCACATTGCAACGTCCCAAACTAAAAGCCTGCATGATGTAGAAGAAAAATCACTAGGATCCGCATCCTAAGACCTAAATTCCACTCTTGATTCTACACTTACCGGCTGGGCAGCCTTGGGCATGCCACTGCACCTCTACAGATGACCGTTCCCTCACTACGAATTGAGAAAGATACGCTGGTGGTCTTTTTTTTTTAAAAGATTTATTTTTATTTATTTAATTCCCCTCCCCTCCCCCGGTTGTCTGTTTTCTGTGTCTTTTTGCTGCATCTTGTTTCTTTGTCCGCTTCTGTTGTCGTCACCGGCACGGGAAGTGTGGACGGCGCCATTCCTCGGCAGGCTGCTCCCTCCTTCGCGCTGGGCGGCTCTCCTTACCGGGTGCACTCCTTGCGTGTGGGGCTCCCCTACACGGGGACACCCCTGCGTGGCACGGCACTCCTTGTGCGCATCAGCCAGCTCCACACAGGTCAAGGAGGCCCTGTGCTTGAACCGGGGACCTCCCATGTGGTAGACGGACGCCCTAACCACTGGGCCAAAGTCCGTTTCCCTGGTGGTCTTTAAAGTCATTTTTTAGCTTTGTATTATTCGAACTGCAATAGCCTTGCAGTTCTTTCCACTATGGTATAATAAGCCACGTGGGGCTTATTGAGCCCTTGATGTATGGCTAGAGCACCTAAGGAGTTTTAAATTTAAATATAGTGTTTAATTACATGTCATGCTAATTCATTTATTAAATTTAAGCCACCACAAAGGGCTAGTGGCTACCACATTCCATGGTAAGGTTCTAAAGCAGGGTTCTTATCCTTTTTTTGGTCCACTGACCCCTTTGCCAGTCAGGTGACAACCACAGACCCCTTATTAAGTCCACACTACACTGTGTATTATTTAATAAATATATCACACTTGCACCAACACATCCCCACAAGAATGTTTTTTTGAATTTCAATTCAAGCTCACAGACCCCTTGCTAAGAACCCCTGCTCTGTTGATTCCTGACCAGGTTGTTGAAGTTGGGTGAGTCATATTCCAGATCAGTCTCAACCCATCACCTTCTAGAAGACCTCACTATTGTACAGAATTGTGTGAAAAGAAGAGAGCAGCAAGTCTGAGGCCCCAGTCACAGAGGATCCTTAGGGCTCCTGCCAGCTCACGGGCAATCCCAGAGTCTGGAGAGGCAGCCCAGCAGCCTACATCCTCTGAGTGCCCGTGGGAAGGTTCCCTCTTCTAGCACGGCAATGTAATTATCAGCATCCTCAGAGAACACAACCTGTGGAGAGCAACGCCTTATGGGAAAACTCCACCTGCCAGAAATACCCCAGCCACCTAGCCCAACATGAGCACAGCATTAGTGAAAAATAACATTCTCTCCAGGTAGTCACCTCCAAACCCATCAAGTATCTCTAATAAAGCTCCGTCAGATTTACTTTAGTTTTCAAATCAGGTTATATAACTAACACTAAAAACCCTTTGGCAAGTTGAAAACACACAAATATTAAGAGCCAGAAAAGTTAACTTTTTAGAGAGGTTATTTTTTTTTAATGCAGCAGTCTTGAAATATTCCCTTTTTGAAAATTACCAGGCAATGTTTATAGCATGCATTCCAGAGGTTTAAGAAAGGCTAGCAACAAAATCTGCTAACCTATATTATTACTATCAGTTTTCTAGCACTTGAGAACTAGACCTCGAAGTAGCAAATGGGAAAGGGCAGTGAGCTGCCTAATAGCAAAGACTGATTTTAGGAAGAAGTTGGTAATATATCTAAGGTATTATTATTATTACTGAAATACTCTAGTTTTGCAGTATTTTAGCTTTTTTTTTTAACTAGTAAATGGCAACCACAACAAAATCTTACAAATGATAAGTCAATCATCTACTTAGCAACTGAGTGAAATGCTTCCTAGGGCAAATTTCAGCACACCACTGTCTAGTCTCACAACAAATTTTCCTGTGCAGAAAATTCAGATGTCTGCTTGCTGAATCTTAATTCCTAAACTACATTCTGCTGATATTGCATACCACTGGTAATTACCACGATTCCCACATCCAGAGACGCAGGCAGACAAAATCTTCCTAGCTGCTGCCCATCCCAGCATTAGCTTGTCTACCCTGCTTAATTGGCTCTGATCACCAGGCAGGCACTGAACTCATTGCCTTTTTCTCTTCTCATAATGACTCAAGAATTCCCTGCACCATTATTCAAGCTTCATAGTGGCAAGAATAAAAAGCACTGATATTCAACTCCAGTAATGGTTCTATTTTAGAATTTGGAGAAAAGAAGCAATCAACTAACTTCCAATTTGACTCAAGTCTTACATTTTAAAACAACTTGACTTAATGATCACATTTAAACATACAATGAACAACGCCACAGTTTTTGAACACCTAATGAAACGCTGAAGTACAGATTCCTTTAAACATGGCTTACAGTCTCCAAATAAGAAATGGAACTTCTCCGCAGTCCTCTGAACAAAAACGACTCCGTTTTCAGCAGGCAGAGTATCCTGAGGGGGACCAGGGCATGGCACGAGTCCAGGCACCTGAGAAGACGGCGATGACTGTTGAATTCACAGCCACGAGGGTTTCCCCAGAGCAGTACCCCTTGGGGCCACCACTCCTCTGTCTGTAGTAGTGCCTACCAAATTTAAGCAGAGAAATCCACATCTAAAAGTGAAGAAATAATGATGCCTTTGTTTCTATAAGTACCTAGGAAACATAAAGCATTAACCTAACAGGAACCTTCATTCCTTTAAACTTCAGCTGTTTCAACCAAGCAGGCATCACCCAAGCACTGGCCTTTAAATACTCCCTCTCCCAAGTGCTGAAGAGTACAACGATGGTCAACGATAGCAGTTATCAACTTGTGGGTATCAAGAAAGTCTCTATACTGAAACTGCTTCAAACTTTCCAGAAGAGCTGCAGGCACACATTCTGCAGGTGGGATGCTGCAACCGCAAAATGACTTGACTAGGTTTGAAAGACCCACATAGCTTGAGAATTTACTGCCACATGCCCATCCACTCAGGTTCTTTTCCCTTTTCTCTCTTATCAACTGCTTCCCTTATAGTTCTGTTAGGTCCTTTTCTTTCTTCCAAAAGACATCCAAGATGACAAAGGGACCATTTGCCAACTCACAGCCAGAGACACGAAGTCATTACCCACTCCAGGAGACGAAGGCCAGCGCGCCCATCTGGCCATCGCTCTCCGCTCCACACAGCGCATGTATGTTTACTGCTTTCCCTAAGGCCTCATCCGTGTGCTGAAAAATCGCTTAATTGCAATTATAAAGTCATCACCGAGTACGTACACGGTGACTCGTTTTGATTAGAAATCACTGCAGCCAAGAAACAGGTCACTTTGGGTTCCATCTTCACCAGAGTTTAATATCCTCACTCATTTGACTCTCAGAATGGCTCACTCAACTGAATGAAATGCCCCCAAGCAAGAATTCCATCATTGGCCATCCTCAAATCTAAAAATCAGAGCTTGAAAAGCTGCTGAACTGCAGACTATGTATTGCTAATTAAGAATTTATAAGTCCTCTATTTTAAACAAGTGTAGACCTCTTAGAAAATTCAGAACATTAACATTAATGCTTCATTTGTCTGGAAACAGGAGTGGCAGGCACATCCCTCCATCGACCAAGCTATCTACTTGTTCATAGATTTTTAGGGCTCTGCGTATGCCCTTCCTAATTATTATTTTGGGGGCTGCTGCAGAAAAGGCACAGCCCAAAGGCTCAGTTCATGACAAGTGTTTTTCAGATTCAGGCCTTCTGATTTTCTTTGAGCCTGAGCACTGACAGCCAATAGGTCTGCTCATTAAATGTGTTGCTGGGGAAGCAAAAGTTGAGATAATATTGTTTTATCCGGTCTTGTACAGGATGCGCACCTGCTGCTCGTTACCTTCATGCCACTTCTGACGGCTTTTCAGAAGTAGGTCAGTAGCGGCCAGTGTTTATACAGCACCCACTAGGCGCCAGGCCTGCTCTGCCTGTCTAATTCACTGGATTCTCCCGGCAGCCCTATGAGGTGGGCACGATCATCTCTTCAATGCCTCAGGGACCTTTCTTCTGCTTTAAAGCTCCTACTCCTAAACCGTCCCCAATGTTCCAATAACAACAAAATATTAGATGAATAACAAAGTAAATCCCATGTCCCTGTATCACTACCAGGGTACCTTCCTTCGTATTTCAAATGACTACTGTGGTTGGTAAAATAATTAAAAGGATTATTCTCGGGCCATTTGCCCACTTCAGCTGTCCACGGCTCCCCCCACCCCTCAGACGCTGCAGACGTCGAGTCACACCTGTGTGTGAGGAACTCAGAGATCTGGGCTGGGACAAGCCAACACAATGCAACCTGGCTTTACAGACAAAATATTAACCGCCTCCCCTTCTTTCCCCAATCTAGCAAGTGGCAAGTCAGACAGCACTTCCTCCCTCCCTCTCCCCACTCTGGTAGAGGTACTAATGAGCAGAAAAATGAGAGGCTAAGGTCCAGAATAATCTCCAGACTGGAATAATCAGTCCTTGAAACACTCAGGAGCTGACTTATTAAAACCTTTCTAATTGGCACTGCAGAGAGGCCAATTCTTATGTTAATGCTGCCTGACCCGAAATCCAAGCTATAATATTCCCCCAATCAATTTATTCATCTACAAAATAAGTATGTATTCAAAGAGTGTCATGATTGCCACCAGCAACACTGTGATTTATTGGGTGTTAAGCAACCCCTAAAATTCAGGGAGCTGTTGTGGCTCAGGCAGTTGGGCACCCGCCTCCCATGAGAGGTCCCAGGTTCAGTTTCCAGTGCCTCCCGAGGAAGACAGACGGGCAAGGGAGCCATCTGGAGGGGTGAGGGACTTAAAAATTTAAAAATAAATAAAATTAAACAATTTTTAAAAACAAGCAGACAAGAGAAACAATGAACAGATGAGAAAAACAAAACAACAAGCAGACAGCAAGCAAGACAACAAGCAGATAGTGAGCAAAAACAAAAAACAGGGGGAGGATGTGGCTCAAGCAGTTGGGTGCCCACCTCCCACATGGGAGGTCCTGGGTTCAGTCCCCCATGCCTCCTAAAGAAGAAACAAGCAGACAACGAGCAAACAGACAAGGGAGCCACTGGGGGGAGGGGGGCGGGAAGGGCAGGGAGGATCTTACTAATATTTCTTTTCTTTACCTCTGTGAATAAATACTATAATTGCCTAGAGCAGGATATGGTACATCATAGGTGCTCAATAGATGTTTTCTAAGTGAAAGGCTTAAGTGAGTAATTCAGGTCTCTCAGCAATTTCACCTAACTACTCTGTCTCCTGAAAACCATCCTGTATACAGCAACTAGCAGGATCCTTCTAGAACTCAAATACAACCGTGTGGCTGCCTGAAGCCCCTTCACCACTTTCCCACACCCAGACCAACAACCTGAAGTCCGAAACCTGCCCCAGAGCAGCTACACATCTCTGGTCCATTCTCTGCCCACTCTTGGCCTTGGCTATGGGGCAGCCAGAGCGTTCTCCATCCTTCCAGTGGGATGCAGCAGACGACGGCATTCTCCTGGCAGGCTGCACCTGCCTCCAGCACTGCACTTGGCGCACTACAGTAATATCCACTCGGGGCAAGCGGATCTGGCCCAACGGATAGAGCATCCACCTACCACATGGGAGGTCCAGGGTTCAAACCTCGGGCCTCCTGACCCATGCGGTGAGCTGGCCGACGTGCAGTGCTGATGCGCGCAAGAAGTGCCGTGCCATGCAGGGGTGTCCCCCATGGAGGGGAGCCCCATGTGCAAGTAGTACGCCCCTCAAGGAAAGCCGCCCAGCGTGAAAAAAGTGTAGCCTGCCCAGGGTGGCGCCACACATGCGGAGAGTTGACGCAGCAAGATGATGCAACAAAAAGAAATGCAGACTCCCTGTGCCACTGACAAGAATACAAGCAGACACAGAAGAACACGCAGCAAATGGACACCAAGAGCAGACAGCTGGGGGGGGGGGAATAAATAAAAATAAATCTTAAAAAAAAAAAACACCCATCTGGGTGTCCAAATGCCCCCCCCATCTACCCCGCCCCCAGACTGTGAACTCCTGCAGGGAAGACTACCTTATCAATCGTTATATCCCCAGCATCTAGCAAAGTACCCAGCAAATCGTAGAGACTCAATAAATGTTTACAGGATACTTGGAAGGATGAGTGGACCTGCTGAACTACGAGTACCTCAACCCCAGAGAGTCACAGACAGCTGTGCTTTGGAGGACAACAACATTAGGTTTGCGGAAGGGAAAAGAAAACAAATCTGAGCAGACTGCCTGATGACACACTCCCCATTACCGGCGATGATTACGGAACGTAGACCCATCACAGACGGCAGCGCCTGCTGGGGCTTCCAACCGACTTCTCTGCAATGAAGCAGGGACATCCCTGAGCACTGGATGAGGAGGTAGCGGCACCGGCTTGCATTCTCTGCTGTAGAGGGAAGGCGCTGCAAGCAGATCAAAACGACAGACGTGGCTCTCAGCCAGCGCTTCGGAAACCAAACGGTGTGGACGCGGCAGCAGGCGGCACGGGCAGCTTCCTCCCAGCGGTCCAGGGAGGAGCCCGGTCACAGAGGCCACCGCCGCCGGCACCTGGACAGACAAGCCCAAAGCCCTCCCCCCGAGCCAACAATCGGACGCCCAGGTGCACATCGCACACCTGGCTAGCACCTCCCACACCACCGCACATGCCCGGGGGTCCTTGCCCAGTCAGTCGCCCTCAGCACGGGAGCTGGGGCCGCCGACCGCAGGGGGCACCTGCGCGACGACAGTGACAGACCTGGCAGGAAAGCCTCTCTGCCAGCCCTGGGCTGAGCAGGGGGTGGTCCCCATCATTTCGCTTGTCCTCCGGCTTTTACACCATTGGGACAGTGCTCCTTCATTTCTTGAAAAACAAACACTCGAAAATTCAGTCTCTCAAAAGCAGCAAATGTAAGGGGTTAAAATGGAAAGGGTATGCTGAGCAGGTGTTACCCAAAAAAAAAAAAAATATATGGAGACGGGGGCTCATTACACTTTTTGAATAAATTTAGAATTTCCCAAAGCAATTTGTTCTCCAAAAACGCCCCTAATAAAAGGTTCTCAAAACACGTAAGCCAGTTTTCCTATTTCAGAAGTTGAATTCCAAAACAATCCGTAAACAAAAAGCAAGGAAGGAAGGTTATCAAGACTATCTTGCTGGGGAGAAAATTGCACAATGCTAACACCAACAGATTTAAAGACAGAGTTCATCCCACCTGGTAGAGCATGACTCAGTTAAGTTTCTGGAAGTGGATTACACTCCACCCTATGAATTGTTATGTATTCATGGTCATTTCTTGTGCCTTTGGAATGCACTACTTTTGTTTTTCATTTCTGAATACTTGAGAGAGGCCTAGTACTTTCCTTCTACACCTTCTTTCCTTCTCCATACCTTCTGCATCTGTGTACGTTTAATCCTTATAAATAATACCACAATCCTAGCCTGAACTATTCCTACCAAATGACTCATTGTGACCCCAAAATGATGAAATAGAATTTTCCTGTATTTCAAAACAAGCTCCAAACTAAGTAAAACAAACAAACAAAAGGTCTTTTCCTCTACATTTTTAATAAGAACACATGAATGACTGTCATTTATATCTTTGTTTATTCTGCCATGTTTTCATCGTTGGCAAACTGTCAACTGCATTTGGAAAACATAACTACTTTTTCATTTTCTTCCCTCATTTCAAACCAAAGTACCTGCTCTCACCTCAGTAAACTCTATCCCTCTCTTAAACAGCAGTTCATTTGGATACTTTCTATAACTTGTAGAGTAGAAAGAATTTGAAGTTCCCTTCTTTGCCAAGCCAGCCTCTCCATCTTGAAGCTGCTGCGTCTTTACCCTCTTCCTCAACTCCTCTCGCTCTCCGTTAATCAATCCTTTGCTGATCAGCTACCTCCTTTCAGGAGCCCACTTTTTCATGCCATTCCCCTCTTAGCCTTCTAGCTCTCCTGCTCTCACAGCACATCTCAATGCCCACATAGCTTCCACAGTCTTCCACCACCAGCCGCCACAGGCACCTGCCAGCTGTGCAGCACCACTCGGGCTCACTGGGCACCCAGGTTTGCAGCACCCACACTGCACACCCTCTCGATCTTTGGGGATTTGCTTATGCTGCCCCCTTCAGGGAATGTCCTCCCTCCCCTCCACCCAATCTGCAGAGGCTAGGGGGCTCCCGTCCAGGGGACAACACTGAAGGGCTGCTCGACGTGGACAGGGCCATTCTTAGGTCTGTGTATCTCAAAATCACTCAGAACATGACCTTCTGCCAACTGGGGGAGGCTCATCTATAACAATAGACAGAACTTGCAGAAACTCAAAAAAATCATTAAGGACGTGAAGGCAACACTTTAAAGGGCAGGAAACGCATAACCTCTTGCATCCTCAAGACCAGGAATTCTGACAACTAAGTTGTTAAATTAACTGTTGGTTAATTTTTCAAGCAAACCTTCTTTAACAATACAGAGATAGAAGGAAACGTCCCAAACACATACGTAGGTAGAGAGAAAAAGGAAAGGCCTAAGTGTCCTCCAGAAAGTCCCTTTTCAGGGCCACTCCTTGGTACACGTGTGTGTATCTGATGTGGTACCAGGTATGAGCTGGCTTTAGGCAACGAGTGCACGGCCCACGCCGTGCAACCAAATGGGAGGGTTTGTGCCAAATCAGCTGTGGATTACTGATGACCTGCATAGTACCTGGTACAAAGAAAACTATAAATGATTGCTTCCTAATGGATAACAGAGAGAGGACTGTTTGGGATCTTAGATCCTAGATTTAATTAAAAAAAAAAAACTATGGATAAATAAAGATATTTGGGGATCATTTACAAGTGTAATCCATGGAACGAGAGAGAAATTCTTTACTTACTTAATTTTAATTTTCCATTTATCCTCCCAATCTAATAAAATATATTTTCCTTTAGGGCAGGGACTGTCAAACTACTGCAGTGAGCCAAATCTGGCCTACTCCCTGTTTTTGTAAATAAAGTTTTATTGCCAAAGAGCCACAGCTTTCCATATACATTCTGAATTGGCTGCTTTCACACTACAGAGGCAGAATAAGGTGGTTGTTAGAGACTCTGGCTTGCAGGCCTAAAATACTTACTAAATGGCCCTTTACAGAAAGTTTGCATACCTCTGCTTTAGGGCATCAAATAACACCGAATATCCAAGAAATTACTGAGTTTTAAAAATAACTCAGGAGATTTACTGAGTTAAAGCTATTCATAACTTCACTGAATGTTTTACTTCTGGTAATTATGGTTTTATTTATGTCCTCAAAATTGAAATCTATCAAGGATATGGTAGAAAAACTGCAAGCCTAAAGATAAATGCATCCACTGCCACCTGATTTACGCCATGGCATACTTAAAACCCTTACACGTTCTGAATGAGCAGAATAAATTCCATAGAAGTAAGAGGTTTAAAAGAAATTTACGGCTATACAAAATAAAAGCAGTGTACACCGTCACAAGACCTCGTGACCTCCTTTCATATTACATCAACAAGATACTTAACAAAATGAAGTCTGAATGACGCTAAAGAAAACAAGAAAAAAATGCAGAAAGTAATGCCAGCCCTCCACACTGAGACTCAAGGAAGCCAAGGTGAGGAGAACAAAGGCACGTCATCCTGCCCATCGCCCCAAGGCTTCATTCCCCCAGTATCCGGACACTGGAAAGCAAAGTCCTGCTGTCGTGCAAAGCCTGACAGCCCCTGCCTACTTTTCCTCAATGCGAAGCTCTGAAAAGGCGCCATGCTTTTTCCTACCAAGTTCACCCCTTCCCATCATGCAAATCCCAAGTCATTCCCTCCCATCAACCAAATTCCATCCTTCCTGCCACTGCCCTGTTCAAATCTCCATCAGCAAGTGGACCACTCCAGAAGATTCCATTCAGACAGGGTGATGGGAACGGTGCTCCCTGGGGCTGGGCAACATGGCGGCCCCAGTTCCAACGCTCCACAAGGCTCTCCAGCCATGCCACGGTGGGTCGATGTTCCCCTCTCTTAACAAGTATATACCGCATCACGTGGGTCCTCTCTATGTATCTTGCGGCCCCAACTAGACTGTAAGCATCTAGAAGGCAAGCCTCACACCGTGTACTTCTTCAACCTCAAGTCAATAATGACACTAACAACAAGTAGCTCCTACTGAGACAGTCACTGAGCTAAATGCTTTCTTGCCTTATTTAATTCTCAAAATAATCCCACGGGTAGGCATTATCATCATTTCCCAGTTTTACAGATGAGGACACGGAGATTAGAAAATGTTAAATTCGCTGGAGGCCACATAGCTAGAAAGTGGCAGTACCGGGATTCCAACCTGAGTTTAATTCCAAGATTAAAGTCCTTAAATTATACACTCTCACCCAGAAGGTTCTCCACAGTTCCCGCTTAGTGAACAAAGATGCAAAACCCTGGTTCAACCCTCAGCTGTCCTTTTGGGGTTGGGAGGACTGAGGCAGGCCCACTTCCTTTAAATACAGTGACTGCATGACTTCATTAGGGTGACACTTAACAGGCTGGTTTTCCACTCCTAGGAGCAAATATATCATGCAAGCAGTTTACAGTTATTTTCCATGTTTCTTTATTAACTGCTAGGCCATGCGATTCTTCTTATTTGACAAGCGAGTTCACCACCAGACAACACACCCTCAAAAATAAATATGATGATGAAGGGTTGATCTGTTCCACTCTAACACACATGCAGTAACGCTCCCCTTGCAGAAGCCTGTGGCTGTGGTTAAAATGAACACTCTCCCCGATCTTCTCCTTCCAACGCCCATAGAGGTGAAAATCTTAAGTAAAACCAAAGCACTCAGATCCCAACTCTGAAATGAAGCTACTTATAAAAGCATTAAGAAGGCTCCCCTACTGAGCTGGTTTCAAGTATTTCATTACTGTAACCATATGCATACCTACTTTATCACTGTTTCCTAATGAGGTTGGCAAAGAGATAGAAACTTGGCATTTTATTCTTCGTTTAAGGTGCTTGTTTTTATGCTTACTCTAACAGCTTGCTGAGAGCACCAGAGAGAGAGTCTGAAAGCTTTAAAAGAGCTTTCACCGTGAAAAACAGCTCACGGTGGCCGTGACACACAAGGACAAAGATCAGGACTGGAAACGCCGCTGGGAAAGGGCTTGTCCCAGGTAAGAAGCGGCTCTTCTGTTCATACACAGAGAAAACAAAACCTGGCTGCAGCCTCCCACCTCTTCCTCACTTCAAATAAGATTTTGACCTTTAAAAATCAGGAGATGGCTGGAAGGGGAAGCCACAACCGCTTGATGTGAAAGCACCTCTCAGTTTCCTTGCAAAAATTTCTAAGTCAAGGGGAAAAATCAAGGCCCAACCACACAAAGTGAGCTCCAGAGGCTGCTTGCTTACTTCTGACAGCAGCCGTATCCCCAGAGTTGGTTCCCAGCCTGGAAAAAATTCTCCTGGTCAAAGAAGCTACTATGAATGGAAGGCGCAGCCCCTGCGAGGGCAGGAAGTTAGCAGCTCATTTGGGAATTTGCCACCTCGCAGCACAGCAAGTGAGGAAGTGGTGAGAGGTGGCAGATGGAAGGGGGTGGGGGTGGGGGCAGAAGCCAGACCCAAACAGCTGTGGTGTTATGAAAATGTCGCAGCCAAGCAGAGTGGCACTAGGAGCTCGAGCATCTGATTAACTGAGAAGCAGCTGCGGTAATTTCTGCACTAACTTGAAAAGACTCTAGGTACATGGTCGCCTTCCAGTGTCAGGTAGACTGCAAGAGTGGCCAGAGGGTTGAGAATAAAGCCAAAGCGAGGGCAGCTGAACCTGCTTCTAATGGTGTCCACGGCACAGGGCCACGCTATGGGGAAAAACGGGTTAAAAGGAGTTCCCTGTCTGGGAGTTCCCAGAAGCATTCCCTGGAACTGGCTCCAAGGCAGGTCCACCTAATACTTAAATCCAGTCTCTAACCAAGGCCCTGTGTAGACACCTGACTTACTAATTGGAGCCAAGAAGAGACTCCTATAAACTCAGATAAACGTGGTTACTCATGCTCCTCCGGTACAGCAGAACTAAAAGAAGGTATGTTCTGGTTGTGTGACGGCCTTGACATAGGACCAAAATCACAGGTGTATAGAGCCACGAGTTTTCCTTTCTATGGCAAAGACAAAACCTTCCTAATTCCTTCACTGAATTGTAATCTTTTACCGTAAATCCCTAATTGTACCATCCCATATACTGTATTGGTCAATGCAACCAATGTTGACAAATTCAAAACACATAAGCCTGGGACGAGTGGCAGTGATTACATGTGAAGCAGTGTGGGCATGCTAACAGCTCATGACTTCACTTCTGGACATCTCAACTTTCCTGGAGGGTGGCAGAATACTCAAGAGTATAAAGAGTGCAGGATTTAAACTCGTTAGGTGGAAGAGTCACAGAACTAATTTTCTTTGTTCTTGGTTATAACATATCATTTTTGCTACTGGTTTTCTGTGAGATCTGAGTTATGTCTGTTTTGTTACCCTAAACTGAGCGTCCACCTTTGGTTTCACTTGATTCCCTTTTCTCTTCAAAGACCAAAAGCATTGGTCTGTACACAGCAGGTGCCTATTAGGAGGTGTTAGCTGTCTACTCAGTGGATACTAGGATGATGTACTGGACTAATTTAACCCAAATGGCTTTATAATTCTGCCTCACCCTTCTCCCTGCAGCCGCCTCCTTTTCCTAGGGCAGGGTAATGGAAATTACGTCAAGAAATGGAAAAGAGTGGGATTGAAGTAACTCAACTGAGATTATTTCCCTCGGGAAAAGGACAGCGAACAACTATTCTCGGAAATTAAATAAGCAGCATCTGACCTCTCTTAGTTACTTAAACTTAGCAATACTTCTATTGACAAAGAGAAGGCATTCGTTGCCTCCAATGCACATCAGGATAAGGCTTGGGCAAACCAAACGAGCCAGCTGCCTGACCTTCCCTCAAGGTTGTGTTCAGAACTTTCCTTAGTGTGCAGTGATATACAAAGGGCTGAATCCAGGGCACAAAAAATGGTTAGGAGTGTCTGGATGTAAGGAAGGAACAGCACACTCTTCACACATAGGGCGTGACTCACAGTGGGGAAAGGCTTCCTCGTGCATTAGCATGCTCCCCTGACGCTTCTCTCCCTCCAAGCCTCCTCTCACTCACCTGGCCATCTTTAACTCCTGTAGGACCAAAGAACGTGCACAGCACTCCCGCTGCACCACAAATAGCTGAGAGGCACAGGGCAGGGGTGGGGCAGGGGCGCTAGCCCTCTCTTGAAGGTCTTTTCCACCCACGGTAGCACCCTCTCATCCCCTCTCCCCTGCCTTCCTGCTCCTCTCTCTTCCTGCAGCCACTCTCCAAACTACTCCAAACCCCAGGAAGTCCAAAGGCAGCCAGGCCTTCCAGACTTTCACCCAGCTCAGCCATCTTCCATCGCACCCTTCCCAACTGGGTACATGCTATCTAAAGTATCCCTAGAGCAGTACTTATTGCTGTTTCCATCGCCAACACTTACAAGAGGAACTCACAAAAGAAAAACCGGGGGGAAACGGACTTTGGCCCAGTGGTTAGGGCGTCCGTCTACCACATGGGAGGTCCGCGGTTCGAACCCGGGGCCTCCTTGACCCGTGTGGAGCTGGCCCATGCGTGGTGCTGATGTGTGCAGGGGTGTCCCCCGCATGGGGGAGCCCCACGGGCAAGAAGTGCGCTCGTAGGGGGAGCCGCCCAGCGCGAAGGAAAAGGTGCAGCCTGCCCAGGAATGGGGCCGCACACACTTCCCATGCCGCTGACGACAACAGAAGCGGACAAAGAAACAAGACGCAGCAGAGAGACACAGAAAATAGACAACCGGGGAAGGGGAATTAAATAAATATAAATAAATCTTTAAAAAAAAAAAAAAAAACTGGGGAAGCGGATTTGGCTCACCTGATAGAGCGTCCGCCTACCACATGGGAGGTCCAGAGTTCAAACCCAGGGCCTCCTGACCCACGTGGTGAGCTGGCCCATGCGCAGCGCTGATGCACACAAGGAATGCCGTGCCACGCAGGGGTGTCCCCTGCATAGGGGAGCCCCATGTGCAAGCAGTGTGCCCCACAAGGAGCACTGCTCCATGAGGAAAAAAATGCAGCCTGCCCAGGAGCAGCGCCGCACATACGGAGAGCTGATGCAGCAAGATGACACAACAAAAAGAGACAGATTCCCAGTGCCACTGACAAGAATGCAAGTGGACACAGAAGAACACACAGCAAATGCACACAGGGAGCAGACAACCGGGGGGGAGGGGGTTGAGGAATAAATAAAAACTAAAACCAAAAGTTTACTTCCATCATGGATTCTCCTTCCACCAAGAAAGAGAAGGCTATATACCCCTAGACCACCCCCAACAGAATCAAAGCAGGAGTCCACGGTTTCCAAATGTATGTGTGAAACCAATTTTCACAGTAGCAGCCAACACATGAAAATAGTTTTATTGCAAAATTGAAGAGTGTAGCTCGGCAAGTACATGTTGGAATGCTAATGTGAGTAATTACACAGGTGGTTATGCAAACACTGAAGTCATGCTTCAATTTGGCAGAAGTATAAACATTTCGATGATAGCTTGCAAGGTTCAATTACCTAGATCCGCTGGTTAATTTCTTCTACATCTGAAAGAGCTACCCCGAAGTCAATCATTTTTCAACAAAAAAAGTCACTACTCGAAACATGTTCTAAGGGGGCAAGGGAGAAAGCAGCTGAACTCAACCAAATGAGCATGTTCAAGTGAGCAGAGCACTCTACCAGGAAGTGCCCAGTACAGAAATGATTGTTTTCTTATGTCCTACGACAGACTCCCCTCACTCAGCTTAGAGCAAACAAATTCTACTCTTGAAAACTTTCATTTATTTATGTGATGTTTGCTGAGATCTAATAAGCACCAAGCATTATTCTAAGACGCTGAGGATACAGCAGTGAACCAGAGCACAGGAAAGCCCTGCCTTCAATGGGGCTGGCATTCTAACAGGGCGGGGACACCATAGATAACCACATAAATAAAACACACAGCACGTTTAGATGCTGACCGAAGGGCTATGGAGAAAAATAAAGCAAGTAAGGAGGTGACGAGGGGAGGGGAGCGTTGATTTTAAATATCAGCAAAGGCCACAGTGAAAAGGTAATTTTTGAGCAAAGACCTGGAGAAAGTAGTAAGGTAAGCCAAGCCACACAGATATCTGAGGAAAGAGTTTTCTAAGCAGAGGGAATGGTTAGTAGAAAGACCTGGAAAGAGGAGTATGGGGGAAGAAGAATGACTCAACCATCAATAGAAAGCTACATGTCGCTGGCTATGTCTTAGTTTGGTTTGAAAAACAAAAACAGAAACAGACAGTCTGCATCCCAAATGGAGGTTTCCAAAGGCTTCATTATTTCCCAGAATTGACTTTTTCTCTGAAATACACGGTATGTGGTACTACTGTGATTCACAGAAATGTCTGTTTTGCTTTCCCACCCATCCCTAAGTGCAGTGATTACTTGTTTGCAAAGAGGTAGGTCCCAAGGGCCCTGGGACGACGTGTGGCACCACAGCAACCAAAGCCGGTAGGCTGAGTACCACACTTAGACGTGCCTGCTGGGAGTCAAATATGCCTATATATGGAGTCAAGAAATGATAGGAAAATCACTACCTTTACCCCTACACCTCAAGCTAATCGTTTGTGCTATGGTGTCAAGAAAGCAGGTTGGTGAAGGAGAGCAGCCCAGAAAACTCTGAAAATGGTAACATTCCCAGAAGAGAGCTGGAAAGAGAAAACACCCAATCTGGACACTTGCAAAATAATAATATGATTCAGTCTTCCTTCTCAAAAGTTATGATTATCTATTTTTAAAAAAGCTTAAGAAACCTGATTTTGAAGATGGAGGAAGAGAAAAGGAGACCTGCACATATAAAAGAAGCAACTGTGAATCTCTGGAACCTGGAGGAGAGCCAGGCAGGAGGGACAGAAGCCAAGGCTCAAAGCAAGTAGAGCAGGACTCCCTCCCAGCTCCTCACCCGCTGGCCGTGCTGCCCTGGGCAAGTCACGAGACCTCTCCAAAGCTCCTCCTCATCTATGAAAGAGAATTCATAAATTAAAAGTGGCTCTCCCTGGACAGGAGGTGGTTTAGAGGCACTCTGTCAACCACTAGAAATGAACGAACTAATGGTTGCACATCACACACAGAGAAAGGGTTGTTTCACGCACACCATAAGAAGAATCAGAAGTGAGAAGAAGACAGCACGTTAGAGACAGTAAGTGGCACCGAGTATTGCTGGGCACAGAATTTGACGGGGGGATTTGAGAAGAGCCAGGTAACCCAGGAGAACCTCTGTCATAAAATGTCCTACATTAGAGAATACATTTATGGAAAGTAAATTAAATAGCACATGCAAGAATGCGCAGAAACCTGTGGATAGAAAAGACAAATTAATATAGAATTTGAGTGTGTTAAAATTCTCAGCGTAATTTTTCCCTAATATTCCCCTACCATGCTCTTTATTCACCAGTCATTCTGTTTATCATTTATCAAAAGGAAAAAAAAAGTAGCATGTAAAAAAAAAACAAAAAGCCAATATCAAAAGGCTACATACGGAATGATTCCATTTACAGAGCCCTTTCGAAAAGACCCAGTTAAAGAGATGGAGAAGACACTGGCCAGTGCCAGCAGCAGGATGGCTGTGGCCGAGGAGGTCCAGGGGGGTGCCCAGGGCAGACACTCGGCTCTAGGGAGCCTAATTCTGGATCCTAATCACCATGGTGGGCACACATGATAAAACGGCACAGAATTAAATACACTCACAAGCACACAAGCTCACACACACACGTGCGTGTAAACCAATGATATCTAATGAGACGGCTGGATTGCGTCAGTGTTCTTTTCCTGGGATACTGGACTGTAGTTAGGCAAAATGTTGACACTGAGGGCAACTGTGAAAGGCACACAGGGTCTCTGTGTCACCTCTTACAACTGCGTATCTATGTACAGTTATCTCAAAACAAAAAGGCATCCCCTTAAAAAGATGCCCGCCATGTCAGAGAGGCTCCATAAATGGCACGTTAGCAGGGTTCCCTCTCACCTATGAAAGAGAACTGCTAATTCTCATTTCCCGCTGATAAGAGTCTAGAGAAAACCTAGGCACTGTGCCTGGCACCATGTAAGAGCTCATTCGATGGCAGTTATCACCTTCATCTTTGGATCTCAGCGCCTTCAAACCCTCACTATGCCCAGGTGAAATACAAATACTCTATGGAATCAGTGGAGAAACCTGCTGATGGGCATCCACTTACCACAACATATAAAGCTTTCAGTCCGTGAATAATAAACATCTACACCAATAGACCTCTCTAAAATGGGGGAGGGGGGGCGGGTAGCACGTTCATGGTCTAGAGCAGCATTTTTCCAAAGTGTTCTCCATAGAGCACTAGTGCCCTGAGATGCTCCAAGAAAAATAAAGAATCTGGAGTTTTGTCATCAAATCAATTTGGGAAACGCTGGACACCATCCCCCTCTCAGAACGCCAGTTTAAAAAAAAATTGTTGCCCAACTTCACTTAATTCATCTTTCCCCAAATTTACTGATTCACAAATCCTTTACTCAGACCTCTTGGCATCTTAAAAAAAATACTTCCAATACTTCCGAGGCCTAATGTTCAAAAGAACCATTCTACCTCTGTCAGGTACTCCTACCCATTTCTTCACCCATTATGTACCTTAGAAGAGAAACAGATGGTTTCTGTTCTAGTCAGCCAAAAGTGGTGCTTTTATAAGGGTATTTATTTGGGGTAGAAGCTTACAGTTATAAGGCCCTGAAGAGTCCAATTCAAGGTACCACAAGAGTATCTTGACTCAAAAGTCATTTGCCACGTGTTGAAGCAAAACGGTGGGCCATGTCAGCAAACGTTTAGCCTTTCTTTTTCCTCTTAAGCGTTGTGGGTCCAGCTTCTTTCAATCTCAGGTGCAGGCTGGCATAAGGCTGTCTCTCAGGGCTTCCCAGCTGCTCTGTTCTCTTCACAAGGTCAGCTGTAAACTAGCAGGCAAATGGCTCATCTCTCCCCGAGGCTCCAGCATCAAAACAAGTTCTCTCCTCTGCCGTGTCTTTTTCTGTGCATCTACTTCTGTGTTCCTCCTTGAGTGAGTGTCCGTTTGTATCAGTCCACAAAGGGGGCAGGGAAGTGGATTTGCCTCAATGGATAGAGCGTCCACCTACCACGCAGGAGGTCCAGAACTCAAATCCAGGGCCTCCTGACCCCTGTGGTGAGCTAGCCCACACGTAGTGCTTGATGTGCACAAGGAGTGCCCTGCCACACAGGGGTGTCCCCAACGTAGGGGAGCCCCATGCACAAGGAGCGCATCCCACAAGGAGAGCCACCCAGGAGTGGCACCATACACACGCAGAGCTGGCACAGCAAGATAGCACAACAAAGAGAGATGCATTTTTCCCAGCACTGCTGAGAATGCAAGCACACACAGAAGAACACACAGCGAATGGACACAGAGAGTAGACAACGGGGGGGGGGGGGGGGGGTGGGAAAGGGGGTTGGAGAAATAAATAAATCTTTTTTTTTTGAAGGGGGGGTGGGGACTCAAACTGAATTAACCCTACTGATGTGGTCGAATCTAAGCCCTAATCTTAACATAATTTAATCAAAGGCATCTCAGCTGAATCTACTATAATCAAAGGGTTATCACGCCCAGAGCAACAGACTGGTTTGCAAACATAATCTCTCTTTTTGGAATTCATGAATAATCTCCACCTGCCACAGTTTCTCTCCAGCCAGCGTAGTGGCTTCAGTTACACAGTCAGCCTCCCGTGCGTATCTGCTGAAGTGGAATCAGTGCAAGTACAAGTTCAGGATGACAGCTCCAGGCAGAGGAGAAGAGGCTTTCATTGATCTTCTTCCAAGTCTTTCTCTTAAGTCAAGAAAACAGAACTGCTCCTTTCTAGAAGCAGCTCACAAACTTTCAGGTGCAAAGGTTCTCCACGTATGCCTATGGTTCTTCCGGGTGGCAGCTGCCACGCCGGAGCAGGAGTTTATGACACGGTGTGAGTACAAGGGTTCTGGAAACATGCCGCTACCTAAAAATACCCCTGCTCAAAACTACAGGTCTTGAAATTCCTTTAGCAGGAGAGAATGCCTTTTGGGCCCAAAGGGGAAAAAAAAAAAAAAAAGGAAAAGGGTCTGACTGCAATGATCCCTGGGAGAAGTAAGGAGCTAAATTTAAGTCATGTTCATGAAGATGACTTAAGGTGAAAGTCATATAAATGAATTTCAAATGACAAAGACTTTGGTGAGATTGGGAGGAGGGAGACCTTGGGTCCCAGGAAGGAGAGAGAGAAAGATTGAGAGGAGGGAAGTGAGAAGGGAGTGAAAACAAGCTCCACTTAATTCCCAGTCCTTCAAGGCCAAGGACACAGCTTTATAATTACACGTTTCCATTTGTAAGAATAACCCACATTCCAACTTTGCAGAACCATCAGCTAAATGAAAATGTTTGTGCTTTTGCTACATTTAAAAGGAATCTAATCAGAATAATGAATAAGCAAAAAAAAAAGTCTTTCTTTTTTTTAAACACACAAAACATTTAAGGACTACACACCTCAAATTACACACATTTATGTAAAGTTCTGGAAAAAAGGAATTTGTCATGACCCTAACATACTGAAAAGTTTCAATCACGAAAGGGTGATAAAGCATACTCACTGAGCACCCCATCCCAACGGTGCATTCATGCACTTCAGAAACATTCCCAACATGATTGAGGGCTTCCCAGAAAACCTCAGTTTACCCAGGAGTGCCTTGACTCCCACACGCTAGCTAGACAGGGTTGCTATGTAAAACGAAGCAATGGTTTGGATGTTGCAGAACAGTTAATAATTTTAAAATCACTTGCATACGGCTGTCATGTGCACGTTATTCCTCGATATGAAGAAGGCTTGGTCTAATCATAAAACTTCAAATGAACTCAAGATGTCAACTGGAAAGTCCCAATCTGTCCCTCTACTGGGTTTTCCTCAGGGCTCCCCGCAGTCCTACAGAGCCAATTATTGGTACAATAATTTGAGCAGCTTCCTTTCCTTGGCTGTCCCAAACTTCTCCTCTCGTTGGCCCCAAAAAACAAATTATGATGGAGAAAGAATTAAGTATTTTAAAAGATAGTTCCTAGGAGTTAAGCTGAATTTAACACAATGAAAAAGTTAAGTGCCTGTGGTTCAGCAGAGATTCCAACAAGCTTCCGGGCCCCAGGGCCCCACAGACTCAAACAGCTGGACATCGGGAAGCCAGGAGAAAATTTTAAAATCCTCCTGCTGAAGAGCTGAAACAGGACCCCCTACCGCGTGAAGGGTCTGGGAAAATGTTCTTACAAGGAGCTCAGAGAACTCTTTAAATTTTCACTCCCTGCTGCACGAGTCAAAGGGAGAAAGCGGGCTGGCTCTTTCCCTCAACCCTCCCTCCCCTGCTCCTCACCCCAGGAAATAGCGACTTTCCTAAGGTCCTTAAAAAGTGGATGGAAAGAGAGAAAAGCCGAGGCACACTGAGTCCTCACGAAGTTCTAATAATAGGGTTTTTAATGCAGGGCAGAGTGGGTTGTTTGTGTGGGGTTTTTTAATGTCAGTGCCAGGACAATGAACAATGGCTGTACTGTAACCCAGCTGCTTCCATTCCCCCTTGGGATGCTGAAGGATATCTTACCTGGCGCCCCATTTGGACGCTGGTCTACCTGGAACTGGCAAGCCTGGCCTAACTGCAGTAAAAAGCTCTCCCTTCTACCCCTTTCCGTTCATTTAGGTCAGTAATGCCATGTTCGGGAAGTGGATGTGGCTCAAGCACTTGAGCTCCCACCGACCACACGGGAGGTCCTGGGTTCAGCGGTTCCCAGGGCCTCCTGGAGAAGATGAGTAAGACACTGAACTGGAGCAACGGGCAGGCGCGGTGGGCTAAGGCAACAAGATGACGCAACAAGGAGACAAAGAGGAAAGGCAATGAGAGACACAATGAAGCAGGGAGCTGAGGCGGCTCAGATGATTGGGTACCTCTCTCCCACATGGGAGGTCCAGGTTCGGTTCCCAGTGCTTCCTAAAGAGAAGACGAGTAGACACAGAGCACGCAGCAGGCGAAAACAACGAGGGGCACGGGGAATGGATAAATAAAAAATAAATCTTATTTAAAAAAAAAAAAAGATGCCATGTTCAAAGACAAGTTAAAACTCTTTCCACTGTTTTACAAAGTACTTTAGTTTTAGGAAAAGACGAAACCATTGAGCCGGACTTTGCCTACCCTTCCATTTACATGGTGGGAAGCACTAGGAACCATCGCCCAAATCCCTCTAAGGGAAAAGGCGGACTTAGGGACTCAGCAGTGAGAAAAATGCCTCGGGACTGGCTTCCTGGCCCCCCGCCACACCTGAGGGCACCCACAGGAACTGATTCCCATTTCTGTTTCTCTGCAACGACATTTAAGTGAAGGCAATCCCAGCCGAGGGGAGAAAAAGGACCATGCGTGGAGCACCCGCAATGTCTGCTGGAGCATCAGAGCGCCTCCTCTCAAAATCCAAACACAAACCCACACGCCCAAGACGCCAGACAGGCCGAGCGCCCAGGGCCTGCCTGGAAGTCTCGCTCTGCCAAATGCCTTGACATGTGTCTTGGAGAACTGCACCAGCTTGATGCAAATGCTTCTGCCATCCAGTGTCAAATCCGCCAGGACGTCTGCATGGCAGCGGACAGACAGACCTCCAGGAGCTGGAAGAAGTCCACAACGCCGGCCGGCCCGGCCCGTGGTCTGAAACGCCAGCTCACTGAAGGACACCGTAAAGGCTCCCAAGAGCAGGGCTGAGTGGGCGTCACACACTCCTCCAGGCAACCCTTTCAGGCCAGGATGGGAGAATCCTAGCCACTGCGGCACTGACCGACTGCTGCCCAGCAGGAGCGAGCCCAGAGGCAGCCCTCCTGCCCTAGCCCCCGAGAAGCCACCACCACCCGGCCCAGAGCCCACCCTGGCAGAAAAAGGCCCAATCAGAGATGCGCACAGAGCACAGGACAAGTCACACACGGCAGGAGTGCACATCCACATGCGGCTGCCCAAACAGGGCAGGGCCATCGGGGTTCTAGGTCACAGAGACCACAACTAAAACGGCCGTCCTAAGCGATTCCCGCAGCCCAGTGCCTGTTTCCACACGATCTCCATTTTGGATCCTCCTTGAGACATTATTTTTTAAGCTGCTTAGATACCAAGCCCCCTGTTTTGCAGTGCATTTCCTCGCCTTATTTCTTAGAAATGCATGGTACATTGTTCGCTGGAGGACTAGCTCTGAACACGTGATAGATTCTCCTACAAGCAGCCAGTGACCACAGAGCCACGTTGCTCCCTTAGAATGAAGGGTGGCTCTACATGCCCCAACCAACACGAGGGGTGGGGGAATGAGAAGGCTCTCTTGGTTGTCCCAGGTAAGGAAAGCTATAAACCAGCCCTTTATTCAGCCGTCGACATGCTTTATGAATATTGTAATGTTTAAGTATAATAGATCTTACTTGATTTTTCTAATTTTCCCTCTTCTATGTCTATGGCATGTGCTCTAATCCCCAGTAAATACTAGAAAACCCTCTATTTTATTTAATACATCATGTTAAAGTAATGCCTCCCCTGCCCTCTTACTCCCACCCTTTTTCTACTCTCCATCTAATAAGAACAGAACTGAAAGTATAAGTCAGTTAAAATGCTTGGTTCAGAAAATAAAGCCATCATTTACTCCACAGAAGAAAAAAAATTATAGCTAACAGGATATCATCTGCTGATGTTTTTAAGGCAAAAGCCAAGACATAACACAGTTGTGTTCAGAATTTGGTTCAGAAACAGTTGGACCACGCATTGGATTGCGTGTTGTTGTTTTTTTTAACCAATATTAATTTTTATTACCAAAATGTTGTTTTGTTTTTTAATGCAAAAAAAAAACATTTCTGTGGTACTCTTCATACAAACAAAACCAGTGACCTAGACAAGTTGGTCCAAGTTTTTAGGCTAAAAGCTTACAACCAGCAGTTTGTGCAACTACACTACCATAAAATAATAGTGTATGATTTCAAATTCTGAGATAATCACGCCTAGAAATCTTAAAACAGTGCTTAAATATCCCACCAAAAATGATGTGCCCTTTGTACTACTAGACCATTTTTCATGAGTAAAGTTGAAACAGTGGTAGCTTCACTTCGTTTACCACATTCAATTAGAAAGTCAGTCTAACTTTAGAAATGAGCTTCCTGTTTCATATTTCCATTCCATTTAGAGATTGTCCACCCTGGGCTGGGAAACATACCCTTACTCATGACTGACAGTAAACAACAGCTCTCAGTGCTTATTAAATAATTAGAATAATAACATCACCAAGGTCTATGTGCCCTTTAGATTGTTTTGGGTGTTTGTGATGCAGTTCTGAAATTTTAAGTGCTTTCCCACTTTATAAAAAGAAACAACCTGACAGCAACTGCTCCAAGTAGGAAATCCCAACATCCAAACTAATTTAAGTTTATGCTATTAATAAAAGGGAATCCTTCTGGCGGAAATTCATCAAATAACTGACTTTCCTCAACTCTTATTGGATGCTACCCAAAAAAAACAGCTTTTGCCAAGTCTCAGAACGCATCCTCCTCCCCCAACCCAACAGAAGACCCCACTCTGAAGTAGGCCCAAACCTACCTGCACAGGTGAGGGCTGAAAGAAGAGAAAAGGCTGCTGATAAAGGTCCTTGAAGAGGGTTCGGTATTTTCCCACCACCGTTTACTAAAGCCTGCACAAACAGCAGCCTTCTGGAAGGTCAGCTGGACACACCACAGATTACAGTGGGGAGGTGGGGGAGCCCTGCCTAGTCAATACTACTTGATGATTAGTTCATGAGTTCAAGAAACCACACCAGAGCCTCGCAGCAAGAAGTCCAATTCACCCAAAATTAAACGGCATCCATCTCCTGGGTTTTGGCACCAATAAGGTAAGAACATGGCGGCTGGAGGGCGTTAAGGACTGAGAGAGCAACACAGGGGCATCTGGGAGGGAGACATGCCAGGGAAAAGCCCCTCTGCCCAGCTGCCCAGGCTGGGACTCTGTGCAGAACGGGGGGACTATTTCAGCTGCATTAGTCGGTCAGGTTGCCATTACCTGCTATCCAGACTTGCCCTCTCTAGAAAGCAAACCTCTGGCTTTTCAAGCTCCATCTCTACTCACACTTCCAACCAGTAACTTGTAAAGACTGCGAGATAACTTAAGCCACCTCCAGGAATGGTGAGCCTGAAGTCTTAGAGGGAAGAAATCCCAGCCAACAGGACCTCTCTCTGGTCCAACAGGCCTAAGTAGGAGCATTTTGCAGAGGGGTCCAAGCAGCAGGGCAGGCAATACATTAGCAAGCACATAATAAAGACAGAGCTCACTTTAACACCACAAAAAACAAGCAGAGCAGCACTGACCTCTCACTCTGCACACCAAAACCAAAGAGGGAAAGACCTGTTAAGATGACGGTAGGTCTTACTCGGAGAGGTTCTGAGGCACTTATTATATGGGATGGACAGAAAACAAAAGGAATCAAGAGGAAGCGGGTATTCCTGGCAGCTCGTCCATGGCATGCAGGACAGAAGTGGAGCGCTCAAGCCACTGAAAGTTCCGTCTTCATTCCATCCTATGGCCACAGCATCAGAAGCATCTAGAATACCTGTGTCAAACCTGAAGTCCTAAGTAAGAAATCAGCATGCTTGGATGACCCCTCCCCCACCCCCCAAATGTGACACCCCCTTATTTGTGAAGACCTTGCCTTTGGAAGACAAAGATGGAATGGCCCAGAAAAAGGATAATATTTTCTGGATCCACATCCCTCTAGAATATTTGGGACAGGCTGTCGGTACACTTGCTGACTTATCAGGATGGCCTTGCAATGATGTCTGTGAAGTGTGGCAGAGACTGCCCAGGTAAATCATGAACACTGAGCACAACACTAAATCCCCAAGTGGAAGCTTCAGCAATCAGATTTCCACTCAAAGTAAGGCAGGACTTTTGAATAATGATAGATCTGTCACCATATTAGACTCACTTCTTTCATGGGGAATGATGTCACCAGTAAAGTCAGAGGAAACGTCCTTTATTAGATGACAAACTGGACATAGGTCCTTCCCAACTCAAGTTTCTGTGGTGTATTAGTTAAGAATGTGTTTGGCTGCAAATAAGAAAAAGCCCAGCTTCAACAGAAGGAGATCTGTTTGTCATACCCAACAAAAGGACTGCGTGTAGACACAGGTGAGCCAGCTCCATCAGTCAGGGTTCTCGAGGGAAACAGAGCCAACAGGACATGTGTGTAAATACTGAGATTGTATAAAACTGTCTCATGCAGTCATAGGGGTA